>NC_064925.1:135492615-136117615 GCF_023897955.1 Schistocerca gregaria | reverse complement strand
CTTGAGTTACCTGCTTCGTAGAGTTGATGTGTTGCTGTTGCTCTATTAAAGAAATAAGTTGAAGTCCTGATATTAAAAAACTGACTAGATGCGTAGTCATGCCCACGTTAGGTTGTGCCATACGTGAAGGGCTTTTTCCAATAGTGGTACAAGTCCATTACCTCCACTTTTCTGTCTATAATGCTTCTGACGTTAATGGTCCAAACAAACAGAAAGAAAGGTTCATCTCTAGCTTCTATGCTTCAATATTTCTGGCATCTCAACTGCAAATTTTTCAGCGCTCATTTAACTTTAGGACTCTGTATCTCAGAATGAACAAAAATGGACTTGTACCACTATTGAAGTAAGCCCTTCACGTGATTATGAGGTACTACATTGTTTATTTCCGTTTTAAAGTCATTCCGGCAATAAGACAAGTCATGTTACAAATGTACAAAGGTGGTACAGCGTGTGCTGCTTTGAAGAACCTTTTTTTTTTTTTTTTTTTTTTTACTAATCAGATAGACACAGAGGCCATCTAGAAAGTTTGAGCAAAACTGAGCGTGCAGCATTGGTTACTAGACTGAAGTAACTGTTAAAAAACAGAAAATTAAAGAAATACGATGAATTTTGACAGATATCAGGACAGCAAAGGACATTGTAAGAATCGTAAAATAAAATGATATGAATCTGTGTGTGAATCTCGTTAGAGATCAGTCTCATTTATAATGAAAATAGTCATGTGTGTACGACAACACACATTTACTGAATTATTCGTAAAATATCGAATTTCATTTCTTTGTAGCATATTTTCTAGCTTTAATAAAAATGTACTTCATTTCCGTAATAACGGTCTAAGATTGGTAGATTTGAAAATGCTTTGCAATTACATAATAAGACGCATATTTTAATTTGGTTCAAATGGCTCTGAGCACTAAGGGACTTAACATCTGAGGTCTTCAGTCCCTTAGAACTTAGAACTACTTAAACCTAACTAACCTATGGACATCACACACATCCATGCCCGGGGCAGGACTCGAACCTGCGAACGTAGTGGTCGCGCGGTTCCAGACTGTAGCGCCCAGAACCGATTTTAATTTGATTGTGGTCTTTACTTACAAATAACATCGTATTTAAAATACGTGTCATAGGCAATGGGCGTAACTGTACTTTAATGTCGGCCGTGGTGGCCGAGCGGTTGTAAGCGCTTCAGTCCGGAACCGCGCGACTGCTACGGTCGCAGGTTCGAGTCCCGTCTCGGGCATGGATGTGTGTGATGTCCTTAGGTTAGTTAGGTTTAAGTAGTCCTAAGTTCTGGGGGACTGATCACCTCAGATGTTAAGTCCTATAGTGCTCAAAGCCATTTGAACCATTTGTATTTTATTAATTTTGAGAAAATGGTATGATTTCAAACATTCCTACCAATTACAGTGTCTTCTTGAGGATTTAGGAATACGTTGTACAGGTTTATTTCAACATAGCAGTTCCACAAGTAGAGAAGTAAGCACACTATCCATATTTTGCTATTCTAAAGGATTGCGGTTGATGTGTTATTGGCTTTTCAATCAACTAATGTGAGAGAGTAACTGTTGGTAACAAACTTTAAAGAAAGGTATTCTTAACCTACATAATTTATAACCATCCATGGTGGTGTCTGATTGTTCTATATCGTGTCTCCCTACCACTTTCGCGCAACGACGCTCTGAGTGTGTTTTTTAGGGAATTAACTAGTTTGAACCTGGGACCTGTTGCTGGAAAGGAGACGCCAGACCACACATGACATGTAGAATTCAGAAGAGTTCAGTGAGACTATCGATGATATAACCAAATACTTAATGATCTCAGCGTCAGCTCCACTGCACTCCCTGTAAAAGAATCTTAATACTAAGTAAATTTAGTGAAAAGGGTTAAAGGCTTTCCTATTTTTAGTTAGCTGGTAAAATAACGTCGAAAAAGCAGTTAAGTTTGCCATTGGAAATTTTATTCTACTCACAAAACATCGTTTATAAATTGCACTATTGATAAAAGGAAATGTTTTAATACAGGATGGCAAAAACCAACTGCGTTCAACAAAAATGTGAATGAATATTCCCTAAATTGGTTTCCAAGTTCTACAATCGATCGAAGGATGACCTATGCCATATCATATCTATAATCTAGGTTTAAATTAAGTTTCACAAAAGAGAAAACTATCAAAATGGTCTACAGTGACCCTCAATTATCTTTAATTACTTATCTAACCTGTCGTATATTACAGTGGCTGATGTGGCTTCTCAATAACTATAAAATAGAAAAATCAACGCGTTTCAGATCTTTTCTTCAAGTGGCAAATGTGAACACCATGAGTTTTAATTAACGATCACCATTAGTATTACGCAAAAAGGTGGTGTAACAGATGAGACTTCCGCAGTTCTGAGTGAAGCCTTATGCGCTCAAAAATGCGGCATCGCGTGCGTTCATTACGTTGTCGGTGTTTAAGCAGCGTCTGGGCGGCAGCGGCCGGCGCAGCAGCCATCCAGCTCGCCGTCTCGGAACCAACTCTACTCTAACTTCTCCTTACTACAATTTACCGAAGTTAGTTAAAAAAACTATCTGGCTATGTTTTCATCTGACCAATCAGGGTGTCAATGTTAACCTTAAGCTCCGCCTACAAAAATTCTGTCAATCCAATGAGAAACGTTATACTTCTCGTGGTGGGGCAATGTTTTTAAAGTTTGCAACGTAACAGAGACGCTAAAAAGTCTCACGCTAAAACCTACAGCTGGTGTGGTCCTTTTAGCGTTATCGTGAGATCTATACTGCTCTTCTGGAGGGCTCTATCTTTTAACATGGGCTGGAGGGTGGTCCTTGACATACCTGAGACACGAGAAAGTCTCAAGCTAAAACTTGCGGGTGGTAGTGGCCCTTTTTGTGTTATCGTAAGATCTATACTGCTTTTCTGGAGGGCTCTAGCTTTTAAGATGGTTCTGCTCTCGGCTTGTGTCCTCGTTTCTCCCCTCGGAACTGCGTCTGCCTCACGGTTGGAAGGTACGACATGCATTTAGGCATTCTTGTGTTAGTCTGTGGTATTCCATTTGCTCACTCGTTACTCGTATTACTTTGGTTAATTTAATGTCACGATTTATTCGGAGCTACGTGACATACTACTGGATTTGCTTATCATGTCAGGGTTTTCATGTAAGGTGTTGGATTTGCCTGACACCTTACAAATTCATCATCCAGTGACTATAAAGTTCGGTTCAAAAGTTGTAATATTAGCTGTTGACACGACCATAGTACTCCAAGGCCCAAACTCGAGCTTACCCGAACAGTGTTAACGGTCTCAGAGAGCGTGGTAATCACTGGCATAGATGCAGGTCGCACTGTTCACGCTGGCAGTAAAGTGAGGGAATTCCAGTGGGATTGCTCCCGCGGCAAGCCTCCTTGGCGAGTAACCTTTGCAAAGCGTCAGGCAGGAATCCGGCAGCTTCGCACCCCGCAGGCGGTATTGCTTCGACCCAGCCGAGTGCCGCAGAACGGCGCGTCGTAGCGCCACGGCCGTGTAACCGAAGCCGTAGCCGCCACAAAAGGACGCACCAGATGGACGCATTGTTCGTCGTGCCGCTCCGCATTCAGCACCCCCGTTCCCCATCCTCACCCACTGCAGGCGCTCCCTCAATGTAGCTTTTTGTACGGACGTTCCCTACCGTCACACTGTACACTTGTTGGTAATTGTTCGCTTGAAGAGCTCCTACACTTGCAGTTTCTTTCACTGAAACGCTGTGGCGCCTCGTCAATCGACACAAACCTGTACCCGAATTATCGAATTACCAAATTCTCTTGCTGAAATGATAGCGAGCCAGGATCGGAGAATGGTAAGGGGCCCAGCATAAATAAAATAATCCTTTTAACATATTTATTCACCACATAGGCCAAATACAGAGGGGTCCAAAAAATGTATCCACCGTTTAAAAATCCATAACTTGCAAACTAATTAACGGAGTTGTCTCATTTTCGGTGTAAGTTAGCTTGAAGTCTAACTTCACTGTAGGTGTTCGAAATGGTCACCATTAACATCCAGACAACCGATGCCGCCGAACTGCAGCACGAACTACTGAATGCAACGTGTTCAGTTGAATATCTGCACGGGAGTATACAATGGATTCTCGAAGTTCATCAAATGTGCGTGGCTTTTGTCGATAAACGACGTCCTTTAGTGTTCCCCACAGGTAAAAGTCCAGAGGAGTTAGGTCTGGGGAACGTGGTGGATACTCCACAGCACCTCTACGGCCTATTCATCTTCCTGGTAGATTTTCGTCTAGATACGCACTAACACGATCTTGTTGAAAGTGAACTCTTCCGTCTCCACACAAGTCTCGGATGGCAGGTAAAATGGATGTCTGAAGCTTCTGTAGGTACACCTCACCGGTAACTGTTCCGTCAAAGAGGAACAGCCCACACCACACATTTACTCCCGGCAAATTCACGGCTTTGTCTACATGGACGTTCGGATTTTGGGCGGCCCAGTAGAGGCATTTGTGGCGATTTACTGTACCGTTGAGTTTGAACCGTGCCTCATCAGACCACACAATCATGTCTGCAAACTCATCATCGTTGCGCACCATGTTCGCAAACCACTCGCTGTACTCCATTCTACGATCTGGGTCGTCCTCGTTCATTGCGTGTAGCAATCGTGGGATGTAGCACTTCCACTTTGCTGTCTTCAAAATTCGCCGAACACTTGAGCGACTCACTCCAGTTTCACAGGCACAATGTCTCACAGATTTCTGTAGTGAGCGAGTGAATTGTTGTAACAGACGACGGGAGTTAGCTGGACTTGTTACTGTTACATGTCGTCCAGGTCGTTATTTGTGTACATCTTTTACACAGCCTTCGGCTTCAGATTTGTCTCGAATGCTACGAATCGTTAAACGTGTCGGTGGCTCTGTTTGATACTCATTTCTACATTGCCGTTGAATCTCATTAATGTTTTCGTACATAAAATACCACTTCAACACTGACTTCCTTTTATCGAATGTAAGCTTTGCGCCAGCCATGTTTACTCGAGTAACTTGCTGCAACTAAGAACAAAACACTAACTATCTGGCGACAGTCATCTGACAAAACAAAAGAGCGCAATACAGCGCTTGTGTGGCGATTTCCGGAACTACAAAGTATTACACTACCAAAGATGAGACAACTCCGTCAATTAGTTTGCCAGTTATGGACTTTTAAACAGTGGATACATTTTTTGGACCCTACTGCATAACATCTACAAAGACGTGCAATACTTGCTCGCCGCAGATGCCAAGTTTAACATAAATATTACGAACCACTAAGGTCAAGGGGTAGCAACGGCCAGCAGTATAAGCTACCAGCGAGAACAGCAAATGAAATTCAGTGGCAAAAACACAGGGGGTTTTCCATACACAAGAAATGCGCTTACCTTTATTCTAGAATCAGGCCTACGAGATTATAGAGAGTGTATCTGGCCACGTTCACCAACCAAGGCAGCGGAAAGCAGGTCCAGTAGAACTGCAGGGCACCGCTGCTACCAAATAAGCATAGGAAAGCAGTGACTCTCCAGCAGGCATAGGCGCTCTCCTCAAAGTAAACATCCGCCATCAAAATGCAGTGAGCGTACTTCCAGAAACAACAAACGCTATCAGACGATCCAGTGAGATTCCTTCTGAGATCTTCAGCTGCCACCTACCGAGACGCCATAGAAACCGTAGCTAGGCAACCAAACTCAAAGACGTTCCGCAAGCCAAGGTATCGATATAAGCACACATAAGGCTCTCTTTCCTTTGTCAGAGCACAGTAGTTGTGTCCCTTACACAGAATACGGAGAAGATATACTAGATCCACTGGTAGCACTCATATTGGCTGTAATGAGGATAGCTAAAAATTAGTAATACACTGCTTGCTAATCGTCAACGTCCATTCAAGCATTTTTAGTGATGCCAATACACTTTTTATGCATGACTGCACAGGTTCGGCAGTTAACAGTTGTGGCACTGTTACTTAGGTATGCCTATTCACCACGGCTTGGTCGGGCAACATCGGATGCGCAAGGTCGGTTTTTAATTGTTCGAAGTCCAGAAACCGCATAAAAAGAAAATTCCATCGGTTTGTTATCCTAGGGTTGAAATCCGTGTAAAAAAAAAATCAAAATATCATCTGTTTATACTTACCATGGGCCAAAACCAGCTAAAAAAGTAGAATGCAAAATGACGTAACTGTTGTGAGACTGGCACATGTTAAATACGCTGTCCACTGTTTTCTGATACAAGCAGGGATCGGGAAACAGCAAGTACAGATCGGAGGGTCTTGGGGGTCACGTTCAGAATGCGTTGCACAGTGCGTGCCTCCAATTCATTTACTTTCGTAACAGGAGCACTGAATATATCTTTCAAATAACCCTACAGCCAAAAGTCACACGTATTGAGTTACGGAGAGCCAGGTGAGCCGTGGCTGGCTCATGCTATGCGTTGGATTAAACCTTGGTTGCTAGTCCGTGTTTAGTCTCCCACAGTTATCGGTATTATGCTGTTATCCTCTATCTCCGCAGGTGGCAGCAGCGGTGTGTATCGATATTCGCACCTTTGACTATCTTTGGCCTGGTGCTTATAGTTTCCGGCTGGGCTGTGTGCCGGCAGTTGGTCAGTTGACGTGGAGCAGCGTGGAAATATCCACGGCGCATAGTTTGGCCGGGGCCGCTGGCGGCCTCTATGCAGTGTCGCAGTGAGTGGCGCTGTTCCCATTGCTACGAGGTTCGTGGCTCACCGATCCTGGACATGAAAGTTGAGTTTTAACTTAATGTACCAGCAAGTCACGACTGTTACATTGTGTCGTTTGGAGTTCGTTGTCGGATGTTGGGATATTCCCGCGAGCAACAACGTGTGTTTTCAAGTTGACAAATTTTAGCCTCTCTCCGGTGGAGTTCAACTGTACTTGGTTATTTGAACTGAAGTGCACCAGCGGTATCTTCTGCCTTGTGGCCGTTAACGTTCCGGTTACCTGTCCTGACCGTTGACGTAAATTCAGGGAGTGTATTTTCCTCATAGTGTTGTCACTTTCCAGCACGGTGTTCAAAAATGGTTCAAATGGCTCTGAGCACTATGGGACTCAACTGCTGTGGTCATTAGTCCCCTATAACTTAGAACTACTTAAACCTAACTAACCTAAGGACATCACACACATCCATGCCCGAGGCAGGATTCGAACCTGCGACCGTAGCAGTCCCACGGTTCCGGACTGCGCGCCTAGAACCGCGAGACCACCGCGGCCGGCCAGCACGGTGTGTAGTTTGACAACTCAATGTATAATTGGTAGGGGGCGCCAATACCTTCTACGTTGTTCCATTGAACTCCCTGTTGTGTGCTGGTCGGGTGAAGCGGAGGTTATCTTGTCGGTGCGTCCGTTGACTGTCTGTCGGTTGGGTTGTCGTCGAATCGGCAATGGTTGGGCCGACTGCCTGTCTCACCTAAGCGAGCGTTAGTGTTTGAATCCCAGGCAGACCCTCGGAACTCTTGGGTGTACTGCCTTTTCTTGTTCGTTTTTGTTGTTTGTACTTGTATGGCTTCTAGCCGATTTTTAGATTAAGGTTGTTTTGCCCTTAAGGCGTCAGATGGTTTCGGCCTCCAACCTAATTTAAGAATTGTTTTACGTAAAGCCTCTGGCATTTTGAAAACTGATGATATTGAGTATCAAGTGTTGGTCTTTCAGCAGATTCTGCATTTAAATTTTTTTGGTCTTAAAGTGTCAGATTCTTGGGGCCTTCGGCCTAATTAAGGATCTGTTTTAAGATAAGGCTTTGCCTTTTAAATTTCTGATTTTGGTTGAGCTTTAGGTTATTGGCTTTTAGCCGTTTTTAGATTAATGTGGTCTTGACCTTAAGGCATGAGATAGTACTGCTCATTCAGCCGCTAGTTAATTTCCAAAAATAAAGCTGTGTTTTCTTTTAAGAAAAAAATTTTCTTGGTTCTTGTAATATTTGATCAAATAAAAGGTTTTATGTTCGAGTGTAGCTGACAGCCGCCTATTTTGGCCCCTTTCCACAACTTAAACTACCTGTCATGTCCTGCGGGTTTAGCAGGGCGTCTCACCAAACTGTAAGGAAATGAAGACTGATAATTCCAAGCACTTCCGAAATACTTCTGCGGCAGTCTCTTCACTAACTGTGCAATGTGCAGAGGAGAGCCATCTTGCATGAAAATGATCCTACCCACACATCCACGCTGTTGAAGGGTTGGGAAAATGCTGGTGAGCAAGAGACACTCATAGCGTCTCCCGGTGACGGTACAGGTGGACTCATCTCCTCGAGAATGTAAAGCGAATAAGATAAACAATGCTGTCAACCCGCAACACAGAGTCACCTTTGCAGAACGAAGTGGTTGGTTCGGAAGGCACTGAGCACTATGGGACTTAACATCTGAGGTCATCAGTCCGCTAGAATTTAGTGTTTAAACCTAACTCACCTAAGGATTCGAACCTACGACCGTAGCGGTCGCGGTTCCAGACTGAAGCGCCTAGAACCGCTCGGTCACACCGGCCGGCAGAACGGCTCATGTACTTGCAGATTTTCCGTTGCCCAATTCTGCATATTCTGCAATTCTGCTTATTGACATGTCCTTGAAGATGGAAACTAGCTTCGTCCGTCCACATAATGTCCCAGGGCAATCCATTGTCCACTTCCATGCGAGTAAGAAATTGCAGAGCGATCTTTTGTCTTGCTGGCAGGTCAGTGGGAAGCAACTCCTGAAAATGGGTGATTTTGTTTAGGTCGCAATGCTGGATGTTTCATAAGATTTTATGCGCCGTCCAACGCTTGGGCAATTCCTCGTGCACTACATGTTTGCACACCACCGCTGGACCGCTCCTGCAATGTTGTGGCAACATCTTCGGCAGACTTCGGTTCAACAGCTGTCCTGCCACATTACACGCCAGCACTGTCTTTCCGAATTCTGCAATCATTTTCTCCAGACGCTCAGCAGACATTGCACAAATACCTTTTTTCATACCCCTGACTGTCCGGAACACCCGCAGAGCTATACGTACGCGCCTTGCAGAGATAAATATTACCAAAGAGACTGGCTTATTAAGTTCTACGAACATCAGCAAACATAATGAGATGATCATGCGCACGTTCCTCAATTCACAAAGCCTCCAAAATTATGCACAAACTAGCAAGACTAAACACAACTCAGTACAAATTACCTATTAAGACGATAAGGGCCTACCACACTGCGATATTTGAATCCATCGCATGCTTTGCCGCAAGTGTTTGGGCTCACCGACTAACAAGACAATTGCAAGACGAGGTCAACGTAGTGTACCACTGAGAATGAGCGGAGCCTTCATCACCACGTCACTAGAGGCACTTTGCGTTGTGATGGGGACCTGCCCTATAGACATAACAATGCGTTACAAGAGCTGCACTTTACTGGCTTTAGAGGGACAGGCTCGATAAAGTCACCGAAATTGCGGAACCAACATTACAAGCAAAACTCAACTAAAACAATGGCGTATTCAAACATGGCAGAAAGAGTGGGATGCATCCGATAAGGGTCGCCGAGTACACTCTTTCCTGGTGTACACGAAAGACAACTGAAACATGTCGACCCAAGCCGGGGGATGGTCCATTTCCTGACAGGCCACGGGCCGTAACCGGTACATTTAAACCGTATGGGACTAACTAATGACGAAGTATGCGTATGCGGAAAGACTGGGACACCACAACATGTCACATTGCTGTGCAACACGCTAGAACAAGTGAGACCTATACAGAATGACAATGACTTCGCCAGAATAATACGTAATCCCGATGACTGGATCACATTGAATAGCTAACCGATATTGCATCGAACACTGCACGAAGGATACAAGCGCCAAAACCCATATGGAAGGAGGCGTAGACAAGCACAAAAGGGATCAACATGTAAGGGGCCAAAACAAACAATGTACGACACTGCATGCCACAACACAGTCACAAACAACACCACAATCAGAATGAGATTTTCACTCTGCAGCGGAGTGTGCGCTGATATGAAACTTCCTGGCAGATTTAAACTGTGTGCCCGACCGAGAATCGAACTCGGGACCTTTGCCTTTCTCGGGCAGGAGAGTTTCTGTAAAGTTTGGAAGGTAGGAGACGAGATACTGGCAGAAGTAAAGCTCTGAGTACCGGGAGTGAGTCGTGCTTCGGTAGCTCAGATGGTGGAGCACTTGCCCGCGTAAGGCAAAGGACCCGAGTTCGAGTCTCGGTCGGGCACACAGTTTTAATCTGCCAGGAAGTTTCATATCAGCGCACTCTCCACTGCAGAGTGAAAATCTCATTCTGGAAACATCCCCCAGGCTGTGGCTAAGTCATGTCTCCGCTGTATCCTTTCTTTCAGGAGCGCTAGTTCTGCAAGGTTCGTAGGAGAGCTTCTGTAAAGTTTTGAAGGTAGGAGACGAGATACTGGCAGAAGTAAAGCTGTGAGTACCGGGCGTGAGTCGGGCTTCGGTAGCTCAGATGGTAGAGCACTTGTCCGTGAAAAGCCAAGGTCCCGACTTCGAGTCTCGGTCGGGCACACAGTTTTAACCTGCCAGGAAGTTTTCAGCACAACAATCATAAACCAAATAAACACCGGCACCACATACAAAGACTGTAGTAATAAGGTAATGTCGCTTGGGAGGAGAAGGCTCGAAGAACTTTTATTCCGAGTCTGCTCCTCCCCAATGACATCCTGCACAGTGTTTAAACTATACTGCACACAAGCAGTAATGTATTGCTCGCCTTATTGTGAGCAGACAGAAGTATATTCTCTTCTCTATTCGAAGCTACAATCAATGAATTTTATATATCAGAAATGTATTTAGTTATGTAAGGAATAATGCATTCAAGTAGCAATGAACTATATTCTATTTCAAATAACAAGTTACAAACATAAGTGCATTTCTCATGTCAAGCTAAAATTCATGTATTCCATGTATGAAGTGCTCAGACAGCATTTAATCTGTATAATCTGTGTGAACATATATTTCAGGTGAGAACAGCTCGAGGTTGTAGCGAAACCTTCTCATCTGAAATAGTTAGAAATAGGCCATTACTAAACCACCTGCTCTCTCTATATTAAAAATTATTCTTAAACACACTCATTGTGTTACATTTTTTTTTACATTTGCACTGTATAAATTATATTCTCATCAACTAGGTTGTAAAATATTATATGGAACCATTTCAACAATTGTTAAGCATTCATTTCGCTGTAATTTCAGAAAAATCTTTATATATTATGTTCTTTATATTATTTAAAAAAACATTAACAACGGTATACCAATAAGACTGTAACAATGAGAAGTCTTTGCTATTAGATTCAGAAGTATCCGACCCACCTTACATTTGAAGGCGGTGGGTTACTTTGTACTGTTAATGATATGAATCCTCAAGGGCCGAATGTAGAGATCATAGTGATGTTGACCGCTGGGGGTTTTCATTAGTTTCAAGTTACGACTCTGGGTACGTGAGTCCATTTCAGGACTCTTATTACCCACAAACTATTTCATCACACACCCTACTTTGTGTCAAAGTGCATTGTCTAGCTGATTCGTAGACGCACCCTGTTCGAAAGTTACCATACATTGCTGTAAAATGTGTTAATATTTATCTTCCTTCAGGGTTTTCGTATGCGCAATAACGGGAAAACACCCTAATCACGGAAAACTTCCCCATCACGTACCGACATCTCCTTTGTACTCCACTGCCTGCTTTACACATGACGCCAGGTAATCTCCTCCAGGCGGTCGCAAAATCCTTCATTCGGATTTCTTCAGGGTATAGTCTGATACATCACTCCAATGATCTATAGTCCAGCGTAGTTACTCTTCATGCCGCCTCAAGCGTTGGTTTGCACTGGCTGCAGAAATATCTGTTTCGTGAAGAGGTGTTCGACCAATGTACCCCATACTTTCTGACTCACTATGCACAGTCAGTGCGCTAGCTGGACTTCTGGTGAGAGAGTGGATCTGACAAGCGATTCCTTCTGCTGGTTCCATCCGAGTTTTTACAACCGCCGTTCGCAATGCTCTACGGTCGCTGTTCTTAGGTTAGATAGGTTTAATTAGTTCTAAGACTATGGGACTGATGACATCAGATGTTAAATCCTATAGTGCTTAGAGCCGTTTGAACCAATTCTTTTTTAAGAAGAGAACTCAAACTTTCTTCGTGGAATGAACTCTTAAAACATTCATGAACACATAACTCTTCTGAATATAACACGAAATAGTGCTTCAGGTGGAAAGCCTAGTAATGAAGGAAACAAACAGTTCTGAATAAAAGTTCTTGGCAAACTTAGTGCGGAAGCAAAGTCCTGAAGGGATCAGTTAGGGCCTTAGTTTACAATGAGGAACATTCTAAGTCGAGTGAAGCCAAGTTAAAGACAAACACTGATTTATTGCAAGTCCGCTGCTTGGTCACCACGTTGGGACCCTGTCCTCTTCTGGAACGCCACATTGCCGCTTCCAGGACACGAAGGCTGCCTCAGACACTGAGGTGGGGGTAGTGATAAACACGTATACAGGTTGCCGGTAGTACCGCGGCACAAGATATAAAAGGGCAATGCATCGACGGAGCTGACATTGGTACTCAGGTGATTTATGTGAAAAGTTTCCAATATGATTATGGCTCCTCGCCGAGAATTAACAGACTTAGAACGCAGAATGGTAGGTGGAGCTAGATGCGTGTCACATTCCATTTCGGAAATCTTAGAGAATTTAATATTTCGAAATCCATAGTGTCAAAAGGGTTCCGAGAATACCAAATTTCAGGCATTAACTCTCACTACGGACAACGTGGTGGACAACGGACTTCACTTAACGACCGAGAGCAGCAGCGTTCGCGTCGAGTTGTCAGTGCTAATGGAGAATTGACATTGCGTGAAATAATTGCAGAAATCAATGTGGGAAGTGCGACTGACGTATCCGTTAGGACAGTGCGGAGAAATTTGGCGTTAACAGGCTATAGTAGTAGACGACCGACGCTAATGCGTTTGCTAACAGCATGACATCGCCTGCAGCGCCTCTCCTCGGCTCGTGACAACTGTTTGACCCTTGAAAACCTGGTCAGATAAGTTCCAATATCAGTTGGTAAAAGCTGATGGTATGGTTCTAGTGTGGCGCACATCCCACGTAGCCATGGATTCATGTCGTCAACAAGACACTGTGCAAGCTTTTTGTACGTCCATCCTTTCGACAGGAGGCCTTTGGGACGACGGTTGTTTACTCCTATGACAAAATAAAACACCTTTATCCGTCCTTATGATTTTATTTTATTTTGTTGCAAGGTCTAAGGCGCTGTAGTCATAGACTGTCGGCTGGTCCCGGTGGAGGTTCGAGTCCTCCCTCGGGCATGGGTGTGTGTGTTTGTCCTTAGGATAATTTAGGTTATGTAGTGTGTAAGCTTAGGGACTGATGAACTTAGCAGTTAAGTCCCATAAGATTTCACATACATTTTTTTTTATTTTGTTGCAACCAGTTTCAGCGCTTCAATGCGCCGTCTTCAGGCTGAGGTTAATGCGGGACTGGTTGGAACGATCCCTATATATATCGCATCAGTTGCCTGCATAATTGGATACACCAACTGCCAGTTGCCAACTCAGATGGTTTGAGTGCTGACACAATATGCTGGCAACTGATGCGATATATACAGGGATCGTTTCAACTCGTTCCGCATCAACTACAGCCTGAAGATGGCGAGCTGAAGAGCTGAAACTGGTTGCAACAAAATAAAATAAAATCTTAAGAACTGCTGTAGGTATTTACTACAAAAAACAGTCTTGATCACAATTTATTTACTGCGGTTACCGGTTTCGACCACTACTGTGGTCATCTTCAGACCAATGAGTAAGAACCTCCTTCTGGTGGTAAATCACTACTGATTTACAACCAGAAGGAGGTTCGTACTCATTGGTCTGAAGATGACCGCAGTAGTGGCCGAAACGGGTCACCGTAATAAATAAACTGTGACCAAGACTGTTTTTATAGTAAATATTTGTAACACATTGATCACTGTTCACCCCCACAATGTATTCAAAAGTAACTGCTGTAGGTGTTTCATTTTGTCACAACTGTGCATGCTGGTGGTGACTTCATAATGGTGTGGTCTGTGTTCACATGGAATGCACTGGATCCTCTGGTTGAACTGGACCGGCCATTGGGTTTTAATGGCAATGTTCGGCTACTTGGAGACCATTTGTAGCCAAACAACGGTGGAAATTTTATGGAGGACAATGTAGCATATCACCGGGTCACAACTGAACATTCTGGAAAATTCAAGGGAACAATGTGGCCACCCAGACCACAAGACGTGAATCCTATCGAACATTTATAGGAACTAACGAGACGTTAGTCCGATAATTCAGTCCATGCACAAAATCCTGCACCGACAACACTTTCGTAACTATGGACGGCTATAGAGGCAGCACAGCTCAATATTTGAGCAGGGGACTTCAAACGACTTGTTGAGTCCACACCATACCGAGTTGCTGCTCTAGGCTGGGTTCATTAGGAGGTACAGGGGGTAGACAAAATAATGTGAACAGTGGTAGTAATGGGATTGTTGTGTCTGACGGTCAACAACGCAAGTAAGGCACATGTGGCGCTGGACTGTGCGTGTTCAGTATGAACTAGGCATCAGTGCCGGTTGTTTAAGAATAGTGCACACTTCGTGTTTGCGTTTACAGGCCGAAGTCAATGTGCAATGTAAGATCTAACAGAGTTCTAAAGAGGGCAGGATATAGGGGCCCGATTAGCTGGAGCATCAGTCTCCAATGCTACCAAATTATTTCATGTTTCAAGAGCAACTGTTTCAAGTCACGACAGCCTATACAAAACGTGGAAAGACATCATGGTGTAAACGTAGCAGTGGACGCAAATCAAAACTGAATGACAGAGATCGTCGTACGCTAACACGAATTGTGTCAAAACAACACAAAACTACATCAGCTAAAGTGCCTGCAGAGCTCAATAGCCATCTTCGAGGCCCGGTATCTATCGACACTGTCCACCGAGACAGTGAATATTCATGAACGAGCTGCTATATCGAAACCATTACTGACGACAACCAACGCAAAGAAGCTTAAAACTTGGTGTCAGGAGCATAAATCCTGGACGGCTGATCAGCGGAAACATGACTTAAGTTCCGACGAAGTAACGTTTTCGTTATTTTCAATATCGCCCGGGTTTGAGTCTGGAGAACGCCAAGAGATGCCTCAAAGTCCTGATTGCTTGACTCCTACAGTTAAGCATGGAGGTGGAAGTGTGACGGTGTGGACAGCCACATCATAGTATTCTGCTGGTCCCATCATTGCTCTCAAACGCCGTGTTACAGCCAACGATTATGTGAACATTTTAGGTGATCAGATGCACACTGTGATTCAAATGTTGTTCCCCAAAGATGATGCCATATTTCAGGACGATAATGCACCAATTCAAACAACCATGACAGTACAATCGTGGTTTTAGGAGCAAGAAACTGAACTACAGCGTCTTCCATGGTCAGCACAGTCCCCAGACTTGAACACTGTCCAAGCCTTGTGGGCGGTATTGCGGCACAGACTCCGGAGCAGAAATACGCCTCCCTCGTCACTAAAGGAGTTAGAAGAGGTTCTGATCGAAGAGTGACATAACATTCCTCTGGTAACGATGCCATCATTATATGCCAGTATCCAAGAAGCATCGCAGCTGTATTACGGGCAAAAGGGGATCGAACCCCTTATAAGTACAGGTGTTCACATCATTTTGCCTATCCCCTGCGTCACACGACTCTTTTCACCTCAGTATGTAGCCGTTAATCGAAATCAAACGTAATATAACTGGGCTACTCCCATGCTGCTCACAAAACCCAAAGAAGGGAAGCAAAACGAAACCAGAAAAACTATTGGCCTGGTTTTCAAATGTTCCTTTAAAAGTAAGATCTAATAGTACCCCCTGCCATGAGGCATAGGTAGCTTGCGAAGTATCGATGTGGATGTAGATGTAGCTTACAGTTTCAATCTTGTAATAATGTATAATTGATTTATATAAATTTCATGTCAGTGGCACTGAGAAACAGATGAATAACGTTTTAGATCCCAGAGTAACACCTAGCATTTTCCTTACACAAGAGAGTTATATCATAGTTATTGACCGTTTACAACGGAAGTAATATGGACCCTATCTTAAGAGTTTTTTTCTTTCTGGACATATATTAAATACGACATTATGTTCAAGGTTGATCACTACAGTCTAAAGTAATAGATTGTAAACAGGAGCGAGTTCAGAAACGGATGGGCACTCTGATTACTGTGTACAGATGCGACCTGAGTTGGTGACCCTTCGCTCACAGCTGCAGGCAGTGTAGGTTTCCGTCACAAATCTTGAGGCTGCTGCCAAGGGGCGCCACTGAGGGGGATTGGATGCGGGGATGCGAGGGACGTCGAGCACGACCTACGTGTCCCCCGATCGACCCACTGCTGTGGCCGCTCCGGGTACTGCCAGCCCTGAAGTTGGCCCCTCACCTGTAGTCGAATGGGAGATCATTCCAAAGTCTGGCAGGCAGCGAAATACTTTCCGTGGGGCCAGTCTTAGGGCCTCCCCGGTTCGTTTGACGAACAGGCTTCGGGCGTTATCTGTGGCTGACGAAGTCTCTGAGCCAGATGCAGTCGTCCACCCTGTTCCAGAGGAAGCTTCTCGACCCGCGCGGTCTGGGCATTCGCAGAGGGTGGGTTTGCTGGAAGTTGGGAGCTCCAACGTTAGTCGCGTAATTTAGCTCCTTAGGAACATGGCTGCGAAGGAGGGGAAGGAAGCCAGTGTGCACTCCGTGTGCATACCGGAGGGGAGTCATTCCGGAAATGGAAAGAGTGCTTCCGGATGCCATGAAGAGTACAAGGAGGAGCCAACTGCAGATGGTAGCCCTTGTCGATACCAATGACGTGTGTAGCTTTGGACCAAAGGAGATTCTCTCTGGTTTTGGACGGCTAGCGGAAATGGTAAAGACTGCCAGTTTTGCTTCCGAGATTAAGGCGGAGCTCACCATCTGTAGCATCGTCGACTGAACCGACTGTGGTCCTTTGGTGCAGAGCCGAGTGGAGGGTCTGAATCAGAGGCTCAGGCGGTTCTGTGACCGTGTAGGCTACAGATTCCTTGACGTGCCATCGGGTGGTTGGTGGTTTTAGGTTAGAGAGTCACAGGAAACAATAGAAAGGGTGTCCGTTTAAAAGGGGGCAGGTAAAACACAGCAAGGGTGTTGTAGAAACGATCGGTATTGTAGTTGTAAATTCTCTTAGCTGTGTTGGGAAAGAACCAGAGCTCCAAGCCGTAATAGAATGCACTGAAGCTCAAATAGTTATTGGTACAGAAAGTTGGCTAAAGCCGGAAATTAGTTCAGCCGAAATTGTTTTAAACGGTCTAACAGTGCTCAGAAAGGATAGATTAAATACAGTTGGTGCTTGAGCATTTATTGCTGTCAGAAGTAGTTTGCCTTGTAGTGAAATTGAAGCAGATAGTTCCTGCGAAATAGTCTGGGTAGAGGTTATACTTGATAATCGGAGTAAACTATTAACTGGATCGTTTTACCGCCAGTCTTGGTGGCCGAGCGGTTCTAGGCGCTTCAGTGCGGAACCGCGCGACTGCAACGGTCGCAGGTTTGAATCATGCCTCGAGCAGAATGTGTGTGATGTCCTTAGGTTAGATAGGTTTAAGTAGTTCTAAGTTCTAGGGGACTGATGACCTCAGATGTTGGGTACCATAGTGCTCAGAGCCATTTGAACGAATTTTGGTAAGAAAACTTGAGTCTCATTTCAAATAGGTACCCCACTCATACAATTATAGTCGGTAGTGACTTCAATCTACCCTCTATATACTGGAAAAAATATACGTTTAAAGCCGGCGGCACGCATGAAACGTCATCCGAAATTGTACTGAATGCTTTCTCAGAAAATGATTTTGAACAATTAGTTCACGAGCCTACTCAAAGCGTAAATGGTTGCGAGAGCATACTTGACATCTTAGCAACAGATAAGTCTGGACAAATAGTGAGTATCATGACGAATACAGGGATTAGCGACCACAAGCCAGTTGCTGCTAGGCTGTAACACCCACAACCATAAAAAAGAAGCACGAAGTATATCTATTTAAAAAGCTGATAAAAATATTCTTAACGCCTTTTTAAGAAACAGTCTCCACTCGTTCCTATCTGATCACGTAAGCGTAGAAAAAATGTGGAATCATTTCAAAGAGATAGTATTGACGGCATCTGAGGGATATATACCGTATAAATTAATAAGTGCTGGTAGCTATCCCCCACGGTACACAAAAAGGGTAAGATCGCTGTTGCAGAAGCAATGAGAAAAGCATGCCAAATTTAAAAGAACGCAAAATCCCGAAGATTGGCATAGACTTGCAGAAGTTCAAAATATACCGCGTGCTTCACGCTCTTAATAATTTCCACAACGAAACTCTGTCTCGGAAACCTGGCAGAAACCCAAAGGATTCTGGTCATATATAGGAAGCACACCAGAGGCAAGACGCAATCTCTTCACTGTGCGATAACAACGGTGAAGTCACTGATGACAGTGCCAGAAAGCAGAGTTTTTAAGCACGGTTTTTCGAAACTCCTTCACGAAAGAAGACGAAGTAAATACTCACGAATTCCAATCAAGAACAATTGCAAAGATGAGAAACATAGACGTAGATATCCTCGGTGTAGCAGAGCAGCTTAAATTACTTAATAAAGGCAAGGCTTCCGGTCCAGATAGTATACCAGTCAGGTTCTTTCGTAGTATGCTGATACTATAGCTTCATATTTAGCAATAATATACAACCGCTCGCTCACAGAAAAATCTGTACCTAAAGACTGGAAAATTGCTCAAGTCACACCAATACTCAAAAAGGAAAATAGGAGTAATCCGCTGAATTACAGGCCCATACCACTAACATCGATTTGCAGTAGGGTTTTGGAACGTATACTGTATTCGAGCATTATAAAGTACCTCGAAGCAAACGATTTATTGACACATAGTCAGCACGGATTCAGAAAATATCGTTCTTGCGGAACACAACTAGCTCTTCATACTCATGAAGTAATGAGTTCTATGGACAGGAGATGTGAAATTGACTTCATATTTTGAGATTTTCAGAAGGCTTTCGACACCGTTCCTCTTCTAACCAAATTGTGTGCATTTGGAATATCACCTCAGTTGTGCTACTGGACTCGTGATTTCCTTTCAGAAAGGTCACAGTTCGTAGAAAAAGACGGAAAGTTATCGAGTAAAACAGAAGTAATATCCGTCGTTTCCCAAGGAAGTGTTATAGGCGCTCTATTGTTCCTGATTCATATTAACGACATCGAAGACAATCTGAGTAGCGCTCTTAGATTATTTGCAGATGATGCTGTCATTTACCGTCTTGTAAAGTCATCAGATGACCAAAATGAATTGCAAAGTGATTTAGATAAGATTCAGTATGGTGCTAAAAGTGGCAATTCACTCTGAATAAAGAAAAATGTGAAGCTATTCAGGTGAGTACTAAAAGAAATCCGCTAAATTTCGATTACGCAATAAGTCACAAAAATCTGAAAGCTGTTAATTCAAATAAATAACCTAAGTTGGAACGATCACATAGATAATGTTGTGCGTAGAGCAAAGTAAAGACTGCGATTATTTGGCAGAACACTTAGAAGGTGCAACAGATCTACTAAAGAGACTGCTTACACTACACCCTCCGCCCTATTCTGGAGTATTTCTGTGAAGTGTGGGACTGTCGGATGATATTGAAAATAATTCAAAGGAGGGCGGCTCGTTTTGTATTATCGCGAAGTAGGGGAGATAGTGCCACAGATATTATACGTGAATTGGAGTGGCAATCATTAAAACAAAGGCATTTTTCGTTGCGACGGGATCTTCTCACGAAATTTCGATCACCAGTTTTGTCCTCCGATTCCGAAATCATTCTGCTGGCCTACACAGGGAGAAATGATCATCACGATAAAATAAGAGAACTCGTTTTTCCCGCTCGCCGTTCGAGAGCGGAACGGTAGAGAGACAGCTTGAAGGTGGTTGATTGAATCCTCTGCCAGGCACTTAATTGTGAATAGCAGAGTAATCACGTAGATTTAGATGTGAAACACTTTTCAAACTCCCTGCACATGGACGTAAAAAAATAAAACATAAAAACAAAACAAAAACATACCCTTGCTATAAAATGATGAGACCATGAGAAGATGTTTTGTAAATACATGAAAAAGCAAACCTTAACTATAGCATTTAAAGGTTGTTAAACCCCGAAACATGTATACTGTATGCTTCTAGACTTTCAACTTCGGCCAGTTCCGACCTAGAGAGCACGGTCTTAGAATGGAGTTGAGATAGTTGTCAGTCGGGTATAATGTCAGTATTGGTAAACTGGTTTGTGTGTGTGTTTGTGTGTGTGTGTGTGTGTGTGTGTGTGTGTGTGTGTGTGTGTGTGTGTGCGCGCGTGTGCGTTCGTGAATTATTTTCTCGTCTGATAATTATTTTACATCAGGTCACTGATGAAGAAGCAAACTCCCTCTCATCTCTTTGACCGTTTTAATTGTGAATCATGCCACAGCGCCATTCCGCCCGAAAGTTACGTTAGTAATGTCAGATCCAGTTTTTTCTAATTTTTTTCTTGGCTGTTAGCCTGATGGCTTCACAGCCAAGGACCTAGTGTCAGTAGGCACTTCTTCGCCTGTGATAGGAGTCACCACCGAAAGGACGCGCTCTAGTTATGAGATAAAACCGTGCTTACGTAAATGGAATAGTGCAAATCAATAAAAGTGCCACCGTGAGTCACTGTCTATTTTCACATGCGTAATAGTGGTGTCATTTTAAAACATACCTCTCACTAACTTCCATCGTACGTAATTTGCGGTGGAGCTCTGCTACCACCTGTTGCTGGGGTAAGAAGCGCTGAGAACTATGAACGACCCACAATCTTCTGAACATGAATTGTGCACAAACTGCACCACTGTCGCGGAAAATTCTTCACAGTTGTTCTCGCTGTGTCTTCCGCTCTCTGAGACACTGACCAGCAAGAAACAGCCCATTATCTGTACTGTACATGTCACATCCGTATCTTGATAAATTTTATAGACAGAGGGAATATACTAGTGGCCAGTAAAATTGCTACACCACGAAGATGATGTGCTATAGTCGTGAATTTAACCAACAGGAAGAAGATGCTGTGATACGGATATTATTAGTTTTTTAGAGGATTCACACAAAGCTGGCGCCGGTGGCGACACCTACAACGTGCTGACATGAGGAAAGTTTCCAACCGATTTCTCATATACAAACAGCAGTTGACCGGCGTCGCCTGGTGAAACGTTGTTGTGATGCTTCGTGTAAGGAAGAGAAATGCATACCACTATTCCGACTTTCATAAAGGTCGGATTGTAGCATATCGCGATTGTGGTTTACCGTATCGTGACATTGTTGCTCGCGTTGGTCGAGATCCGGTGACTGTTAGCAGAATATGGAATCGGAGAGTTCAGGAGGGTAATACGGAACGCCGTGCTGGATCCCAACGGCCTCGCATCACTAGTAGTCGAGATGACAGACATCTTATCCGCATGGCTATAACGGATCGTGCAGCCACGTCTCGATCCCTGAGTCAACAGATGGGGACATTTGCAAGACAACAACCATCTGTACGAACAGTTCGACGAATTTTGCAGCAGCATGGACTATCAGCTCGGAGACCATAACTGCGTTTACCCTTGACGCTGCATCACCGACCGAAGCGTCTGTGATGGTGTACCCAACGACGAACCTGGGTGCACGAATGGCAAAACGTCATTTTTTCGGATGAATCCTGGTTCTGTTTACAGCATCATGATGGTCGCATCCGTGTGTGGCGACATCGCAGTGAACGCACATTGGAAGAGTGTATTCGTCATCGCCATACTGGCGTATCACCTGGCGTGATGGTATGGGATGCAGTTGGTTAAACGCCTCGGCCACCTCTTGTTCGTAATGACGGCACTTTGTACAGTGGACGTTACATTTCAGATGTGTTACGACCCGTGGATCTACCCTTCAGTCGATCCCTGCGAAACCCTACATTTCAGTAGGATAATGCACGACCACATGTTGCAGATCCTGTACTGGCCTTTCTGGATACAGAAAATGTTCAACTGCTGCCCTGGCTAGCACATTCTCCAGATCTCTCACCAACTGAAAACGTGTGGCGAATGGTGGCCGAGCAATTGGCTCATCACAATACGCCAGTCACTACTCTCGATGAACTATGGTATCGTGTAGAAATTGCATGGGCAGCTGTAGCTGTACAAGTCATCCAAGCTCTGTTTGTATCAATGCCCAGGCGAATAAAGGCCGTTTTACGGCCAGAGGTGGTCTTTCTGGGTACTGATTTCTCAGGATCTGTGCACCCAAACTGCATGAAAATGTAATCACATGTCACTTGTAGTATAATAAGTTTTTACAATGAATACTTGTTTATCACCTGCATTTCTTCTTGGTGTAAGAATTTTAATGGTCAGTAGTGTATATGAACATTTGTACCAGTAACGCTATTCTTCGCAACGGCACGACTCGACTACCGTTGGTGTCCGAGAGAGGAAATCGTTGCTTTAAAGGAGAGATGATGCGTAACACGTTTTATTCTTATCTCAAACCATCAAAAAATATACTAGGCGGCTGTGGGCTAAAAGAGAAAGAGAGAGAGAGAGAGAGAGAGAGAGAGAGAGAGAGAGAGAGAGATTGAAAATCTCGATTATCTTAAAAGCCTCGATACATTAGGATACATCACAGACAAAATTACAAAGATCTACTTGATTTCACAGAGCACCAATTCCTAATGAAAGCACAAAAAAAGTGGAACCCAGACTCAGAGCCAGTATGCGGTACTGTAGCACATAACTAAAAAAAGAAATAATAAGAAAGCTCTCTGAGACAAATTAAGAGATGTCTGATGAGTCTGCGTCTTGTATGGGTATGGATTTAACTGCCGATAAGATAGAGAGAATTGGATGTGAACACATATTCGTCGAGCAAACTTAGCATGTCCAATACAGCAGCAGGTTCCGAATGTTGGACTTCTGCCGAATTAGGTTGCTACTTATATTTATTTGTTTAGCGTCAATAGACTTTTCACGATCAACGTTTATACAAAACTAACTTTGACTGTTTTCGATACTGTGTACAATGTTTTTTAAATCATTACCACATAACGAGCTGTTGGAAACATCATTGTAATGGTGTCACCTTTCTCATGTTTTTTGTAGTACGTTAAACTCGAAATGAGTAACCTCTTTTTCTTCGTTTGACCCTTCCTGTTCTGTACGACGCTGTAGCATCGCAGGCTTGTGCCATTCTACTTTCCAGATATAATCTTGTCACGTCCTCTGTTGCGTTGTTTGTTCTGTGAAATGCCTCTCCATTTCGCACTTCATCTGCCAGAAACTTTTGATTGCTTAAAAAGAGCAGAAGAGAAGTTTTATGCGAATAACAAGACATAACGACGTAAGCAGTGAAGAGCTATTGTGACGTGACCTGATTACAACGCAGCCAGTATTCTTAACTTTTCTGTTTACGCACGTTGTGTGGAAGGACTCTCAAAGTTGAATTGCTGCGCGGCTTGCTAGGTGGATGCGGGTCGGGAGAGCACGATGCCTTCGGCCGTAACTCCAAGAAACAGCGTTCCTTTTACGCCTTGCTGGTCACAGAGGAAAACACTGGAAAGACTGTGCGGGTCATAATTTAAGTAGCCGCAGGAAAGTTTCCGAGCTTCACAAGAGGTAAATGGAGTGTAACGTTGCTGTACGGTGACACACGGACTGACGATGGAGCCGAGGGAACTTCTCGGGTACTCTGCCCCAGTCCTCGAACATAGCTTACGAGGCGGACTTCTTTGTAACTAAAAACCGATAACGTAGAGTGAACGTGAGATGGCAGCACATAGAGCAGCGTTACTTACTGGTATAACCAGATTTCAGGTTGTAACAATTCCTTGACGATATTGGACTGTGGAAATGGGTAATTTCGAGTTACTTTCCTATTCATATTTCGCTAAAACTTGACTTCAGTATTATTTCTCGTTTATCTGAGCTGTACGATCACCGTTACTGTTCATCCTACCGAAATACTATTTTAGTTGTACATCACAGCTATTGTTGACGTACGTCTACCTTCCACCAAGCCACTGTATAGCTCCTAACTCAGTCCATAGCATCCGTACATCTACATCTGCATGGACACTCTACAAATTACATTTAAGTGCCTGGCAGAGAGTTCATCGAACCACCTTCACAATTCCCTATTATTCCAATCTCGTATAGCGCACGGAAAGAATGAACACCTACACTGGAAATTGAAATAAGAACACCGTGAATTCATTGTCCCAGGAAGGGGAAACTTTATTGACACATTCCTGGGGTCAGATACATCACATGATCACACTGACAGAACCACAGGCACATAGACACAGGCAACAGAGCATGCACAATGTCGCCACTAGTACAGTGTATATCCACCTTTCGCAGCAATGCAGGCTGCTATTCTCCCATGGAGACGATCGGAGAGATGCTGGATGTAGTCCTGTGGAACGGCTTGCCATGCCATTTCCACCTGGCGCCTCAGTCGGACCAGCGTTCGTGCTGGACGTGCAGACCGCGTGAGACGACGCTTCATCCAGTCCCAAACATGCTCAATGGGGGACAGATCCGGAGATCTTGCTGGCCAGGGTAGTTGACTTACACCTTCTAGAGCACGTTGGGTGGCACGGGATACATGCGGACGTGCATTGTCCTGTTGGAACAGCATGTTCCCTTGCCGGTCTAGGAATGGTAGAACGGTGGGTTCGATGACGGTTTGGATGTACCGTGCACTATTCAGTGTCCCCTCGTGTACGGACAGTGTAGGCGATCGCTCCCCACACCATGATGCCGGGTGTTGGCCCTGTGTGCCTCGGTCGTATGCAGACCTGATTATGGCGCTCACCTGCACGGCGCCAAACACGCATACGACCATCATTGGCACCAAGGCAGAAGCGATTCTCATCGCTGAAGACGACACGTCTCCATTCGTCCCTCCATTCACGCCTGTCGCGACACCGCTGGAGGCGGGCTGCACGATGTTGCGCCGTGAGCGGAAGACGGCCTAACGGTGTGCGGGACCGTAGCCCAGCTTCATGGAGACGGTTGCGAATGGTCCTCGCCGATACCCCAGGAGCAACAGTGTCCCTAATTTGCTGGGAAGTGGCGGTGCGGTCCCCTACGGCACTGCGTAGGATCCTACGGTCTTGGCGTGCATCCGTGCGTCGCTGCGGTCCGGTCCCAGGTCGATGGGC
Source organism: Schistocerca gregaria (assembly GCF_023897955.1). NCBI lineage: Eukaryota > Metazoa > Arthropoda > Insecta > Orthoptera > Acrididae > Schistocerca > Schistocerca gregaria. The sequence continues at coordinate 136,092,310 of NC_064925.1, read as the reverse complement.
ACGTGCACCTTCCGCCGACCACTGGCGACAACATCGATGTACTGTGGAGACCTCACGCCCCACGTGTTGAACAATTCGGCGGGTCGTCCACCCGGCCTCCCGCATGCCCACTATACGCCCTCGCTCAAAGTCCGTCAACTGCACATACGGTTCACGTCCACGCTGTCGCGGCATGCTACCAGTGTTAAAGACTGCGATGGAGCTCCGTATGCCACGGCAAACTGGCTGACACTGACGGCGGCGGTGCACAAATGCTGCGCAGCTAGCGCCATTCGACGGCCAACACCGCGGTTCCTGGTGTGTCCGCTGTGCCGTGCGTGTGATCATTGCTTGTACAGCCCTCTCGCAGTGTCAGGAGCAAGTATGGTGGGTCTCACACACCGGTGTCAATGTGTTCTTTTTTCCATTTCCAGGAGTGTATATCTTTCCGTACGAGCTCTGATTCCCCTTATATTATCGTGGTGATCGCTTCTCCCTATGTAGGTCGGTGTTACCAAAATATTTCCGTATTCGGAGGAGAAATTTGGTGATTGGAATTTCGTGAGAAGGTTCCGTCGCAACGAAAAACGCCTTTCTTGTAATGATTTCCGGCCCAAATCCTGTATCATTTCTGTGACACTCTCTCCCATATTTCGCGATAATAAAAAACATGCTGCCTTTCTTTGAACTTTTTCTATGTACTCCGTCAATCCTATCTAGTAAGGATCCCACACCTCGCGTAGTGTTGCCAGTGTCCTTAGTAGGTCTGTTACATTTTCTAAGTGTCCTGCCAATAAAACACAGCCTCTGGTTAGCCTTCCCCACAACATTTTCAATGTGCTCTTTCCAATTTAAGTTATTCGTAGTTGTAATACCAAGGTATTTAGTTGAATTTACGGCTTTTAGATTAGACTGATTTATCGTTTAACCGAAGTTTAACGAGTTCCTTTTAGCACTCATGTGGATGACCTCACAATTTTCGTTATTTAGGGTCAATTGCCACTTTTCGCACCATTCAGATATTTTTTTATAAATCGTTTTGCAGTTTGCTTTGATCTTCTGATGGCTTCATTAGTCGCTAAACGACAGCGTCATCTGCAGACAGCCGAAGACGGCTGCTCAGATTGTCCCCCAAATCGTCTGTATAGATAAGGAACAGCAAAGGGCCTGTAACACTACCTGGAGGAACGCCTGAAATCACTTCTGTTTTACTCGATGACTTTCCGTCAATTACTACGAACTGTGGGTATTCCCTCACCGAGGATATTATTACAATTTTTGTCATTATTATCATGCTTACTCCCTTTATTGATTGTAAAATTGGATTATTGGATAGTCAGGTGCATCTGAAGCAGATGTCTCACTGCCGTAGCTTATAACTAATTTTACGTATTGAGACCGATGCACGTTGACGGTGTTAACAGTTAACCGTCAGTAATAAATTAATCTTTGGAGAATTTTTATCTGTCTATGTGTTAATAGAAAGGCCTTAAATTGTATTGTACCTGGTCATATAATTTTACTTAATTATAAGCACAATTATTTTACCGTTTTTAGAAAGCAATGGAAGAGTGTCATCTGGCCCCAGTACTGAGGAAAGAGGACTTCGTCATTGGGAGAAGATGTCAATTCAGATGTTAACTGAATAAATTATTACTCTCAGAAACTGAAAGAGAGTACATCAGTTAACTGAACATTGCTAATTAGTATGTAATGATTATACATTTGAAAATTAATATCTTAAAATCAAATGTTTTATTAAGAAATATCACCCGCAAAAATTGCTCCTTAAATGTTTGAGCAGTCCTCGGGCACCCATGTGTAGCATTTTCAACACTCTATCCAGTCTCCTGACAGACGAGCAGTGCTCAGTACTGTCTTTGGAAGTGTGAGCTGACGTCATGGTGTGGAACCATCAAACAGCATGGCCTTTTTCTTATGGATACTACACTGAGACTTCTTAGCACCAACGCCTTTCTTTGCATTAAGAACATCTGCTTCTTGTTGCTTTAGACGTTCCTGTTCCATCTTATGTGACAGCTTATCAGCTAACATCCGCTTCACTGCTGGGCTTGATAAGGAACTTGCACTTTGCGCACAGTGTTCTTTCCGTTTTGTCACATTTGGACTTCCTGCAGGTAATGGTTTAATAATCAGAAATACTTCGGCACTGTTTTGGCATTTTGTCCATTTGGAAACATTGGGAGTTCCTGTTACCTAGCCTTAAAGTACTGCAGCTTGAACGGGAGCACTTTCAGTTTCGGCATTGTATGTAAGAAGAACACGGTCTTTGGTTTTCGCCGCGGTAAACTCAATCTCGTTGAACATAAGGCGGTCATAGGGTTCGTTCCCACATGCTTTCAAGCAATTAACTGCATTGACGACTGTAGCTACTTTGAAATAAACAGTGCTCAATAGCTCACCAACGTTTGTGTCAGTAATTACTTGTCCTTGGTGAGTGGTTTTGAAGTTGTGACACACATAACTGTAATAGCTCTTTAGTGGATCAAAAAATGAAACCCAACGACTAAAAACGACCGGTAGCGTGCAATAGAAATGATTTTCTTTGACATCCTTCAGTGCTTTGTTTGTTTTATGATTGTCAACAAGCAACTGTACAGAGATTCACGGACAGGTTTTAAATTAAGACAAGACAAATATTGTTCCACTGTTCCATGCATTATCACTGCAATGTCTAACGATACTGGTGGTGCTGTTCCCACAAGTTCAGATAACAAAGGATTCCGTGCTGATGTGGTTCTAAAAACTCTCTTAGTTCCTGTGTGTGAAATAATTTTTGGTAGTTTATTAGGCACAGTGGACAGTCCAATTCATCTGTATTATAGACGGCACACACAGGAAACGTATATCTTCCCTGCATTTGTTGTAAAATTAAGCTAAATTTATACACACTTTCCGTGTTAAAAGTCATCGATCTGACCATGGACGTTGCCTCTGGTTTCCGCATACTGAACTTAATTTTCTTCTTAAAGCCAGCCATTCCTCTGCTGCCATCCTGGTGACACAAGTTGTACGGATGAGAAATCTCATTTTCTTCTTCGTCTTCAAATCCAACTCTTCTGCACTGCTGCTCCGTCGTACCAACAAAAAAATGGCTGTTAAATACGTCTTCAATCGTCTAGTTGTTCTGTGATGAGTATTTCACGGAATCTTCTACCATGAATAGGTATCCCCTCTAAAGCTGTTTCTAATTTAAAATTATACATCATGCAGCCTTAGGTGGCCTACATTTGGCCCCTTCCCGTCTAATGAGCATTCTTTATAATTCCTAACCATATCTGAAAACTGATGTGTCACAAATTAATAACGGCGGAGAACGCAGAGCTACAAAGTTTTCTCCTGTCAAGCCCCTTACAAAATATTACTGCACAGTTTGTGGCCCATGAAGCTCAGAAAATCTCACACCACAAGTAAGAGGTGCATGTGATCACCAAAACAAAGTAGTGGAAAGCAACTGGAGCAAGATGGCGACTTCGTTAACTTTCCCCCGTCATCATTCCCAAATTATCTACACTCCTGGAAATTGAAATAAGAACACCGTGAATTCATTGTCCCAGGAAGGGGAAACTTTGTTGACACATTCCTGGGGTCAGATACATCACATGATCACACTGACAGAACCACAGGCACAGACACACAGGCAACAGAGAATGCAAAATGTCGCCACTAGTACAGTGTATATCCACCTTTCGCAGCAATGCAGGCTGCTATTCTCCCATGGAGACGATCGTAGAGATGCTGGATGTAGTCCTGTGGAACGGCTTGCCATGCCATTTCCACCTGGCGCCTCAGTTGGACCAGCGTTCGTGCTGGACGTGCAGACCGCGTGAGACGACGCTTCATCCAGTCCCAAATATGCTCAATGGGGGACAGATCCGGAGATCTTGCTGGCCAGGGTAGTTGACTTACACCTTCTAGAGCTCGTTGGGTGGCACGGGATACATGCGGACGTGCATTGTCCTGTTGGAACAGCAAGTTCCCTTGCCGGTCTAGGAATGGTAGAACGATGGGTTCGATGACGCTTTGGATGTACCGTGCACTATTCACTGTCCCCTCGACGATCACCAGAGGTGTACGGCCAGTGTAGGAGATCGCTCCCCACACCATGATGCCGGGTGTTGGCCCTGTATGCCTTGGTCATATGCAGTCCTGATTGTGGCGCTCACCTGCACGGCGCCAAACACGCATACGACCATCATTGGAACCTAGGCAGAAGCGACTCTCATCGCTGAAGACGACACGTCTCCATTCGTCCCTCCATTCACGCCTGTCGCGACGCCACTGGAGGCGGGCTGCACGATGTTGGGTCGTGAGCGGAAGACGGCCTAACGGTGTGCGGGACCGTAGCCCAGCTTCATGGAGACGGTTGCGAATGGTCCTCGCCGATACCCCAGGAGCAACAGTGTCCCTAATTTGCTGGGAAGTGGCGGTGCGGTCCCCTACGGCACTGCGTAGGATCCTACGGTCTTGGCGTGCACCTGTGCGTCGCTGCGGTCCGGTCCCAGGTCGACGGGCACGTGCACCTTCCGCCGACCACTGGCGACAACATCGATGTACTGTGGAGACCTCACGCCCCACGTGTTGAACAATTCGGCGGGTCGTCCACCCGGCCTCCCGCATGCCCACTATACGCCCTCGCTCAAAGTCCGTCAACTGCACATACGGTTCACTTCCACGCTGTCGCGGCATGCTACCAGTGTTAAAGACTGCGACGGAGCTCCGTATGCCACGGCAAACTGGCTGACACTGACGGCGGCGGTGCACAAATGCTGCGCAGCTAGCGCCATTCGACGGCCAACACCGCGGTTCCTGGTGTGTCCGCTGTGCCGTGCGTGTGATCATTGCTTGTACAGCCCTCTCGCAGTGTCCCGAGCAAGTATGGTGGGTCTGACACACCGGTGTCAATGTGTTCTTTTTTCCATTTCCAGGAGTGCATTTTAAATGGTTCAGAAATGGCTTAAATGGCTCTCAGCACTATGGGACTTAACATCTGAGGTTATCAGTCCCCTAGAACTTAGAACTACTTAAACCTAACTAACCTAAGGACATCACACATATCCATGTCCGAGGCAGCATTCGAACCTGCGACCGTAGCAGCAGCTCGGTTCCGGACTGAAGCACCTAGAACCGCTCGGTCACAATGGCCGGCTATCTATTTTGAAAGTCGTTGACTTTGACGAAGGGTTAACAAGACTAAGACATGAGTGAACAAGGACTGTGAAACACATACTGTCTGAGATAGTACTGTGTAGCAAAGAATAACCAAATATCGTACCTGTTAGATCACAAGAGCTTATGATGCGCGGTTTGAAAATTATAATACGCCATGTAATGAAGACAACAAGTACCTAACGCACACTGAACTGGCGGAAGTGGTTCAATTGTTGGATTTTTTAGCGTATCGTCGTGAGGGGCGCTAGTCGTATTCGTAATGTGGTGCTGCCTAGTAGAATAAAAACGAACTACAGGATTAGTCACTTTGCCCCATTCGTCAACTTGGCCCGCTCTGCCCTACATTGATAACTCACTTCTTAATAGCACTCGGTTCTCCAAAAGAGCTTCAACCCACACTAAACTTTGTGAATGTTTCTTTCATTGTTCCTTACCTGTAGACAGTCAAATTTTACGCTAATTCTTCATTTTTGTGGAGGGATACCAAATATCAGTACTGTAATTATGGCTCTCCCAGATACTTTGTAACTGTCGCAAACCTTGAAAGTAAGAAGATGACTGAGTTTTCATTGGATATGCACGTTAGTAGATGACTGTAACGAAAGTGTGTAGAATGTAGCTCCGTATTTATATAACGGAGAAGGGAGATTGCGAAACCTGGTGAGCGCATACTGCTTACTCGTCTCGAGTGTTTGTAATTGATGAAGTCTGTGACATTCTTCACCAATTCCTCCACACTTTTAGCCACACACCGAAATACTTCTGGTGAGTGAAGACCCATGTACACAATATTTTTTAAAGCTCGACTGCATAGCCCACCGTTGTATGTTCACGAGATCACTGTTTGAAAATTACTACTTTTCTGGAAGTAAAATTATTAATACAGACAATGGTTGCTAACTTGTTATTGTTTATTTCTTAAAGTGACAAACAAACATCTCATTTTCTGTAAAGGCCAACTTGCCTGTTTCCACATTAATAAGATTAAATTATATTTAATATAATTTCGGTTCCATAGATCCGTAGGACATTCTGAAGGATGTAGAACATGTCGTAAAACAAGAACAAGTATTACATATTTACAAAGAAATAGATATGCCGGTGCCCCTTTCACAAACCGCAAGTGAAACGGTCACCATGGGTGTGGAACAAGTATTAAATAGCTGAGAAGTATTTCCATTTATGAGTTGATAATAAACGTGTTATATTACGTGGAAAAGTACTAGACGCTGTGGTGTATAAGATAAGGCTATTGTTCCACGGGACATCAGACGGGAAATAAGTTTTCAGCACTTCTTTAGGTTGGTCACATACATTGCACTCACGTTACGTGATAGTAAATCAAGCGATTCTACTAGAATATTCATCAATGAAAAACAAGTTGCTCTTCAATAAATCTTTTAGGTTGATTTTAAGTGGAACTCTATTAGCACTTCCACTTTCTTAAGACCGGTGGCAAGTTATTCAAAACGCGTGTTTTTAAATAATAGACTCCTTTCTGGGTCAAACTAAGTGAATAAATCAGTGAATATTTAGAAAGTCGCTGAGGGCTCTTAGCTCACTCATCTCGAATGTTTGATAGCCTTCATTCGTGATTCTACGAACTGAGCTGTTGGTTTGAAAAAGAGATATACGTAGTATTTATGACAAATTTCATTAAAGAGTAAATGTCTTGGGAAGCACTAGCTATTATTACAGTTCCTTAAACAGGACTCTGTAGGATGTTCTTTGATGTCACAAGTAATTCATATTACATTCTTCTGGACGTGTGAAAGTGAGCTTAGTTTGAGAATTACCACAAAAAATGATCCCGTATGATATTGTGTAATGATATTAAGTGACGTATGCTAGGGTTTTTAGTTTTATATCGTCTGTGTATGACAATATCCGCAATGCAAACAAAGATTATCTGTTGTGAAACCATTGCGCAAATGTATTATGAAGGAAGTACGGCGATTATCACGCACCAGCTATCTAAATGTGTGATTTATTAGATTTAAAAACACAACAATTTTCGGAAGAAAAAGACATTTTGAATCGGATTATTGCTGTACGGATACAAGTTTCAACCGTACACAAAAAGATGGATGTGCTAAATGCTGTCTCTCGCCTAGTGACAGTTCGTTTGGTACTGAATCACTATTTGCAATTATGTGACTGAAATATGTTCACAAAAATGTAGTTAGAGTGAAATTGTGAAAATAATTACCTGGTACATGTTACCTCACTTGCATTTTATGTGGAAAGGTCTGTCATTAAAATCGTTGTTACATGTATGTTCAAGAGACAACTAGTGATTTCACTGAGCTGTCTTCGTTTGTTATTAATTAAAAATACATTTCCACTTGCATTCGATTGCCTGTATGGAGGCAGTTTGACACTATGCCTCCTCTGAAAAGCACACTCATTCAGCTATATGTTGTAATCAGAAAGTCAGTTTAATAACATAGTCCTCTAAAACGTCGGTTATGTCCTGTTAACTAAATATCCTCCAGTTTTGCAATAAATGTCAATGTAATAGCATTCACTCACGCTAGTACATCTATTTATCTTGTCTTGCATGAAGTAAATCAGAAGATTACAAGTAAAATTAAAGTGCAGTCAGAAAAAAGTTGCGTGGAATTGGAATTTAACTGACAGAAGACGTAAATGTAGATTTTCAGCCGAAAACATTACAGTCTACATGAGTCGATCAGTTATCGACTGTCTGTCTGCACTTAGCTGTTGCACTTGAAAATCAATATATACCTAGAATTATATAAAAACTTGAATGAGATTGTCACTCGTTGCAGGGAAGTGCTGATTTCAAATGTTGAAAATGAAAAGATCCGAAATTTCCGGAGGAAAATAACAATATCGGAGTTGCTTGACATTGTCTTTTGCTTTCAGTTAAAAAATACAATATGCCTGTGGATAAAGATACCATCGTCGCTCTTGTTTTATGCCTAAAACCGTTCATTTAACAGGTGCGTCTTCACATGAATAGATTATTCGATTACCTTGTGTACTTGGAGAATATCAATGTGATTTTGCTTGAATAGTGAAAACTCGTTAACAGTAGTTACAGCGTTAGGTGACGATCCCTAATACGGTGACTTTGGAGCTTTATCAGAAAGTGATATTTTAGGTTAGAGAACATTTTTCGTTAATGAAGTAACGGATATTCCGTCTAAAGTACTATACCGTAATAGTCGGATTAAACAACGAAATAGGAACCAGGAAGAAGCAAATTAACGGTGATGAATGTATTTTTATTTGACGTAAAATTGTAAATCATTGAGAGGTCTGCATAAAGCTAATCCTTTCACTGCGTAGGGACGGTCGCGAAACTTGGTTAATAACTTGATTGTCTTTTTTATGGCGGTAACTGAATTCAGAGGGGATTCACTCTTTCCTGTTTCCTCTTATTAAACATCATCTAAAAAAATTTCAACAGAACATTATGTTTCATGTACACCCATCAACCTTCCGACACACATACGCATCTGACATATTACTCAAAGAAGGTAAAAACAACCCATTCCTCTAGAATACAGCCATAAACGGAATGTCACTACTCTCAATGCATGTATGGAATGTCTAAACTACTTAGATGTTCATGGAACAGGGATTCAGTAAAGAAACCTTTCTACAGACAATAGAACGTTAATGTAAATGAGAGACATCACGGTTTTGAGATCGTGGTGGGCAAAATACTTTCAATGTCCATGAAAAATAACCGTGGAACGATAGGAAACGGTGAGCACGTGTATTTCGATTGCACCAGTGGACGAGTGATGGCGTCATCGTACCAAACACGACGCGTGCACCAGCTACTACTTAGGCAGGACAAATAAACGATAGTAAGAGAGACATAATCCATTTGCCGAGTGCAGGCATTCTGTTTAAATCACTGCTGGGCAGTCTTACATCTTCACACTGTGTTGGTTCGGCCCGATCCTCTGGCGCCGTTGCGAGAGAAGATACGAGATTCTGGTGAAACTTCGCAGTAAACAGCCATATTTCAGAAGTTTCTGCGAAAAATATCTCTGGTGGAGTATGCTGCAGGAAGCAGAAAGCAGATTAACACGGCCAGAGGGCACACTGGAAATCTTTGGAGGAGAGGAGTGGAGCGGTAGTTCGTCAAATGTATTTCAGTGCCGCTGCTGATATTTCAGTGCCGCTGCTGAGTGTATAACGTAAGATGTTAGGAGAAATCTATCTGTGTTCTGCCCGTATCGTGCTGTACTCCAGCCATAAAGTATGGAACGGGCTGCGCCAACGCAACTATGAATAGAAGCCGTTCACTGAAAAGACAAGAACAGCGATCACAAAATAAGATATTTATGCGAGAAATTTTTGTCTTGTTTAGTAAATTTATGTGGGCGGGTTCTTGACGGAATTGTACTGAACTCGGTCTTCTGAAATTATTTCACCGTGGAAGAACGTAACACTGTCCCTCCTTTCAATCGTCGTACGAACGTCGAAATGACAGATATTGAGATAAGCGATCGTAGAACGGAAAAACTTCTATACTCGCTTAGTAGTGGAAAGGAGTCAGGACCTGATGAGATACCTGTTAGATTCCACACAGATTATGCGAAAGAACTGGCTCCTTTCTGGCAGTAATTTATCGTATATCACTTGAGCACTGGAACACAAAACAGGTCATTCTCGTTTTTAAGAGAGGTCGTAGGACGGACGGACACAAATATAAACCGTTGACGTCAATCTGTTTCATAAATATGGAACATGTTTTCTGCTCAAGAATTATGACGTTCTGTGAAAATCAGCACGCTCTGTTCCTCCATAAGATACACAGCTCGCAGGTTGATGCCAGTTCCTTGACATCTGGGAAGCATTTGACGCAGTCCTGCACAACCGATAAAAAAGAAAAAAAAAATGAAACCCATACGAACTTATCGAGTATCGGGGCCGATCTGCGACTGCGTTCAGGACCCCCTTGCAAGTACAGCTCAACGCGTCGCTCTTGGACCACAAAATCGACAGATGTAAACATAATCCGGAGTACCCCAGGAAGTATGATAGGATCGTACTGTTTACAATATAGTGGGTGGTCCATTGATAGTGACCGGGCCAAATATCTCACGAAATAAGCATCAAACGAAGAACCTACAAAGAACGAGATTCGTCTAGCTTGAAGGGGGAAACCAGATGGCGCTATGGTTTGCCGGCTAGGTGGCGCTGCCATAGGTCAAACGGATATCAACTCCGTTTTTTTAAAAATAGGAACCCTCATTTTTATTACATATTCGTGTAGTACGTACAGAAATATGAATCTTTTCGTTGGACTACTTTTTTCCCTTTGTGACAGATGGCGCTGTTATAGTCACGAACGTGTAAGTACGTAGTATCACGTAAAATTCCGCCAGTGCGGACGGTATTTGCTTCGTGATACATTACCCGTGTTAAAATGGACCGTTTACCAATTGCGGAAAAGGTCGATATCGAATTGATGTATGGCTATTGTGATCAAAATGCCCAACGGGCGTGTGCTGTGTAGGCTGCTCGGTATCCTGGACGACATCATCCAAGTGCCCGGACCGTTCGCCGGACAGTAACGTTATGTAAGGAAACAGGAAGTATCCAGCCACATGTGAAACGTCAACCACGACCTGCAACAAATGATGATGCCCAAGTAGGTGTTTTAGCTGCTGTATCGGCTAATCCGCACACAAGTAGCAGACAAATTGCGCGACAATGTGGAATCTCAAAAACGTCGGTGCTAGGCGCTGAAGTCTGGAACAGCGCTACCGGTACAGTCGCATGTTCAAATCCTGCCTCGGGCATGGATGTGTGTGATGTCCTTAGGTTAGTTAGGTTTAAGTAGTTCCAAGTTCTAGGGGACTGATGACCTCAGATGTTAAGTCCCATAGTGCTCTGAGCCTTTTTTTGTTGTTGTTGTTTGTTGAGAATGCTACATCAACATCGATTGCACCCGTACCATATTTCTGTGCCCCAGGAATAGCATGGCGACGACTTTGAACGTCGTGTACAGTTCTGCCATTGGGCACAAGAGAAATTACGGGACGATGACAGATGTTTTGCACGCATTCTATTTAGCGACGAAGCGTCATTCACAAACAGCGGTAACGTAAACCGGAATAATATGCACTATTGGACAACGGAAAATACACGATGGCTGCGACAAGTGGAACGTCAGTGATTTTGGTGGGTTAATGTATTGTGCAGCATTGTGGGAGGAAAGATAATCGGCCCCCATTTTATCAATGGCAATGTAAATGGTGCAGTGTATGCTGATTTCCCTACCTAATGTTCTACCGATGTTACTAAAAGATGTTTCACATGCATGACAGAATGGCGATGTATTTCCAACATTATAGAGGTCTGGCACTTAGATCGTGTGCGGTTGCAGCGGTATTAAATAGCATATTCCATGACAGGTGGATTGGTCGTCGAAGCACCATACCACGGCCCGCACGGTCACCCGATCTGACGTCCCCGGATTTCTTTCTGTGGGGGAAGTTGAAGGATATTTGCTACCGTGATCCACCGACAGTGCCTGACAACATGCATCAGCGCATTGTCAATGCATGTGCGAACATTACGGAAGGCGAACTACTCGCTGTTGAGAGGAATGTCGTTACACGTATTGCCAAATGCACTGAAATTGACGGACGTCGTTTTGAACATTTATTGCATTCCCACTGTAACCTCATGCGTTCTTAGAAATGATAAGTTCACAAACATATATATATCACTTTGGAACTACCGAAATAAAATGTTCAAACGTACCAACGTTCTGCATTTTAATTTAAAAAACCTCCCTCTTACCAACTGTTCTTCTAAAATTGTGAGCTACATGTTTGTGACTATCACAGCGCCATCCATCACAAAGCGAAAAAAAGTGGTCCAACTAAAACATTCACATTTCTTTACGTACTACACGAGTTTGTAATTAAAATGGGGGTTGTTATTTAATAAAACGCAGTTGATATCCGTTTGACCTATGGCAGCACTATCTAACGGGCCAAAAATGTCGCCATCTGGTTTCTCCCTTCAAGCTAGACATGTTTTGTTCTTTGTAGTTTTTTAGTTTGACGCTTATTTCGTGAGATATTTGGTGCGGTCACGATCAATGTCCCGCCCTGTATATAAATGATCTAATAGAAAGCGTCGAATGCTCTTAAGGACGTTCATAGATGGTGCAGTTGTCTATAACAAAGTAGCAACACCAGAAGGTAGTAACGATTTGCAGAATGACCTCCAGATAATCATCAATGGTGCAGGCTCTGGTGGCTGACCGCCAACGTAAATAAATGTAACACATTGCGCATACATAGGAAAATAAAGCCACTACTGCACAACTACACTACTGTTGACAAACTGCTCAAAATATCTGCCGTAAAATATTTAGGAATAACTATCCAAAGTGACCTTAAGTGAAATGACCACATAAAACAGTGGGAAAAGCAAATGGCAGACTCAGTTTTATAGGAAGTATCTTAAGGAAGTGTAATATGTGGATTATAACGCGCTTGTTCGACCGATTCTTGAGTATTGTTGAGACATCTGGGATACCTACCATGTAAGACTGACAGGAGAGATAGATAAGATCCAACAAAGAGCGGCGCTTTTCGTTACGACATCGTGCAGCTGGCGAGAGAGCGTTATGTAGATGCTTAACAAACTCCATTGGCAAACGATACAAGAGAGGCGTTGTGCTTCACGGACAGATTTACTACTGAAATTTCGAGAGAGCACTTCCGGGAAGCGTAGGGCAACATATTACTTCCCCCATCATACGTCTCGCGTAGTGACCACGAGGAGCAAAGTCAAGAGATTAGAACCAACACGGAGGCTTGCCGACTGACACTCTTCCCACGCGCTATTCGCGAGTGGAACAGAGTTGGAGGGCTCAGTTAGTGGTACAAAAAGTACCCTCCGCCGCACACCATTAGGTGGCTTGCGGAATATGATGTAGGTGTAGATATGGAGAATATTTTCCTCTTTAAGTCATGCAAATAATAACAACAGCGGAAAATGGTACAACAGGTGTAGGATTCGTTATGAATAGGAAGGTAGGGCAGAGGGTGTGTTACCGTGAACAGTTCAGTGACCGGGTTGTTCTAATCAGAATCGGCAGCAGACCAACAGCGACAACGATAGTTCAGGTATACATGCCGACGTCGCAAGCTGAAGATGAACAGATAGAGAAAGTGTATGAGGATATTGCAGGGTAATGCAGTATGTAAAGGGGGACGAAAATCAAATAGTCATGGGTGACTGGAATACAGTTGTAGGGGAAGGAGTAGAAGAAAAGCTTACAGGAGAGTATGGGCTTGGGACAAGGAATGAAAGAGGAGAAAGACTAATTGAGTTATGTAACAAGTTTCAGTTAGTAACAGCGAATACCCTGTTAGTAGGAGGTATACTTGGAAAAGGCCGGGAGATACGGGAAGATTTCAATTAGATTACATCATGGTCAGACAGAGATTCCGAAATCAGATACTGGATTGTAACGCGTACCCAGGAGCAGATAGAGACTCAGATCACAATATAGTAGTGATGAAGAATAGGCTGAAGTTCAAGACATTAGTCAGGAAGAATCAATACGCAAAGAAGTGGGATACCGAAGTTCTAAGGAATGACGAGATACGTTTGAAGTTCTCTAACGCTATAGATACAGCAATAAGGAATAGCGCAGTAGGCAGCACAGTTGAAGAGGACTGGACATCTCGGAAAAGGGCCATCACAGAAGTTGGGAAGGAAAACATAGGTACAAAGAAGGTAGCTGCGAAGAAACCATGGGTAACAGAAGAAATACTTCAGTTGATTGATGAAAGGAGGAAGTACAAACATGTTCCGGGAAAATCAGGAATACAGAAATACAAGTCGCTGAGGAATGAAATAAATAGGAAGTGCAAGGAAGCTAAGACGAAATGGCTGCAGGAAAAATGTGAAGACATCGAAAAAGATATGATTGTTGGAAGGACAGACTCAGCCTACAGGAAAGTCAAAACAACCTTTGGTGACATTAAAAGCAACGGTGGTAACATTAAGAGTGCAACGGGAATTCCACTGTTAAATGCAGAGGAGACAGCAGATAGGCGTAAAGAATATAGTGAAAGCCTCTACGAAGGTGAAGATTGGTCTGATATGATAGAAGAAGAAACAGGAGTCGATTTAGAAGAGATAGGGTATCCAGTATTAGAATCGGAATTAAAAGAGCTTTGGAGGACTTACGGTCAAATAAGGCAGAAGGGATAGATAACATTCCATCAGAATTTCTAAAACCATTATCGGAAGTGGCAACAAAAGGACTATTCACGTTGGTGTGTAGAATATATGAGTCTGGCGACATACCATGTGACTTTCGGAAAAGCATCATCCACACAATTCCGAAGACGGCAAGAGCTGACAAGTGCGAGAATTATCGCACAATCAGCTTAACAGCTCATACATCTAAGCTGCTTACAAGAATAATATACAGAAGAATGGAAAAGAAAATTGAGAATGCGCTAGGTGACGATCAGTTTGGCTTTAGGAAAAGTAAAGGCACGAGAGAGGCAATTCTGACGTTACGGCTAATAATGGAAGCAAGGCTGAAGAAAAATCAAGACACGTTCATAGGATTAGTCGATCTGGAAAAAGCGTTCGACAATATAAAGTGGTACAAGCTGTTCGAAATTCTGGAAAAAGTAGGGGTAAGCTATAGGGAGAGACGGGTCATATACAATATGTACAACAACCAAGAGGGAATAATAAGAGTGGACGATCAAGAACGAAGTGCTCGTATTAAGAAGGGTGTAAGACAAGGCAGTAGCCTTTCGCCCCTACTCTTCTATCTGTACATCGAGGAAGCAATGATGGAAATAAAAGAAAGGTACAGGAGTGGAATTAAAATACAAGGTGAAAGGATATCAATGATTCGATTCGCTGATGACATTGCTATCCTGAGTGAAAGTGAAGAAGAATTAAATGATCTGCTGAACGGAATGAACAATCTAATGAGTACACAGTATGGTTTGAGAGTAAATCGGAGAAAGACGAAGGTAATGAGAAGTAGTAGAAATGAGAACAGCGAGAAACTTAACATCAGGATTGATGGTCACGAAGTCAATGAAGTTAAGGAATTCTGCTACCTAGGCAGTAAAATAACCAATGACGGACGGAGCAAGGAGGACATCAAAAGCAGACTCGCTATGGCAAAAAAGGCATTTCTGGCCAAGAGAAGTCTACTAATATCAAATACCGGAATTAATTTGAGGAAGAAATTTCTGAGGATGTACGTCTGGAGTACAGCATTGTATGGTAGTGAAACATGGACTGTGGGAAAACCGGAACAGAAGAGAATCGAAGCATGTGGTGCTATAGACGAATGTTGAAAATTAGGTGGACTGATAAGGTAAGGAATGAGGAGGTTCTACGCAGAATCGGATAGGAAAGGAATATGTGGAAAACACTGATAAAGAGAAGGGACAGGATGATTGGACATCCGCTAAGACATGAGGGAATGACTTCCATGGTACTAGAGGAAGCTGTAGAGGGCAAAAACTGTAGAGGAAGACAGAGATTGGAATACGTCAAGCAAATAATTGAGGACGTAGGTTGCAAGTGCTACTCTGAGATGAAGAGGTTAGCACTGGAAAGGAATTCGTGGCGGGCCGCATCAAACCAGTCAGTAGACTGATGACCAAAAAAAAAAAAGTCATGCAGCTCTTGCCAAACACTGCAGGGTACATAAAGAGAACAGACATTTGAATTAATTACACTGTCGCCATAGTATGTCGTTTATAAGCCTTAGGGTGCATAACGAGGAAGTCATTCTTCGCTTCCTTCGCAGGCGGAAGGAGAAGGATAGGAAAACGGTAACTGTCTCCTTCGCTGCACAGTGACTTCCTAAGTATATATGTATATACACGTGGAAATCATCTACATTCTCCATCAACCTCCATAGAATATGCCTTTTTATATAAACGCAATGTGACTTTTTATTCAGATAAGACCACAGAAACTGGATTAACTGGGAGATAAAATATGGAAGTTTTAAAATTATTTACTCATTTTTAATTTTTTTACGATATTTTGTTCAATTACAGTATGGTACAATGAGTGTTATCTGCTACTCGCTTATCAGGAAGTTCAGAAAAAAAATCATGAGAAAGATGGCGAACGCTTATTGTGCAGTTGCTGAAGTTGCAAAAATTGCAGAAAAGCAGACATAAATCGAAAAATGAATCAAAACTGAAATTTAATGGCAATAATGAAAGGTATGACTACTACGAAGAAATGTTAAGAAACGAATGCCAGAACAAGAGACTGACACAAACGAAATGGCGATAAAACTTCCCGAGTTATACCCTCGGTTCAAAACTAGACTGCCTCTCGCACTGCCGTCTATTGGTTGCGTTGTGAAACACGTTGGTGAGTTCATTCGAAATGATGCGTTCATTAGATAAGGGAAATAGCAAATTACAAACAGTTTAATGTTAATATTATTGGTCTGCACAGCAGAAAGGAACACAAATCATTACTGAAATTATTGTCATTAGTATTCATTGCGAAATGCGTGATTGAAATTTAAATGTAAATGTATACGTGAAAAAACAATCGTGGTGGAGAATTGGTAATGAAATTTACTGTCGAAATAACTACAAATTTCTTTAATTATTTCATTTTAGGGTTCATTTACTAGAATTCGTTAGTGAAAGAAAATTAAAACATTATCCTTTCTTTTCTGTCTTTTTGGTCCTCACATATGAGCTAATAATCGTTGCATTCAGTAGCACATGCGACTACGCAGATAACGCAAAAATTTGAAAATTGAAACTTTACAGACATAGACAGAACTCATTTTCATAAAAGAAACTGTTGTTAAATTTAGGCTGAAGGAGGACATTTACAGACACTCCAGTAGGTAATACTGGGCCTGCCTCCTTACATTCAACACTAATTTTCGAGGAATTAGAGTTCACCTTCTGCAATGACATCTGTTTACAGCATCATGATGATCGCATCCGTGTTTGGCGACATCGCGGTGAACGCACGTTGGAAGCGTGTATTCGTCATCGCCATACTGGCGTATCATCCTGTAAGTAGGCTGTTTAGGTTTTTTTATTGGTAACGCCACATAGCGCTCTGAATGAAAAATCACTGGCTGTGCTGTGTGCAGTCAGTGGCTGGTTGGCATTGTTGTAATACTCGCCATTGTATCGTTGGGCAGCTGGATGTTAACAGCGCGTAGCGTTGCGCAGTTGGAGATGAGCCGCCAGCGGTGGTGGACGTGGGGAGAGAGATGGCGGAGTTTTGAAATTTGTAAGACTGGATGTCATGAACTGCTATATACATTATGACTTTTGAACACTATTGATGTAAATACATTGTTTGTTCTGTATTAAAATCTTTCATTTGCTAACTATGCCTATCAGTAGTTAGTGCCTTCCGTAGTTTGAATCTTTTATTTAGCTGGCAGTAGTGGTGCTCGCTGTATTGCAGTAGTTCGAGTAAACAAGATTTTTGTGAGGTAAGTGATTTGTGAAACGTATAGGTTAATGTTAGTCAGGGCCATTCTCTTGTAGGGATTACTGAAAGTCAGATTGTGTTGCGCAAAAAAAAAAAAAAAATTAAAAAAAATATTGTGTGTCAGTTTAAGCACATTCTTGTATAATTTTTCTAAGGGGACGTTGCAATCCGGCGTGATGATATGAAGTGCCATTGGTTACACGTCTCGGTCACCTCTTGTTCGCATTGATGGCACTTTGAACAATGGACGTTATATTTCAGATGTGTTACGACCCGTGGCTCCACCCTTCATTCAATCCCTACATTTCAGCAGGATAATGAACGACCGCATGTTGCAGGTCCTGTACGGGCTTTTCTGGATACAGAAAATGTTCGACTGCTGCCCTGCCCAGCACATTCTCCAGATCTCTCACCAATTGAAAACGTCTGGTCAATGGTGGCCGAGCAACTGGCTCGTCACAATACACCAGTCACTACTCTTGATGAACTGTGGTATCGTGTTGAAGCTGCATGGACAGCTGTACCTGTACACGCCATCCAAGTTCTGATTGACTCAATGCCCAGACGTATCAAGGCGGTTATTACGGCCAGAGTTGGTTGTTGTGGGTACTGATTTCTCAGTATTTATGCACCCAAACTTGGTGACAATGTAATCACATGTTGGTTCTAGTATAAGGTATTTGTCCAATGAATTCCCATTTATCATCTGAATTTCTTCTTGGTGTAGCAATTTTAATGGCCAGTAGGGTATACATCATATAAAAACATAGCTATTTATGTTCAACGTCTTCGCAACTACTTGCTAGATTTCAAAAAAAGCTTGTTAACCATATCATTTGCTACATGGAAAAAAGCACTGTGCGGTTTCGAACCTGCTAGCGCTCAAACGGCTGGTGGTTGCGCTGAAAAACAAGTGTAATGCACTTCGCGCCAATTCCCAGACTGTATTTACCCAGTACTTGAGAATGAGGGCACTTAGCAATTTGCAAAAATCATTACACTTAAATTGCCGTCTTTAGAAAACATTTTCTCGCTGACACCCGCAGCAAAATGATGAAAGGAAGTAAACTTTATCGTTTATTAAGCTTGCATTCGTCATTAAGTAAAACTGCCGCGTTAGGTGTGACGTTTTAATTTATTACTATCTTACTGCAAACTGTATCCGCATCACATTTTGCAGACAGTCTCCGTATACATCACTGAATGTACATGGTCCAAATGGCTCTGAGCGCTATGGGACTTAACATCTGAGGTCATCAGTCCCTTAGAACTTAGAACTACTTAAACCTAACTAACCTAAGGACATAACACACATCCATGCCCAAGGCAGGATTCGAATCTGCGACCGTAGCGGTCGCGCGGCTCCAGACTGTAAAGCCTAGAACCGCTCGGCCACTCCGACCGCCCTGAATGTACGTGGAATCGTGTATCATTGTACGACTCATAATTCAGGAGGTACGACGACGTAAGCGCTGACATGAGTGGAAAAAATGCAGCGGAAATTACCCACATTATGCTCATCCATTGTTTGGTAATGACAGCACTTAGAGCCTTCCAGCAAAACTTGCTTTCTTAACCTCACATATATAACACATTACCTCATTTGTAAACCAAGCATAAGTTTGAAGCTCTTTTATACAGTGGAGTTTGGTTCTTTAAAGAATGGGGGATTCACGGGTTACTTACTATCTGCAAAGAAGAACTGTTGGTTTAAGAAGAACGTACATCCCATAGGGGTGGAAATGAACATAGAAGCATAACTCAGAAACATGTCGAGCAATTTCAATCAAATTTGTTACGTAAGTTTCTTATTATTGTACAAATACTGTGGCAGTAACTCTCCCTAGTTCGGCTAACAAGATACGAGGTAAAAATGTTCGAAAACGATCAATTGGTATTTATTTCCTGTAGTTAGTTGACTTAGAATGCTTTAAAAGAATGAAGTGCAATTTGTCTTTTATCTGGTAAAAAATATTCAGTATCCAAGATCGCATAAATTAGTCTTTATTGCTAACAACCGGTTTTGGCAGTTGTAACTTACTTAAAGAAATAAAGGCCATTGCCGGCCGATGTGGCCGAGCTGTTCCAACGCTTGAGTCTGGAAGCGCGCCACCGCTACGGACGCAGACTCGAATCCTGCCTCGCGCATAGATGTGTGTGATGTAATTAGGTTAGGTTTAAGTAGTTCTAAGTTCTCGGGGACTGATGACTCAGATGTTCAGTCCCATAGTGCTCAGAGCCATTTGTACCATTTGAGCATGTTAGTTGTAAATAAGCTGGTAAAGAGTAATGCTAGACAAAGCGGTTTACTTCCGTATTTTCTTAAGTTGGCTTCTCCGACCACAGTGTCCCTATCTAATATTGTTCACTGGTGCATTCTCTACGTCCTAATGCTTTTTGCACGCTCTTACAGAAACATCCTGTACATACGTTTCCAAAAGATTTGCTGATGGAATGCATAGAATTGCTGTCCTAGAACCAGCTAAAGCAAAAATTCGATAATTTATGTTTGTTGAACTGCCCAGAGAAATAAATCCCTTGAATATGTATCACCTTTGTTAGGAACCGCGAGCGTTTCTGAGCAGCTATTTTATAGAGTAAAGCACACAAAGAGTGAAAATACAACCAAGCTCTCAGATGAAAACTTTGAGAACACCCTGAGAATTGCAACTTCTTCGATCGAACCTGCTATTCACACATCACATTCCAAAATTCAAGTCAAAATCAGATTAATTCTGTGATTTGTAATTACTGATATACAAAATTGTAAATGAAATCTACATACAAAATGTCACATTAAGTCCATCTTGCTTTTCCGGAATAAACAGTCATAAATTAATAAATTTCAAATTACTTACATGTGTCAACTGTATACGAGGGTAATCCCAAAAGTAAGGTCTCCTATTTTCTTATAAGTACATAGACTAGTTTATTTCTCAATGGTTTACATCAGTTTACAGCTTGAACATTTAACTAATTTTCGACATAATCACAATTTTTTTCGATGTTTTTGTAGACGTTGTGGCAGTTTATGTATGCCCATGTCATACCAGCTCGCCGCCATGCTGTTAAAAAAGTTATGAACCTCTTCTTTCACCTCGTCGTCGGAGCTGAATCTCTGGGACCACAATTAACGCTGACAGGTACTGTGAGACTGTGGAAAAACTCAAACGGGCAATTCAGAACCGGAGAAGAGGAATGTTGAGCAAGGGCGTACACACTCTCCATGACACCACTCCCCCACACATCGCTCGGCAAACCGTTGCTCTCCTGCAACATTTTCAGTGGAACATAACCACCCACCCACTTTATAGTCTTGGCTTGGCGCCCAGTGACTATCACCTGTTCCCTAAGTTAAAAGAACATTTGGCCGGAAAGCGATTCAGCTCCGACGATGAGGTGAAAGTAGAGGTTCATAACTTTCTGAACAGCATGGAGGCGAGTTGTTATTTCATGGGCATACAAAAACTGCCACAGAGTCTACAAAAATGCATCGACAGAAATGGTGATTATGTCGACAATGGCTCTGAGCACTATGGGAGTAAACATCGCAGGTCATCAGTCCCCCAGACTCAGAACTACTCATCGTAACTAAACTAAGGACATCACACACACCCATGCCCGAGGCAGGATTCGAAACTGCGACCGTAGCAGCATCGCGGTTCCGGACTGAAGCGCCTACAGCTGCTCGGTCACAGCGGCCGGCTATGTCGAAAAATGCTCAAGCTGTAAACTGATGTTAACCATTGTAGAAATAAGCAGGTCTATGTACTTATAAAAAATAGGAGACCTTACTTTTGGGATTACTCTCGTACCTACGACAGTCTTTTTTTTGGTTTCTGTCAGCATTACGTGCTGCCCAAAATTACTCGTCTTCCAGTGCGGCCCAGGTAAGGTAAAAAGGGGGACAACTCTGTTTTAAATGACCTAGGTTGATGAAGGTAACTGCCTGGGATGGTGAAGTGCATGACATAGCATTCTAGGATTTCGATAGACAAAAGTTGTCCCTTCCCTTTTTTTCGGTAAAAACTGGGAGAGGAAAAACGTACCATTCTTGTGCCATGAACTGCATGACGTTTCCTGTACACTGCGTACATTGACAGCTAAGGATTAGTGCTAACCATAATTGTGGGTATTACGAAAGTGTTATGGAGTTGCTCTAACTACAGCGAGGATTTCCCGTTCTGTGTGTTGGCAGCTGGCGAAGCTGTTCTCTCACAGCTGGACGATGGGCGCCTTCATCTGCAAGCTGCTGCATTACCTGCAGAGCGTGTCCGCCATCTGCTCCGTGCTCACGCTCACCGCCATGAGCATCGAGAGGTGAGTCCAGTCGACAATCTCCTTCTCTCACCCGCTCCCATTCCCTTCAGGAAGCTAAAGTGTGACAAGAACAGTTGTCGTCTTCTTATTATTTCGTCCTAACATGTGGTAAACTGTAATTGTGTTAGTGAAAAGTATTGTAACACCGAAGCCCCCTCCCACACTCTCCCACCTCCAATCCTTCACTCTGGGTGGATCTATATTTTCTTGTGTAAAATATTCCAGCATTCCGGACTCTGATGTGAAATGCTATCATCACCGTGAAAACATACAGGGAGCATCAGAAACACTTCTACAAACTTTGGGGACACGTTCACCACAATAAAGCCAGAAAAAATGGTGTGAAATTCCTTCGCTTTTAGTATGTTGCTGACATTTTACGTTGAACAGGTGAAGTTTACAAGTAATAATTTAAGCACTCATATGCAAAAGATGTTAAGTCACTGTTTCAAAGTTTTGCAGGAAAGCTAATTAAAGTTTTGAAATGTATTCACAAATATCAAAATATCAGTACACATGAATGGAATTTACTTAGTGGGTCAGTCTGGTACACAATATTTTACTGAATATTTCTCCCCTTTTTTACACATGTAGCACGTGTAACAGCTGTTTTTTTTTATTGTGAATTAAAAACTTTTGACTTACAACGAATGTAAAATTGTGAACTGGCTTTCGTAACAATTTCTGATCCTTATTGTTTGAGTTTTTTCATTATAAAATAGAGGGTGTTTATAAATGAATATGGGTGTTTTAACGCTTTATAATATTTATAACATAAAACTTACAGGCAGATTAAAACTGTGTGCCCGACCGAGACTCGAACTCGGGACCTTTGCCTTTCGCGGGCAAGTGCTCTACCATCTGAGCTACCGAAGCACGACTCACGGCCGGTACTCACAGCTTTACTTCTGCCAGTATCCGTCACATTCTGGAAACATCCCCCAGGCTGTGGCTAAGCCATGTCTCCGCAATATCCTTTCTTTCAGGAGTGCTAGTTCTGCAAGGTTCGCAGGAGAGCTTCTGTAAAGTTTGGAAGGTAGGAGACGGATACTGGCAAAAGTAAAGCTGTGAGTACCGGGCCTGAGTCGTGCTTCGGTAGCTCAGATGGTAGAGCACTTGCCCGCGAAAGGCAAAGGTCCCGAGTTCGAGTCTCGGTCGGGCACACAGTTTTAATCTGCCAGGAAGTTTCGTATCAGCGCACACTCCGCTGCAGAGTGAATATCTCATTCTCATAAAACTTACAGTTATAAATGATATGTCAAATGAAAGAGCAACTCAAACAGTTTATCGAGAACCTTATAAATATTTATTGTGAGCACCATTTGTCACACGCCACACATCAAATGTTTGTTGTGCCGTATCCCGGCGGATAGTTTATGGGCCTTTCTTTTTTGGTGAACGTACAGTAACTGGCACTATCTTACCTTGGATACACTAGAGCAATGGCTCTTCCCTCAGATGGAAGAAGCCAGAGAACAACATTTTCCAGCAAGATGGTGTACCACCTCACTGGCATAGCGAAATACGCGATTGATTGAACTTCACCGTACCCAAGCGCTGGATAGGCCGCAAGGGTCCCAATGACAGGGCTTGCTTTGCATGGCCTCCGCGTTCACCCGACCTAACGCCATGTGATTTTTTTCCTTTGGGCATTCGTCAAGGATCGTGTGTACGTGCCTCCGCTACCAGCAAACCTCCCTGAATTAAGAAACTGGATTGAAGCACCTGTTGCTATAATCACAGAAGACACACTTATCAACGTTTGGGAAGAGCTCGGCCATAGACTTTATGTCTGCCGTGTGACAAATGGTGCTCACACTGAACATTTATAAGGTTCTTGGTAAAACTGTTTGAGTTGTTTACATTTGACAGATAATTTATAGCTGTAAGTTTAACGTAATAAATATGATAAAGCGCTAAAACCGTGATATTCATTTATAAACACCCTGTATTACAAGAAGTTATCATAACTACTGTTATATTCTCCACTATACATTTTTACAGCACTGTTGTATACTAAAGAGAGTGGATGTATTACATAAATTTTATTTTTATCAAAATAATACCACTCCATCTCTATTACATCCTCTTCCACATCACTTCCATGCAGCATTGTGTCATAAAATGTGGTACTTTCTGGCAGAGTAACATGTTCCAGCAGCGAGCATCTTCATCATACTTTGACTTCTTTACCTTACGAAACCACTGTGGTGTATTTTGAGCGTTGCCATAACTTATAGAAATATATTTACATATGTTGCAGGACTGTTTGTTTTTTATTCTGTGATATCGTATTTCAGATAAAGCCTACGAAGGTTACGAAAGGCACTTCTGTAAATCCACGCGCCAAGATTAAAGGCTTTCACTGCAAGTGTAGGTATGCAGAAAAGTGCTGCTCTGATCAAAAAGATATGATATTCAAAAGCTTCAATGAAGTAGACACTCATGAGCAACCAAATACTTATCTCCACAGTTGTATGGAACAGCAGTATGGCAATTCGCAGTTATAAAATAAAAGCAGAGTTTTCTGTGGCAAAAATTACCATATTTACACGAATCTAATGCCCCATTTTTGTCCAGATGTAATATTTTACACTGTACTGTGCGTTGGATTCAGTGCCACATTACAATCTGATAAAGACTACTATGCTCTTGACAAGTAAAGCTATTTAATAGGTACTTATAATAATAATTATTATAATTGTAACTATAATTATCATTATAATTACAATTACAGTTAACAGTAACTGACACAGTCATGACTTAAGAGTATATATATATTAAAATTCCATTATACTGTTAAAAATAACTATTCATTATTATGATTATTCTGTCATGAGCCAGAGAATGATACGTCATGTTTTTGAGCCGTATTAATGAAAACAGTCCGACATCTCACGTCCAGACTTGTTTTCATCGCAAGCTGGATGCCAAACAGAGTTAAACTACATACCAGAAAGATGTCATATGTGATTGTGTTCAAGTTAAAGTATGCATGATGGCATTTCATGGTCTTTACGATATAAAGCAAGAAAGATTGGGTCGAAAAGTAAGCAGATTGGTTAATCCACCGAAGGGCGATAGAGGAAAGCATGCTCCTGGACTTAAGACACGTTATTATGTTTGCCAGAAGATACGTGATTTTATTGTCAATTTTCCCACTCAGTAGAGTTATTATTGTCGCTCAAAAAGTATAACTGAGAAACTTCTGTCTGCTCAACAGACAGAGTTTCAGTTACATGGGGACTTCAGTGATCAGTACCCTGAGTTGCAGAACAATGTAATGTACTAATTGTTTAATGATATATTCCAACGCCATTTTCATTTGAAATTTGCTCAGCCGAAAAGAGAAATTTTTCGTGATGGCACTAAAACGCGTTAACGGTGTAGTGGTGCAGCATCTAGTGAGCAAGCTATAGCTGCTGCCATGGTGGAAAAATTGGGCTGCCAGGAAGATGAACATTTCTACACAGATGATTTTGTTCATAGCTGTAGTTGAGCAGCTGCAGAATATTTCAACAAAGATAAAAGGCATCAGCTGTACAACAATACCTTTATTTGGTTCACTTTGCCGGTTTCAACAGTTTAAACTGTCATCTTCAGAAGTGAAATATGCTCAAATCGCTGGTAAGCTAACGTCAAAATAAGAACCTGACGATAGTGTCCTTTGTCACAGAATCAATAACATAGACTGACGTCGCTAAACATTTATGAAAGTGCGACGAGTTGCAACAGTCAAATCGCAAATCGTACATGGTGTATGCTAGTAGACTTTCGTCGCATATTCTGTGTACGATTTGTGATTTCACAGTTCATTGTCTGCTACTCATCGAAGATATCATATACTTTTAGCAATGTCACTTTACATTTTTGATTCGTAACAAAGGACACTACCGTCCAGTTCTTATTTTGACGTTTGATTGCCAGTAATTTTAGCCTATTTCACTTTCTAAGATGACAATTTCAACTGTTGAAAACTGTAAACTGAACAATATAAAGGTTTTCTTGAGCAGTTGACGACTGACTTTTTAGTATTTTTGATTTCTACAGGAGATCTGAGAAAGAGCCTACAATACAGGGATTTTTTTATATTAAAAGAATACCTCATCCGGCAACAAACATTTGCCAAGAAGAACACAACTATGGCTGCATAGTTTAGTTGTATGTAACCTGTCTTCCAACCACGCAACTCTATTTATGTCCTCCAAAACAGTTTGTGGAAAATCGGTAAATGAGGTCATGAGCTGTCTGAAATATCGCAAACGAAGTTGATCAGTCTCTCGAACAGCTACATGTTTTCATGGACAACTGTGCATCGCAGGGCAAAAACAGATGTGTGTTTGCATTCTGGTTGCGTCTTTCTCAGGTACGTTTTCAGGAAGTTTATCTCTGTTGCCGTATATTGATAGATTTTTTGGCAAAGTTGGGAAAAAAGGCGAGCAATAGGTAAAGTCTGAATTTCTTTCACAGGGGTCAAAGTGATCAGAGATTCACTGCATAATGCGGTTAAGGCGCTACAGTCTGGAACCGCGTGACCGCTACGGTCGCAGGTTCGAATCCTGCTTCGGGCATGGATGTGTGTGATGTCCTTAGGTTAGTTAGGTTTAAGTAGTTCTAGGTTCTAGGGGACTGATGACCACAGATGTTAAGTCCCATAGTGCTCAGAGCCATTCGAACCTTTTTTTTTTTTTCACTGCATAAGAATCCCATTAATGTTGTTTATGTCCTGAAACCACTGTTTTCTCACCCGCAGTTTTCAACTCCTTGCGAATGGAGCGCTTCTATTTGGTGGGAATAATGCGTCTTTCACATCCACGGACGGGATTTGTTGTAGAAGGCTCATTTTCATTTGCACATGACGTAGACGGTTTACTACTGTCCTTGGGAGCATTTTTATTTTCTCCTAAAGTCGTGTTTCCATTATCTAAATAGCGCTCTGGTGATTTTGAGTCCTCTTTAGGACTATTTCTCAAGCCACTATCTTCAGATAGACATTCATTCCAGGATTTGATCTTTAGATCACTACAGTTCTTCGCCGTTTTTCAGTTAATAGTGAACAAACAGCTGGCATGCATACTGGCAGTAGCACAGCCAAATTTCTGACGCTGCAACTTCCTGTCATAACAACTTGTAACTCGAAAATGGGACTTAACAGTTTCTGTTTCTAAACCCGAAGAACCTTGAACATGACAAATTCACAGGCTGACGGAGTTCCAACTTTTTGATCTGCATATTCTTTAGCACCATTATAAAACTGCCCATCAGTGTGTATATTGTGGTATAAACCCGATTTCCGAAAAACCTATTTGCTTTTGAGTGCTTCAGTTAACCTTCATTTTGTGTGATAATCGAGAAAGCTACAGAAACAAATAAATCCGCTGATGGTTTAGTTGTAACGGTCGTAGCAATATGTTGTCATAGATAGACGTTTACATTTTAGATTTGTTTATATTAAAGTTATTGTGTCTTGATTTTATGCGTTCAGGAGCAGTGCGTTTCCCGAGAAATTTGCCGCTTAACTATGGCGTAATAGTTATTTCGTTAGCATATCCTTTTGTTGGCAAGGGGAAACATAAGGTTTTGTTTGTAACACAATCTTTTTGGATAACTACGATATCCTGTTCGCCAAAAGGCTTGAACATACCGCAATCGATTTCTGATGTCCACGAAAAAATATTATTAGACTTCTTCGTAAAAGTAAATAGCTTCGGAATCAAGTCTACAGGTACACACATGCAATGACGTTTAGCTGTTGATGCTACTCGTCCATACTATCATTCATGGGTTGATCCCTACAAACCGTTCAAGAGTGGCTATATATTACAACATAATAAGTGTTTACAGGTCCTGGCTTCTTGTCCGACTGAGGAGGTCCTCGAGTAACTAATCTGTTGGCCTGTAGTTGCTTAAGACAGTCGATAAACGAATCCGAATTGCTGTAACTTCCTCCCTGTGATGTCGGTCGCTACAGTCTCCTACGCATACAGTAAAACGACAAACAGCGCCGAACAGAGCAGAATCATCATCCCAGGTCAGGAAATGAAAAGAACGAACTCTGCTCCACCACTGTAAACCAACCTATCCAGATCAATTTCATTTGGTAAAATGCATAGGGAGACATGCAAAAAATACAGAGGCTTAAGTGATTTTTGAGTGAGGTAGACGCACGAAAGGTGTTAGCATGATATGTGTTCTCAATAATAAATTGTAATGCAGCAAGAAAAATAAAACGAGCACGCATGGAGACGCTCACAAGACAAGTTACCATACAATACTGTTTGAGGAAGATTACACCTCTTCATCCAAGAGACACTACACCTCTTCTCCCTGAAATAGCTTATAAGTTTTCAGTCCTGTGCTCTAAACGCGTTTAAGCGATGTGTTAGGAAGCAGCGTGCGAAAAACAATACGCAATTAGCGTCAAGTGGAGAGCAAATAGGTGGTTGCCTGGTTGGTAGGAAGCCCATAATAACACCGTGCATGTCCTGTGAATAGATAATCCAGCCTATGTCCCTATCCTAAAGCAACAGACTTTCTTTTCTAGGCGTTAAAAACGAAGTGATATTTCTCACACATGACGAAGTGATGTATAATGGATCAGATGAGCATTGCTGGTGGTTGGTTCACGGGTCAGTGTGTGCTGCTGCAGTGTGAACTTTAATTATTCAAAGTAAATAAAACTCTACCGTTCGAAACCTTATTAGTTTTTTTAAAGAATCGTTTACATCATCACCATTTAATAATCGGTTATTTACCTTCATTTGGATCAGTACATGAGGCACGCAAGTGGTGGACTATGTCGCCAGCGTTATGACCAGATGAAACTGCAATCGTTCAACCATAACTGTTGGTTCTTTGACTGCGGTGAGAGAGGGCTCATGGAACTACAACATAAGAAATATTAGTTCACTTTACTACATGAATGCTTCTGATGATGTCACTTGTAACAGTCCTTTGCCACATGAGTGTTTGATAATTTACGACTGTAACTGACTATTAAAGCTTCATCTGATGCACTAATTAACAAGTTCTTCTCTTGAAGTCCAATACTGAACATTTCGTTCTGAGACTTGAATAGCTCTGTAGTCCTACTCAATGCAGCTGTCGTCATGAACTGGGCAGACATTTCTATGCTCGGCTCTATATTGACCACCAAGCGAAGGCGCTGCGATGCTGAGAGAGAGAGAGTGCCTTCAGCCTCTCTGATTCGTCGTTGCAGATTGCAGTGTGACATCGCTAATGTGTGTTGTATCTATGTTCGTTGTCGACTTTAGTGTGGTGCCATAATCTTTGGATGACACCACACAGACCTCAGTTAACTACACAGGTTGCTTGAATATCGTCATAAGTGCGACGAATGTCTGTATGAAGCTAGGAAGATATCGAGAGAAACAAGCAACTGAGCGAGTACTTGAGGCCTCCAAGAACAGAGCAGTTCATAACGAAAGGTAGGGACGCGTCTTCGAATCCCGGTACTTGTAACAAACGTCTGTCTTACTTCGGTTTGCTTCCAGCTCGATAATTATTAATAACCTTAAAGTTGTGGAGTGAGAT
Source organism: Schistocerca gregaria (assembly GCF_023897955.1). Taxonomy (NCBI): domain Eukaryota; kingdom Metazoa; phylum Arthropoda; class Insecta; order Orthoptera; family Acrididae; genus Schistocerca; species Schistocerca gregaria. Next base: position 136,062,778 of record NC_064925.1, on the reverse strand, counting down.
CGCAGCCATATCGAACACTGGGAACAAATCGAAACCATGGAGTGCAAAGACTCACACTCGTGAGGACTGTTGTTTCTTTTCTTTCTCTTTCCACCCTGATGTAAGTTTTCTGTACTTTCCCTAAAACGATGAAGGTGAATGCTAGGACAGTTCCTCTGAAAAGGACACGACTGGAATGTGTGTTCTTATAGGACAACTATTCAAGGATTTCCGCCCAATAATATCCAAACTGCAGACTCTGTACACAATTTATTAAATTACCAATACTAAACTCTTTTAAATAACAGCAAATTCATATTACTTACAAAACTTAACAATTGGTTAAAGGTATGAGTTTTAAAAACAATAACGGCGGCTTGCCACCATAAAATCAAAGAACGTTTTAAAATAGTGCCTTTATGGTTCAAATGGCTCTAAGCTCTATGGGACTTAACATTTGAGGTCATCAGTCCCCGAGACTTAGAACTACTTAAACCTAACTAACCTAAGGACATCACACATATCCATGCCCGAGGCAGGATTCGAACCTGCGACCATAGCAGCCGCGTGGTTCCGGACTGAAGCGCCTAGAACCGCTCGACCACAGAGGACGGCGATAGTGCTTTTAGAGTGCCCAAGAGACAAAATCCAATAATAAGTTAACTTGGAATTACAATTTAAAATCATTTATATAAAAATACCTTGAGAAAGATAATGGCACTTGGCACCCTAAAATCAAAGAAACACAACACACATCCAATAAATATAATAACAAAATAATAATTTGATACAACCAAAGGAAAAGGGCAATTCCCAACGCAATCACAGACGAGCGAGCTCTCAACGCTTCGGAGCCTTCCCACTAGAAAAAGTCCCCCAAAATAAACCGCTGAGAGCTCCCCGACATGCCTCCCAAAACTGCCCATCAGTTACGCACCTTGGTTACGTTCTGTAACACACGACAGATAATATCAACACAAGATAAAATTCAAAAATCAAATAACAATATAACATCCCGACATCACATGATAACCACGGCGCCGTTAACTCGGGCGCTCTTAACAAGTGCCGGGAGCAAACACACACAAACCTTAATAAACAATTCTCGCTTCTTAAAACAAAATAATAAAAGCCAAACGGACAAGAATAGTCAAACCACAGTCTTAGAAGTGCCTTAACGACACCAAACGCCATTATTCCATCAAGTTAATAATAACACAGTGAGTTAAAAATACAGAACATACCACTAAATGCTGTTACACAAACCAAATTGACGAGATGGTGTTGTTCAGATCCCAGAAAACCACATATACCAAGCAGCAGTAATTAACTATGCCTATACTGTCCAAAATCGCCTTTCTTAGGCAGACTTTACCTAACCCATCAAATGCCGAATATACCATACCTGAACGCAACTCCGGGCAGATAACAGGAACCACCTACGTGAATTCCTTCAAAAGGAACAAACAGGCACCACCAAAGGTAACGCTGAGTAGACCAGGTGAGCAACGACCGACTCAGCGGAATAACCAAAACATACTCCAGTTGAGCAAACAAATTAGTATCAACAAAAATCGTAACGTGCCACACAAACACAGCAAAAACTTCCAACAAAGCCGTCCCACAGAAAGTTGTTCAGAAACCGCTGCTGGAGCTTCCAGCGGAAAATCTGACGAGCCGACCGAGCCCACACCCTAACCTGGCAGACGACTCCAAAATTTAGCAACTAGTTGTCTCCGGGCCAGAGTATCACAGAACCCCACCGGACCTCCACATCAGACAGGCAGGCAGAACAAGTACGCCGACTCCAATTAATCACCACCGCATGGCCAGCACAGCGGCGAGTCGCCTCCGCCCCAGACCACTCTGCTCATATTGCGACGCACAACAACCTTAGCGCTAGTCACCAGCAGTTCAGGCAGAGCAAACTTCACGTTCGTGCAATACCCGTAAACCGACTACCCTCTCGCTTTCCGCCGTCCACCGCAAACATACGCCAGCGACGTCATAGCAAATCGCCACCGGAGCGCCACTCGCGCCAGAAGAGCGAACTACACTCCTGGAAATTGAAATAAGAACACCCTAAATTCATTGTCCCAGGAAGGGAAAACTTTATTGACACATTCCTGGGGTCAGATACATCACATGATCACACTGACAGAGCCACAGGCACATAGACACAGGCAACAGAGCATGCACAATGTCGGCACTAGTACAGTGTATATCCACCTTCCGCAGCAATGCAGGCTGCTATTCTCCCATGGAGACGATCGTACAGATGCTGGATGTAGTCCTGCAGAACGGCTTGCCATGCCATTTCCACCTGGCGCCTCAGTTGGACCAGCGTTCGCGCTGGACGTGCAGACCGCGTGAGACGACGCTTCATCCAGTCCCAAACATGCTCAATGGGGGACGGATCCGGAGATCTTGCTGGCCAGGGTAGTTGACTTACACCTTCTAGAGCACGTTGGGTGGCACGGGATACATGCGGACGTGCATTGTCCTGTTGGAACAGCAAGTTCCCTTGCCGGTCTAGGAATGGTGAACGATGGGTTCGATGACGGTTTGGATGTACCATGCACTATTCAGTGTCCCCTCGACGATCACCAGAGGTGTACGGCCAGTGTAGGAGATCGCTCCCCACACCATGATGCCGGGTGTTGGCCATGTGTGCCTCGGTCATATGCAGTCCTGATTGTGGCGCTCACCTGCACGGCGCCAAACGCGCATACGACCATCATTGGCACCAAGGCAGATGCGACTCTCATCGCTGAAGACGACACGTCTCCATTCGTCCCTCCATTCACGCCTGTCGCGACACCACTGGAGGCGGGCTGCACGATGTTGGGGCGTGAGCGGAAGACGGCCTAACGGTGTGCGGGACCGTAGCCCAGCTTCATGGAGACGGTTGCGAATGGTCCTCGCCGATACCCCAGGAGCAACAGTGTCCCTAATTTGCTGGGAAGTGGCGGTGCGGTCCCCTACGGCACAGCGTAGGATCCTACGGTCTTGGCGTGCATCCGTGCGTCGCTGCGGTCCGGTCCCAGGTCGACGGGCACGTGCACCTTCCGCCGACCACTGGCGACAACATCGATGTACTGTGGAGACCTCACGCCCCACGTGTTGAGCAATTCGGCGGTACGTCCACCCGGCCTCCCGCATGTCCACTATACACCCTCGCTCAAAGTCCGTCAACTGCACACACGGTTCACGTCCACGCTGTCGCGGCATGCTACCAGTGTTAAAGACTGCGATGGAGCTCCGTATGCCACGGCAAACTGGCTGACACTGACGGCGGCGGTGCACAAATGCTGCGCAGCTAGCGCCATTTGACGGCCAACACCGTCGTTCCTGGTGTGTCCGCTGAGCCGTGAGTGTGATCATTGCTTGTACAGCCCTCTCGCAGTGTCCGGAGCAAGTATGGTGGGTCTGACACACCGGTGTCAATGTGTTCTTTTTTCCATTTCCAGGAGTGTATAATCGATTGTAGCGAGCGCTCTAAACAATATCACAGGATAGCGGTGCGCGCCATATCAACGACCAATTTCGTTCGCCATGCTACTTCCGTCTCTTCTGCTGTAAAGGCTCATGGCTATGTAGGTGCTCGATCGACTTTCATGGCATATGCTGTGTTCGGCCTGGAATCTCATTGACTGAAGTAGAATTGGCTTCAACGACGAGCACTGCTTCAAACCAGTGAAGACGTGCCTTGAAACACCCCAGACAGCAGTGGGATACCAACCCGACAGTCGCCCGCCATAAGGGCTGATAGTCAGGAATAATGGTGTGAAGACTTCATTGCTTATTTTCCACGGTACCCTTACGGCAGAGCGGTACGTCGACGATATTCTACGCCTCTTTTTGTTGCCCTTATGACTAGCCATCCTGGGCATATATTTCAACAATATAATGTCTGCCTACACACGGCGGAGATTCTACTGCTTGTTTAGTGTTTTCCAGACACTACTCTGTCCGGTAATGTCCCCAGATATCTCCCCAATTGAGATTTTTTAGAGTGTTACGGTTTGGGCTCTCCAACCAGCTCGTGATTTTATGGATCTAACGCACTAATTGGACAGAATTTGAGACTACATCGCTCAGGAAAACATCCAACATTTCTGTCAATCAATGCCAACCCAAATAACTGCTTGCATATGGGCCAGAGGTGGACCAACGCGTTATTGACTTCTTCAATTTGTGAAGCTCTTTCTCTTGAATAAATATCCAGTTTTTCAGAAATTATCATCATATGTTTGTCTGTACACGTACATCACATCTACTGATTTACGTCTAATTGGGATAGTTCCTTCGTCTTGCCTCACTTTTTTATTTCTTATAGCGTTTTCTTAATCGATACATCAGCGTCAGTCGTTCATCTCGTCAGCATAGTATCGTGCTTATGTAAATCTAAATTAGGTGCTACAATTTTCATACGTGCACTGACAAACAGGTATTACGACCAGTTCACACTGGGAGAATGAATGCCACCTGGTGGGGCAGTGGACATGCTGTGCAGTAAGAAAGGCAAGTAAGCAGAGCAGAGGCGAATGGCGAATTATTCTAGCGACTATATGGACCGGAAATGTGGAAAAGAATAGACATAAACGACTATTACAAAGGGCACAGTGTTTTGGCCCGGAGTCCGGGAATGAGCGTGTAGGAAACGGCAGAGCTGGTAGGTTGTTCATGTGGTACTGTCATGAGAATCTGTGGAAAGTGATTGTAGAAAAGTGCATCAACAAGTAGGTGACAAGGTGTTTCGCGTCCACGCCCCATCACAGAACGTGGAGGGTAGATGCTCTGGAAAGCAAGACGGGCACGATCTGTGGTCCAGACACAAGTGTTTCGGAGTACAACACACATCGTGGAAATTGAGACATAGCAGCAGATGACGCCTACGTGTAACCATGCTGAACTAACGACATCGTCACTTACGATTTGTGGTGTGCAAAGCATTATTGAAACAATATAGCCATCAAGAAGCTGTGAACCATAAGGTGCTGGGTAAATAACCAAATAATTTCTGTATGAGAAAAGGTATTCATTCATAAATACAGTATATATACTTTATTCTTTGACACTTCTTTATCAAGGATGAGAGGTGCAACACTTACTATTAAACAAATAACAAAATTTTGCAATTTGACTTGTACTATTTAACATCAGCTGATTTTAAGCTCTGCGTGGATTTGACAACAACCTGTATTGGCCAAGAACACATGGACTAAAAAAGGGGTAAACTTCTTCATTAGCAAATTACATACTAATAAAGGTAATGCAAAGAGACGTTTCATTATAGGCTCAGACCAAAATTGAGCCTCAATCACAAAAAGCTATAGGAACACTTTGTAATGATTAAAACCTGTTCAGGTATAATTCACGACAGAATACCCAAGTGATTTCAGTAACAAGTCATCGGAGTCTAATAATTAATATAAAACAGAACGCTCATATTATAATAGACGTCCGCAATGACAAAAATATATAAATAGGCACTAATAATTTACTTGAATCACAACACCCATCCTAAAGCCCAGTTGAACTCAATGCCAAGAAATGAGTATTTACAGGTAATCTGAACCCGAACTCCACAAAGTTCCAAGTAAGAAACAACAGAACGAAATTAAGGAGCAAAGATATGTCAGTAGTGGCAAAAACTCCCAGCCAGCTTCCAGCAACAGAAAATTTGTAACGTAAACGGATAAATCTCTTAGCAAAGCGTACAACTGGCGCTCTTGGCAATTTAATAAAGTTATAAAGTAAATATTGAACCAGAAAGCCGCAATGGGCTCCATTAAGACCAAGGAAGTAAAACTTGTCTGCACATGGAGACACAACTCTCACTGTTCATGAATTAGTCACTACACTTTAGGCACCAATGCAACAAACGCACATTAGCATAAGGTAACTACGTAACTACCGGTAAGCACGCCTCAGCATGTGAGTCAACCGACGCTGAGAGCAGAAGCACTCTACAGCACAGAACAAGATGCCAACCTTACGAGCCCATAAGCTTCCGCTGCACCACTCTGCCGCTTCATCTGCAGGTAACGAGAGCAGGGTGAAATCAACCCCTCTTTCAATTCGAGCGTCCTGTTTCCCAGCCAAATCAATTCTGTAATAGAGAATCCTCTCACACTACGACCCGATTCCCACATGGCCACCAATCGGTGGTATTTGATGGGCTCCCTCCTGCTAACGGTAAGCAACGAATGAGACCGAGCCGTCTGGCGGGAGGCTGAGGAGCATTTGCTTCGCAACGGGCAGAGAGGATACGTTGAACTTACGATTAGATATCGACAGCGCGCACAGCTCAATCGTCCCCTCCCAGAAGTCTAACCTGCGGGACGGAAGGAGGAGGAATTAACTGAATTCATTACCCTCGTTTTTTATTGACTGGCCTCGTATCGACCCTACGGGTTTTACTTGTAGATACAATCTTGACAAGGAATGTTACTGGTGATTTTCAGGATCTCAAATGTACCAACGAAACGTGACAAAACTTTGATAGGAAATTTTGTTTTCGCCCTTGCTTTGTGCCCAAAAATTATTTAAAGTCATATCGCCGACTCTTTTACGAAATAGAACGCCAGCTGTCATATCTGCTAGCCTCCCGTCTGTACGTGAACCGAATGTTGTTCATCGCCCTGTTCCAGATCCTTTTAGTGATGTTAGCATCAATTTTCTCTGGCAAGAGGTGGTCACTGATAGGCAAAAGATTGCAATAATTTAGCAGAGGTTGCCTAACGTGATTCATTCTACGCAGGACTGAAAACAAAATTTAGCCATCTGATAGATTTATCCCAGCTACACTGAGAGTGGCTCTGATATACAGGAGAAAGGCAAAATAATATGAACAGTGGTACTAATGGGATGGTTGCGTTTGTAGGTCAACAACTCAGGTAAGGCACGTGCCGCTCTGGACTGTGCGTGTTCTGTACGGACTAGGCATCACTGCAGGCTGTTTACGAGTAGTGCACGCTGCGAATTTGCACTCAGAGGCAGACGTTGACGTACAGTGAAAGACCTAACACAGTTCCAAGGAGGGCATATCGTGGGGGTCCGATTATCTGGAGCATCTGTAAGCATGGTAGCAACTTGTTGAATGCTTAAAGAGCAACTGTTTCAACAGCCATGACATCCTACAGAAAACACGGAAAAACATCATTGTATCAATGTAATAGTGGGCGCAATTCAAAAGTAAATGACAGAGATCTTCGAACGCTAACACAAATTTTGTCGAAACAGCACTGTACACTTGTTCGCCCACTGCCTGAACACTGCTCACCGCCGTGAGATCCGTACCAGATGGTGTTGATACAGGAGATAGAGAAGATCCAACCGAGAGCATCGCGCTTCGTTATAGGATCATTTAGTAATCGTGGAAGCGTTACGGGTATGATAGACACTGCAAGAGAGACGCTCAGTAGCTCGGTACGAGCTTTTCTTGAAATTTCTTGAACATACCTTCACCGAGGAGTCAAGCAGTATATTGCTCCCTCCTATGTATATCTCGCGAAGAGACCATGAGAATAAAATCAGAGAGAGTAGATCCCACACAGAGGCATAGTGACAATCTTTCTTTCCACGAACAATACGAGGCTGGAAGAGAAGGGAGAACCGATAGAGGTACTCAAGGTACCCTCCGCCACACACCGTCAGGTGGCTTGCGGAGTATGGATGTAGATGTCGAAAAGAATCCTACAATGCTGATTGCTTGATTCCAGCGGTTAAGCATGGAGGTGGAAGAGTGATGATGTGGGCCGCCATACCATGGTATTCTGCTGGTCCCATGATTACTCTCAAAGGTCGTGTTGCAGGCAACGATTACGAAAACATTTTAAGTATTCAGGTGCACCCCATGGTTCAAATGTTGTTCTCCAACAATGATGGCGTATTTCAGGACGATAACGCACCCATTCACACAGCCAGGACAGTACAGTCGTGGTATGAGGAATATACAACTGAAATGCAGCGTCTTTCCTGGCCAGCACTGTCGCTTGACTCGAACATTATCGAACCCTTGTGTGCAGTATTGGAGCTCAGACTCCGGAGCAGATTTCCGCCTCCCTCATCACTGCAGGAGTTAGAAGAGGTTCTGATCTAAGAGTGGCATAACATTCCACTGGAGACTATACAGTCTATATATGCCAGAATTCCAAGAAGAATCGCAGCTATAATACGGGCAAATGGGGTCCAGTCCCTAATTAATAAAAATGGTTCAAATGGCTCTGAGCCCTATGGGACTTAACATCTGTGGTCATCACTCCCCTAGAACTTAGAACTACTTAAACCTAACTAACCTAAGGACATCACACACATCCATGCCCGAGGCAGGATTCGAAACTGCGACGGTAGCGGTCGCGCGAGTCCAGACTGTAGCGCCAAGAACCGCTTGGCCACTCTGGCCGGCCTTTAATTTTCATAATGGTGTTAAAGATTCCTAAATGGCCACCACACAGGAAATGATGCACGTGTTTGAATACGACAGGGACTAACCCTTTAGGGATATATATTTTTAACTTCCCATCATAGCAAGTAGTATAACATAGGAGACATTGTTTAGCTGATGCCCAGCTACGTTCTACCCACGGAAGAGCTGATGCTTAATTTCCTTGAGCACTTGACCCTTTTCCTTCTGCTCCTCCAAACTCCCAAAAAGAAATGGGATCTCGGTCAGTACTACATTTATAATTATTGTCTTACTGGATGACCAAGCCGGCCGCGGTGGTCTCGCGGTTCTAGGCGCGCAGTCCGGAACCGTGTGACTGCTACGGTCGCAGGTTCGAATCCTGCCTCGGGCATGGATGTGTGTGATGTCCTTAGGTTAGTTAGGTTTAAGTAGTTCTAAGTTCTAGGGGACTAATGACCACAGCAGTTGAGTCCCATAGTGCTCAGAGCCATTTGAACCTTTTTTTTTTTTTTTTTTTTAATGACCAAAGGATCTCCTGACCGTCGCTCAACAACTGATTGTCCGAAACCTTTAAACACATTACCTTACCAAAAAATGGAATGCTGAAATCCGGACTGCCCACCGTGCTATTCTGAAAGTATTGTGGAGTCAAGTCAGGTCCCAGCTTAGGGGCCGATTGTCATTTTATAATAAGAAATTTTGTTTCAAATAAAAAAAGTTCTGCATGCCAAATAAAATCGTTTATGCCTCCAGTTTGTTTGCGGAATATTTCACTCCTGCTGCCGATAAAGCCCTTAAAGCATAGGTGACTGACCTGCAATCTCTGTCAACTCCTTGTAATACGAAAACAGCTATTCCATAATTAGAGGCATGTCTGAAGAAAAAATTGACGCTAAAAATCGGGAATGGCTGGGAAGGGGGTGTTCTATATCTATATCCACATGGTGACTTTGCAGTTCACACTTAAGTGCCTCGCAGAGGGTTCATCGAACCATTTTCAATCTACTTCACTACCATTCCACTCTCGAATGACTCGTGGGAAAAAGGAACACCTAAATCTTTCTTTTCGAGCTCTGATTTCTCTTATTTCATTATGATGATCATTTCTCCCTACGTAGGTGGGTGTCAACAACATATTTTCTCATTCGGAAGAGAAAGTTGGTGATTTAAATTTCGTAAATAGATCTCACCGCAAATAAAACCGCCTTTGTTTCACTAACTGCCCAACTCGCGTATCATATCAGTGATTTCTCACACCTATTACGCGATAACACTAAACGAGCTGCCCTTCTTTGCACTTTTTCGATGTCCTCGGGGTCAATCCTACCCGGTAAGCATCCCACACCGCACAGCAATATTCCAGCAGAGGACGGACAAGTGTAACGTAAGCTGTCTCTTTAGTGGATTTGCCGCATCTTCTAAGTGTACTGCCAACAAGGGGCAGTCTTTGTTTCGCCTTCCCCACAATATTATCTATGTGGTCTTTCCAATTTAAGTTGCTCGTAATTGTAATTCCTAGGTATTTAGTCGAATTGACAGCCCTTAGATTTGTGCGATTTATCGTATACTCAGAATTAATAAGATTTCTTTTAGTACCCATGTGGATGACCTCGCACTTTTCTTTGTTTAGTGCCAATTTCCACTATCCGCACCATACAGAAATTCTCTGTAGATCACTTTGGAATTGATCGTCTGATGTTTTTACTACAAGGTAAATTACAGCGTCATCTGCAAACAATCTAAGGGGGATGCTCAGATCATCACCTAGATCATTTATGTAAATCAGGAACAACAGAGGGCCTATGACACTATCTTGCGGAACGCCAGATATCATTTCTGTTCTATTCGATGATTTACCGTCTATCACTAAGAGAGCGTGCTTTAAAGTGTCAAAAGCTGACTGTTAACTTTCATTTAAATGGCTCTCCCTAACGGTAAACTAGTTGAGCAAAGTTCGGAATAAAATTACTGAAAACTTTCACCATGCCGACGAGCCGAGCAATTTCCTTGCTGTAACTGGACTCGCATTCGGGAGAACGACGGTTCAAACCCGCGTCTGGCCATCCTGATGTAGGTTTTACGTGATTTTGCTAAATCTATTCAGGCAAATGCCGTGATGGTTCCTTTGAGAGGGCACGGCCCACTTCCATCCCCATCCTTCCCTAATCCTACGGACCGTTAACCTCGCTGTTTGGTTCCCTCCCCCCCCCCCCCCCCAAATCCTTCCGTCCTGAGGAGGCGGATAATTATTAATAGCTTACCTGTCAAGGAAATTTATTTTGTACTTCGTTCCCTCTTTGACAAAGTATGAAACTTATCTGCTTGCTTCGCCAACTTAAAACTGACGTCTCTCAGAATGCATCTCAGACACTACTAACAACGTTATAGCTGCCTGTATTTCTTCTGAAACACCTAAACAACGAAGTCTGAAAAATTAAAATTATTAGCACACAAGCGATTGGAAGAAGGCGCAGTTCATTCCTAGTTTCAAGAAATGTAGTCGGCAAGATGCACATAAAAATAATAGGTCTTCATCGCTGACGTCACACTCTTATAGAATTATGAAACGTTTTTGACGAACGGAAACTTCATCTGTAAGAATCAACTTGGACACCGCAAACTACGATTATGTGAAACTTAACTCCCTCTTATAGATAGTATGTTTCCACGAACAGTACCAATTTCAATAGTTTTTTTACACAAAATCATATATCTTGAAATACTAGATAACGGCGTGATTCCTATTCTGGATGCTGGAGTCGACAGAACAACTAGGGGCAAACAAGGACATAAACCGTACAGGGAACCAGCACACACCAGCAGGCACCACTATCCAGCGCGTAACAATGCTGTACTACGTACACTGATAGCCAGAGATCATCTGTTTAGCGACACTGACAACCTCCTACATGAACTAAAAGAGCTCTGGACAACACTTCGTGCGAATGCATATAGCAAAAAGAACGTACGTGCAACGAGGTGTCAGGTACAATGAAGATAGAACAAAGGAACAGAAGAAACTGTACCTTTTGCCGCGCCGGGTTAGCCGAGCGGTCTCAGGCGCTGCAGTCATGGACTGTGTGGCTGGTCCCGGCGGAGGTTCGAGTCCTCCCTCGGGCATGGGTGTGTGTGTTTGTCCTTAGGATAAGTTAGGTTAAGTAGTGTGTAAACTTAGGGACTGATGACCTTAGCAGTTAAGAACCTTCAACATCGCAGCGCGTCAGCAATCGTTGGTTAATATATTAAAAGCCTAAAAACCCGCCTCGATTGCGAGAAAAGCACCTAGTGTTAAGTGTTAACCCATGTTTCGGGGTAGATAACTACACCTTCTACAGAACAACAATAAAACCCACAAGTGCCTAAGAAGACCTTTTCCAATGATTAAAAGAACACCATAGCTATATATTTATAAACCAAAAAGAAAAGGAAAACACAAACACTACGTACGTACAAAGTTAGGTAGTGGTTTTTTCGCAATCGAGCCGGGTTTTTAGTTTTGTAATACCTTAGCAGTCCCATAAGATCTCACACACATTTGAACATTTTGAACAAACTGTGCGTTTTGCTCGCTTACCAAATGTGAGAGGCATCAGTGGCCGCGTGGGAAAGGTGCTGCATCGAGGAAGAAGTAAATCAATATTCCAGAGCGGCCACAGGATCGGAAATCTATTGAGGGCAACGTAGGATTCCGTAGATGCACTGCACACTGCACGTTCCTACGAACTTCGATATGAATGCGGCGAAGACTACGTTGACGAAACTGGGAAACCGATTAGCATTCTCGTGTCGAAGTATTAACGCTATGCACGACTGGACCTACATAAGAAGTCAGCTGTACAGTGAGTAATGTTAAAATTCGGACACTGTGAGATCTTTACTTTGTAGCAAAACTAAAAAATAAACTAGTATTATACACTCCTGGAAATTGAAATAAGAACACCGTGAATTCATTGTCCCAGGAAGGGGAAACTTTATTGACACATTCCTGGGGTCAGATACATCACATGATCACACTGACAGAACCACAGGCACATAGACATAGGCAACAGAGCATGCATAATGTCGGCACTAGTACAGTGTATATCCACCTTTCGCAGCAATGCAGGCTGCTATTCTCCCATGGAGACGATCGTAGCGATGCTGGATGTAGTCCTGTGGAACGGCTTGCCATGCCATTTCCACCTGGCGCCTCAGTTGGACCAGCGTTCGTGCTGGACGTGCAGACCGCGTGAGACGAAGCTTCATCCAGTTCCAAACATGCTCAATGGGGGACAGATCCGGAGATCTTGCTGGCCAGGGTAGTTGACTCACACATTCTAGAGCACGTTGGGTGGCACGGGATACATGCGGACGTGCATTGTCTTGTTGGAACAGAGAGTTCCCTTGCCAGTCTAGGAATGGTAGAACGATGGGTTCGATGACGGTTTGGATGTTCTATGCACTATTCATTGTCCCCTCGACGATCACCAGAGGTGTACAGCCAGTGTAGGAGATCGCTCCCCACACCATGATGCCGGGTGTTGGCCCTGTGTGCCTCGGTCGTATGCAGTCCTGATTGTGGCGCTCACCTGCACGGCGCCAAACACGCATACGACCATCATTGGCACCAAGGCAGATGCGACTCTTATCGCTGAAGACGACACGTCTCCATTTGTCCCTCCATTCACGCCTGTCGCGACACCACTGGAGGCGGGCTGCACGATGTTGGGGCGTGAGCGGAAGACGGCCTAACGGTGTGCGGGACCGTAGCCCAGCTTCATGGAGACGGTTGCGAATGGTCCTCGCCGATACCCCAAGAGCAACAGTATCCCTAATTTGCTGGGAAGTAGCGGTGCGGTCCCCTACGGCACTGCGTAGTATCCTACGGTATTGGTGTGCATCCGTGCGTCGCTGCAGTCCGGTCCCAGGTCGACGGGCACGTGCACCTTCCGCCGACCACTGGCGACAACATCGATGTACTGTGGAGACCTCACGCCCCACGTGTTGAGCAATTCGGCGGTACGTCCACCCGGCCTCCCGCATGCCCACTATACGCCCTCGCTCAAAATCCGTCAACTGCACATACGGTTCACGTCCACGCCGTCGCGGCATGCTACCAGTGTTAAAGACTGCGATGGAGCTCCGTATGCCACGGCAAATTGGCTGTCACTGACGGCGGCGGTGCACAAATGCTGCGCAGCTAGCGCCATTCGACGGCCAACACCGCGGTTGCTGGTGTGTCCGCTGTGCCGTGCGTGTGATCATTGCTTGTACAGCCCTCTCGCAGTGTCCGGAGCAAGTATGGTGGGTCTGACACACCGGTGTCAATGTGTTCTTTTTTCCATTTCCAGGAGTGTATTAAGGTACATGTCAAGTAAATAATAATATAAACTTTTTTAGACAACTTATGACAGTTATTAAATAATAGCATTTAAAAATAACATTTTTCGATTTTCATGTTACTTTAATATACGGATCGTTGTCGCCAAGTTACATACTCTGAGTTAGAAAGCAGTGTTTGTTTGCAAGTGCGGCGGTACACAAAACAGGTCCGAAGGCTGAAGCAGAGGCAACGGATAAAGCATGCGAAGTTCAGAAGAACGCGAATTCCCGAAAGTTGGCTAAAATTTATAGACGCGCGAAATTTGGCACGCACTTCAATGCGAGATGCCTTTAATAGGTTCCACAACGAAACATTGTCTCTAAATTTGGTAGAAAATCCGAAGAAATTCTGGTCGTATGTAAAGTACACAAGCGGCAAGACGCAGTCAATACCTTCGCTGCGCCGTGCCGATGGTACTGTTACAGACGACTGTGCCGCTAAAGTGGAGTTATTGAACGTAGTTTTCCGAAATTCCTTCACCAGTGAAGACGAATGGAATATTCCAGAATTTGAAACACGAACAGCTGCTAGCATGAGTTTCTTAGAAGTAAATATCTTAGGGGCTGCGAAGCAACTCAAATTGCTTGATACGGACAAGTCTTCAGGTCTAGATTGCATACCGATTAGGTTCCTTTCAAATTACGCTGATACAATAGCTCCCTACTTAGCAATCATATACAACCGCTCGCTCACCGATAGATCTGTACCTACAGATTGGAAAATTGCGCATGTCACACCAGTGTTTAAGAAGTAGGAGTAATCCATCTAACTACAGACCTATATCATTGGCGTCGGTTTGCAGTAGGGTTTTGGAGCATACACTGTATTCAAACATTATGAATCACCTCGAAGGGAACGATCTATTGATACGTAATCAGCATGGTTTCAGAAAACATCGTTCTTGTGCAACGCAGCTAGCTCTGTATTGGCACGAAGTAATGGCCGCTATCGACAGGGGATCTCAAGTTGATTCCGTATTTCTAGATTTCCGGAAAGCTTTTGACACCGTTCCTCACAAGCGACTTCTAATCAAGTTGCGGAGCTATGGGGTATCGTCTCAGTTGTGCGACTGGATTCGTGATTTCCTGTCAGGAAGGTCGCAGTTCGTAGTAATAGACGGCAAATCATCGAGTAAAACTGAAGTGATATCAGGTGTTCCCCAGGGAAGCGTCCTGGGACCTCTACTGTTCCTGATCTATATAAATGACCTGGGTGACAAACTGAGCAGTTCTCTTAGACTGTTCGCAGATGATGCTGTAATTTACCGTCTAGTAAGGTCATCCGAAGACCAGTATCAGCTGCAAAGCGATTTAGAAAAGATTGCTGTATGGTGTGTCAGGTGGCAGTTGACGCTAAATAACGAAAAGTGTGAGATGATCCACATGAGTTCCAAAAGAAATCCGTTGGAATTCGATTACTCGATAAACAGTACAATTATCAAGGCTGTCAATTCTACTAAGTACCAGGGTGTTAAAATTACAAACAACTTTAGTTGGAAAGACCACATAGTTAATATTGTGGGGAAGGCGAGCCAAAGGTTGCGTTTCATTGGCAGGACACTTAAAAGATGCAACAAGTCCACTAAAGAGACAGCTTACACTACATTCATTCGTCATGTGTTAGAATGTTGCTGAATGGTGTGGGAACCTTACCAGGTGGGATTGACGGAGGACATCGACAGGGTGCAAAAAAGGGCAGCTCGTTTTGTGTTATCACGTAATAGGGGAGAGAGTGTGGCAGATATGATACTCGAGTTGGGATGGAAGTCATTAAAGCAAAGACGTTTTTCGTCGCGGCGAGACCTATTTACGAAATTTCAGTCACCAACTTTCTCTTCCGATTGCGAAAATATTTTGTTGAGACCAACCTACATAGGTAGAAATGATCATCAAAATAAAATAAGAAAAATCAGAGCTCGAACAGAAAGGTTTACGTGTTCGTTTTTCCTTCGCGCTGTTCGGGAGTGGAATGGTAGAGAGATAGTATGATTGTAGTTCGATGAACCCTCTGCCAAGCACTTAAATGTGAATTGCAGAGTAATCATGTAAATGTAGATGTAGATGTAGACAATACCACGCAAAACTAATACCAGTTTAGATATACGGCAATTTGTGATTTTTCATAACGCGAAAGGTAAATCATATAGAAGAATTGGTGCCATGCTGAATATGAGTAAGGGGACTGTGGCAGATACCGTCAGGCGATTCAGAAAGGAGGCCCTTATATGGTAGACTCTGTACTTCAAAAGGGCCAACCAAACAGGTTCGATGGATGTGACAAAAGAATTTAATACGAAAAATAAAGGAGAATCCTATGCTCAGTGCGCCATTTTAGCAAGTCAGCTTCCAACCGAGTCTGGAAAGATGGTACGTCCTCAAACGATTCGCAGAGCATTGAAAGATGATGGCTAAGATCGAAGAGTGGCTAGCAAGAAACCGCATGTGGATGAGCATAACTGAAAGAAGACATTAGACTTTGCTAAAGAGTTTATTACGAAGGGAGAAACTTGGTGAAACAATATCATTTTTACCCACAGAAGCAAATTTAACAGTTTTGCGTTGGATGAGAGAAGGATGATGTGGCGGAAGAAGAATCAAGAATTTAAAGTCACAATTGTTAAGTCGATTGTAAGTTATGGAGGGGTTCTTGTCTGGTGCTGTAAAACCACATTTGGACCGTGCAAACTATTGTTCATCGTCAGTATTATGGACAAATGTTTATCTGAACACATTAAAAAAACAATTTATGCAAAAATGGGATTAATAAACACTTTCAAATTTTATGAGGTCAATGACCCGAGACATAGAGTTCACATTGTGCAGGAATATTTCCTGTACAATTATTTGAAGGACTTAGTGCCACCACTTATATACTACCAAAGCCGAACCCAATTGAGAATGTATGGGGAGTGCTAGAGCGATGTATTAACTAAGCACCAGTATCCTCCACAGAAACCCTGAAGCGTTGACTAAAAGAATAAGGGGACGGTCTATGTAACGAACATTTAAAAAAATCCGCAGCTTTGAAAAAAGTGACGCAACAGAATGGCTAGTTTTATTTCAATCGTATTATTATAGAGCTTTCGTAATTTATGTTAATAAAGTTTATGCTGTTATTTACAAGACATATAACTTAATGTAATACCTGGTTATGTATTTTCTTATTTTGTTAAGGATAACGTTATGATGCTACAAAGAAAAAATGTCTCATAGTGTCCGAATATTAACGTTACTCACTCTAGATGAACACTACGAGTACTGTGGGCGGGCCGGCCTCTGTGGCCGAGCGGTTCTAGGCGCTTCAGTCCGGAACCGCGCTGCTGCAACGGTCGCAGGTTCGAATCCTGCCTCGAGCATGGATGTGTGTGACGCCCCTAGGTTAGTTAGGGTTAAGTAGTTCTAACACTAGGGGGCTGATGACCTCAGATGTGAAGTCCCATAGTGCTCAGAGCCATTTGAACCATTTTGAGTGTGGGCGAGCTATTAATTTCCAGAAATTCGTGTGCTTCCTAATCAGCAGCGAAATTTGAGAGAGGCTATCGAAATATTTAAACGCCCGAACAGCATGAACACGGAGGATTGCTACTGGCTCCCAGCGATACCAGTCCATCGGGCAGCGTGTGTTCGCCAGCCAACAGCTCCATATGAGTCAGGGGCCACAATATAAACAAGCGGCCACGTGAGATCTGCTGTGCGGCATCAACGACCCGCTGCCGGAAAACACGACCACTTGGTCCAAGCTTTCCACAGCAATCTACACTTCGATATGTCCAACGGCATTGTAGAAAATGACGTCAGTAGCTGCCGAAATAAGATAGTATGTAGAGGTCAAAACCCAGCAGTTAGTCGATCTGAAGAGAACGGCCGCGAAGTGGATCGAAATATCGGCATTTTAGTTGTTATAGTGTTATTTAAGAACTTGGTCTAAAGTCCATGTTGATTTTATTCAAATCATCTCCATCTATTTGTAACTGAGATACAGAGAAGAATAAATAACGGTACCGGGATGTTGTTGTTGTGGTCTCCAGTCCTGAGACTGTTTTGCTGCAGCAGCTGTCCATGCTACTCTATCCTGTGCAAGCTTCTTCATCTCCCAGTACCTTCTGCAACCTACATCCTTCTGAATCTGCTTAGTGTATTCATCTCTTGGTCTCCCTCTACGATTTTTTCCCTACACGCTGCCCTCCCACACTAAATTGGTGATACCTTGGTGCCTCAGAACATGTTCTACCAACCGATCCCTCCTTCTAGTCAAGTTGTGCCACAAACTCCTCTTTCCCCAATTCTATCCCAAACCTCCTCATTAGTTATATGATCTACCCATCTAATCTTCAGCATTCTTCTGTAGCGCCACATTTCGAAAGCTTCTATTCTCTTCTTGCTCAAACTATTTATCGTATATGTTTCACTTACATACATGGCTAAACTCCAAACAAATACTTTCAGAAATGACTTCCTTACATTTAAATTTACAATTGATGTTAACAAATTTATCTTCTTCAGAAATGCTTTCCTTGCCATTGCCAGTCTACATTTTATATCCTCTCTACTTCGACCATCATCAGTTATTTTGCTCCCCAAATAGCAAAACTCCTTTACTACTTTAAGTGTCTCATTCCCTAATCTAATTCCCTCAGCATCATCCGACTAAATTCGACTACATTCCATTATCCTCGTTAAGCTTTTATTGATGTTTATCTTGTATCCTCCTTTCAAGACACTGTCCATTCCGTTCAAATGCTCTTCCAAGTCCTTTGCTGTCTCTGACCGAATTACAATGTCATCGGCAAAACTCAACGTTTTTATTTCTTCACCATAGATTTTAATACCTACTCCGAATTTTTCTTTTGTTTCCTTTACTGCTTGCTCAATATACAGATTGAATAACATCGGGGAGAGGCTACAACCCTGTCTCACTCCCTTCCCAACCACTGCTTCTCTTTCTTGTCCCTCGACTCTTATAACTGCCATCTGGTTTGTGTAGAAATTGCAAATAGCCTTTCGCACCCTGTATTTTACTCCTGCCACCTTCAGAATTTGAAAGAGAGTATTCCAGTCAACATTGTCAAAGGTTTTCTCTAAGTCTACAAATGCTAGAAACGTAGGTTTGCCTTTCCTTAATCTATCTTCTAAGATAAGTCGTAAGGTCAGTATTGCCTCACGTGTTGAAATATTTCTACGGAATCCAAACCGATCTTCCCCGAGGTCAGCTTCTACCAGTTTTTTTCATTCGTCTGTAAAGAATTCGCGTTAGTATTTTGCAGCCATGACTTATTAAGCTGATAGTTCGGTAATTTTCACATCTGTCAACACCTGCTTTCTATGGGATTGGAATTAGTATATTCTTCTTAAAGTCTGCGGGTATTTGGCTTGTCTCATACATCTTGCTCACCAGATGGTAGAGTTTTGTCAGGACTGGCTCTCCCATGCTGTCAGTAGGTCTAATGGAATGTTGTCTACTCCTGGGGCCTTGTTTCGACTTAGGTCTGTCAAACTCTTCACGCAGTATCATATCTCCCATTTCATCTTCATCTACATCCTCTTCCATTTCCATAACATTGTCCTCAAGTACCTGGATAGACTTCCTTAAGAATTACACTACAAGAAAAAATACCGCCTTTCTTCCGAGGGTTTATCAGAATGGAACGGAAACCGGCAGATGTGATGTACATCTACGACAAACAAATGATTACAATATTAGAGAAACTGAATGATTTATTCAAGAGAAAGAACTTTACGAATTGAGCAAGTCAAGAGCAGGACCTCTTTAGTTGTCATCTGGGGCCCTGTTTTGTTGGTCTTCATGGCAAGCCACTCTGGACTTACATTTCAGTAAGACAATGCCCGCGGTCACACGGCGCAAGTTTCTATTCCTTGTCTTCGTGTTTGCTACATGCTACCTTGGCAGCCAGGTCGCAGCATCTCTTACGAGTTGAGCATTACGGACAGGACACTTCCAACCTACTTGGGATTTTGATGATCTAACACACCAACTGGACAGAATTTGGCACGATATCCTTCAGGAGGACATATAACAACTCTGTGAATCAATAAAAAGCCGAATAACTGCTCGTTCAAGGGCCAGAGATGGACCAAAGCCTCACTGACTTGGTTAATTTGTAAAGATCTTTCTCTTGAATTAATCCAATTTTTCTGAAATTGTAATCATTTATCTGTCTGTACATGTATATAGCATCTACCAATTCCCGTCCCATTCGGGTAATTCCTTCGCGTTGCATCGTTTTCTATTTCTTTTATCTTACATTGTACTCGTATTTGAAGCGTGAACTCAAGAATATCCTCCATAGGCCTGTTTAGGGAAGTAGGTATACTAACGACTGCTTCCCAATATATTCAGTCGTTAGTGAAATTTGTCATTAATGAAACCAACAACACGGAAACGATACTTGAAATAAGAATAATCTTCACAAACATTTAAAGTCTCTGAGGTTGGTCCACAAAGGTGTTATTTATGCAGCTAAACACATTTTAGTAACACTGTAGCAGCCATAAAATTCAGGTACTTATAGTATAGCCCCTATTTACACAGCTGGCATCGTTCAGGTCCCGTATTGTGAACACCACTACGAACTCTATCTCCCATTGGCACCGGACACCAGATCTCAACATTATTGAGCCTTTTTGATCTAATTTCGAGAGACCTCAATATTATTGAGCCTTTCTGTTCTAATTTGGAGATAACTGTGCTTGATTGCCATCCACGGCAGCCAACGTATGAACGTGCCATACAGGACATGGATTTATACGTTAAGAGATGACTTGAAGCTGTTTCGAATGAGAACAGTTGGCCGGCCGGAGTGGCCGTGCGGTTCTAGGCGCTGCAGTCTGGAACGGAGCGACCTTTACGGTCGCAGGTTCCAATCCTGCCTCGGGCATGGATGTGTGTGCTGTCCTTAGGTTAGTTAGGTTTAAGTAGTTGCAAGCTCTAGGCGACTGATGACCTCAGAATTTAAGTCACATAGTGCTCAGAGCCATTTGAACCTTTTGAGAACAGTTTTCCTGCACCGTAGTGGGCATGGTAATGTGTAGTGGTTTTGGAGTTTCCATGTATATGAACCACCCCTGCAAAGTTCCGCTACCTGTAGCATGTGCTGTTTTCAGGTACTACGCCATCGTGCACCCAATGCGCGCCAAGTATACGTGTACCATCCGTCAAGCTCGCAGGGTGATCCTCATTATTTGGACGGCTTCTCTGCTGCTAGCAGTGCCCATCATCTTCGTGCAGGTAAGTTAGATCAGCCAACAGCAATAAAAGGTCATTGTTCACTTCTTCGTGCCTTACATACACACTGGTCCACTGCCAGTATAATGAATTTCTTAGCGTTTAATGTTACCAAGTAATCCTGTAGAGGAATTTGCATTGCTCTCGGCTGCTGTAAATTTCGTGTGTGTATTTGGATTACTCAGATACTAAGAAAAATATCCGCGTTATGGTCTTAGACGGGCTAATCGGATCCCGTGCATCGTCAATGTCGACCTCTTTAACGATGGCGTCACCGTATGTGTTACGGCGGGGCATGTGGTCAGCACACCGCTCTCCTGGTTGTTGTCGGGTTTCTTGCCTTTGGAACCACTACTAAATGGTCAATTAGCTCCTCGTCCGCTTCGGTAGCTGCACCGTCATCGCTGCGGATTGCTAAGTGAGGGGGCCTGGGTCAATTCCCGGCCGGTCGGAAATTTTCTTTGCCCTTACGTTCCCATCGTCATAATTCACATCCCATTCTTGAGTTGGCTGTATGGCAGCATCTCTAAAGCTAATAAATTAAAACAAAAAGTAATAACTACTCGGTTGACCTTACGAGGCTGACAAGAAGGCTATGCGACAACCAGGATGTCAAATCGAAGACCTTTCAGCCGTCTAATTCCCAAACTGTTAATTTATTAGGCTACCAGTTTTGATTATTTACTACTGACCGACGTGTGGGAAGACTCCAATCTCGGTTCCGGACAAAATAAGGGCCCGAATTCAAATACTGGTCGGTAGGTGATGGTTGAAGTGAAGCAGAAGCAGAAAGCCACGATACCAGTATGAGAGTGCTGGCCCGTATTTCGACTGGAACCGAGGTTGGAATATTCCTACACGTTGGTCAGGGTGCCTGAAAATGATGTAGTAAATCACCGAAACTGGTACATCCATATCGATTCTCTGCAAATCACATTTAAGTGCCTGGTGGAGGGTTCATCGAACCACCTTCACAATTCTCTATTATTCCAATCTCGTATAGCGCGCGGAAAGAATGAACACCTGTACCTTTCCGTACGAGTTCTGATTTCCGTTATTTTATCGTGGTGATCGTTCCTCCCCATGTAGGTCGGTGTCAACAAAATATTTTCGTATTCGTGAGAAGATTCCGCCGCAACGAAATACACCTTTCTTTTAACGATGTCCAGCCCAAATTCTTAATCATTTCTGTGACACTCTCTCGCATATTTCGCGATAGTAGAAAACGTGCTGCCTTTCTTTGAAAGTAACAGTTTGGAAATTAGACGGCTGAAAGGTCTTTGACTTGACATCCTGTACAAAACAGTCGAATCCCGCAACCATCTCTGAAAAGATGGACATGCAGAGACATACAGGAATCGGTTTTTCTATAAATTTTTATATTTGTGATACGTTAATTTCAGAACTAAAATTACAGTTTCCCAAAGCGGTTCGATGTAAACCGCAAAAATTCTCGATAAAATCGACTTTGAAGTTTTCCGAGCCTCCGTAACAGTTTATAGTAAGATACATTTTTCGACAGGCAGCGTTCCTTTGTGGGAGAATGTTCGCATGTCATGTGGATAGCCTGTGTTCCATTCCTGACTTCCGCAAAATTTATTGTGCATGTTTACGAGCATGTCGGTGAAACTTTAAGTTCCTGTCTCCTTTCCGGTCACTTAGAATACTATTTAAATATAAAATTCATCGAATAAATGTTGATTATCACATATTTATTGTCACTTTTATGATAAACTAGGGAAACCAGAAATTCTTCGCAATTGCTAAATGCGTATGGGATGTGCATATACATCCTAAATTCCCTTCCCCTCTCGCTCAACCACTGTTCTCATCCCCCCTCTCAGCCTACATCTCTTACTCCACCCAACTCTCTGTGCATAACCTCCTCCTCCCCCCTCACTAAGTCCATTTCTGTCTGAATGATCAGTCGGGCGTGGTGTAAAAATCTGAACCAAATCGGTCGCGATATTTACGAGGTTTTTGTGTAACAAAGTTTCCTTTTTATATATTACATATTTATTTATATATGTAATATATTACAAAATATTCATCCTATGTCCTTTCGAGTGTTCTTTATAGCATCGTGTAAATATTGGAAGTAAATCGGTGAAGAACTTCTCGAGATTTGTGGTAACTACTGTTTCCCTATAGCTATCACACCTATATGTGTACATTATATATATTACAAAAATATGTCATCTATGTCCGTCCAACTTTGATTAGACCGTCGTGTAAAAATTTTTACTACATTACTCAAGAACTTTTCGAGACTTTCGGTTATGGCATTTCCATTTTGTATAGAAAATTACATATGTATTTATAATATGTCTAACTGTAAAATCGACTTTTTTGTTATGAAAACATGTGATGGCAGAACAGTCCAATTTTTTTCGTACCAAAAAACCGTTACAATCCACAGTTACAAAAAAAGAAATCAAACAAATCAGCCGAGTCATTCTCAAGTGATGATCTTTTACAACAGATTTTATTTTCCAACTTTTCCGGTGTATTTTCCAAAAAACTTTCTTTCATAGAAACTTTATCCAGACAATTACTAACACAACAAAGACAAAAATCAACCTCATCTGTCGAGCCGTTCTTAATTGATGGTATTTCATACGTGTGGCAGTTGTTAATTTCATACTTTTCTGTTGGATTTTCCTAAAGTTTCCTTTTATACAAACCTTGTCCTGACAATAAAATGAACACAAAAAAATCAACCAAGTTGGTCAACCGGTTTTAAGTGACGATCTTACACAAATGCGGCAACTGATTGTTATTTATGTTGATCCACGTCTTATTTCTGATGACATGTTGCAGACAAACATCCAGTTTTCATCGCAAATACAAATTCTTAGTTGCCGGTCTTGTGTAAAAGATTGTTAAAGTAAATGAATTTACAAATTAATTTTTTTACGTGTTTTACGCTTCATGGAAACGCTCATAGGAATTTTGACGTTTGTTTAAAAATATACTTCTGCCATGAAGCGAACCCAGGCCACCAATATGGCAGACAAATGATCTACCACAAAGCCATGCTGCCCTGGGGAATGACGATTTTCCTATATTAAAAGCACGCGGAAAACTTCAAAGCCGATTTTCTCGAGAATATTTGAGAGTTTCTTGGCACTGCTTTGATGATTAATATTTGACTACTCAGCTTTACGTACCCTAAATAAAAAAAAGAACGAAAATCCGCTTGCATTGTGGTTTCCCTAACAGTACACCTGGTAGTAATACTTCCACCAAGGGAAAATCTATGGCGGTCGCCGATATTGCACCTGTTGCTCCTCCATGGCAGTCCGCCATAGCGAGCACTCGGCTAGGGAGGTGAACTACTCAAGTACTCTTCTGGTTATTTCTCATATGTAAATTCACGTTGGTTTAATCATGGAAATATGACTACCTACTACGGCAACAAAGGAAGAATGAATTGATTGTTGGTGTTAGTAACGATCATCCTCCTTCACCTCCTCTGCATTACTGCTGATGACGTGTCACTGAGCACATTTGTTGTGTGCATGCAGTACACGCGAGGTGCATAGTTGTTTCCACTGCACTGTATGGAATACGAAGGTTCTGTGATAGTTCACTAACTTGCTGTATTCAAGTTGATGTCCCCAGTGCAGAATACAGCGCGCACGTCGTAGATTCTGTATCTTGAGGCTGAAACATACTTTTAGAGAGGTTCTGTTCTGAAATAATGTATCACTTCTTTGGGAAGCCACTCGCGTATTTTAATATAGCCACACGAGAAGACTACATGATCTTAATACAACACCTTCTGATACAGCAAAGTACATGATCAAACACAATGTTTACGAAAATGTATCTTTACACTATTTGTGGCACGTGTCTGTGCCTCATGACTGCCGGAGTGAATCTTTTAATACTGAATACTGGCAAACACATCCTGCCACAGACAACATGACTGTACATCTCGACTGCCTAATCCAGAGTGACGAACAGGAACTTAAATAAAAATTGGAAACACATCCTACGACAGACAACATGTCTGTTCTTCTCGACTGCCCAATCCAGAGCGACGAAAAGCCCGAAACACTTCGCGCGCCATTCCAGAAAAGCCGTGACCCGAACGCTTCCGAAGTGCTTCGTCTGCAATTTCGTCAGTCTTTTGTTTTTGATTTAAATTGTTTTTAATAATTCTAAAATGACTGATTGATAGTCGGCTGTTGAGAGATATTTCTATTGAAAAGTGAAGTCATTCCAATGAGTAGTTTAACTAATAATAGTGACTATACTTTAACGTTTTGGCGCCCTTGCTCCGAACACAGCAGCCAATCACAGAGCAGTAGCATTATGCAGGCTGTCTTTCTCACGGGAATGGTACCGAATCTAACATCTGTCACAGGTACCTCACACCACATTTCGTCACCTATATACTTCTTGCATCTCCACTGCTCTCCAACAGCTTCTTGGAGCCTAATATGATGGCTGACTAAGCCAGAAATATCACACTACTCAAAGGCGTATAGTTCTTCTTGTAAATTTCCAAAGGAACGATGCCGTTGGTGGGAGTGGTAGGGCTGGGTTGAGATGGGTGGTTCTTGCTCCTTCCTAGAATAATTTTTACCTTATTCAAACAATCACTGAATATTTATTTTCTCATGAAAATAGCACAATTTAGAAATTCAAAAGGCAATCAATTTTTTCTGGACCAAAACTGTTACAGTATGGGCAAACAAATCAGCTTTGTGGCTACTCAACAAGAAGAATTTACTCGATACCAAAATCCTTACGTAACAGTATGAAATTCTACTAAAATGAAAACACATGGAGTATCAGTGCTGCCTCGTAATAAAAAATTTATTTAAAATACATATGTCTTAAAAACAGAAAACCATAACGCTAGGAGATAATTCTACTTCAAATCCTTAAGAGAATTTTTGTAATAAAAGTACAGTCCAAATAACCATCACTTGCAACGTGACAGTTAAATAAAGAGCTGGTTGGTTGCATAGAACATAACGAAAAATCAAGTGACATCAGATCCAGTGGACCAAAGAATATGCATCTGAAAAACTAAGGGAATCGAAAACATGAAGCCCAGTTAGAATGCAAGTACTGGTTTTATAATGTGTGCTTGTGAGGCTAAATTCACTCAGCACACACAGCGACGCGCACCACTTAATAACATCTGCAGACCTCCAACACAGGAGAATAGCCCTGTCTAGTAACACGCTCACGCAGGCTGTTCCGCTGTCTTCAGATCCTGCTCCGGTAAAAGCCAGCAAGACAGCCCTGAAGCAAACTGCGCCCAGTCTCGCTGTATCACGTCTCCAACCAACACCCCCTTCCTTCTTGTTGTTGCCGTCCACCACGGCAGCCACAGCCACAATGGACTACCGGTCTCTGGCCCTGGTAGATCGTCGCTCGGCGACCAAAATCAGACTCCTCGTACTGCTGGCTGTTCTGTGAAGGTTCTTGACAATCTTTAGTCCACACAAAAGGTACATTTTTGCGACGCAAGCAGTGAAATGGAGGCGCGATCTTAATGGCATTCCGTATGAACTGAATGTAGAACGTCATCTTGCCTAGTACTGACTAGAGTTCACAGACACATTGCGCGGAACTGGCAGGTCACGGATTGCAAGCAAATGAGATTGGACAGGGTACACACACTGAATGTTTATTACATGACCTAAGTACTGCAGTTCAGTTTGTAAAAATTCACACTTTTCGAGGCAACACCTGAGTCCTGCTTCTGACAGCATTCGACAAAGAATACGCAAATTGGTGATGTGTTTCTCTGGTGTACGACCTGAGACAACAATATCGATAAGATAGTTTGATCAAAATGGCACTTTTGCAGTCAGCTGTTCCAAGTAACGTTGAAGAATGGCAGGTGCGAAAGCACTGCCAAAGCCAAACGCAAATACTTGAACAGACCTAAGTGTGGATTTACAACAAACACTTTCTGTGATTCTTTATCCATTTGAAGTTGCAAATAGGCGTCATGCAAATCTATCTTAGAAAAATGCCGTCCTGCACCAAACCTGACCATAAGTTCCTCAGAGCGAGGTAAGGGATAAGTATCGATTATTGTCTGTGCGTTGACTGTAGATTTGAAGTTAGCACAAATGTGAATGCGACCAGAAGGGTTAGGCAACAAAATGAGAGGACTTGCCCATTGACTAGCTTGAATGGGAGCAATTACACCACTATCTTGTTTCAATTCACTGTGTACTTTGTCTCTTGAAGCAATTGGAACTGGGAGGGCCCTGAAAAACTTAGGCCGTGCATTGTCTTTCAACGTAACTTGCGCTACGAAGTATCAGCTTTTCCCATTCCTTCTGAAATAGTTCAGGAAATTCTTGAAGCAAGCTAGCGGCACTGTCATTTGGTGAAATGTTGAGACTGGTAGTACACTGTCGCGGATGCTAAGGCCAAACAAACTAAAGGCATCTTACTGTCTCTTGATTTCTACACCGTAAAATTCACTGTCCTAGTGCGAGATTTGTAAGTGGCAGGGAAACTACACTGTCCAAGCAGTGGAATTTCCTGTCTGTTGTAAGCAGTTAGGTGCCTACTAGATTTAGAAGCGCGCGGTGAGCCTAACTGTTTGTACGTAGCACAATTAAGCAAAGTTACTGAGGCAAATGTGCCTAACTGAAAGTTCACACATCGGCCAGCAAAACGTAATAAGACAAATGTCGTTGCACAGTACTTGGTCGAGAATGAGACATAATCTTAATCTTAATTTTGTCAGAACCTGTTGTAAGTCTTGAAAACACAGCGTTCATTGCATGTGCACGAGCTTTTTTTTTTTTTTCCCTGGGAGCGCGCAGAATCGGCGCTTTTGTGGCGTTGCAGACGAACTGCTTGGACGTGACCTTGTTTTTCCCCACACGTGTAACACGTTCCGATACTTGACTGGCAGTCCTGTCTTTAATGGCGAACAAAACATTTAGGGCAAGACCTCACTAAGCGCACAGGTCTGTTTACATGTCTACGTACCGAGCGAGGTGGCGCAGTGGCTAGCACACTGGACTCGCATTCGGCAGGACGACGGTTTAATCCCGCGTCCGGCCATCCCAATTTAGGTTTTCCGTGGTTTCCCTAAATCGCTCCAGGCAAATGCTGGGATGATTTCTTTGAAAGGGCACTGCCACCTTCCCTAATCCGATGAGACCGATGACCTCGCTGTATGGTCTTTTCCCCCAAACAATCCAATCCAATCCAGTCCATGTCTACGTGGCGGTCCGCACAGCTTTGTACGCGCTCGATGTTTTGGCTGATTGGGGCGGTCGCGAACAAGAGGAGATTCGACCCAACAAATAAGGACCTAATCAAATTTAACGCCTGCTATGGCACCCGAATCATACTGCCCTAAGATTTGCAATACTCGGGGAAGTGATTTATCAGATTTCTTCAGGATCTGTTCCCGTATTTTGCTGTCTGGGACATTGAATGTTATTGCATCCCTAGTCATTAAAGCAACGCAAAAGTTGCCACAACTACACATAAATTTACACTTTCTAGTCATGAAAAAATGGTTCAAATGGCTCTAAGTACTATGGGACTTAACATCTGAGGTCATCAGTCCCCTAGACTTAGAACTACCTAAACCTAACTAGCCTAAGGACATCACACACATCCATTCCCGAGGCAGGATTCGAACCTGCGACTGTAGCAGCCGCGTGGTTCCAGACTGAAGCTCCGAGAACCGCTAGACCACAACGGCCGGCACGAGTGGTGGCCGTTAATTCTGTGTACCACTGACTGTTTCAGCTTTTCCTGCAGACAAAAGAACTGATGTCTGGCTGCAACTACTTGGACTTCCTGGTCGTAATACTTGGTTAATGCAGCGATTACTTGTCCATAGCTGAGTTCGAAAGGAGACCTGATTGGGAATACTTTTTGCGTTAACTGAACACTGGGGACCCAGCAATCTCAAGAAAGTGTTGTAAGCCTTACAGTACTTTGAACTCGATGAACTTCACAGAGCGCTTGGAACTGAGTCAGGGCGGCACTCGTTGGGCCTATTTGCTGGTCTGTTGTGCGGCCGCCGCAGTTTGTGCAGGCAATAGTTGTTGTACTGTCGTCAGCAAGGTAGCCATTTGTTGATTCTGAAACATAAAAAAAAAATGTGTTAGCGCCACTTTTGTGTCGTCGTTGACACCGTAGAGCCTTTTACCAGGGGGAGCCAGGGAGAGAATGTTGTTTGGTGGCCTGTATCCTCTTTCTACAACACAACAAAACACATGTATTGACAGGGTTCTTTACTAACAAGAACAAGAAGCTACTCATCATTAAGCTAGTTGTTGAGGTAGATGATGATGATGATGATGAGGTCCCACACTCCGAGGAGTGTAGGGGATAATGCAGGAGACTCGCACCGCCGTACTAGGCAAGGTCCTGGCGGAGGTGTTTTATCCATTGCCTTCCGCTGACCGTAATGGGGATAAATGATTATGATGAAGACGACACAACACCCAGTCATCTCGAGGTAGGAAGAATCTCTGACCCCGCCAGGAATCGAACCCGGAACCCCATGCGGGGGAAGCGAGAACGCTACCGCAAGACCACGAGCTGTTGTGGTAGAAGTTCTTCCTTAACAGTCCACTTTAGCCTCATTGCTGGAGACGTACAAGTTGCACTATAAACACTACACTATCATAGCCAGTGATGTGAACTGACAGACGCCAACAAGAATAGTACCTGAGCTAGTACCTGAGCTAGTAGTTGAGCTGACTGCGTCAGCGACTGCAGCTGACTGCGACTGGGCTGATTGTCTGTAACTGACTGGGACTGCCAGTGTGTGATTGTGATTCTGACTGGACCTTCGAGTTTGCAGCGGTGATCTAAATACTGGCAGTCGAGATAACATTGTGGCGCGTTGCTTGCGAGTCTGTCTTTGGCCTCTCCCCTCATAGGTGCCCTTGCTTCAGCGCCTATTATCCATCTTCTTGCCACCTCTTTGCAAACCAGTGCGCTGGCGACAGCTTACGACAGCACACACAATACATCGTTTCAAGCAAAGCAAAATAAAACTTAATATCGTAGCAAATGACATATGCCATGATATCATCAAATATGGCATTTGTAGTGTCACGCAATATGACGCAATATGTCTTGAAAATTTAGGACACATACATCTCAATTACGGGATAGTTCCTATCATAGAAGTACCTCCATTCTTGGATACTCTTGAGGAGCCCCCCACTCTCTAGAAGCACATACATTTGTGTCTATTTGTTCTTACATCCCTCAACACACATCTAACAGGTGGTGGGTCTGAGGAGAAATGGTACCTTGAGGAAAAAAATCAACCCCACCAACCAGAAATAAGAACTGTTCTATCATCTCCCCAGGAACTAATCCACACCCAGAAATTTTTGCCTATAAATTTCCAGATGAATGTGCCAACTTCTTGCATCTAAGAGAGCTCACTCTGCTGGGGAAGTAGGGTTTTTTTATTTAAATATCTTTGAAGCTGCCAGATAAGTGGAAAAGCTAATTCTCTTCTTTTATGTCCGTAACTCAGCCGAGGATAAACATGCCTTTTTATGCTATGATAGAAGGATTTTTTATTCTGGTTACTGCACTATTTCTTTGACATTAGACCGACGTAGCTTGGCAATCGATATAGATCTTTGTTGACTCAGGTCGTCCCGGAAGAGGTTCAAGTCCTCCCTCAGGCATGGGTGTGTGTGTTTGTCCTTAGGATAATTTAGGTTAAGTAGTGTGTAAGCTTAGAGACTGCTGACCTTAGCAGTTAAGTCGCATAAGACTTCACACACATTTGAACATTTTTTGACTCGAGTGACGACTGATCCGGTATAAATAATCGTTTTTTATTGTCAATCGAGCCATGTTGCTTTCATGGTGGCAACAGATTAAACTTTCACAAAACAACTGGACCACCATTAATTATATGTATTTGTCTACATTCTTACAAAATTTGAACCAATCCACTCAAGTTTGAAACACAGAAATGGTGGACGTAAAAGAATTGGCAAAAAAAACGTGCCTCTTGCACCTAAAATACCAAGAAAGGTAGATTTTTGGGTTTTCAATTTTATCTTAATAATGCACTTTTTTTATTTATTCGATTCGTCTCAAACCGTTTCTGCGCGTTCAATATACGTAAGAACGAATTTTACCTGCTACATTAGCTTGACTTTAAATCATTGTATCTTGACAATGGATAAAGATTATTGGATAAAACAATTTTCAATTTCACTTTATCCATTTAATTATCTTCGTGCAAAATGTGAACCGATTCGTACAAGTTTAAAGTATGGATGCGGTGCTCTTCAAAAACCTCCCAGAAACGTGTTTCTTGCATGATTTTGCACATAAAATCCAAACGGTACTTAAACAAATGGTGTCATTAGCTAAGCATTAATTTCAGATCGACTGAAATTTTTTCAAAAGTAATTAATCGTTTGCACAACTTGGCCGGGTGCCAGCTCCGGTTCGTCGTTCAAACCTTGCCTCTGCTCTGGAACGATCACCCATCTTTCCCTGTAACTTACTTTTATTTTCGTCAGTATTTCAAACATTTTACATCATTTTAAAGTCTCTAATGCTGTTTCCAGTTTGACAAATTTAACGAAAGTGTCTTGATTTTTCTTCAGTCTCACTACCATTATCAATCGCAACGTCTGAACTGTACCTCTGGTGCCTTTACCTTTCGTATAGCCAAACTCATCGTCATCCAACAGAACCTCAATTTTCTTTTCTATTCTTCTGTATATCATTCTTGTCAACAATTTGGATGCATGAGCTGTAATCTATTTCTGCCATTATTCTCACATTTATCGGCTCTTTCAATCTTCGCAATTGTGAGAATGATGTTATTCCGAAAGTCTGTTGGTATGTCGCCGTCTCCTGCATTCTACACACCATTGTGAATAATCGTTTAGCTGCCCCTTTCCCCAATCATTTTAGAAATTCCGTTGAAATGCAGTCTATCCCTTCTCCCTTATTTGATCTTATCGTTCATAGCTCTTTGAAATTCTGATTTTAATGCTCGATCTCCTTCCTCTTCGCTGTCGACTCCTGTTTCTTCTTGAAAAACGTCATCGACAAGTCCTCTTCCTTATAGAGGTCTTCATTGTTCTCTTTCCACCTGTCCTATATCTCCTCTAGGTTTAACAGTGGAATCCCCATTCCACTGTTAATGTTACTACCCTTGCTTTTAATTTCACTGAAGATTGTTTTCACTTTTGTGTATGATGAGTCAGCCCTTTGGACAATCTTTTTCTTTTCTTCGCATCTGCCCTGTTGTCATTTCTCCTTAGCTTTCTTGCACTTCCTAATTATTTAATTCGTAAGTGATTTGTATTTCTGTGTGCCTGAATTTCCCTGAAAGTTTTTGTAGGTCATTCTTTTATCGATCGACTAAAGTGTTTCTTCTGTTACTCATGGTTTTCCTTCTAATTTGCATGATTTCCCTTTTTAGAGATGTCCATTCCTCTTCAACTGAATGCCTACGGAGCTATTCCTTATCGCAGTAGCTATAGCTTTAGCGAACTTCAAGGGCGTCTCTTCATTCTTTAGTAATGCCATGTACGACTTCTTAGCGCATTGGTTCTTCCGACTACCCTCTTAAACTTCAGCCTACTCTTCATCAATAATAAACTGCCATCTGAATCTAAATTTGGCCCTGGGTACGTGTTTTCGGAATCTGTGCCTGACTATGATACAACCAAACTGGAATCTTCGCGTATCTTCTGGCCTTTTCCAAGTATACGTCCTCTTTTTGTGATTCTTGAACAGAGTATTGGCTATTACTACCTGAAATTTATTATAGAACTCAATTAGACTTTCTCCTCTCTCATTGCTATTACTAAGTCCATATTCTCTTGCAACTCATTCATCTACTTCTTTCACTACAATGGCATTCCAGTCTCCCATGACAATCAGATTTTCATCTCCTTTACGTACTGCATTATTCGTTCAGTATCCTCATACGCTTTCTCTATCTTTACATCTTCTTTTTGCGACGTCGGCATTTATACCCGAACTATTGTAGTCGATGTTGGTGTTCTGTCGATTTTCGTGAGAACTACTATCAGTGAACTGTTCACAGTAAGCACTGGAAATGTTAATTCAGATCGGTCTCCACGAGCCGGAAATGTTATTCTAGCTGACTGAACCGCCCCATCTCAGAAACTCGCCTTCGGGAGTAAGACGGTTCAATTCCGTCTCCAGCCATCCTGATTTAGGTTTCCCGTGATTTCCCTAAGTCGTTTCAGGCAAATGCCGGGATGGTTCCTTTGAAAGGACACGGCCGATTTCCTTCCCAATCCTTCCCTAACCTGAGCTTGCGCTCCGTCTCTAATGACCTCGTTGTCGACGGGACGTTAAACACTAACCACCACCACCACACATCTCAGAAACAACAACAAGTGTTACCACGAAACTTGTATTTTGTAAGGTACTACACACACAGTACGGCTTTATCCGAATAATTTTACTTAACAGAAACGGCATACCATTAAATTTAATCTTGGACTGAACTAAGCCCAATTATTTGTCATCCTGGCTGCTCATCATTAAAAGTCGGTTTCCATGTGTCGCCAATGAACACGATCCATTGTAAACGTGCTTCGAGTCAGTACTTCATCACGAGCTCACACCGAATCAGCACCTCGCCCAAAACCTGCAACCAGGCAAATGCAGGTACAGTTCTTTTGAAAGATCACCGGCGATTTCCTTCCCCATCTTTCCATAATCCTAGCTTGCATTCTGTCTCTTATTTCTTAGTTGTCGATGGGACGTTAAACTCTAATTTTTTTGTTTTATTTTGTTTTCAGTCAGATCTCATTTCAGCAGATACAATTATTGCGCATAATGATAGAAACAGAACATTGGTATGATTCTATTAGAAAATATAAAACATAATTAAACGAGATAAGAAGTCAACAAAATACATTTGTCTGATGCACCATTACTATAAAAGCCACAAAATTTTATCATACAAGCCAATTACACACATACGAAATGAAACATTAAATATATCCTCAAATTTTAAAGTTCCATTCTACAAAGACGAATAAATAACAAATATATTTGTCAGCAGGCCTACTAATGGAACTAAGAGCTATCCTAAGAGAAAAATAGTCCTTGTTTTCTAAAGTCTTTTGTAGTGTAATTGTATCTGGATGATCGTATTTATCACCAATGAAAATATGCACAGTGTCCTCATCAATGAGGTTGTAATCACAGCTTGGAGGAGGAATGAATTTTATCAAACGTCCGTTTTTATTGGTATTCATATGACCTGCTTTTGGTATGTTTAGGAGTGACTGTTTCTCTTCTCGTAAACGTCGAGCTGGAAAATCGAATGTGGCCTTGAATCTGTTGTTGAATCGCCCATTACTATGTGCCTCTGATGTTACGCTCTTTGTCCACGACTTTGTCTATTCCGGTTTTCCTTGTCTGGCGGGTCTACTACGAAACTAGTTGCGTGGTAGGGGTACGTCGCTGGGAAAAAGATGCCACTTTCGCCCGTGGATCTGCATGTTCGTTGTCTCTGATTTCAGAATGTCCCTGTGACAATAGAAGACGAATCCTTTAACTCAACTCCTTTGCTCGATCGAGACTTCACAGTATATCGCGTACCAAAGGATTAATAGCTTTTTCTTCGGCTGTCCTCGTTAGACTGTAGGGCACTCATCGAGTCAGTACATACTAGGACGGTGCTGAATTGTAAGTCGATTATGTAAAATCTAGCTTGATGAATGGCGTGCCACTCCGCGGACAATATCGAAGCTTCAATGCACAAAGGTTGTCCACACCCTGTTTTGATCCCCGCAAAGACATACATTTCGGAACAATCCGTGTACAATTTGTACCAGTCATTCCAGTAACGATCCAGTTTTGACAGTGTAGAAGCTCTGAGTTCACTTGGACTTACGTGTGTTTTAGATATCTGATCATCATATGCATCATAGTGAATTTCTGTAGAGATATCGTTTGCTTGCTGACGTCAACATTGTGCCGTTGGATGTTCCAGTATTTCACCATACTAGTACTATACTCCATCTTGCTCCTAGTTACGTAAGACAGTCCTAAGGTTGACTTCCTATTCTGTGCAATTCATAACTTTCAGGTTGTTAATTCTCTGGGTTCACTGAACATATTAGTCAAATGTCTAGCCACACACCCAAAAACTTTAAAGTATTGGCTAAAATAACTCGGTTATTAATTTGCAAACTCTAATCTTTCTTCCTTTGTAATCGTTCACATAATCAATTGCAACTAAGTGCTTCCGGGAAACTATCGTCAGCAACGATGAGGAGATTAACATACTGAGATGTTATAATTAAATGTTTCCTTGAGACATTTAAGTCTCTTTCTACCATCTGCGATAATGATCGAAGCAAATGAAATTAATTAAAATTTGTGCTGCGACTGGTACTCGAAGCCGGATCTTCTTCTTTGCTACTTAGAAATGCTAGTCATCATTGCTGCACAAGCTTCCTAAGCTCAATGCCCTCCCCAACACAAACTTCATTTCATTTTTCCCTTAAACATTGTCACTACTGCCAGGGGTCTCCGATATTGGCCAGCACCCCGGTATTGGACGTAATGGGACGTCCTTGTACCATTGGTGATCTTATACATCTTATACATGGTGGCGCACGAAATGTGTTACCAATTGTTTCTTTCACAATTTACGACGCTCATTAGATATCCCGCTGGGATCTCTACAGCAGTACCAGCAGAACTTGGAAAAACAAATGAGTTACGAAATGAAATGACGTGTAATTCACGATACTGTCGCTAGGAGACTAGTAAGCAGCAATGGCTGACAATGGAAGACTGACGAAACAGCAACGACCGGCCATTGTGTTACTTTTTCATGAAACAAAAAGCCTTGTTGTGACTCAGAGGCGTTTTCGACAATAGTTTAACACACGATGGGTCCCTTGTAAGACCATCCACAGGTTATATGATAAATTTGTACTGGAAGGAACAGTATTGGAAGCGAAGCAACCTCTGCCTAAGCCTGTTTGTTCGCCGGAGAATATTGAAGCGGTACGAGTTGCTGTACAGAGAAGTCCCGGGAAATCGTGTAGAAAGGCAGCAGTGCAACTGGGAATATCCAGACACTCCGTTCAACGCATTCTTAAAAGTGACCTCCATATGTACCCATACAAGATGACCTGTTCATAGAAGCTCACTGAATAACACAAGCAGCAGAGACTACTGTTTGCTCAGTGTGCGGAGGATAGGGAAGAAACTCTTAACAACGTTTGTTTTTCAGGCGAGGCGCATTTTCATTTTGACGGTGTGGTTAAGAAACAAAATGTACGCTTTTGGGCCACTGAAAACCCACAAGTGCTTCATGATCAACAACATTATGCTCCGAGGATTGCAGCGTGGGCAGCAATTTCCAGTCATGGACTTATTGGACCCTTTTTATTTGAAGAAACTGTGAACAGAGAACGTTATTTGAGCAAGCTTCGCAATAGCGTCATTCCACAGCTTCTTGCTACTGCCTTGCCCTTCAACACGCAGTGGTTCATGCAAGATGGAGCGAGGCCACATACTGCAAACACTGTGTTGGAGTTTTTACACGAGCATTTCGACACTCGGATCATTTCACTCAGGTTTCCAGGTCGCTTCAATGACGTTTAATTTTTTTTTTGTGGTATTCAAAAAATTTGAAAACCTCTCTCACACCGGCCTGATTTAGCTTCACTGATCAGGATAGTAAAAACATGCGTATGTTAAGGGAATTTTCATTCACAAAGCAGGCTTATCACATTCACACAGTTCAGTACTGTTCTATCCTGATTAAATTGAGCTTAACTTAAATTCCATAAGGCAGTGAAGCAATTTCGAAGTCTCGGTGCGACGAAAATTGTCAGTCGATCTCCTGAAAACATTTGTAATAATTATTAACTTTCGGTCATCACATGGAGAAGACCGGAGATCTACTGGTAAGACCATGTTAGCCTATTTATTTGAAGTAAATGGATATCTTGAGCATACAAAACGGCAGGTTCGTCCAGTGTAAATCAGACGTTCCCCACGGATCCCGTGCAACACAGCTTAGTAAGCAGACACTTTCAATAATAATCAGTTAAATAATACGCGAACACACTTACTTTAGTTTAGTTCATGTATTAAATTCCCTCTCATACAGAATCTCATCAAGATGGCGACTAGCTCAACAATACATGCATATACATCCTCCTTCTTTTACGGCTAATTCGCAAGAACTCCTTCGTTCTTTTCATAAGAGAAAACATAGGTAGCAGAGAAGCTATTCTATGGAGTAAATGGGCGCTCCAAGAAATAATAGGGCTTGAAACTACTTTGCATTAATAATTATCGTATATTAAAGTTTAGAAATCGGTAAGATAAGAAGAGATATTTCGAGATGTACTGAGTTATATAATTTATAAAAATTTCTGAAAATATCGCGGAGAGACCGCTGCAAGAGACATTACAGACGGACAAAATTGGCCCCGCAGTAGTCCAGACCTCAATCCATGCGACTTTTTTCTTTAGGGGTACCTAAAGGAGAACATTTTCCCTAAACGTCCACGTGATTTAATGGAGCTCAGAAGACTTAATTCTTCAACCTTGCAGTGAAATTACGGAAGACCTGTGCCGTAGGGTAGCCACTAGCTTCAGTGTTCGTTTGAAGGAAGTTAGGAAACGAAATGGTGGACATCTTGAGCATGTGCTGAGTTAGAACAAATCTCCACGGACGGCTCCTCACTGTAGTATATGTTCCATTCAGATTGTATTGACAATAAAGTTTATATTCAAAAACAAAATGGTAACACATTTTGTGCGCCAGCCAGTACTTAAATGTCCGTGCAGCAGTATTGACCATCCTACTGCGGTAGTGTAGTGGTTATCATTTGTGCCTTGCAAGCAAGACGACCCGGGTTCGAGTCCTGGCCGCAGTGCAAATTTTGATTCATTTCGTCCGCTTCGATCATTATCGTCGATACTGAGATGTGGTCACTAAACGAGTGTTTGTTCCAGGGTCACAAGGAGGTGGGAACGCACGTCCGGGCGTACTGGTGCATCCGCGACTGGGAGATCCCGCTGTGGTGGCGGCTGCACGAGGTGTACATGCTGTTGCTCATCCTGGTCATCCCCACCTGCATCATGACGGCCACCTACAGCGCCGTCTGCTGGGAGGTGTGGCGCGTCACCAAGACGCGCCACGGCATGACTGCCGGCTCGTGAGTATATCTCGCTTCTCGCATCATTGCCGCTCACCAGGAGTACTTCTGCCTTGTATTTTCGCACTTTATCAGACTTCAACACTGGACAACGCAAAGGCACCGGTTTCGTTCATTGGCCAGTCGCATGTGCTAGGTCTAGCGAAACAGTGTCAGTCGCCTGCACGCAGTGTCTCACGGAGTCTGTAAGGTTGTAACGGTGCAGATATCGGTACTGCCACGATGTACCGATCTTACCTTGCGCCAGGTTCGCACACGCAACTAAAGTGACGCCACAGCTAGCTCTAGCGAACCGGTGTCAGTCGACTGCATGCAGTGTCTCACGGGGCCTGTAATGTGGTAATGGTGCAGAGATCGGTACTGCCACGATGTACCGATCTTACCCTTGCGCCAGGTTCGCACACGCAGCTAAAGTGACGCCACAGCTAGGTCTAGCGAACCAGTGTCAGTCGACTGCACGCAGTGTCTCACGGGGCCTGTTATGTTGTAACGGTGCAGATATCGGTACTGCCACGATGTACCGATCTTACCTTGCGCCAGGTTCGCACACGCAACTAAAGTGACGCCACAGCTAGGTCTAGCGAACCAGTTTCAGTCGACTGCACGCAGTGTCTCACGGGGCCTGTAATGTTGTAATGGTGCAGATATAGGTACTGCTACGATGTACCGAATCTTACCCTTGCGCCAGGTTAACACACGCAGCTGAAGTGACGCCACAGCTAGGTCCAGCGAACCAGTGTCAGTTGACTGCACGCAGTGTCTCACGGGGCCTGTAATGTTGTAACGGTGCAGATACAGGTACTGCTACGATGTACCGATCTTACCCTTGCGCCAGGTTCGCACACGCAACTAAAGTGACGCCACAGCTAGGTCTAGCGAACCAGTGTCAGTCGACTGCACGCAGTGTGTCACGTGGCCTGTAATGTTGTAACGATGCAGATATCGGTACTGCCACAATGTACCGATCTTACCCTGCGCCAAGTTCGCACACGCAGCTAAAGTGGCGCCACAGCTAGGTCTAGCGAACCAGTGTCAGTCGACTGCACGCAGTGTGTCACGTGGCCTGTAATGTTGTAACGATGCAGATATCGGTACTGCCACAATGTACCGATCTTACCCTTGCGCCAAGTTCGCACACGCAGCTTCAGTGGCGCCACAGCTAGGTCTAGCGAACCAGTGTCAGTCGACTGCACGCAGTGTCTCACGGGGCCTGTAATGTGGTAATGGTGCAGAGATCGGTACTGTCACGATGTACCGATTCTTACCCTTGCGCCAGGGTCGCACACGCAACTTAAGTGATGCCACAGCTAATGGCATACTGCAGTGGCATGTGTGAGCATCCAATTTTCAGTGGCGTCACTCAAGTGACGCAACTTTTGTCGTGCTACAAAAAGTTCGTCTCGGTTGTACTTTGTGACGCCATTTCTCTTGCACCAGTGGTATTTTGAAACACAAGCAGTCTGGAGCAGTTATTGTGTCGTAATTGCTGCTGTACTCCATTCGATTTCGTTGCGTTTTTATTT
The DNA here is from genome assembly GCF_023897955.1 of Schistocerca gregaria. Lineage (NCBI taxonomy): Eukaryota > Metazoa > Arthropoda > Insecta > Orthoptera > Acrididae > Schistocerca > Schistocerca gregaria. The sequence continues at coordinate 136,023,073 of NC_064925.1, read as the reverse complement.
TACTGACAAAAAAAAGTCAAAACAGTGGATGGCACACAACAGTTCCACAGCTTTTGTAACTACAAGCCACATGGGATTAACCGAGCGGTCTAAAGTGGTACAATCATGGACTATGCAGATGGTCCCGGCGGAGGTTCGAGTCCTCCCTCGGGCATGGGTGTCTGTATTTGTCTTTAGGATGATTTAGGTTAAGTAGTGTGTAAGCTTAGGGTCTGATGACCTAAGCAGTTAAGTCCCGTAAGATTTCACACACATTTCAACATTTTTTGTAACTACAAGAACAACAATCTTAAATTACTTCTAAACTTTCCATAGAAATATGTCTGTGTGTATGCGAGTGCGCCCAAACACACACACACACACACACACACACACACACACACACACACACACACACACACACACACACACAGATGCACACACACACACTCTCTCTCTCTCACACACACACACACACATAATCCACAATCTCAATGGTTGGAGATTCGTAGATGAATAAATAAATAACTTAATATGTGACGAAAAGGCGAGTATTATAAACTTCGTGGCTTGTGAGACCAAGCACCGTATAAATTGTTGGTTACATGCGGGAAATAGCCTCCAAGTGTGATCTGGTACCTTTTATACTAAAAATTAATTCTTCCGAATGCCTACGTCAATGAATACAGTAATATTCTAAAATATTGGAAAAGTTGCGTGTCTGCAGGTGATATTTACGTGTCAGCTGTTGTTTAGTATACCACAGCAGTCAGCATTTTCGTCTTCTAGTGTTATTGCTTTTATAAATGCGTTAGTAGCCCCTGATTTACCTCTGCGTCAAGTCTGTTTCCGTATCCAAAATATGTTCAAATGTGTGTGAATTCCTAAGGGACCAAACTGCTGAGGCCATCGGTCCGTAGCCTTACACACTACTTAAACTAATTTATGCTAAGGCATTCAGTAACCCCACTGAAAGTAGTCACTGGAGTTAAGCACTTCATAAAGGCGTACGTTTAAGGATATGTTTGATCAGTTAGTGTATATTTAATCAACGTGAGCGAGTCAACTAACATAGATTTAATACCGTAGTCTAACATTAAAGCAAAGTTTCTCTTACCCATCTGAATTACTTACATTTAAAGGAATCAGCCTTCATCGGATCAAATCGAAATTGTGTGTAAGCCATCCCAAATCTCTCTGCACTTACTCTACAGCAGGGGTTCCCAAACGTTTCCTCTGACGGAACAGTTTGAGAATCCTGGTACTCTGATGAAACATTTTAAAAAATGAGAAATGCTTGTTTTATTCAGCGATTAATTCAGTCTTACGTCGTGTAACAGAAATTACGCTGAGGTCACAAATGTCATGGGATAACTCCTAATATCGTGTCGGACCTCCTTTTGCCCGGCGGAGTGAAACTCCACGTGGCAGGACTCAACATGTTGTTGGAAATTCCCTGCAGGAATACTAACCCATGCTGCCTTTAGAGCCGCCCATAATTGCTAAAGTGTTGCCGGTGCAGGATTTTTTTCGGGAACTGCCTTCTCGGTTTGACCCACTTGTTCGATGGGATTCATTTCGGGCGACCTGGCTGGTCAAATAATTCGCTCGAACTGTCCAGAATGTTCTAACATGGCGTATTTCAGACATAAAAGTTGCATCATTTTTTAGGGTACATAAAGTCTATGAATGGCTGCAGATGGTCTCCAAGCAGCCGAACATAACCATTTCCAGCCAATGATCGGTTTAGGTGAACTAGAGGACCCAGTCCATTGTATGTAAACACAGCTCACACCAACTTCTACAGTGCCTCGTTGACAACTTGGGTCCATGGCTTCGTGGCGTCTGCACCACAATCGAACCATATCATCAACTAAAATCGGGACTCATCTGACTAGGCCGCAGTTTTCCAGTCGCCTGGGGTCCAACAGATATGGTCACGAGAGAGGTGCTGCAGGCTATTTTGATCCCTTACTTTAAACTATGTAAGATGAGACTTTAACATTAATTATTTTAATTACGTATGCGGGGCCAATATAAGCTGAATAATTTCTAGGAGGCCAAATAAATGGTTGATTTTATATTAGATGAGCGCCAGGCTCTCTACAAGTTAATAATTTCACGAAATTAAGTCCAGGCCAGAGTTCACTGATCTGCCTTAACTAATATCGCTAAAAATATCTGAGCTCTTGTAAATTCGAATTACTGAAATCCTCAAACTAAAAGTAAATACTGATTTAAAATGATATAGTAGCCACAGCTATGAATGAAATCTGCAAAATAACTCAATATTTGATTGAATCTGCCGCGTAATGGCGGCCAATTGTTGCCCGTCAGCGATAAAGGCCTTCGGGCGTCGTTTCGTGAAAAATACTAATTAATCTTTCTCTGCAAGTGAAACATTGAAATGAGGTGCTTGTATTACCTTGAAATAATAACATGAGCTAGTTTTTATACATATAATTTAAGTAATACTTTACATACACACCTTAACATCGTGTAGGATAGAAAACAACACGAACATCTGAAAGTGTTAAGCACTACCCACAATCTCTAACGAACAAAAGAAGCAGAAGAAAAAGATTTATTCTGTGCATCGTATATATAATTACACAAAGATACAAAGATTTGATTTCCATATATTTTTCACTACGATATTATTCATCAGCGATGAAATCCTTTTCGCGTCAGAGTATTTACGTTACAGGTTTTCATAAATATTTCTAATATAGTTTTTCACAGATGCCTGTTAAGTCTTCTCTATTTTATGTTATTGTCTACTTTATGTTATTCTCTATCTTGATATTAATTGCACACGCACTGTCCGTAAAAATCGCCTAAGGAACACTACAAGGCGATGTCGTTTTTTCAGCAAAGGCACTCGCGACAGTCGCCTGCTGTCACAGCCCATTAACGCCAAATATCCCCGCACTCTCTTAACAGAAACGTTCGTCGCACGTCCCACAGTGATTTCTGAGATTCTTTCACGCAGCGTTACGTGTCTTTTAGCTGTGACAAATCTACGCAAACGCCTCTGCTCTCGGTCGTTAAGTGAAGGCCACCGGCCACTGCGTGTAGGTAAAGCCTGAAGTTTGGTACTCTCGGCATACCCTTGATACTAAGGATCTTGTAATATTGAATTTCCTAACGATTTCGGAAATGGAATTTCCCGTGCATCTAGCTCCAACTACCACTCCGTGTCCAAATTCTGTTAATACCCGATGCGAAGTAATGATCAAGCGAGGACCTTCTCACATGAAGTGATAGCTCCGCCAATGCACTGCCCCTTTAAACCGTGTGTACGCGATACTGCCACCATCTGTTTATGTGTACATCGCTATACTATGACTTTGTCATCTCAGTGTATATTACAATTTAAAAAAATAATAAGCATGGTCAGAATGTGAAAATAGAACGACATGTTATTAATAGTTTTTCACGGAGCTCTCATTCGCTTCCCACAGAACACCAGCGTGTCACATAGCACAGTGAGAAACCATGCTCTTCGGCAACACTGTTCCAGACACAACAACTTCATCAGCAAACAGTTTCAGTTGTAGGCCATTCCATCCGATAAATCATATCACAGTTGTCCGAGGTCACCCCGACGTTGCCACTGTCTCTGAGGATCACCTGCCTGTACATCTGCCAGTGACAGCAATTTCTACGTCATGTAACGACTGGCTTGTGTATGCCCTTCGTATGGCACGGATGACGGTAAATTCACATTACTCAGGCTAAATATACTAGTATTATGTGGAGCGACGCAATATCCTTTCCTGTGTCGACCTCTTCATCTCAGAGTAGTATTCGAGTATTTTTCTGATATAATCCAATCTCTGTCCACCCGTATACCGTCTGCAAAAGGCCTGGGAAAACAACGTTCTGCGAGCGCGACCGCTCCGGCTCCGCTCCGACTAGAGCTCCGAGCGCAACGGTTGGGTTGTGTGAAGAAGGGAGGGGAGGAAGGCTAAAATGAAGGCTGAAGCCGGACGCAGGTAGAGAAGATGTGTGGGGGTGAGGCGGAAGGGGAAAATGAAGGCTGTGACCGGGCGCCGCTAGAGAAGAGCAGTGGCCTTGTCGGAAGGCAAGCAGTTTGCTGACAACACTGCTTTCGTCAAATTAGATTTACGTTCTTCTTCGCGAATAGTATAGCGACTACTCACTTCTCCAAAAAAAAAAAAAGATAAAGTGCACAAGCCACATTATTCAGTGCTGAAAGGAAAGCGCTCTACTTTTCGTATGGTTTGAACGCAATGCATAGCGCTCAATGCGTCGTTGAATTACACTGAAGCGCCAAAGAAAGCCATGAATATTCAAATACAGAAATATGTAAACAGCAAAATACAGTGCTGCAGTCGGCAGCGCCTATATGAGACAAGTGTCTATCAGAGTTGTTAGGTCGGTTACTACTGCTACAATAGCAGGTTATAAAGATTTAAGTGAATTTGAAAGTGGTGATATAGTCGGCACACGAGCGATGGAACACATCTCTGAGGCAGCGATGAAGTGCGGATTTTCACGAGTCCACCGTGAATATCAGGAATTCGGTAAACAGAAAATCTCCGATATCACTGGGGACGGAAGAGGATCTTGCAAGAACGGGATCAACGACGACTCAAGGGGATGTGACAGAAGTGCAACCCTTCCGCAAAGTGCTGCAGGTTTCAGTGCTTGGCCATCAAGTGTCAGCGTGCGAACTATTCTACGAAACATCATCGGTATCGGCTTTCGGAGCCGAAGGACCACTCGTGTACCCTTGATGACTGCATGGCACAAAACTTTACGCCTCGCCTGGGCTTGTCAATTCCGACATTCGACTGTTGATGACTGGAAACACGTTGCCTCGTCGGACGAGTCTCTTTTCAAATTGTATCGAGCGGATGGACATGTACAGGTACGGAGACAACCTCACGAATCGATGGATCGTGCATGTCAGCAGGGGACTGTTCCAGCTGATGGAGGCTCAGTAATGGTGTGGGGCGTGTGCAGTTGGAGTGATGTGGGACCCCTGACACATCTACATACGACTCTGACAGGTGACCCGTCCGAAAGCATTCTGTCTGATCACTTGCATCAATTTATGTCTGTTGTGCATCCCGAAGGACTTGGGAAATTCCAGCAGGACCAACACGTCCAGAATTGTTACAAAGTGGCTCCAGGAATACACGTCTGAGTTTAAGCACTTCCGCTAGCCATAAAACTCCCCAGACATGAACGTTATCTGGGATGCCTTGCAACGTGCTATTCAGAAGAGATCTGCGCCCCTCGTAGCCTTACGGATTTATGCACAGCTCTGCAGGATTCATGGTGTCAAGTTGTACCAGTTTCTTTGGCTCTTCGGTGGATTTTGACCAGTATTCGATTACTTTCACGAAACACATTTTTATTACTTTCTTTATCGTGCAGACGTCGTTTCGCTTAAGACAACTGACTCCGGAGATCTTTATATTGTGCTCGCAATATCATGCACATGTTTTTCAGATGTGTATTCCTTGCGTGTGATGCCACTACGGAATTATGTGATCTTTGTCTGCATCATTACAAACAACTTCATCTGTAAATTAAATCAATATTCTTCTTCCGTGGTGAAAGCTTTCCTTGAGTCTCTATGCTTCTCTTATGGGTCTCACGTTCCGTTCCGCTCTGTGTGCTGTCACTGCCGCTACTACTACAAACAAATTACACGATAGAAATGCATTTCTCTTAAGCACTCGTTAAAGTGGTAAATTTAACGATCCCGAAAACACGTCTCTAACATAACCAGTTTCTCTGGAATTACGACCGCCAAATTTGCTGGAGCCGTGCATCGCAACAGAAAGCATGGATCACTGCTTCAGTCACTTTAGTGTTGCGATTGTGAAAATTTCAGTCAACAACAGCACAATGTGGCAGTGCCTGCACTCAAAAGACTTTCTTTTGCAAAACATTCATTACACAAAAGTAACTGAGCGAAATCGACAACACTCACGAAATCACACAGCATCCAAAATACAAATATGGGCGGCAAGTGTTCCTCTCTGACATATAGCGGACAGTGGAAGAAACCCGTTTGTTTCTGCGCAACGTTTACTGCTTCCCCTTCTCTCGTGAGTCGTCCCATTCACACATCTCCTGGGAATAGCGCTGTCGTGGGAAAAACCGAGTGCTGAGCAGATATTAGACAGGCCTAGTCTATAGTTGCCTCTGGTATCATGGAAGTTCTTCCCTAATGTCCCAAGGCACCTCTACAATCCTTTCCCTTCTTCTTGTCAGTAATTTGCACATGTTTCTTTCCTCGCCAACAGTTATCCAGTCAGTCCACTTAATTTTTAGAATCCTCTTCTTTTACGGTCTTCCCAAAGTACGTGATTCACTACCATACAAGATTATACCCGAGAAATACATTCTCAGGAATTTCTTACTCAAATTAACGTCTATATTTTACACTAACAGACTTCAGATTTTAATGAGGAATGCACTCTTGGCCTGTGCCAGAAGGCCCGTATGACATCCACTTCTGGGGAAAGGACACCTCTAGACTTTCCTACGCATTAAGACATAGATATGTACCCATGTAGCTCCTACATATTGTCTAATGTCCTATTAACCATTAGACCTTCGTCTCGGTTTTTTCCTCATCCCTTAGAATCTATCAACGGATATCCTCAGGCCATCTGCCAAAAGTATTCCAGGCTACATATCCTGCCCACTTTCTTTTTTATTTGCATTACGGCCACAATTACGTCTTCCATTCCATTTTGTTTCCTAATACATTTTTTTTTTAGTTTTGCTATCTCTAATACTAATTCTCCACAGAGCTCTTCAAAAGTCGTTTCCCAAACTATGAGCTTTTAAATGGTTTTCATGTTATACGCCCATGTCTCTCTCTGCATAACTCAAAACTAGCAGCACTCAACGATTTTAAACCTTCCTTCTTGGCCGCATACAAAGTTTAGTTCGATTTTGATAGCCGTATTTAGTTTACCAAAATCACTGTAAGCCCCTTTTACTTTTCCGTTTATTTCTTTTGCTATCCATCCAGGTCAATGAGCTTAGCTATCCCAAATGCTAAACCTCTAACTTGTGCTGTGACTTCACTGAAAACATAATTGGTTTTCAGATCTCTTTCAAATTTGCTCCAGACATTCTTCAGCGCGCTTTTGAAATTTATCTGTGCAAGAATCTAGCAATACAATGTCATTAGCAAAGCGAAGGTGATTTAAATAACTTTCATTAGCAAAAACTGATTATTCCTTTTACGAATAGGGGGAAAACGCTCGTTTAGCCGTATGTGATTCCAAAACAAACTTATTCCTTTTCCTGTTTAAAATCTGATGGTCTTTCTGTTTGGTTAATAACAATTTGAATGAATTTTTGGTACATTAACTGTAGGATGCTTATATATCTAGTTTTTGTTTTCTGTCTGTTTCCTATCATCTGAAGGAAGTGCGAAGCTTAAGCGTACCTTCTCCTTTGAAAATATACTGTAAATAATTTTATTAGTTCCTTTTGTGTGACTTTTCCTCCAGTTTCATTTATATCTATTGTAACACCATCCTCTCCAACTCCTGTTACTTCCTTCATACCTGGAATGGCTTTATACACTTCATCCGGTATTAGTTCCGAATTGTCATTATTTTCTTTATTAACTGCTTGTGCTTCCAAGCATTAAAAATATGTGAACTCTTGAACTGTCTGAATAATGTTCTCTCTGTTTTTTACTTACTGTTCCGTATGCTATACTAAATGTTGAATGATTGCATCTAATATATTAATACATTGTCCGCCACAATGATTCGCTTGAGAATAACCCAAAAGTTTAAACTGTTAGCTGTTAGTCATATAAATGGACAACGAAATGTAAATCCCAGAGAGGAAATATCTCCATTTCAAACATTTAACCGAGGCTGCGGAACAATTTAAAAAGAAAATATAACCGCCAAGATAGTTTGCGACTAATGTGCAATCACTGTATTGATCCCCATTAGCTTGTTTCAAGGACAGTAAACAGTTCAAAATTCACTTTTATTAGGGGAAGCCATTTTCGTACGAGCGTCATCACTGTATGTAAGAAACACTTCCTTCTAGATTATAAAAGAAATAAACTGAAGTTTCTTATTAACCTTGGATAGCGTACTCATTTCATTCTTAACTTCTATGTGTTTGAGTTCAAAAGTTTCCACCAACGAATCATTTCAGCCGAAACATGTAAGGTACGAACAGTAATACATTTATTTTGCAACCTAGATGGAAGGTATGTTTGAAAAAGGAAATTCACAGTAAAAATTTACAGTATTTTCAGACAATAAGTTGGTGAACGCGGACAATGGTAGCCCAGGTTCACACATATCATGCTGCATTCATTGAATAACTTCGCGCTCTTTTGCCTTTCTCGCTTGATAATTACAATTAATTATTGCAGATCTTACCGTGGTTATTTTTTAAGCGTTTTCGCTTAAATTTTGATATTTCACGCTGTTAATCAATGGGCCGATTGAAACTGGAACGCAAATTTGCACGCAGATGTTTATACGTATTTTTATTAATGGCACACGTTTAAACTGTCACGCGATGAAACCGAGATGGGAAACAAAAGCAAGTATTTGCAGCAACAAGACTTAGACTTTATCCTTGCGTGGATAATGTTCTGAAATTATCTGTTAAGGATTACGTCACGTAACGTCATCGTCATTTTTGTACCTCTTTTCAGAAATGTTGTACATCAAAAAGACGGATCAAGAATGAAACTAGATTTGACGCGTGCCACTATTTACAGAATATACTGTTTTGTAAAAATAAAACTTGTTTTCCTTTGGACAGGTTAAAATCTTCTGGTTCGTGCCGGCACAGCGAAAGTTTCATCCTGCGGTCCAGCAAGAAAGGAGGAACAGTTCACACGTGTCTGAAGAAGACTCCGTCCAGCAGGTCTGAGGACGACACCGCTGCTGTCAAGCAGGTAATGTGCAGTACCTCCACAGAAGCAGCCGTTACTGACCAAGTTCTGAAACTTCACACACACTATAGCTTCTAATATGCAGTTCAGAATTTTTAGGAGGTTTCTCGCCAGCATATGCCTAAAATATGACGACAAGCAGATAGGAGAAGTTGGTAGTGTTAAATTCTCGGGGTTACAGCTTGACAATAAATCTGGGTGGAGTCTACCACAGAACTGCTGAAGCGCGTAAACAAATGTGTATTTGGTGTGCGAATATTGTCAGACATAGCTGATATAAAAATAAAAAAGCTAGCACACATTTCTTACATTCTTTCCATAATGTCATACAGGATTATTTTCTGGGATAATTCATTACGCCAAATACGTTTTCCGAGCCCAAAAACTTGTAATACTAATCATTTGTGATTTGAACTCAAGAACGCCCTGTAGTGGCCTGTTTAAGAAATTGAGGATGCTAACTACTGGTTCCCAGCATATTTATTCCCTAATTAAATACGTCTTTCAAAATACAGAGTGGTTATAATTAAAGTTAAACTTTCAAAACGCTGTGAAAATAACACCACTGGTCAGAATGACGTCAAATTACAACGGAATATTGTCGGAGAAGGGGGAAAACGTATGGCAGAAGAAAAAAAATTGTAAATTGATGAATAGATGGCGTTGTATGTGCCACAATACACCTGTCATGTGTGTACCCATTGAAGCTGGTATAATCACGCCGGCCACCCGGCTTTTCCTCCTTACGGGTCTGCGACGTTCGCCATGACTGTCTGAATGCAGGATCGCGGTCTGCTTGTAGAGCTGTATTACAAGAATGATGACTGTGCACATGTCGCTGTGCAGAAGTTCCGGACACTGAAGTGTTTGAAAAAAGGCGTTGGTCCGATGACTGCTGTGGATCCGTAGAAAATGATTCGGAATTTCGAAAAGATGTTTTTTTTTATATATATTCAGCCTGGTAGAGGGAGGAAACAAATTGGAAGTAGTGGCCACAGCAATGTAGAAGGAGTCGAGAGATGGTGTGCAAACGTGCAGTGCACGGAGAATCGCCATAACATTAGACGTAGGCGTGAGCACGGTGCTTCAAATGATACGAAACATCCTTCTTTGGTATACATTCAAAGTTACCGGTATGCACGAGTTGCTTCCTGTTGACCTGCCGGTAAGAGAGACCTTTGCTTTAGAATTTCCTTCTCGCGTGCAAGTCAACACTGATTGGCTGTGGAAGATTTTGTGGACAGACGGAGTCCACTTCCACCTGACAGGTTACGTCAATACACAGAATTGTCAAATGTGGGCAACGGAAAATCTACAGGCAAATCAACCAGTACCACTTCATCCTGAAAAGGTCACTGTGTGGTGAGCTTTTACGGCATCATTTATAATAGGGCCTATTTTTTTCGAAGAGACAGGCGCTTCCGGTCCTGTTATCTCCGGTCAATGGTAAGCTTTATGAGTGTCTTTTGCGCAACCACGTCGTTCCAGCGCTCCAACAGCGTAGATGTGTCGATGCGATCATTTTTATGCAAGATGGCGTACGTCCGCAGATTGCAAATCCGGTTAAGCAGCTGCTGAAGTGCCATTTCGGAAATGCTAGAATTATCAGCCGACATTTCCCTACAGCCTGGCCGTCCCTATCTCCTGGTCTTAATCCGTGTGACTTCTGGCTGTGGGGCTATCTGAAAGATGTAGTGTTCAATGTTCCAATTGCAAACTTTGCTACATTAAAGGCAAGCATTGCTCAACACATTCTGAAAGTGATCCCGGAAACACTTCGATCAGTTGTGGAACATGCTGTTTCTCGATTTCAACTTGCTGCAGAAAACGGTGCACAGCATATGCTTTGCGCCAGTCACACGGAAATTAATAATCCTATTTGAGTTTGATTGATGCTTTTTATATGGTTTTTGGCCTCAGGACAATTAAAAACCGATGTTATTGATGCTTTTTCTGTGGTTTCTGCCTCAGGAAAAATTAAAAACCAATTTTTCTCATCCGCTGTAGTATGACGTTGCCGTGGTGGATGGGCTTACATAACTAATAGTATCACACCTGTACACCCATGCACACTGAGTATTACAGTTTGTGTAACTTCAAGCGTACACCTTAGGCATTGCTGTTTGATTCATTTGTCATTTGTAGTTGACCACTTTTAAATTATGATGCTTACAGCGCCATCTATTGCTACATTTGGTAACTACCTATATTTCTTCTGCCATACGTTTTCCCCCTTCTCCGATAATATTCCGTTGCAATTTGACGTCATTCTGCCCAGTAGTGTTATTTCTACAGCGGTTTGAAAGTTTAACTTTAATCATACTCACCCCGTATATATCATTTTCAAACAGACAGCTCAGTTCATGGAATCAGTACTAGAAATAAAAATAATTTTCACAAAGATTTAAAATAATTTACTTTGACTAAGAATATGCAGTTTTCGAGGCTCATCTACACTCCTGGAAATGGAAAAAAGAACACATTGACACCGGTTTGTCAGACCCACCATACTTGCTCCGGACACTGCGAGAGGGCTGTACAAGCAATGATCACACGCACGGCACAGCGGACACACCAGGAACCGCGGTGTTGGCCGTCGAATGGCGCTAGCTGCGCAGCATTTGTGCACCGCCGCCGTCAGTGTCAGCCAGTTTGCCGTGGCATACGGAGCTCCATCGCAGTCTTTAACACTGGTAGCATGCCGCGACAGCGTGGACGTGAACCGTGTGTGCAGTTGACGGACTTTGAGCGAGGGCGTATAGTGGGCATGCGGGAGGCCGGGTGGACGTACCGCCGAATTGCTCAACACGTGGGGTGTGAGGTCTCCACAGTACATCGATGTTGTCGCCAGTGGTCGGCGGAAGGTGCACGTGCCCGTCGACCTGGGACCGGACCGCAGCGACGCACGGATGCACGCCAAGACTGTAGGATCCTACGCAGTGCCGTAGGGGACCGCACCGCCACTTCCCAGCAAATTAGGGACGTGTCGTCTTCAGCGATGAGAGTCGCTTCTGCCTTGGTGCCAATGGTGGTCGTATGCATGTTTGGCGCCGTGCAGGTGAGCGCCACAATCAGGACTGCATACGACCGAGGCACACAGGGCCAACACCCGGCATCATGGTGTGGGGAGCGATCTCCTACACAGGCCGTACACCTCTGGTGATCGTCGAGGGGACACTGAATAGTGCACGGTACATCCAAACCGTCATCGAACCATCGTTCTACCATTCCTAGACCGGCAATGGAACTTGCTGTTCCAACAGGACAATGCACGTCCGCATGTATCCCGTGCCACCCAACGTGCTCTAGAAGGTGTAAGTCAACTACCCTGGCCAGCAAGATCTCCGGATCTGTCCCCCATTGAGCATGTTTGGGACTGGATGTAGCGTCGTCTCACGCGGTCTGCACGTCCAGCACGAACGCTGGTCCAACTGAGGCGCCAGGTGGAAATGGCATGGCAAGCCGTTCCACAGGACTACATCCAGCATCTCTATGATCGTCTCCATGGGAGAATAGCAGCCTGCATTGCTGCGAAAGGGTGGATATGCACTGTACTAGTGCCGACATTGTGCATGCTCTGTTGCCTGTGTCTATGTGCCTATGGTTCTGTCAGTGTGATCATGTGATGTATCTGACCCCAGGAATGTGTTAATAAAGTTTCCCCTTCCTGGGACAATGAATTCACGGTGTTCTTATTTCAGTTTCCAGGAGTGTAGATCCATCATTACTTCCACCACGCCGAACACAAGTTTTAAGAATAATTCAACGGTATATGACTGTAAGCGTACGCCTTGCGTTCCTGAAACGGCAGTGTTGCGGGGTTTGGCGGGTAGCCGCTCTGTCATATTGCTGCCACTTTAAACCGCTCCCGCCTCCTTGCAGGCTGCTACAGCAACCGCAATATGGCGGCTTGCCCACGAACTGCAGCTCCCGTTATACATATAGTACGGCCAGTCAGAGAATATGTTTATATTATGTTACAGTTACATTCAATGTCGCTCTGAAAGTGGAAATTAAATGATACCTTCCACTGGCCGAACTAACCGCATGAAGGATACGATAGCAACGAGAAGGAGGTCGCTATGGTGTATTTATTGTCAACCTGATGTGAAGTAAGAACTGAAAGCACGGTGAAACGTGCTAGCTTTGTTCCCACTTCATTAAGTTCCTATCTAACGTTTTAGAAATGCTAAGTAAATTTTACAGGAAATCGACAATAGTCACAGGAAACAAAGTCGCACAGATGCTAAAAACTTTTCTTACAATAAAAAATTCCTTTTCTGTGGAGTGGAGAGGTCATCCGTTTTCCACAGCTCAATGTGGCCCATTGCGACTTCCTCTCCTGTGCTAACCTCTTCATTTCAGAGTAGTACTTACGTATCGTAGAATGCCCAGAATTATTTGTTCCATATATCCCAACCACTGTCTTCTCCTACGGTTTAATACACGATGTTTACATTATTTTGAAGTAAGCGCGCATACTGGAATTGTGTATAGAACCGAGTTCAGTTCGTATTGTTGTAAACAAAACTTTGCTGTATAAATTCACAGCTACATCTACATCTACATGGATACTCTGCAAATCACATTTAAGTGCCTGGTAGAGGGTTCATCGAACCACCTTCACAATTCTCTATTATTTCAATCTCGTATTACGCGCGATAAGAATGAACAGTTATATCTTTCCATATGAGGTCTGATTTCCCTTACTTTATCGTGGTGATCGTTCCTCCCTATGTAGGTCGGTGTCAACAAAATATTTTCTCATTAGGAGAAAGTTGGTGATTGGAATTTCGTGAGAAGATTCCATCGCAAAAAAAAACGCCTTTCCTTTAATGATGTCCAGGCCATATCCTGTATCATTTCTGTGACTTTCTCTCCCATATTTCGCGATAATACAAAACGTGCTGCCTTTCTTCGAACTTTTTCGATGTACTCCGTCAGTCCTCTCTGGCAAGGAAACCACACAACGCAGCAGTATTCTAAAAGAGGACGGACAAGTGTAGTGTAGGCAATCTCCTTAGTAGGTCTGTTACATTTTCTAAGTGCCCTGCCAATAAAACGTAGTCTTTGGTTCGCCTTCCCCACAACATTTTCTAATTGTTCCTTCCAATTTAAGTTGTTCGTAATTTTGCTACTTTGATTTCAGAAGTTGTGACTATAATTAGAGATTACGTTTCTGTCTCTAGAACAGGTATCTCAATCGCACTGGAAACTTCAGAACTTGGTGTTGCAGTCCTGATATTGTAGATATACCTCTAAAATTCGACAAATTTTTCACTGGCAACTCTTACAGCCTATGCCTGTTATGATAGAGGTACAGTAAGTGTGAGTTAAAGAGATCCTTGAACTGGTCCTGGGTTGAAGTTACTATGGAGTACATAATCGTAATAGTGAATGAAATTACTTTTTTTTAACACTCCCAAGATTGCGAAGTTCGGAAAAAATCTTGACTAAACCGCGAGAGGGGGCAATTAGTATGAAAGATAGAAAATTTACTCGTTATTATCCTATTTCGCTACCAAGAAACCCCTCTACTATAAAATGACCTTCTCCTTGGAATAAAGCATAAATACCATTTCTTAATAAGAATCTAGAATCAATAAAATATTTAAGTAACAGTTCAGACAAATACACACAAAAAGGAACAGAAATACACTGGGTCTCGACAGATAACCGAAGTTACGCAACGTCGGGCATGGCCAGCACTTGTATGGGTGACCACCGAGAGTGCCACATTCTGTTGACTGCTTTCCCTTTGTCTTTTTGGTAAATGGGAGGAAGCGTCGGGAGTAAGGTTCTTGATCACCAGATCTTGCGCCACTGCCTTGGTTTAAATTCCATGCCTCTCCGCAGTATATTACGCTTCTCTCACGGTCAACATCCAACACAAACAGGACACAAACACACACACACACACACACACACATTACAGTCACCTACAGTTATCACACTTATCATATCCTCCTAAACACACAAATCTCGCACCTCGGAAAGAAGAGAAAAAGTTTTCCAATTAGAGGTCCGCACCTGTCTTTCTGGGTCGTCTGCCCAACAATATAACACGATTTTAGCTCCTTTTTACATTTTAAACGCTTCGAATGTTCTCTTTTCCGGTTTTCCCAGAGACTACAATTCTCTTCCATTTAACGTTGTGCCCCAAACGTACATTCTCAGAAACTTCTTCCTCAAATTAAAGCCGATTTTGGCGTTAGTGCTGTTTGCATGTGCCAGTCTGCCTTTTATGTCCTCCTTGCTTCGCCCGTCATGTGTTATTTTGCTACAAAGGTAACGGAATTTCTTCACAACGTCTGCTTCGTGCTACACAACTTTGATGTTGATTCCTTCCTCATTTCTGTTGGTTCACCGGCCGCTGCGGCCGAGCGGTTCTAGGTGCTTCAGTCCCGAACTGCGCTGCTGCTAGGGTTGCAGGTTCGAATCCTGCCTCGGGCATGGATGTGTGTGATGTCCTTAGGTTAGTTAGGTTTAAGTAGTTCAAAGTCTAGGGGACTGATGACCTCAGATGTTAAGTCCCATAGTGCTTAGAGCCAATTTTTTTCTGTTTCCCATTAGTTTCACCTTTCCATGGTTTACTCTCAGTCCGTAGCTCTTTAGACTGTTCATTCCATTCGACATGTTCTGTAATTCTTCCTCCTACTCACGGTGGAACGAAATGCCATCAACGGATCCTATCATTGATATCCTTTCACCCTGAATTTTCATTCCAGTCCTTAATCTTTTATTTTATTTCCATGATTGCTTCTTCTATGTATAGAATGGAGAGTAGCGGCCGAAGACTGCATCTGTGTCTTACAGCATTTTAACCTAGTGTTTCATTTTTCATCTTTCTAGTTTCCTCTTGTTTCTTAAATATATCTTACATTACCCGTCTTTTCCAATAGCTTCAATCTGTTTCTGGGCAGACTGACGAACGCTTTTTCTAAGACGATAAATTCAATGAAGATTTCTTGATTTTTCTGAAGTCTTCCAGTTATCAAGCGCAACATCAGCCATTACGTTTCCCATAGCTAAACTGACCGTCATCTAACACCTGCTCAGTTTTTCTTTTGCATTGTTATTTTTTTTATTATTCGTATCGGCAGATTCGGAGCATGAGTTGTTAAGATGATTGTACAATAGTTCTCGCACTTAACTGGCCTTTATGTATTCCGGATTATATCGATGATGTTAGTTCGGAAGTCTGATGATATATCTCCAGCCTCATACATTTCTACACAACAGCTTGAATAGTTGTCACTTTCCACAGTGATATTTAAAATTTCGAGAGAGTTGTAGCTATATCTTCTCCGTTGTTTGACCTCAAGTCTTCAAAAGCTCTTTCAAGCTCTGATTTTAATACCGAAAATCCTATCGTGAATTGAGGTCGTCTAGAACTTATTTGCGAACTTGCCCGAAGTCAGGATCTCTACCTTATTTGACCGCAAGTCTTCGAGAACTCTGTTAAACTGTTAACTGTAATACAGATCCCCTTTGTCCTCCAAATCGAATCCCATTTTTTCTTCTATCACGGCATCAGGCAATTCCTCTACATCGTAGCGCCATCACTGTACTCTTCCCAGTTATCCGCGCTCTCCTCTGCGTTTGACAGTGGGGTTCCTACTGAAATCTTAATGGTGAAGCCTTTGCTTTTAATTTAACTCTTATATATGCGGAATCTGTCGTTTCGGCGATTATTTTCCTTTCGGTATAATCAAATTTTATTACAGCCAATTAAGCATACCTGCACACCATACACAGAGTGTCCCAGGCGGAATGGCCAGTATTCAGGTATACGATAGGAATGCTAAATTGAAGCAAAAAACTTCGTGAGAAAGAACACATTTAATGTATATTTGTCTCTGGGGTACTGGGGCGCAGGTATGTGTCTTATCCTAATCGCTGTGTTGGTCGTGTTAGTAGAATTAACTGGCCACCAAGCAGACCTTACGCCAAAAGATTTTTGTTTATGGGCTTCGATGAAGTCAGAGGTGTACAAAAGAAACATGAATACGAGAGATGAACTGCTTGGTCGCATCACGAACGCTCTACCCACATGGGAAACTTGCAGAGACACTAGAAAAGTATTAAAACATTTTCTCCCAGGAGTTCACACATGCACTGAAGCTCACCGTAGGATATTCGAGCCGTACAACAGCTGTAATCTGACATGCATAGCACTGCTTACAGGTGAATCTCTTAAAATACTTATTTTTTAACTGATTCTTTGTAAAACGAATATTGTAAGGTTTACTAATTGTTGTGACTAGCCGAAGCTGCGCGCTTTTAGGAGGTATTTTATGTATGTAATTATAAGACCATGGAGCCAAGGTATGATATAAATCTTTAACGTCTTCTGATTACGGCCTTGTCGTCCGCTTAGTATTATGGCGATGTAGCGACTATGGTTATTTCTGCTGCAGATATTATTAGTGCGGTTTTATCCGTTAACAATAACGTCCTTAGCATAGCCATCTTTTTAGTTTAGTTGTAATTTCTATCTAATTTTAGGGCCTCCATATTAGCTTGTGGCTGATTTACCATCCGTGCACAAAGTTTGTCGTGCGTTGCTATTAAATTTGTCTTAATCCCCCCTTCATCGCTTTTATCATTTGCTCAATTTGTTATTTGTGCGACAACTTTTGGGATTCAGTTAGGTCCCGATCCGTGTTAACTTTGTAATCCCGCTCCCATGCATAAGAAGAGCGTTTCTTGGCCGCACGCATGCCCAGTGATTTCGATAGCCGCTCATATGAGCAGCCTGCGGTTAATCTGCCAGGAAGTTTCATATCAGCGCACACTCCGCTGCAGAGTGAAAATCTCATTCTGGAAACATCCCCCAGGCTGTGGCTAAGCCATGTCTCGGCAGTATCCTTTCTTTCAGGAGTGCTATGTCTGCAAGGTTCGCAGGAGAGCTTCTGTAAAGTTTGGAAGGTAGGAGACGTGATACTGGCAGAAGTAAAGCTGTGAGTACCGGGCGTGAGACGTGCTTCGGCAGTTCGAGTCTCGGTCGGGCACACAGTTTTAATCTGCCAGGAAGTTCCATATCTGCGGTGCCTCAGTTCGGTGGAGAGCCTGCGACCATCGTATGTTGGCTGGAGCGAGGCAGCACACACACAGTGTTGAGATAAGTAATATTATTGACTTGGTTCAGATGTACCGTGTATTTATAAAAAAATTAAGGGGTCTTGCCGCTGTAGATGTTGATTTTAGCCATTGACTATGCCTCTTTAGGCAAGCTGTTTTATATTTGTTCTGAAGAAGGCGTGGTTACCCACCCTGAAGCCTACGTAAACACCAGGTAGTTTGTGCAGTCGACGCGGATTTTCCATAATTATTTCGAAACTACTTAACTTTGACACAGATCTTTGCCACAGGAATACCAGATATTCTGCAACTGTCATGGACAAGCAAAGCTCCGCATGATGCGCAGATTAGCAAACTGCTCTCTTGCAGTACAAAATGCAACATTTACAAAGTACGTTTCATCAAATACATTAACAGTCACTGTCCTACTCGATGATGCTGACTGCTGCAGCTGAGATCTCGAACTGGGCAGAGCTCTTGCAGTGCAGAAGAAGAGGTGTGGTTTTCGAGTGCGCCTCCCATATGCCGTTGTGGACTGCAGCGAGCCCTCGCTAATGTCTGTGATATCGATTCGGTTTGCCAACTCTGGTGTGACACTATGATCATTGGACAATGCCAAACTAACTATTATAGTGGGTGGTCATAATTTAAATGCAGGTTCCCAGAGAGGTCCCGTGTGGGCTGTACTTATCATATGGCAGTGCAACTTGGTAGATACTCTAATGCGTTACTGCAGAACAGACTTACATAGGAAAAAAGTTAATTCCAGTTACGGCCACCACGTACAAATCTGTCGCTGTACGGCATCTCGTTGATGTCTCTGGTGCTCATATTAACTAGCGGCTAATAATAATTTCAGCATTAAGCCTCTCTCACATGTTTGATCTTTTCTGTCCGCGTACTGTAACTAGTCTATTACATATTAAAACATTTCAATACGTTTGGCTTACATTCATTGCGCCAGATTTGCGCCTGGTGGCCAAAACTGGAACTAATTTTTTTTCCAGCGCAAATAGAATCCACATTAAAGCATTAGAATATTTAGCAAGTTTCACTGCTGTACAACAATTACAGCCCACAATTGGCGTCGGTGACAAGTTGCACTTTAATTATAATCACCCAGTACATGTGCACATGTGTAAAACTGACAATGCATTGAAAAATACAGAAAATAAGTAATGATGTATATGATACCTCTTCTACCTCAGAAACGATTCGAATTAGGGTGTATGTCCATATGAAGATTTTTGCTCCAAATAATTGTTCCTGTCATTGTCCCTGAATTATAACCATTCCTTCTGGATCACTTGTTAATTACATTTATAGGTGAATTATGTTTCTGAATTCCTATGTTTTACTTAAAAAAATTTTACTTCCTTCTTTCGTCTATCAATTGAACAGCCAAAGAAACTGTTACACCTGCCTCATATCGTGTAGGGTCCACGCGAGCAGCCAGAAGTGGACTCGAGTCATGTCTGAAGCAGTGCTGGAGTGATCTGACACCATGAAATCTGCAAGGCTGTCCATAAATCCGTAAGAGTACGAGGGGGGTGGAGATGTCTTATGAACAGCACGTTGCAAGGCGTCCCAGATATGCTCAATAATATTCACGTCTCGAGAGTTTGGTGGCTAGAGGAAGTATTTAAACTCTGGAGAGTGTTCCTGGAGCCACTCTGTAGCAATTCTGGACTTACGGGGTGTTGTACTGTCCTGCTGGAATTGCCCAGGTCCGTCGGAATGCACACTGGACATGAATGGATGAAGGTGATCACACAGGGCGCTTACGTACGTGTCATCTGTCAGATTCGTATCCAGACGTAACAGCGGCCCCACACCACTTCAACTGCACACGCCTCATGCCATTAAAGAGCCTCCACCAGCCTGAACAGTCCACTGCTGACATGCATCGTCCGTGGATTGATGAGGATGTCTCCATACCCGTGCACGTAAATCCGCTCGATACAATCTGAAATGAGACTCGTCCGACCAGGCAACATGTTTCCAATGATCAACAGTCGAATGAAGATGTTGACGGGTCCAGGCGAGGCGCAAAGCTTTGTGTCGTGGTGTCATCATGGGTACACGAGTGGGCCTTCGGCTCCGAAAGCCGATATCGATGATGTTTTGTTGAATAGTTCGCACGCTGACATTTCATGGCCCAGCATTGAAATCTTCAGCAGATTGCAGAAATATTGCACTTTGTCACATTCCCTACAGTCATCGTTGGTCCCGTTCCTGTGGGATCCTTTTCCGGACCCAGCGATGTCGGTGATTTGAATTTTTTTACCAGATTCCTGATATTCACGGTACACTCGTAAAACGGTCGTACGGGAAAATCCGCACTTCATCGCTAACTCGGAGACACTGTATCCCATCGCTCGAGTGCAACTATAACACCACTTTCAAACTCACTTAAATCTTGATAACCTGCCATTGTAGGAGCAGTAGCCGATCTAACAACTGCGCCAACACTTGTTGTTTTATAAAGAAGTAGCCGTCCGCAGCGTCGTTTTCTGCTTGTTCACATGTATCTGTATTTGAATACTCATGCCTATACCAGTTCCTTTGGCGCTACAGTGTATTTCTTATGTTTCCTAGGTTTCTTCGCATTTACCTTCCTTGTACATAAATTTGTCTGTTCAAATTCTGTAACTTCGTTAACATGTCTGTCTCTTATCAACTGAATATCTCTACTGGTATAAAATGTTAATAAAAATGTGAAGAAGAAATTTGTAGGACAGTGAGATGCAGCCCAGCAGTATATGAGTGTCAAAAATGGACTGCAGGAAAATCAAAGAATAAAACACTGAAAAAAAACATGCTTCACACAAAGAAACTAAACACGTGAAATACAAAAGTAAGAAGTTTTGGAGGCAATAAACGGAGAACGATGGCTACGGTAATTCTTTACTCGAAGAAATTAGACTACAGTCGGACACCTAAGAAGGAATTTAGGAAGGTATTAATCTGCGGGCTTTCGTGGCTGTTGCCATTGATGATAAAAGAAGTTTGAAGAGTAATATGACTCGGCCTGGCGACTCAGAAGATTTTTCCTCGGTTTAGGAATGGTTTCCGTGGCAATGTAACGAGTACTACAATGAAACCTTTGTAATTGTAAACATAAACTGCCTGACAAAATAGGGGAAGTACCAAGAATGGGAGTAAGCATCTTAATGAAGCTTCGCAGGTTGAAAGGGTATGTGACGTTATTTGAGCGATAGCAAAATTTACAAAGAACTTGGTAGTATGCGAGCGATCTAAGGCGCTGCTGTCATGGACTGTGCGGCTGGTCCCGGCGGAGGTTCGAGTCCTCCCTCGGGCACGGGCGTGTGTGTTTGTTCTTAGGATAATTTAGGTTAATTAGAGTGTAAGCTTATTGACTGATGACCTTAGCAGTTAAGTCCCATAAGATTTCACACACATTTGAACATTTGTTTTGGTGGTGTGAGTCTATTTATAAATATGATTTTGCACCATCTCTGGAGTGGATAAATGCACTGATTCTGCTGGCAATGGTGTCATACATCTACGTGATTACATCTACGTGAGTACTCTGCTATTGACATTAAAGTGCCTGGCAGAGGGTTCGATGTACCACCTTCCCTGATTTCTCTTATTTTATCGTGATGATCATTTCTCCCTATGTAGGTGGATGCCAACAGAGTGTTTACGCATTCGGAGGAGAAAACAGGTGATTCACATTTCATGAGAAGATAGCGTCGCAACGAAAAACGCCTTTGTTTTAATGATTGTCACTGCAATTCATGTATCATGTCTCCCCTATTTCGCGATAATACAAAACGAGCTTCACTTCTTTGTACTTTTTCGATGTCATCCGTCAGTCCCACCTGATGCGGATCCCACACCGCACAGCAGTACTCCAGAATAGGGCGGACAAGCTTAGTGTAAGCAGTCTCAACGATAGACCTGTTGCACCTTCTAAGTGTTCTGCCAATGAATCGCAGTCTTTGGTTTACTCTACCCACAATATTAGCTATATGATCGTTCCAATTTAGGTCATTTGTAATTGTAATCCCTAAGTATTTATTTGAATTTACAGCCCTCAGGTTTGTGTGACTTATCGCGTAATCGAAATTTATCTGATTTCTTTTAGTACTCATGTGAATAACTTCTCACTTTTCTTTATTCAGGGTCAATTGCCACTTTTCGCACCATACAGATATCTTATCTAAATCATTTTGCAAGTCGTTTTGATCATCTGATGACTTTACAAGACGGTAAATGACAGCATCATCTGCAAACAATCTAGGATGCCTACTCAGATTGTCTCCTATGTCGTTAATATAGATTAGGAACTATAGAGGGCCTATAACACCTCCTTGGGGAACGCCGGATATTACTTCTGTTTTGCTCGATGACTTTCCGTCTACTACTACGAACTATGACCTTTCTGACAGGAAATCACGAATCCAGTCGCACAACTGAGGCGATACGCCGTAGGCCTTTACTGAGGCAGGCCTGGCCCACAACTGTTTTAACTGGCCCTTGATAGCCTTGATACTAGCGCTGGGACGAAGTTAATGTACCTGCTTTTCCCACACTTGATCTGTACATTCTGTTGGCCAGAGGAGTACCTCAACATAACTCAGGCTTTTCGTGAAGACGTGTGCTATGCAAGACAAACACGGTTATTTTGGAAAATGGCACCACGTTACTGTCGTATGAGAGGTAACACATGATGTCCATGACACGCTCACCAGTGGTGTCCACGTGGACGTGTGACGTCTATGTGTTCACTTTTTTTATGCCAGGCAGTGTAGGTGAATACTTGTCAAAAAGCTGGTGGATATGATGGATTCAGTGGTCGTGAAGACAAGGATAGTTTAGCAAAAATCATTAAAAGGTGTAGAATGGTGTAGAAAGGAAGGAAGAAACGACATCATGTAAATTTAGAGAACCAGTAATTTAGGTAAACTGTGGAAGATTTCTACTACGTTCAACGTATTTTTCGTGCAACAACAACAAGATTACTTAGAGTAGACCACTTATGATGGATGCAGCTGGTGATATTTTCCTTAAACCTTACGTAAATGGAACAAGAGAAGCAATGTATAAGAACAGAATTAAGTACACTCCTCCAGGAAGTCACCAGTGACTTCGTATTCCTCTCACACCTCACCTTTCATGTCTCTTACAGCGGATAGTTGTGAAGTTTTAATTGCCACCTCAAAATAATTATCAATAACCCTGAAACTTGGTGATTCACCCTTCAGTGCTACACATTTTACCTGAGGATGGATGATTGGATGATGTGACAGAAGAAATGTTCCATTCAAAAAACGTCTCGTCGTCGTTCTGGTAATGCCTGCCACGCAATGTTTTTTACACAAGGAAAAAGGAAGAAGTTACTACGTGCCGTGCCAGGAGAATATGAGTAGTGAGGCAAAATTTGGTAGCTTCAAGAAGCAGCATGTGTGGCTGTGTCCTGTGCAGAACGAGCCAAGTTGTTGTCATGGACAATAGTACCCCCCTGGACAGCTTCCCACGATGATTCACGACGACTGTCTTCCATAACCTGGTCAGGAAATCTCGGTTCTTGTGGACAGACGAAACAACTTTCGTCCAACCGTATCTGTGGATCCTGTGATTGCTCTGAGAGAAGGCTCGTCAAACTAGAACACATGAAATATTAGTTCAATTTATTAAATAAAAGAATAAAAGAGTAACTTAACTTTGACACATTTCTTTGCTCAGGCTTGCTTGATAATCTGCAACTGTCGTTGACTGTGAAAGAAATAAATAACCATGCACAGATTGACGAACTGTTTTCTTGCAGTACAAAATGCAACATTTGCTGAAGTGCGTCTCATCATAAATTTTAATTACTGTTTCTGTCGTAGATGATGATGTTGACTACTGTAGCTGATGTTGAAACTAAAAAAAAAAATTTTTCAAATGGCTCTGAGCACTATGAGACTTAACATCTGAGGTCATCAGTGCCCTAGAACTTAGAACTACTTAAACCTAACTAGCATAAGGACATCCATGCCTAAGGCAGGATTCGAACCTGCGACCGTAGCAGTCGGGCGGTTCCGGACTGAGGCGCCTAGAACCGCTAGGCCACCGCGGCCGTCGTTGAAACTTCTTTAAGTTTTCTGCTTATATCGCTGAGTGTAATTGACTATACTATCTCTTTGCATTCTTTATCATCTCAACACTGACCCACAGTATCCTAGCACAACACAATCTGACTGCTCAAAAATGATACCCTGACTTCAAATAATTAACACAAAAGAATGACCCTGAGTTAGTAGAAATGCTATCAATAACCTATACATTTCATAAGTCACTTACCTCAAAAAAATCTTCATTACCCGAACTACAGCAATGCCTCAAGCACCAATACTGCCACTTAAATAAAAGATTCTAACTATTGAACGCTCTAACTACTGATAGGCAAGTGGTTAGGAAAGGAAAGATTTTGTTGCAAAGCAAACAATGTATTTGTACCTTAATAATGTGGCATCCAGTTCAAAAATATATATATAATCGTCCGTGACATCCAGTTCCAAAAATTATATAATCATGAATAATATTCAATCTCCAAGTCGGACACGTTCAGATCGTCTGCTCGCGCTAATACTGCAAACCTACAGCACTGCTAATTATTGACCTCTAACCTCCATCACTGCTGACTACTCACTCCCAACTTCATCACTGCCAGCTAGAGGCGGCAAAAAATAACTAACTGATAGAAATAACCGGTTACTGAGAAGTAACGGTTACTGCGATAACCGTTCCTCTGATACAGGCAGTTATTTCAATAACTGTTTAATGTCAACAGTGCCTCGCGCCATCTGTTGATCGAAGATCGTACTACATTTTCCCGTCAACTCAACGGAGATCTGGCTAGGAACTAGGGAGAGGGTAGACCATTTGGAAGGCGTTCTAAAGGCCATGGGAATAACTGTGAGACTGCGCGCCATCTGTTGATAAGAAGTGTGTACTATATCGTGCGTCTCCGTTACTTTTAGCACAAACAATTAAATAAAGTTAATGTAGGAGCGGTGGCTGATAGGAGCTGCAGTACAGGCATTAACAAGCACGGTCGTTCCCTTAAGGCACCGCCTCATATGTCAATTTAGCTTGGACGGGTAGTATAAAGAGAGGTACCATAAGGAATTTGAGCGACTATGGAAATAACTGTCAGAGATCGGTATTTTCCTCTGGCAGTTATCGTTATTGGCTCACAGTTCTTGCTCTCTGGCAGTTATCGGGCTACCAATACAGGTAACCTAACCTGGAAGTTCGTAACTGAATAACTGTCTGTCTGTGTTCCTGACACAGTGACTCCAGTCTTAGACCCCGGTAATATTTCAGAGACGATAGTTACTGGAGCGAACAAATATTTACGTACTTCTTCGGAAACTGCCGCTGGCCACCGCGAACGACAAATAACATGTCAGAAAGAATAACATAATAAGTTGAATATAATAATTATTATCATCATCATTTGTCAGGAGATTGTCAAAATATGTGAATATATTACAGTAACTGCTAATATTTACAGAATTGATACACTGTCAGAATGAAACACAGTTACGCACTTTTAATAAATTTATCATACACAGAATACCCGACCTTGACTGTCGCAACCAAGTGCTGTCAAAACTGAAATATAGCAGAATTTTTACGTAAGCTGGTCTATCAGTCTCTGTTACGATATTCATCTACAGATTAGAAGGAGGGGTCAATGGAAGCGCCCGATTCCACCCGTCTGCTTCGACATAAAAAGGTGTTGTGGTGTGTGAATGTCATTACGGCACGGGGTTTATAAGTTGGTTTTTGTGTGTGTGTGTGTGGGGGGGGGGGGGGGGGGGGGGCTGGCCGATCTAGTTTGCAGTGCCGGAATTTGCTGGTGGTAATCAATTTTTTTTTATAGCTGTGATGTTTTGTGTGTTTATGGAGTATTGAATGTGATTTAATTTATGTAGGGATGATTGATTTGTGGACTTTTGGGATTGTGGTTTTATTTTTCACAGTTGTAGGTGTTGGTTTTTTGACATCAGTAGCTGTGGTGGACCTATATAGATCACCGGAAATCACCGATTCCCAGTTTCATAGTTTTATGTGTTGATGTTTTGCTACCGTCATCTGAGGTTTGCCTATGTAGGTCAAGGGAAATGTCCGATTCCAATTTTCGTGCTTTTATTTGTGGGTATTGGTGTTTTGGTATGGTCACCTATGGTTGATCTATAGTGTTCAAGGGAAGTGTCCGATTCCTGCAGATTTTTGTTGGTGTAGCAGAATGCTATATTTCTTTTCTTTTTATTATTCATTTTGTGTTTTAGGATCATGGTGTGTTTTTTTTTTTTTACTAGCTTGTCCTCACCCTAAAAACCCCTACTTCCCGCAGTTATCCCGTTGGTTTGATTGTATTTTTGGTGATTGATGTTATTGTACTATTTATATGTATCTTCGTGTTTGTTGCCATGTGTGTGTGTGTGTGTGTGTGTGTGTAGTGACGTCATGGAAACACTTAAAATAGCCATTTCCGGCATATTGATGACGGGTGGAATCAGACACTTCTGTCTCAAAAAGTCTTTCAAACACACTGTAAACTGTGCTTTATCTGAAACCAAGTTTTTAATGGCTGCTGACTTGCTGACAGTTTATTGAAAATGCATGTTCCTGAATATTGGATTCCTTTTGGACAAAGGTAAGTGATTTTAGGTCTTTATGTAGATTGCTGTTCCTATTTCTAGTACTGATATTATGTTATGAGCTATTGGTTGGAAATACTTGTAACAAATTTCATTAAGGAATAAATATACTAGGAATGAACAGGTTTCTACATGATGTTCTTGAATTTATATCACAAACGATTTTAATCACATGCTTTCACATGCAAAAAACTTTTTCTACGTTTGATGAGTTACCACAGAATATGCTCCCTTATGAAATAATAGAGTGAAAAAAAATGTGGTATGCCCTTCCCAGCTGAATTTATTATCGAGTTGTAGTCCCAGAAATGTAACACTGTCAACCTTTTCGATCTGCATATCTTCATATGTTATAAACATGCTGTAGCTGGAGAAATCGAGCAGTTTCCAAATCTCACATAAAACTTGGATTATCGTACTCACTCTTTCCCCAATAGAACTATCTTTTGCAGCACAGGAGTAAACGAATCTGTCACATTACGTAGATTTTTTGTTGTATTACAAGGCTGTACACTTTATTTTATTACGTGAGCAGCACAAGAAATTAAGCTTCGAATTTAACCTACAGTACTCAGTTTACATATTACTTCATACTTAAAAACGCCCGTTGTTAACATTTTATTTAAACAGTGCTGTGGCGAAGTTCCGTGTACTTTCTGATGCAGCTGCGAAGATAATATTTCTAATAGGAACCAATAATCTACAAACATATAATATGAAACACTAATAATCGTTCTAACAACTAAAATGTACCTGTAGTTAATAAGCTAAGGTTATGACACGATTTATACGACATTCCTGCCATTTCACACTACTCGCAGTTATACTGGTAACTAAACTGATAGATTCCAACTATCACTACGTCGTTATTTAACTCTAGGAGTATTCGGTATTCGCTAGCGAAAAATAACTTGGCAGTTATTAATAACCGTTAACAATAACGTTTATCAGAAAATAACTGGAATTGTGATAACGGTTACTCCAAAATAACCGTTTGGCCCACCTCTACTGCCAGCTGTTCACTTCCAACAGCAAGTCCGACCAGCCACAGAGAGTCTCCTACAGACTGCGCACAGTGCAGTCAGAGATTTAATACTGAGCGCTACATAGCGCTACCAACATACAAACACATAAACAGCCTACTTACTAGGTCACGAACTGGAGCAGCGCTCTATCATGTTCATCTGTATATTGACCTCAGTGTGAGGGTCCAGTAGTGTTGAGTGGTAGACGTGGTCTTCAGGTGCGCCTTCCATCAGTCACTGCAGATTCCACAGAGCCCTCACTAACGTCTGTGGTATCGATATATCTTACCAATACTGGTGTGACACTTAGATCTCTGGACGACAGGACATCGATAGTACTCTCGTTGGACGATTTGACCATATTGAGCATAAAGTGGAAGCACAGTCCCAAAAATCACTCACCTTCACCTTGCCAGATGAAGACTGGATCTTTGCCCTTTTCAGCGTTGTTGAATCCACATGCTTCCACTGCTTGCTTTGCTACCTTGCCTTTTGGACATAGTGAAAAACCCAGCACTCAGTCATGGTGATTATGCAGCTAAAGACTTCATCTGAAGTGATCTGACACAGCTGCAACTTATCCGATGCTGCCTCGTTTGTGCGGATTTTTGAATGGATGTGAGCAGTCGTGGGTCCCAGTGCACGGTAACATTTTTCATGTTCAAAATGTCGCACAAGATGTTAAAAACTGATTCATGGCTGATGTTCGCTTGTTTTCATCTATTGCTTCCATTGTGATACGCCGACCTTCCAATGCCAGGGCCCCACTTTAACCCCCAATAGTTAAGTGAAGTTATGATACCCGCTAGGGTAGCCGAGAGCGCAAACGCGCTGTTTCCTGGACTCAGGTAGGCGCGCCAGCCCTGGATCGAATCCGGCTGGCGGATTAACGACGACGGCCGGTGTGCCAGCCAGCCTTGATGTGTTTTTAGGTGGTTTTCCACATCCGACTAGGTGAATACCAGACTGGTCCCCACTCGCAGACATCTGAAACACATTCACACTATTTCATGACTTACACTAGACGCAGACAGCTGGACTACTGTCCCAGGGGGTACGGGATGGTGGGAGGAAGGGCATCCAGTCACCCCTTAAAATTAACCATGCCAATTCCGTATTTAATCCTACCGACCCTGCGCACAATGCGGGCTAGAGGCAGTAGCAAAAGAAAGAAAGTTACATGGAAAAAGTTCTGATAGGTGGCGGCACTGTACGCAGCCTTCAAAATGGCGTCTGTAATGGAGATGCGTTCCAAGCGTAAAGTTTCTTTGGTGGAAACCACAGCATCACAGATATTTCTGGGTGCTTGCAGAATTTGTACGGAGGCCTGGGAGTGAATAAAAGCACCGTTAGCCGGTAGACGAGACGCCTGTCGTCATCGCAACAAGGTCACATAAACCTGTCCGATCATCGGCATACCGATCGGCCGCACATAGTTGTGACACTTACAGTGTTGCAATGTGCAGACACTCTCATTCAAGGTGATCGTCGGATCACACTGTTACACATCGGTGCACAACTGGACGCTGTTAGTAGTGCTGACATATTCGTCCACCAGTTGGAGTACTCAAGAGTGTGTACCTGCTAGGTTCCTCGCAGCCTAACAGAAGACCATAAAGAGCAACGAAGGACAATCAGTGCAGGATGGCTTGCGCCTTACGAGCTCATCGTGTCAATTTTTTGTCGAACATTGGTTCATCACTTCCAATTGGAAACAAAACGTCTATTCATGGAATGGTGCAACATGATCTCTACTCTGAAGGAAAAGTTCAAACCCGGACCCTCAGCCGGTAAAGTCATGGCGACGGTCTGAGGTTATTCTGTTTGATGTACTCCCTCCTGGTACAATGATCAGTTCTGAAGTGTTCTGTGCTATCCTCAGGAAACTGAGGACTTCAGCTTGTTCGTGGCCTCAAAATTCAAAAGAACTTCTCCTTCTCTTTGACAACGCAAGGCCTCACGCAAATCTGAGCACCCGTGTGGAGCTCAGGAAATTTCATTGGACTGATCTTCCTCATCTGGCCTGTAGCCAGGATCTCGCACCATCCATATGTTTGGCCCAATGAAGGATGCACTCCGCGCGAAGCAGTACCTCGACGATGCAGCAAGACACTGGATCCGACGTCGAGCGATACAGATCGTACAAAACGCACATACAGGCCCTTCCAGTTAGGTGGCTTAAAGCCATCGCATTGAACGAAGCTTATGTTGGAAACAAGGCGTTTTGTAGCCAAAAGTGTGAGGAATAATTAGGTTGTTGGAGACCTGAATAAAACATATTCTACTGATGTTCGATGACGATGTTTGGTTTGTGGGGCGCTTATCAGCGACTGTACAAATTCCCAACCTTTGCTCAGTCCAGTCTCGCCACTTTCGTATATGATGATGAAATGAGGAGGACAACACAAACACCCAATCATCTCGAGGCGGGTGAAACTCCCTGAGCCCTCGGGATTCGAACCCGCGACCCCGTGCTCGGGAAACGAGAACGCGACTGCGAGACCACGAGCTGCGGACTGTTGACGTTCGAGCAAACCCTGTCTCGCTACTGTCAGTCTCGAAGAAGTGGTGTTGTTCTTTCATTTCTTTTTTCCCAAGACTAGTTAAAACTTTCACGCACACAATTGCAAACATATGTCAGTTTCTTAAACAAGTGTGTACAGGTGAGATCACGAGATGATGAACGTTAACGACCACGCTATACAGAAATACGCTGCAAGCGAGGTTTGGAAGTTTGTATGGCGAGAAGAGGACGATTTATCTGCATCTTTATAGACACAGAAGAAAAGGCGAGTACTGTTTGCACAGAAAATGCCGAAAACTGACTAAAAGCACACCCACAGTGGCCGATGTACCAAACCAACAGCCATTAATCGACACGTGACCTCTACTTGGGTTTGGTTCATCTATGCCTCACGATATCATCTCGCTGCTCATGAGAATACATAAGAGCAAGTGCGAACGACTAGGATTTAAAACATCTTTTCGAGCGTAGCGTCTAGATTTTTGAGACCCCCCTGTCTTTCACTCAGAAGGACTGGAATGGTCTTGACTGATAAGGGAAAGGGAGTGGTGGGGGGCTAGTCCTGGAGGTATGGATCCTCTGCATCTTCCTCCAGTACCAAGGAATTTATTCCCTGATGCCTTAACGCATATCCTATTGTTCTGTCCCTTCTCCTTGTCAGCATTTTCCACGCCTTCCTTTCTTCAATGATGTGCACAGAATCTCCTCATTCCTAACCTAATCAGTCCGCCTAATTTTCAACATTCTTCTGCACCACCACAGCCGAAACGCTTCGATTCCATTCTGTTACGGTTATCCCATAGTTCATGATTCACTACCATACAACGTATTTACAAATTTATTCCTTAAATGAAGGCCTATGTTTGATACCGGCAGATTTCTTTCTGCCAGGAGTGCCCTCTTTGCCTGAGCTAGGTTGCATTTTACGTCCTCCTCGCTCCATTCGTTACGGGTTATTTTGCTTCGAAGATAGCAGAACTCCTTAACTTCGTCTACTTCGTGTCCATCAGTTATGATATTAAGCTTCTCGCTTCTCTCAATTCTGTTGCTTCTCATTGCTTCATTCTTCTTCCGTTTATTCTCAATCCATATTTTATACTCTTAGACTGTTCATTCTATCCAATAGATCCCGCAGTTCTTCTTCGCCTTGATTGAGCGTATCATCGGCGAATCTTATCATTCATGTCTATTCAACCTGAATTTTAATCCTTTCCATCATTGCGTCTTCTATATATAGACTGAACAGTAGGGGGTGAAAGACTGCATTCCTGTATTACAATCTGTTGAAACCACGTACTTCGTTCTTGGTCTTCCAGTCTTATTGGCCGGCCGCGGTGGTCTCGCGGTTCTGGGCGCGCAGTCCGGACCCGTGCGACTGCTACGGTCGCGGGTTCGAATCCTGCCTCGGGCATGGATGTGTGTGATGTCCTTAGGTTAGTTAGGTTTAAGTAGTTCTAAGTTCTAGGGGACTAATGACCACAGCAGTTGAGTCCCATAGTGTTCAGAGCCAGTCTTACTGTTCCCTCTTGGTTCTTGTACACAATGCATTTTACCCGTCTCCCTCTGTAGCTTCCTTCTATTTTTCTCAGAATTTCCAACACCTTCACCACTTTAAAACATCGAACGCTTTTTCCAGGTCGATAAATTCTATGAAAAGAGTCTCGATTTTTCTTAAGTCTTTCTTTCATTATCAATCGCAACGACAGGACTGCCTCTGTAGTGCCTTCACCATCGCTAAAGCCAAACTGATCATCATCTACCAGATCTTCTTTTTCTCTTTTTCATTCTTCTGTATAATATTCTTGCCAACAATATGAATGCATGAGCGCGTTAGGCTGATTGTGCCATAGTTCTCACACGTGTCTGCTGTTACTATCTTAGGAATTATGTGAATGATATTTTTCCGAAAGTCATGGTACGTCGCCAGTCTCATAGATTCTATATACGAACTTGGATAGTTGCTTTGTTTCCATTTCGCCCAATGATTTCATAGATTCCGGTGAAATATTATCTATCCCTTCTGCCTTATTCGATCTTAAGTCTTCCAAAGCCCTTTTTAATACTGATTCTAATACTGGATCCCCTGACAATTATTTCATTTTCGATTTCTTCACGTATTTCATGCAGCCATTTCCCCTTAGCTTTCCTGTACTTCTTATTTATTTCAATCCTAAGTTAGTTATGTTAACTGTATTCCTCTCTTTCCCTGAACATTGTTGTACTACCTTCTTTCGTTGATGAAGTGAAATATTTCGCCTGTTACCCAATGTTTCTTCGCTATAATTTTCCTTGTTCCTGTGTTTATCTGCACAACATCTGTGGTTGCTCTTTTTAGAGATGTCGACTTCTCTTTAACTGAACTGCTCTCTCTGGTGTTCCTTATCACAGTATTCACATCTTTAGCGTACACCAAAAGCATAAATAGCTTCAAGTCCCGTATGAATAAAATCGAAGAGAACCAGTTCCTTGTGAGAAAATTCTATAACAGAGATAATGTAGATGTAAACGTTTTGTAGTAGGTTACCAGCAACATACAGTCCGCACATGAAAGATACTTGCCGCATTTAATAAAATGTTCCGGACTGTCATGCTGTGGCCGAATGGATTTCACCATTAAAAACCCAATGTTTCATCCCCATTTGCGGAAGACATTTTCAGTGAGAATCTTAGCTGACAGTAGCGAGCCAGGGTGCGAATCGGACATGCAAAGAAGCTACGATCTCCCTCGAAAATATTCTCCGCAGATGGGGACGAAACATTCGGCACAATAGCCCGGAACATTTTGTTATGACATTTCCGACCCTGAAAGTTTACCTTTTACAAAGATACTGGTATTTGTGAGGTGTGTATTGTGTAATAAAAACGAACTATCAGCATGAACCTTGAGTAAAGCCCCGAACTATTCAGCTATGCTGTAGATTATGCGTATTTATGCGGTGTCGTCGAGTATATGGAGCAGCGCAAGAAGTATCGACAACCTCAGAGATACTGCACAGCAAAGCGGTACCACGAGGCGCCAATGAGATGCTAGGAAGAAGCCGTGCCTCCCGTAGTCCCGAGGCGTCACAGCCGCGCCCTTCAGTCTGGAACCGTGTGATCGCTACGGTCGCAGGTTCGGATTCTGCCTAGGGCATTTTTGTGTGTGATTTCCTTAGCTTAGTTAGGTTTAAGTAGTTCTAAGTTCTAGGGGACTGATGACCTCAGATGTTAAGTCCCATAGTGCTCAGAGCAATTTGTACCATTTTGAACGACAAGTTTTGTAGTTTTGAGAGTACTCTAACTGTATTGTTACTTGCCACCTCAGTGTCCAAGATGTCAAACACAACAATTTATGCCCCAGAAACCAAATTATAAACGCGGTCCAACGACAAACGTTTAATGAAACAGTAACAGCCACATGCACTTACTTAATGAGGGAGCAATGGAAATGAAGTCATGGGTTGTGCGGCTGGTCCTGGCGGAGGTTCGAGTCCTCCCTCGGGCATGGGTGTGTGTGTGTGTGTGTTTGTCCTTAGGAGAATTTAGGTTAAGTAGTGTGTAAGCTTAGGGACTGATGACCTTAGCAGTTAAGTCACATAAGATTTCACACACATTTGAACATTTGAATGGAAATGAATTTTCCATAGATGGACAGGTTATCGTCAAACAGTAAGTAAAAATTCACGAAGAACCTGTCCAAAAATTATATGATGGTACGCTTCCAGGTTAGCCGGAATCCATGCAGTGATGTTGCTCCAATCTATCAGTGAATTTGAATTTGAAAAGAATATTTATTTAAATAATTCATTAAACCACGTAGATGAGAACATAGTAAAAACTAAATCTCCACATACTATTGCAAAAAGAGATTTCCTCACTGACCTGTGTACCAAATATCTCATTAGCACACGGTATCAGAGCACTGCTTTTTTTTTTTTCACTGAGAAATTATCAGTCCTCCAAAAGCACAACGTTAATTCATGAGAAGTACTGAATGCATAGTGCAAAGGTTTGCAATAATTGCATACAATTAATTCAGTCAACTATTTGTGTCACATATTAGAAGAGATGTAACAATACCTGCAGCAACCATTATGAGCTAGATGATGGCATGGCAGCACGCAGGTACGTTACATAAGATAATAAATGAAATGGAAATGAGCGTTTGGCACCACTGTCCGGGAGGCTCCTTGCGGGGCAGGTCCGGCCGCCTTTGGGGAGGTCTTATTACATTCGACGCCACGCTGGCCAACCTTCCCCTCCGGATGGGGATGAAATGACGATGAAGACAGTACAACGCCCAGTCCCTGAGTGGAGAAAATCCCCGACCCAGCCGGGAATCGAACCCGGGCCCGTAGGACGGCAATCCGTCACGCTGACCACTCACATATCGGGGCCGACATAAATGAAATGACTTGGGTTGAATGAAATAATTCAAAGAACATGTACGAAATATTAATGTATTGTCTCAAGGAGACGCAGGCAATTCACAAATCGCATATGGATTCTCACTGTGGCTGACACAACAAAAGTTTTCTCGAATAAATTAACGAAATTACATATTCTCGGTACACAACTTTTAACAAGACAATAAATCATTTACAACTCAGGAATAGGTGATAAGTTTATATCTACAAGACGACGGATAGGAAAAATATTATTCGATCCTATAATCAGCTTCCACTTCAGAAACGTGAGCAAACTTTGTACCTTGTGACAACTGGAAAAAGAGAAGAGCGTGCGAGAGAGAATTGATATATAAAAAAGTGATACATACACATGTGTATAATAAACCTCAAAAACATTTCTCTTCTTAGTACTTGCTAGACATTGGAAATTAAGTCTTATCTAAAAGCGCTGCGGGCAACACGTCCGTCCTCCGAGACTGCTGAACGAGCTCTGATCTTACCGCCGAACCACTTCGCCCACCATCCAAGTTGGGCGCGATCCAAAGATCACTGAAGTGCTTCGTCTGCCTTTTCGTTTTGCAATTGTTTATCATTCTCCTGGTTATTAATAGTTGTGAAATAACTGAATGATAGGATGCCATTGAGAGATACTTAATTTGAAATTCAAGTAAACACGCTCTTTTAGTTTGTCTAATATTAACAACAGAAGATTTTAATTTTGGCGCGCAATTACCGAGCGCAACGGCCAATCGCGGGAAAAGGACCAACATTTAGGCGGTCTTTCTCACGATACCTGTACCGAATAAACCATCTTTTATCGGTACCTCACACCACATAAGGCCATCTTGCCACTGCTGCCTTCTCAACTGTTCTAACAAGAGCTTCTTGTAGCCGAATATGATGGCTGCAAAGCCAGAAATATTACAAGCTTCATTCCAACACGTGGAAGGATGTCATTGCAAGTTCTGTACACGGAATGATCGTGCGATAACCCTGCAAATATTTAGAATTCACGGTTGATATGACCTACACATTGTCTATTAGACACCACGGCAAATAACTGAAAAGATCTCATAAGCTTTGTGGAAACTGCGAACCAGCTCGCATCAACGCGATTGAAAGCAAGAAGCGGAGTAGATCAGACTGCCGACAACCAGAGACAGAATCTAAACATAGAATGGCGAAAACTTATTCGGAACATCACGGCGTGGTTTCACACTGGCGAACGTTTCCCATTGGCTGATGGCTCAATAGGCCTCCAAAGATCACCAGGCGTAGGCAGAAATTGTCGAAAGAGCTTTTCGACTATTAGAATCTGATCATAGGACAAACATGCAAAGATAAACTAGCTACCTGAGAAAAAGCAAAAGTATTTTTACCAAAGAATGGAAGTGAAAATAACAGGCAACTTTAAAGTTTCTGGCACGCTCTGTTAAATGCTTTCATAAATCTGGCTGTCCACCAAAGGGTAAGAGATTTTGTGCTAGGATATTCTGTTACTAACTGTTCGTTGATAGTGCTATGTGTTTATACTGCTCGTTAAAACGCGTAACGATACACACAAAGGTAGTTAGGAAAGTGATATTAGTGGACGATATATCTCTGTCGATTAACGCAGGCCATTTAGGTCACAGCTATAGCAAACAATGTAATCGGATTCCACACAGTTGGACGTCAGAGCTCGTCCTTTTAATAACATAAGTGATCACGCCTGCAATAAATGTCCTCGTTAATTGCGTAACTGTGTGAACCAGCAGTAATTCAATGGCACATGTCAAAGTCTGTGTTTTATTTTTATTTCTTTACGAGTCAAATTAATTTTCAAAAGGGAAATTGTTTACCGGTGTCCTTCATCAAGTCGCTAGCGCCAGTTTTCCCCTTTTTCTTCAGTCTTGTTCCACAACAACAGCAACATATATAATACGAATGTAGTTCATCCTTTATGAGTAAACACGTGACGCGTCAGTCTTCTGGGTAGAGTAATGTGGGGCGGAAATCTGATCTTTTTTTGTTGCCATATAGTGATTAGCGAAGACGAATAGATTCGAGTTTCGACCATTAATTAATCACTACGTAAGGGAAGGTATAAAAGCATCGTGCCAACTCTCAGAACGAAGTGGAAGACTCCGCTCCTTCATATTCAACTGCTCCCAAGCGGACAAACAAGTTTAAATTTGGTTGAGACAGTTCAGGTGATGATCCGTTTAGTAGTGAGTAGTCGGTCAAGACGTGCCACTATCCCAGAAACCATTGTAAAAGTGCATAAAATGGTCATGAAGAATCAACAGCTGAAAGTACCAGAAATTCCTGAAGCTGTAGGAATGTCATCTGAATGGGAACATAACATTATAAAAGTGGAATTGGGTATGAGAAAATTATCTATTGGCTGAGTGCTGTACTCGTAATGCAGGATCAGAAATGCTTCAGAATGGAAATGTTCAATCATTTACCGATTATCAAAGCAACCAACAAGATTTTTTGCGCCAATTTGTGACCATAGATGAAACTTGGATCCACTGCTTTACCCCAGGGACACAACAAAAGACAAAGCAGTGGAAGCATGTTGATTCACCTCCGCTGGCACCACCACCAAAGAAAGCAAAGGCAATACCGTCGGCTGGAAAGGTTACAGCGTCAGTTTTATGGGATGCGAAGGGTATTCGGCTGATAGATTATCTTCCCATTCGTCGAACAATAATGGGACAGCACTATTTTAACCTCATGGACCAACTGCTGCAAAAGATGACATTAGTGGCTATGCTTTCTAAGTACAAAAACTTCGGTGTTATGTTCATGCATTATACTTTGGATAATTGGAGACAGTAGTCCATCAGTTCTTGGGCGCATTTTTTTAAAATTAATTTGACTTTATATGCTTGACGAATATTAAAAATGGTTTGGTATATGACTGTCAAAGCATTTGAGTTATCAACTTGCCATAAGATAGTTTCATGAATACCATGATATTCACTTCAACACGTTTAACAGTTTTTATGTGTCACAACTGGTACACTCTTTGTCACGTTAAGAATCAAATCAGTTATCATTTATACTAAAGAATGGGGGGCTCACGCAGATTTTGCTCCATGTAATGCTTAATCAGGACTGGAAATACTTCGTTACATACAACATTTTCTTCTCGGGCTTACATTGTTAAACATAGCGGACACAGCAAATAAGTGTAACGTCCCGCATCTTTTCCTCCCCGAAGCCGTCGACGCCAGTATCTCGTATACGGGTGAAGATCAGCTTCGGCTGCCATTTAGTTGCTGCAACCCCCTCATGGAACCGAAAGCAAACAAATACACACATTTTTTGTAGTTTCAAACGAAACTGAACATCACTTAACCAACAGTTTATTTACTATATAATACTTAAATTATTAGGCAGGTACTTGTATTCCACATACGTCGTTGCTGCAATCAGACCCATAATAATACAGCAATATAACTTGTATCATCATACACACACAACCAGAGATTCTCTTGAAAATAGCAATTGTCGTATCTGACTGTGGAAGAAATCCTCAGATATCTGCATTATTTTCAGAATATATAATAGCTCCACGCTAAAACATATATCCCGTTGAATTCTTTAGAAAACTAATTCATATTCCTCATTGCCACCTGAAAAATTATCCCGAGTCCACCGTCTGGAAAGTTGATGGATGGACGTGGAGAGAGGTGGAGTTAACTTCCATTTGTTTTTAATTCTTGGTGCATGGCTAGCGCGAGTCTGTGCGTTGTTGGAGCACTGAACGAAAACATGGGTTTGAACTAGTATTAACAGATCCCGTTTGCAGAAAGTGGGGACTTAATGATTGATCGTTTATAAAATCAGCTGGACAAGGACGTAAAAGGCTATACATCAAAAATCCTTTATAAAGATACCGTCACTGAATAGTTAAATGTGAAGAAACACATGCGTAATAAAGAATTATGTGCATTGATTTATTCTTTTTTGGAATCCTGTGGATGCCTTGGGCAGATGGAGGGAATATTTTGATGAGTTGCTCAATGTAGGTGAAAATACGATCAGTAATGTTTCAGATTTCGAGGTAGAATGGGATAGGAATGATGATGGAAATAGGATCACGTTCGAGGAAGTGGAGAAAATGGTCAATACATTGCAGTACAATAAAGCAGCTGGGGTGGATGAAATTAAGTTGGAACTCATCAAATACAGTGGAATGTCAGGTCTTAAATGGCTACACAGGATAACTGAACTGGCCTGGGAGTCGGGACAAGTTCCATCAGACTGGACAAAAGCAGTAATCACACCAATCTTTAAACATGGAAACAGAAAAGATGGTAACAACTAGAGAGGTATCTCTTCAATCAGCGTTGTGAGTAAAATCTTCTCAGGTATTGTTGAAAGGAAAGTGCGAGTATTAGTTGAGGACCAATTGGATGAACATCAGTGTGGATTTAGGCCTCTTAGAAGTTGTCAGGGCCAGATCTTTAGCTTACGGCAAATAATGGAGAAGTGTTATGAGTGGAACAGGCAATTGTATCTATGCTTTATAGAACTAGAAAAGACACATGACCCGGTTCCTAGGAGGAAGTTATTGTTTGTTCTATGAGAT
Source organism: Schistocerca gregaria (assembly GCF_023897955.1). NCBI lineage: Eukaryota > Metazoa > Arthropoda > Insecta > Orthoptera > Acrididae > Schistocerca > Schistocerca gregaria. The sequence continues at coordinate 135,983,869 of NC_064925.1, read as the reverse complement.
TATGGAATAGGAGGCAAACTTCTGCAAGCAATTAAAGGTCTTTACATGGATAGTCAGGCAGCAGTTAGAGTTGACGGTAAATTGAGTTCATGATTCAGAGTAGTTTCAGGGGTAAGACAAGGCTGCAACCTGTCTCCAAAGTTTTTCGTATTATTTATGGGTCATGTGTTGAAAACCATAGACTGGCTGAGTGAGATTAAGATATGTGAACACAAAATAAGCAGTCTCGCATATGCGGATGACTTAGTTGTGATGGTAGATTCGATTGAAAGTTTGCAAAGTAATATTTCAGAGTTAGATCAGAAATGTAAGGACTATGATATGAAGATTAGCATCTCCAAAACGAAAGTAATGTCAGTGGAAAAGAAATATAAACGGATTGAGTGCCAAATAGGAGGAACAAAGTTAGAACAGGTGGATGGTTTCAAGTACTTAGGATGCTTATTCTCACAGGATGGCAACATAGTGAAAGAACTGGAAGCGAGGTATAGCAAAGCTAATGCAGTGAGCGCTCAGCTAAGAACCACTCTCTTCTGCAAGAAGGAAGTCAGTACCAAGACTAAGTTATCTGTGCACCAATCAATCTTTTGACCAACTTTGTTGTATGGGAGCGAAAGCTGGGTGGATTCAGGTAACCTTATCAATAAGGTTGAGGTTACGGATATGAAAGTAGCTAGGATGATTGCAGGTACTAGTAGATGGGAACAATGGCAGGAGGGTGTCCACAATGAGGAAATCAAAGAAAAACTGGGCATGAACTCTATAGATGTAGCAGTCAGGGCGAACAGGCTTAGATGGTGGGGTCATGTTACACGCATGGGAGAAGCAAGGTTACCCAAGAGACTCATGGGTTCAGCAGTAGAGGGTAGGAGGAGTCGGGGCAGACCAAGGAGAAGGTACCTGGGTTCGGTTAAGAATGATTTTGAAGTAATAGGTTTAACATCAGAAGAGGCACCAATGTTAGCACTGAATAGGGGATCATGGAGGGATTTTATAAGGGGGGCTATGCTCCAGACTGAACGCTGAAAGGCATAATCAGTCTTAAATGATGATGATGATGATGATGATGATGATGATGATGATGGAATACTAATGTAACTTTAAAACGTGAGACGGATTGATGTTCCGGCTTGATAGTGTAGTTAATTAACGTACCTATCATGTAGCTTCATTAAAATATAATGTTTTTTGAAACAGATACATATTCTGCAAATTAGTTACCAGTCGTATTTCACAGTCTGAATGCAGTGAGGACGACGGCAGGCGTTGTGCAAAGGCCTAAACCTTTTCCGCTTTTGAAGGACGTCATCTTTACGCCAGTGACTGCTATAAGTTTTTATTACACTACTGCAATTTCGCCCTTAGGCCATTATCAAGTGCTATTATAGCTTTAAGCCATGTCAACGTAATGTGAGCTGACACATTTGTGTATCGTTGTCAATCCACAAATGCTTCAGTTTACATTACATTGACATGGCTTACAGCCATAATACCAGCACTTAATGGCCTAAGGCCGAAATTGCAATAGTGTAATAAAAACTTATAACAGTCACTGGCGTAAAGATGACGTCCTTCAAAACAAATTTTATGACTGTGAATCCCAGCTACAACATGTGTTTTCCACATTTAGTTCCTCACTACAAACGAAACGGGCGGGTGTGAGGGGCGATCATCACCAAGGAATAGAAGTATTGGGTTGATGTCTAAGTCCGTAGCGTTCTTCCGTAAGTTTAGTAAACACAACGGAGATTTTAGCCGTCAATAATATACTGTCCATCACTATTTACAAAAGTCTGCCAACGCTGGTACGGCTGTAAAAATCACGTGGTCTTGAGGTGAAGAACTCGTCCAGCCATTTTTGGGGCGCATTTTCCCTAAATGGAAGTTCCTTGGAGGGTGTTCGACAGAGAGAGAAAAAGATGAAAATCTGAGGTGCGGTGAATAAGATGTGTTCGGAATGAGTTCCCAACCCAACTCTTGTACAGCTGTCTAGTGTTTTCTTGTCAGTCTAGCAGGATGCGGGCGGCCATTATCGTAGAGTTGCATCACTTCACCCAGCCTTCCTGGTTCTTCTGTGATGGCTACGCCTCTGGAAGCAATTCACAGCGCACCACACCGTCTCTGTGCCACCAGATAAGTAACATCATCTTTTGCTGATGCACGCAGGTCTTTATAAGGGGAGTTGCTGCTTTGGTTAGCCTCAACCATTCTTTATTTTCCTTAAGTTAGCATAATGACACCATCCCTCGTTACCAGTAACGATACAGGTTAAGAATTATTTGTTTTCTTCATGAACCAGTTGATGACGAGCAAGCAGAGATGCACAATTGGCCGCCCGCTGGTTTTTATGATTCTGGCTTATCGTTAGCGATACCCAAACACCAAATTTTTGAATCAAATGGTTCAAATGGCTCTAAGCACTAAGGGACTTAACATCTGAGGTTATCAGACCCATAGAATTAGAACTACTTAAACCCAACTAACCTAAGGACATCACACATATCCATGCCCGAGGCAAGATTCGAACCTGCGACCGCAGCAGCAGCGCGGTTGCGGACTGAAGCGCCTAGAACCTCTCGGCCACAACGACTGGCATGTTTGAATCTCCCCATTGCACGTAAATATCGCACGATGGTGAAATGATCACGGTTTATCACATCTGCCAATCCTGGAGTACACTGATATGGATCATTGTGGGTTAACGTGTCAAAACGATCTTCATCAGACCCCAAAAGTCTTCCTGAACGTGGAGAGAGCCGGCCAGTGTGGCCCAGCGATTCTAGGCGCTTCAGTCGGGAACCGCGCCACCGCTACGGTCGCAGGTTCGAATCCTGCCTTGGGCATGGATGTGTGTGATGTCCTTAGGTTAGTTTGGTTTAAGTAGTTCGAAGTTCTAGGGGACTGATGACCTCAGATGTTCAGACCCATAACGCTCAGAGCCATTTGAACCATTTAAACGCGGAGAGTCATCAATGTCTTAAAACGAGAAACCCATTTTCTTGCAGTGGCATTATCCGCATACATAGCGCAAATATTTCTGACTGCCTCCGCTGCTGTCACCTCTCTATTGAACTCAAAAGAGAAGAAAACTGTTTGTCGGAAATGTCCCGATTTCTGCACTTATCACTTCATTTTGTAGCGTCCACAACGCCACTCACAATCTCCAAGTGACAGTTGTAAGTAGGCTGTTTAGGTTTTTATATTGGTAACGCCACGTAGCGCTCTGTATGAAAATCAATGGCTGTGCTGCGTGCAGTCTGTGGCTGGGTGGCATTGTTGGAATAGTCGCTATTGTAGTGTTGGGCAGTTGGATGTGAACAGCGCGTAGCGTTGGGCAGTTGAAGGTGAGCCGCCAGCAGTGGTGGATGTGGGAAGAGAGATGGAGGAGTTTTGAGAGCAGATGATCTGGGCGTGTGTCCATCAGAGACAGTAAATTTGTAAGACTGGATGTCATGAACTGACATATATATATTATGACTTTTGAACACTATTAAGGTAAATACGTTGTTTGTTCTTTATCAAAATATGTCATTTGCTATCTATGCCTATCAGTAGTTTGTGCCTTCAGGGGTTAGACTTTTTTATTTAGCTGGCAGTATTGGCGCTCACTGTATTGCAGTAGTTCGAGTAATGAAGATTTTTGTCAGGTAAGTGATTCATGAAAGGTATAGGTTACTGTTAGTCAGGGCCATTCTTTTGTAGGGATTTTTGAAAGTCAGACTGCGTTGCGCTAAAAATATTGTGTGTCAGTTTAATGTTGATCAGTACAAGTAAAGAGAGTAATGTCTGAGTACGTTCAGTTTTGCTCAGGTGTTTGAAAATCAAATAACGTAGAGGCTTATCAGCACAGTAAATCATTAATTTTTCTAAGGGGACGTTTCACAGTATGTAATCTCAGATAGTAACAGTGAGCTGCAAATAAAAAATGACAATCGATAAATTAACCAGTACCAACCGGAATAACAACCTGCAAAAACAAAAACGTTACGAACTTGCGCACCAACCTGACGCTATTTGGCGCGACGAGTAAAGTTGCAGTCAGTCAGTGGGCAAGACGGGGGCAGAAGTTAAGACAAATGGCGGCCTAACGGTAATAATAAAGCAATGGAAGGCACGCAGGTGTGTGTTCTCGAAATATACTGTTGGACCCTGTGCTGAGACGTCGCTTTAATTCGTCGGCTGATCGCGACCTCCTAGAGGCGTGTTGCGCCGAAAATCGATTGGGCGCAGCTGACTAAAATTAAGACACTAGCAATGGCTAGTGCAAAAGGTCACATAAGTGGTTTAGAACATCGGATCAGAGCTGACCGAAAGTTATTGCAGCGGGGACTGCTTGCTGGTTTAACAGCAACTGCCTTTACGACGCAGGGGAGTTACCTCATTACCAGGGGTAGCCAGGTACTGGAGATTAAATATCACCGATTCAGCATGAAGACAAAGACACTACAGTGTTCTTGGCCCAGTTACTTCATATTCAAGCCACGGACTCGTGATAGGAACCGATGCTGTAGCAAAACAATGACAGTCCAGGACCATATAAATATTCGTCATTGTTAGTCAAAGGGACCACAGTCTACCAGTCTTCAGTCCCGAGGGAGGACTTAAATCTGTCCATGAGTCAACAGGGATTCTGTCACTGCTGTAGGCTCAGCACCCTCCAACCAGCAGACCACCAGAGAGTCTAAGACAGCTGCTGCCAGCCATCTACCCAGGGGGTCTACAGGTTGAGCCCAGGTCATGGAGCTTTCCAACCGCCATCACATGCGCAGGTGAACCCCTCGCTTCCTGCCCCTACTTGTGTCAGCAGCCACCGTGAAACCTGGGAGGCAAGGGAAGGCAAGATTCGGTTACGATTGAGGGCGGGCCCGTAAACAGTTACTATTGGTTGCCTTTTACAGTTACACACAATTTATTGTAAACCAGTAATTCCAGACTCAACAATAAATGAAAATAACACACGTTATTATTGGAGGAATAAACAACTGTGTAAATAATAGTGTTTTCAGTGAGTTACAATTTAGCAAATCACCAATAAACACAGATACAGCAGATAATGTTTTAATAGCAAGCCACTCTGATCTGGGCAGAAGGCCTTACACGCCAGGAATGGCAGTAAATTAAGAACTGTTTAAAACTCGCTGCAACTTGACAATTTACAGGTATTGAAATATTAAAGACAAGTGGCCACAAACACATCAGAAAGTATCAGACGCCAGGAATGGCAGTAAATAAGGTTTTAAGGCTTACTGCTAAAATACAAATACCAAATTAGAATTTCAAGGCAAATGACCACAACCACGGCTGAAGGCCTTACACGCCAGGAACGGCAATAAAATAAAAAAATTGGAACCCTACTGTAAAACAGCAAATGCAATAGCTGAGGTTAATTAAAAAATATCCACTGAACACTACACTGCTAGATTTATTCCAGAAGGCGACCAGAACTATTAACTACACATGTATAACCTATAATGTAAGCATTACAAGTTATTGTAATAAATAATACAATAATAAAACACAAGAACCAGTACATAAGTTCTTTAAAGGGTACTGAGGCAGGTTCTACCCGCAGAAGGCGTGGGCTGAAGGAGCGTTACACTGAACTACTGGCCATCAGACCACCTCTTGGAACACACATATGTTTTAAGAACCAAGGGGCCACAGACGATGCTCCAGGAATCGACCTCTGAGAAGGTCCAGCAACAAACACTTTCACGAGCGATGAGATAGGCAGCCAAGAGTTGCATTCACTTCACAAGATGGTAGCTCAGACTAGGGGCAGTCCAACGAATGACTAATGATAATCTTTCTGAAGGTACCTGACGTCCGATAAAGCAAATGCAACGATGGAACAATACGCCAAATCTGGAACCGGCGGTCTGCACTGCGTCCCCAGAATACTGTGTTTAGAGCGCCCGGAACGAGAAAGGAATCACTACCACCAGAGTAGAAGAATCACCAACTGGCCTGCAATCAAGACAGCTGTCAAAACTACACGCCTTACCGGACAGTAGCGGCAAGGCGAGGAAACGTACACTTCCGTTACGTACATTAACCCCCATGGCAGGTAACTGGGGCGTTAGCGGCCACCAGGCAAGAAAAATTACCTCTGGTTGAACTTAACAAATTGTAACAAGTAGAACTGCCGCCCGAAGTGGCCGAGCGGTTCTAGGCGCTATAGTCTGGAACCGCGTGACTGCTACGTTCGCAGGTTCGAATCCTGCCTCGGGCATGGATGTGTGTGATCTCCTTAGGTTAGTTAGGTTTAAGTAGTTCTAAGTTCTAGGGGACTGATTACCTCAGATGTTTAGTCCCGTAGTGCTCAGAGCAATTTGAACCAAGTTGAACACCGTAAATAGTAAAAAGAAGTAAAGGAAAGCTAATCAGATCCGCCTTCCCCAAGTGCTCCAGTCGCTGCTCTTCGCCTCGGCGACACTACGAGCAGCATCGCGAACCCAAGTCACTGGAGAATCGCGAGATATCACAATGGTGGAGGTTTCTCTACTTGGATTGAAATGCACCCATCTTAAAGATTGCTGGATCCGGTTTACGACGAGGTCGTACACCTTCGTGACCACAGCCTTTCCATTCAGCAGTCCATGCGTGCCGCCAGCGCTCCCGGCGTGTTCTGGCCCTGCGCGGACTTGGCTCCTCCTGAGTCTCCAACCGAACTCGCACACTCACACGACCTGGAAAAACTACGATGTCGCCCCCATAGGTAGGTCCACAATTACTACATTTCGATAACCGCCGCTGCTGCCACTAGCGGACAGGCAACGCTTGCGAAACCGAGTGGCGTCAGTCAACACTAGAAGAAGACAAATAACCGCAACCATGCCAATTAAACGATATCGTCTGGCCTCCAACAGAGGGCGGGCGGAAACCTACAAACAGCACCAACGCGAGCTGCATAACGGCTCACACCGCTGCTGCTAAGAGCCGTCTCATACACGCTGGGGCCGCAACTTGATCACTCGTGCCTCTGCACAGTACGACTCTCCACAATACGTCCTGGGCTTCCTGGCATCACTATTCTGCATTACGAGCTGCCACATGTTGCAGAGATCAGCATCCTTGCAGCGCCACTGCCATCCTTACCACTGGCCACCCAGCACTGCCAGTTCTCGAGCTACCTCTGCTAACTGTACCTCCTAGCAGGCTGTACTCAGCTTACGTCCTAGATGCTTTGATTTCTACAAGTACCATCACAATTACTGTAGTTTATGGACAATAAATGGATGGTTTAGCAACGATGTTTCTATGACAACACTTCGGACGTTTATTGGGCATGCACTCACCACTCAACTGCTGCACGCCCACGGTGCTGGATTCTCAGCACCCTAACCTCCAACTACACTGGTCCACCACCACAGCCTCTATAGTATTCTGACTTTCTTAATTACTGCCATCGATGTTTTCAGAAACTCATTTCGGAACATTCATGCACAGTACCATTTTTGAAGCGAATAAGTACTGCATTTCGAATTGTTAGCAGAATCCTTAAGTTGGGACAGTTGGCGCCTGCAAGGATGTGAATTGCGGTTAATTTGTCTCACAACGTACATAATCTAAATCATTTGATTCAGGTCCAGGAGGCACGTCAAAACTGCAGTAAAATTTCACCATAAACACAGAACAGCTGATGTTAACTAACAGCATCGTAATAGTAATACATTTTGTTGTTGTCGATGCATACATACACTCCTGGAAATGGAAAAAAGAACACATTGACACCGGTGTATTAGACCCACCATACTTGCTCCGGACACTGCGAGAGGGCTGTACAAGCAATGATCACACGCACGGCACAGCGGACACACCAGGAACCGCGGTGTTGGCCGTCGAATGGCGCTAGCTGCGCTGCATTTGTGCACCGCCGCCGTCAGTGTCAGCCAGTTTGCCGTGGCATACGGAGCTCCATCACAGTCTTTAACACTGGTAGCATGCCGCGACAGCGTGGACGTGACCCGTATGTGCAGTTGACGGACTTTGAGCGAGGGCGTATAGTGGGCATGCGGGAGGCATATGGACATACCGCCGAATTGCTCAACACGTGGGGCGTGAGGTCTCCACAGTACATCAATGTTGTCGCCAGTGGTCGGCGGAAGGTGCACGTGCCCGTCGACCTGGGACCGGACCGCAGCGACGCACGGATGCACGCCAAGACCGTAGGATCCTACGCAGTGCCGTAGGGGACCGCACCGCCACTTCCCAGCAAATTGGGGACACTGTTGCTCCTGGGGTATCGGCGAGGACCATTCGCAACCGTCTCCATGAAGCTGGGCTACGGTCCCGCACACCGTTAGGCCGTCTCCCGCTCACGCCCCAACATCGTTCAGCCCGCCTCCAGTGGTGTCGCGACAGGCGTGAATGGAGGGACGAATGGGACGTGTCGTCTTCAGCGATGAGAGTCGCATCTGCCTTGGTGCCAATGATGGTCGTATGCGTGTTTGGCGCCGTGCAGGTGAGCGCCACAATCAGGACTGCATACGACCGAGGCACACAGGGCCAACACCCGGCATCATGGTGTGGCGAGCGATCTCCTACACTGGCCGTACACTTCTGGTGATCGTCGAGGGGACACTGAATAGTGCACGGTACATCCAAACCGTCATCGAACCCATCGTTCTACCATTCCTAGACCGGCAAGGGAACTTGTGTTCCAACAGGACAATGCACGTCCGCATGTATCCCGTGCCACCCAACGTGCTCTAGAAGGTGTAAGTCAACTACCCTGGCCAGCAAGATCTCCGGATCTGTCCCCCATTGAGCATGTTTGGGACTGGTTGAAGCGTCGTCTCACGCGGTCTGCACGTCCAGCACGAACGCTGGTCCAACTGAGGCGCCAGGTGGAAATGGCATGGCAAGCCGTTCCACAGGACTACATCCAGCATCTCTACGATCGTCTCCATGGGAGAATAGCAGCATGCATTGCTGCGAAAGGTGGATATACACTGTACTAGTGCCGACATTGTGCATGCTCTGTTGGCTGTGTCTATGTGCCTGTGATTCTGTCAGTGTGATCATGTGATGTATCTAACCCCAGGAATGTGTCAATAAAGTTTCCCCTTCCTGGGACAATGAATTCACGGTGTTCTTATTTCAATTTCCAGAAGTGTATAATAAAATCTAACACTTACTTACCATTGGTCTAATTACCATTATTATTCTAGTGAATAGTAGTATTTCTCCCACAGACTCTCCTGTAGCCTCGTTTCTAAAATTTCTGGCTTCATATTAAATATGTTTTTGCCCCTTTCACTGAAGCGCCAAAGAAACTGCTATGGGCGTGCGTATTCAAATACAGATAAATGGAAACAGGCATAACACGGCGGTGTGGTCGGCAACGCCTATGTAACAGAACGAGTGTCTGCTGCAGTTGTTAGATCGGTTACTGCTGCTACAATGGCAGGTTATCAAAATTTAAGCGAGTTTGAACGTAGTGTTATAGTCGACGCACAAGCCATGGGACAAAGCATCTGCGAGGTAGCGATGAGGTGGGGATTTTCCCGTACAACCAATTCACGAGTGACCATGAATATCAGCAATCCCGTGAAACATCTAATCTCCGATATCACTACTGCTGGAAAAACATTCCGGAAAGGAAGGGATCAGCGACGACTGAAGAGGATCTTTCATCGTGACAAAAGTGCAACCCTTCCGCAAACTGCTGCCGATTTCAATTGTGAGCCATCAGCCATTGTCAGCGTGCGAACCATGCAACGAAACATAATCGATATGTGCTCTCGGAGTCGAAGGCCCACTCCTGTATAATAGATGACTGCACGACACAAAGCTTTACACCTCGTCTGGGCCCATCAGCACTGACATTGAATGTTGATGACTGGAAACGTGTTGCCTGGTCGGACGAGTCTCGTTTCAAATTGTATGGAGTGCATGGACGTGTACGGGTGTAGGGACAACCTCATGAATCCATGGAGTCAGCGGGGGACTGTTCATGATGGTGGAGGATCTACAATGGTGTGGGCCGTGTGCAGCTGGAGCGATATGGGACCCCTGATACGTCTAGATACGACTCTGACACATGGCACGTATGTAAGCATCCTGTCTTATCACCTGCAGCCATTCACGTCCATTGTGCATCCCGACGGACTTGGGCAATTTCAGCAGGACAACGCGACACCCTATACGTCCAGAATTCCTACAGAGTGCCTCCGGGAACACTCTTCTGAGTTTAAACACTTTGCAGGTCACCAAACTCCCCAAGAAATGAACGTTATTGAGCATATCTGGAATGCCTTGCAACGTGCTTTTCAGAAGAGATCTCCACCCCCCTTCGTACTCTTACGGATTTATGGACAGCCGTTGCAGGATTCATGGCGTCAGTTCCCTCTAGCGCTACTTCAGACATTAGTCGGCGAGTCCATGCCACGCTGTGCTGAGGCACTTCCCCGTGCTCGCGGGAGCTCTACACGATATTAGGCAGATGTACCAGCTTGTTTGGCTCTTCAATGTATATTGTCATCCCCATATACTTTGGAGTTCATGCATATAGTTTCTACTGAAATATGGGTAGCACAAATTGTTTTTATTTCTCGTATTTAATGTTTGGTTAAAATGATTCTACAATAATTTTTGTCTGCTGTGTAGGAAGATTATAATTTCATAAATATACGGAGGGAACAGTTAGCATTTGTAGTTTCCGAAATAATGGGCGACAAGACTTTGTGCAGCATACATGTATCTGACAATTTTCTTCTTCATTTTAACTATTCGAGATAATTTGCTTGTGACAAAATTATACAACATTTAATAACAGATTCATAATATGGTAAGCAATTTTTTGTGAACTGAAGTCAATGAAATTTGCTAATATTTGCATTGTTCATGACACCGCTGGATATCGATACACCCCACAAAAGTAGGAACATATGGCAAGATAGGTTTGAACAGCTAGGCGCGTTGTTACCTTCACAGAGGAAAGTACTTGAAGTAGGTTCGTACTGAATACCTAGCAGATTGAACAGAAACACGATAAAATCGCGAGTATGCTCTGTCTGTAAATATTTATATTTCCGAATATGCAAACTGTAGTAAAGAGTTCGAAATAGCTTGAACTGCGAGCGCAATTCGGAAAGTAAGGTCCGATCGGTCGGAAATGGAAACTACAGTGAAAATCAAAAATGTTTTATTTGGAGCAGATTGCTTCACCTTACCGCTCCGATTTAGACATTTTTTAATGTTACTTAAAAACCGTCTTGATTGCAATTTTTTTTATTCATATGACCGGTTTCGGTTCATTCTGAACCATCTTCAGATCTGTAAAAATAATGATACTAATTTACTATTTCACGGAAGCAAATCTTTTTCATCCTATCTAATCAACATCAAATGTACCAGAGCGTACCTGGTATTTCAGTTACAGGAGTAACCCCTCCAAATCCAGCAGTTTTCACATGCTACGTCACATAAAATTGGTTGGCAGAGTGATCGTCATTTATATTAATTATAACATTACTACCGACAGGTGGCCTCTGGTACATTTGTTACATTCCATTTGTATCTTTTTTTTTAAATTAAAAATACTTAATTAAAATATATAGGTGTCAAGGTTAAAATCTGTACTAGTCATTATTTAAAAAAAAAAAAAACAGTAAAACTGGACGGGTTACTCCTGTAAGTGAAATATCAGGTACGCTCTGGTACATTTGATGTTGATTAGATAGGATGAAAAAGATTTGCTTCCGTGAAATAGTAAATTAGTATCATTATTTTTACAGATCTGAAGATGGTTCTGAATGAACCGAAACCGGTCATATGAATAAAAAACAAAAATTGCAATCAAGACGGTTTTTAAGTAACATTATAAAATCACTGATTGCTGTTATCCCATAAGACGTTATGTCTGTTTTTGCAAAGTTAGACATTTTTCGTGGCGTTGTACCAACTTTCCAGCACCCTCGTCAGAGAAGGCAGCCACCGCTTTCTCTCACGTCTCTACGCTGGCCTAAGTTCGTTGTCTGTGCTAAAACGTTGCCTTCATAACCAAACGATTCATATGAGCAAAGATGAGAATCAAAGGGAACCAAGTCCGAGCTGTATGGTGGGTGGTCACTTGGTCAGACACTTCCCATCGAAATCGCTGCAGGAGCGTCGCCATTACCCCTGCAGTTAGCGACCGAGAATTACCGTGAAGAAGGAAATACATGACTAATCATGTCGTGTGGGCTTTATGAAATCAGGTAAAATCTCTCACGGGGACCCATACTTGGCACGAGACATTTATGTTCTCGGCATCTTTACTTGCTCACTGTGTGCTCAGAACTGAAACGAGCGACGTGATGCGATCGACAGACGTAATACAGACACTGGACAACACGTCTGCCCACAACTTCATAGGATTTTAACTGTCGTTTCCATTTTACGACCGATCGGACCTTACTTTCCGAATAGCTCTCACTTTATGGACACTTGGATTTTGTTATAACTGGTAAAGATTTTCGCAGAGATGCGCATGTGTGATTGTCAACCAAGCTTAGGATATTATTTACAAGATATTTTGACCACGAGTGATTTAGTCAGGATACTGAACTCACAATAATTATTTCGAAATTACTAATAAATTCATGTCCCTATTAATGGGCTTATTCGCATAACAGCCGTTGCTAAATGGACATTTTTACTGTACAATAATATTACACTACGTTATCGAAGTTCTCCCTATACTTATCAATAAAAGTATGTAATATTTAGCCTGGTTCGAAATGCTGGATGATCAAGACACTGTAGCTGTGGAAACTGCTCTAGTTTCTTTCAGGCAGAAGGAGTAAAAGCGGATAAAAAACTGGAATGTGGAGCATCGAATATGCACTCAATTTTCAATTTTTAAATAAGTGTTTATTTAAAAAACTGAACTTGAAGGACATAAATGATAAACAGGTTTTTACATTTTTGATGGTCCAGTATCTGATACAGTACTGAAAATAATTACTCTTATGTTTTTCCTTAAAGAAATTTTTTTTGTTGGTCTTCCCTTTTAGTTGTAGGGTATCTCTCCCTGTATTTTGTGAGCAGTAACCCACATGAATCAATTTTAATTTTCTAGCTTTAATGTTTATCTTTTCTAACATGATAATTAGTAATATTGATGCATTCTAATATGAACAATCTTTCCTATTGTTTTATAGTCATTTTAATAGAAAAACATAGGGGTGAAAGTAGAAAAGCTAAAATCTGTGGAAAAAACTGAAGCATGTGAGCAATTGTTAATACTGCCCACAGATGGCACAATATTTCTGTAATCACACAATGCACAATATATTTCACAAGTTTTTCACTCGTTCAGCTTTATTGGATAACCTCTTAAAGTAACTAACACATGTTCAATATTATTGCACAATCAGAAATATTGAGTAATAATGCTGAATGTCTAGGGGTCACTTAAATAAGTGACTTTGGCCTGATATTATAAACTAACTGATGTTATCAAAGTAATTTGAAAAATTTTGAAACTTAACACTGTAAATCTTCTTACTCCTTTTCAGTTTTATATTTGCAACAGTACATACTTTTGATTTAAAATTTAACTGGGGTTGTATTTCTTTACAGTACATGTTCATTGTTAGAGTCAAATATGACATATCAATCAGTCTGATCTCTAAACTTTTAATGATTAATAATAGTAAATGTTACAAGAAGGGTACAGCTTCACTAAATGAATAGGTGCAGTAATTGCTCAATGGAAAAGTAAGTGAGTTGACAGCCGGAACTCTTCCAGAATAAAGTGCCAACAACTGGGAGTTCACAGGGTTGTTGTGTAAGACTGGTAAAGTAAGAATATCTGTGCAGCTTTGTGGTAACAGTACTTTGGAAGATGTATGAAGAGATTTTATATTTATTTGATTAAAATTTCATTATTTCTCAATCAATTCTTATTTTTAAAGAGATTACTCACTAAGGGGTGCACTATTAATGTATTTTGCAGTTAATTGGTGGGTCAGAGGGGAGGGGTTAAATCCCAACTGTATAAGTTTTTCTTCTGTCTTTCCTCGTCAATTTGCTTTCTTTCTTTCTCCAACAATAAGACTAAGTGAGGGGATGCAATGGTTGACACACTGGTCTCACATTTGGGAGGACACTGATTCAGTTCTACACTGAGCCATCCAAATTCAGGTTTTTCTGTGATTTCCATAATAGGCTCCATACAGATTCCATGATCTTTCCTTTGAAAGGACTCTACCAAAATCCTTCCACATTCTTGAAATATTTCAAGTTTGTGCTCTTTCTCTAATGACCTTGATTTCAGTGAGATTTCAAATTCTAGTCTTCCTTTTTCTCTCAGCTTCATTGCTTTATAGAAATGGGAGATTAATTTAATAGACAGCTGTAGGCAAGTGTCAGGATAAGGAATCTGACCAAAGTATGTGAAAACTGCATCTGACTGTGATGATAGTGATTTAGTACTAGTAGTTGCCCCTGAGGAGATATACTTGTATCTTATATTTGTGCTTCATAATGAGACAAATATGGTACTTTTTTTAAATTCTGATGCTATAGTAGGCAACTAAACACAATTTTTCTTTCATTTTAGTTAAGATATTTGTTGGATGTATTGAAACATGGACTGCAACTGTTACACATTTCTTTTTACACAGCTAATCAAAATGCTGGTGGCAATTGTCATTCTCTTTGTCATCTCCTGGGGGCCATCACTAATTGACAATGTGCTGACAGCTTATGGTGTTATACCTTGGCAGAAACATGGAATGGTGTACAAAGACATGAGCACAGCCTTCTTGCTCATGGCTTACTGCAACAGGTATATATTTTCCATGTATCACTTATAATCTGTTCAAACTGCTACTCTGTAAATTTATATCAATAGGTAGAGTATTACACAGATTATCATTCAATAAGATTTTCATTCAAACTGATTCTGGCAGCACTGGTATGCATTACATACATATGTACATACACATATAACTCTATAAATCTCTGTATTTGTTATTTGTTTGTGTATTCTAGAAATAAAAGCATCATTGGTACAAATTGAATCAGGTATATAACCTGAACAGACAGTTTTAATGTTGGAAACCAAACTGCAGTATTTTCCACTAGTATTTGTTTATTATGAACCAATTCTTAGCTTATAATCCCATCTTGAGGTACAACAAACTAACATCCAGACATTGAAAACTTAAAGATATTACCAATGCACAGAACCATTACTCATGAATTAGTGCATTTGGTAAGGTGTGGCCTGCTTATTTAAGTTTTCCATGGTTTTCTCAAAAGAGTTCACACAAATTCCATTGTGGTTCCTTCATTAAGGTCATGGCCAACCACCTACTCATCCTCTTAAAACATGCTGGTATAACCTGTGTGTATGCATATTTTTGAGTTGATTATGTTCATTGTATTATGATGGCAAATTATTATTCCTGGATGAATGAATAAATAAGCAAAAATAAATGACATTAGATAGGAAATATCATTCAGAGTGTTCATCACATTTGTTGTGTATCTGATACGTTATGATAGCAGGGTAGCAAGTCACAACAATATCAGAAAATAAATTGAGATTGAATAAACTGCAATGTGAATAGTTGACACTATACAGGAGACACATTTCAGTACAAACATATTTCAGCCTCTAAGTGGTAATATTACATACGCATTGATACAGAGTTATTCCTTTTTTCATTAGGAATTCAAGGGTTATTATGCTGGATTATGGCAATTTACCGTCAGTGTAAGGATGCAAGAGTCTTAAATTGATGTTTGTATACTGAGTAGTATGCCTACTAAAATAGCATTGAATAAACACACACAACTTTAAAGTATTCAAGTTACATAAATGTGTATAAGCAAAGTGTAGACAGTGCTACAGACAAAACAGAAGAAGTGTCAAAGATTACATTACTAAGAATTTTTTAATCCCAACACAAAAATTAATGACCACATATTACACTATACCTACAGAGAATATATAAAAACAAAATTCCAGTGTAGTCTGGACACTAAAATAGGAGTAAGAGTACAGATCATAAGACCAACAATTGCACGTGCAACAAAGGAAAATGTAAATGACACTTATATTGCAGTACAAGACTGTGGTATATGAATATGACTATTGGCGATGTAAATAAAACAGAAAGAAACTTCCACATGGGAAAAATATATTAAAAACAAAGATTCCAAGACTTACCAAGCGGGAAAGCGCCGGCAGACAGGCACATGAACAAAACACACAAACACACACACAGAATTACGAGCTTTCGCAACTGGCAGTTGCTTCGTCAGGAAAGAGGGAGGGAGAGGGAAAAATGAAAGGATGTGGGTTTTAAGGGAGAGGGTAAGGAGTCATTCCAATCCCGGGAGCGGAAAGACTTCCCTTAGGGGAAAAAAAGGACAGGTCGAGTGTACACCTGTCCTTTTTTTCCCCTAAGGGAAGTCTTTCCGCTCCCGGGATTGGAATGACTCCTTACTCTCTCCCTTAAAACCCACATCCTTTCATTTTTCCCTCTCCCTCCCTCTTTCCTGACGAAGCAACTGCCAGTTGCGAAAGCTCGTAATTCTGTGTGTGTGTTTGTGTGTGTTGTTCATGTGCCTGTCTGCCGGCGCTTTCCCGCTTGGTAAGTCTTGGAATCTTTGTTTTTAATATGACTATTGGAGTTGAAATGAAGGTGTGTCTGTGGTTCATTGACTGGATCATGTGAAGACTGAAGAATGGCAATGGGCTCAGCTGTAACTGATCATTTAGATCAGTTGAAAGTTTTGTCATACATGTACTTCTGACAACAAGGCTTTGCTAGAAGATGATAGGTATGAAACTCTTTGAAACTTGTGACAAAATGAGGCCACCACTTGGTTGATCCTCAAGAAGAGACTTCATCAACAAGGCATAGGTTTTCTTCCCTTTAAAGACTATACTTAGGACTACTATGTTTACAATGTACACTCTCAGCATAAGCTCAAACAAAGGAAGCAGTTTGTTTCTTTTCCAGTCTTAAATATGCAATTGTTATGCCAAGAAGTGATGAAAGGATAGAGTAATATGATAATTTTTATTTTATTGTTAGTAATCCATACCTCAGTGACACTTTAAACATTGTACTTAGTATGCTTCTATGAATTTAACAATTCTAAAATTCTCATACTTCAGGAAATGTGGAGCTAACCATGATTTAGGTCTTTTTTCCATTCCTGTACATTATTAAATGATCTGTACAAAGCATAACAAAAACTGCTGTAACCATAAGTCACAATGGTTTTTAAAAGTCAATTTTATTTTCCACCTTGGCTGCATTATGAAAATACTCAATTATCTCACACAGTCAGCTGATTTCAGCAATGTGCCATTCTCAAGTGCTTATTCATAACCTCATAATTTTACAATCACCCCCTCTGGTTGTATACAGTGTAGCTCTATCTTTTGTTTGTTAATTGGTTAATTACTTGCACTCAAGTATAAACAACTACTCACTAACTACACATATTTCTACTTTTATTTTCAGCTGTATCAACCCTGTGGTGTATGGCTTTATGTCAAAAAATTTCCGAGAGAGCTTCAAAAAGGCCTTGTGCCGGTGGCATAACTATGGTGCACTGACACTTCAAGGATCCTCCTACAAGAACAAGAGGCACATGTCACTCTCGCAGACACGGACCACTTCTGTCCGGTATGTGTCCGGATGTTGCTGGCCATGTCACTCGAGGAGTGAGGGCAAGTAGAAAAATCACTGTGTGGCCTTCTTTGGCACTCATGAAAAATGAAGTGGCTCTACCTGACAAAGAAAATATCTACAGTCAAACCAGTAAGATGCAAAACTGATCAGAATTTTGTAAGCAACGGTGGTGTGCTAGTTCAAAGACGCTTTTGTTTGGTAGTAGCTAACAAAGGTTCTTGCATGTATATTTATCATTTTAGCTTTGGTACTAGGGAAGATCATTAAGATACTACACTCATACGTCAGTGCTTTTGAAGCTACAGTAATTTGCAGATTTTGCATTTCTTGCATTACTGCTTCATTGCTAGGGAATGTTAACAAATGAATTTCATATAAACAGAATTGAAAAAGGCAACCATCAGTCAAATTCAGTTGACTGATGTACCACGTGTGAATCAACCACATGTGAATGGTTACTTTCCATCATTTTTGTGTGTTGCTTCCACCACAACAGTGATCATTTGCTTCTTTAGTGACCATTCCTTTAGAGGTTCAAAACATTTATGCTGAGTAGTATATGACAATTTTTTTGCCACAACTCAAATGGAATGAAAAGAAACTGAAACTCTCCATACATTCTCCTTAACACCAAAGTGAACAGCACATCAAACAATTTATTATTTGATGGAGAAAAAAATTGAATTGATATCTCATTTCCAGTATTCACCTGATGTATCTTACAAAAACTTCTTTTTGTTTTTCTTATGTCAAACAAAACATTCAGGAGCATAATTGTTATAGCTTCGAGACGTGTTAAATCCTTCAAACACCACTGTGTCAACATCAAAGTGAAAAAATTCTAGAAATGGTTTCAATGAATGCAAAAGCAAATAAATTTTATAGGTTAATATAAAGATAAAAATGTAATGATTTGTAACAAAAAATATTTTGACTGTTTGTGTTAAAACTTAAAAGGAAGCTCTTACATGAGCCTCATAAATATTATCTACTGGGTGCAAATTTTGGCTGATATGAAATTCTGGACAAGGAAGGCCATTCCTGCAAAGATTTTATGCTGCCAGTTGCCAGAGGCAAAGATCACAATGTGCATGGAAACCATATTTCAATAAGTACTACTACTTGTTGATGTTCTGATTTATGCAGCCACAAGAGAAGAAAGAATAATAATTCCCTTTAATACTCTGTCTCTCTATCTAGAATTCCGTGTAGGGTTATGTGGTATCATGTGAAAATCTTCAAAAGCTCCCATATGATGTAAGGCAATAAGGCTAGACTATTATTGCATTAATGGCATCCCTTCTGCTTCGATGAAATCATACCTTAACAACAGAAAGTAGAGTACTACGTTAACAACTGGTGCCACAGGAATAACTCTAAGTTTGGATTGAGAAAACATGAAACGTGGTACTTGGCCAGTACCTGTTCTTGGCATACATGAATGATTTACCTAAGACATTGAATAACTTTTCAAAAACTGTGTTGTTTAATGATGATTCAGATACATGGAGAAAGAGCCAAGCACAGTCCTAACAGTCATGAACAACAGAATACTGTTTCGTCTTTAAAACTGGGTCAAAGCAAACAGCATAATACTTACAGCAATTGGATAAAGTAGTTGAGCCTAGATTAACACAAAAAATGACTTAAAGCAAGCTGAATTCAGAAATCTATATTGTACAAATGCTAATATCAAATTATTTTGCCATGAGATAGGACCATCTTTGATTATAAAATTTTTGTAGATCAAGTAAAGTGCTGTTTCAGTCATCAGTTCACTGTTCTAGTGACACTAGATATGAGAAGTATAAGTGCCTGTCTCAAGACACTTGAGAACTTCTGAATGCATTTCACTTAAAGCGTGCTTCATGAGGCTTGAGAATGTAAACATGCTTCTGACTCCACAATTCCATGGCCCTCTGAGAGTTTGACATTGACAGGCTCAGTTGACTTGTGGAACAGGCCAATATGCTGAGCCAAGAACCAGGGGTGTAGCCTTCTATTCACACAGAATAATATATGGAATGTACAATCTGATAGCCATGCAGTGACAATCAACACATGAGGGAAGTACAGCCATTTCATTTAAGGTGTGTTATACATTTGGTGTGAGTGGGAAGAGCTGACTAAATGTGATACTTGTAGTGCATACTGAAGGAAATGAAAAGGAAATTGTGGATCTTGGAATATTTTCCAGACATCAGAATGAATAAAATGCAATATCTTATTTGTTGCTGTTATAACCATTTTCAAAAGCAGAAATACGCCAAGCATGATACACTATTTGCATCATAAGATATGAGTATTTCAGGGTAGTCACAATAAGCAGCCCTTCTTCTTTCTAGGTTACTACAATGCAGGTATGAATAATAATGACAATATGTTACTCATTTTCTAGAGGTGACATAATTTATAAGCTGACTGGAGATAAAAATGTTTGATAGTCTCAACACAAATATGATATTCATTAACCTTATGTAGTCACTCTCTTACAAATCTTCTCCTGCCCTATCCTCTTGTATACAAAGTGTGAAATGTATTCTGACTCCTGAAGTTTTCAACTTTGGAACTTTCTTACAAGATTAATCACTGAGTTAACAAGAATGTGCCCCGTATATTTTAATGATTGTAGCATTTGTTTTATGTATGAACTATGCAAAATATACTCTAACAAAAAAATACAAGGCACCACGATAAAATAGGTATGTTGGTCCAAAACTGATATTCATACAGGTATCTATGGAAAGTGCAAAATTGTAGATTTGGTGACCAGTGGATGGATGTGTGGTGCTGCAGCATTATTTCACAGTGTAGTTGGCAAAAACAGTAAACAAGGGACATGCTGATAACAGAGCATAAAGTGTTTGCAAATTTTATTCCGTATACTCAGTTAGATAGTATCTGTGCCTCACAGACAGGCATATGACCAGTATATGAACAAGTCAGCATTTCAGAGAGACTATGTAGTTGTACTGAAAGACACTGGTTGGAATAATTGACAAATCACTCAATATTTGAACAGGAGTAATGCCACTATCTGCTAATGTCAGCAGGAATGGGTGAACCACGGTCAAAAATATGCAGCTCAGGAAGTGGACTGAGTTGACGGCACCCCTTGTGCTGACTACCCTTGACCACTGTACTGACAAGGATGTTTTCAGTGGTGTCAGCCATATTTTGCCTGGTATCTCATTGACTGCAGTAGAATTGTCTTCAGTGATGAGTCCAGATATGAACTGGGCCCAAATGACCAGTGAAGATGTGTCTAGAGATTCTCTGGTCACTACTGGGATACCAACCTGAGGGTTAGCTGCCATATGGCCCAAAAACAAGGAGTGGTGCTCTGGGGTGCCATTTCATTTCATAGCAGGGCCCCTTTGGTTGTCGTATACAGTATCTTTACAGCATAGTAGAATGCTGATGATAATTTATGCTCCACTCTGCTGCCCTTCATGGCATGCCATCCTTACCTTAGGTATAAGCTAAATAATGTCCAGTCGCACACTCCAAACGTTTCTACTGCTTGTCTTTATGCTTGCCAAACCCTGCATTGGCCAGCAAGGTCACCAGATTTCTGTCCAATTGATGACATTTTGAGCATTATAGGCAGAGCCCTCTAGCCACCTTGGAATTTTGACAATCTAATGCACAACCTGGGCAGAATTTGCCACTATACCCATCAGGAGGACATCCAACAAGCCTGTAAATCAACGCCAATCTGAATAACTGTACGCATAAAGACCAGAGGTGGGCTAACACATTATTGATGTGCTCAAATTGTGAAGTTCATTCTCTTGAATAAATCATCCAATTCTTTTCTGAAATTGTAGTGAACTGTTTCCCCACTGATTTCAATCAATACCTGCTCACAGGTAATGTCTGTAATTCCTTTGTGTCTTGATCATTTGTTTTTCTCTAAATGTACATAAAATGTATTGATTTCCATCCCATTCAGATAATTTATTTGTGGTCCATAACTTCTTTTTGTCTTAGAGTGTGCTTAACAATGGAACATACATTAAATAAAATAAAACTCTGAGTGTTCATCCATTTTATATTTACAGCAAGTAGTTGGATGCATAGTTATTGTTATTTTTAATAGTTTTTGTCTTCTAGTTCTGATGATAAAATTGACTCAACAAGTCTGGAAACATAAAAATGTGCTCAATGTTCTAGTTAGCAGAAATTTCATATTGAAAATGGAGTAGGTGTGAAATACTATTGCACGCTGAGAAGGCTGAAAATCTGAATTTGTGACTTTTATTTATAAAAATAGGCCAATTAATTCTGAAAAAAATAATAATGGGGTAAATTGTTATACAGAGCACCATCTGACAGGGTGGCTATTATTGAACTATATGAAATAAAATCATCACAACTTCTGAATGACTTGCATTAGGATGTTGAAACTGCATGGTAGGCCAATGGGAATTAGTATGCACTCACGCATGCACCTTGTTGTTGTAGGCAATTTGTATGTGGAAAGCATGTGAAAAGCAAAATTGGCACAAATGGGGGCCTGAGAAGCTGCATTTCATTATCGCGAAGTCTCTTCACCCTCATCAGTGACTATGTGGTGTGCAATGTCCAGTCACAGAATAATCAGTGCGATATTCCTTGATGGCACAGTAACAACTAAATGGTACGTGAAAGTTTTGGAATATGATTTCGTCCTCTTTATCCAAAGTGACCCCAATTTCAAAAAGGTGTGGTTCATGCTGGTCATAGCTCAACATGATGCAACTCAGCATTGGATCAGGAGAGTGTTTGATGTCTTGAAGGAGCACTTTGGGGTCCACATTCTGACTCTGGGGTATCCAGAGGCCACTAGCTTGGGCCTCTACTGGCCGCCATATTTTCTGGATCTGAACACGTGTGACTCCTTTTTGTGGGGCTAGATGAAAGACAAAGTGTACAGCAATAACCAGAAAACCATTTCTGAGATGAAAACAGCCATTCATGAGGCCATCAACAGTGCCGATGTTCTGACATTTCAGCAGGTCATACAGAATTTTGCTATTCCTCTGTGCCACATCATCACTAATGATGGCAGGCATATCAATCATGTCATAACCTAAATCCAGATATATGTAGTCCCATTTACATGTTGAATTAAATGTGTGCACACTGTAGTTTGTAATTAATTTATGTCTTTTTCATATAGTTCAATAATTGCCACCCTGTAAATGCATTTCTTTTTCCTTTATTATGAGAAGGAAAGTTGCAACACCTTTTTTTCCGCCAACCCTACCAATCACACTCAACCAAAGAGCAATACTGAACCTTGTATAACTCAGCTCCGTCCTCCAACCAACCATGATCCATCCCCACTGCCCCCAGATCATCCACTGTTAACTTTCCAGAATTTATTAACCTTGAACCTTCACGCACCACCATTCCCCAAATCCCTCAAAATGCAAACAAACATTACATTCACAGAAAGAACTGCAGTCCATGATCTAAAAACTGATCCTGACCTTATAATCCTAACTTTAGACAAAGGCTCCACCACTGTCGTTTTGATCCCTAAGGATTACCTGGAAAAAGGATCCCTCCAGCTGCCTGATACTTTCACCTACAAACCTTCCTGCAGTGACCCTATTCCAGTAATCCAGAAGGCTTTCCAGTCACTCCTCAAATCCTTAGGCTCATCCCAGGACCTCTCCCAGAGTCCATCTCTCTACTCATCCCTACCACACCCTGCACTCCTACATTCCTACTTTCAGCATGCTCCTTAAACTCCATAAACCTAACCAAACATGATGCCCCATTGTGGCTGGTTACTGTGCCCCCACTGAGACAATCTCTGCTCTCATAGACCAACACCTTCAACCTATTACCCAGATCCTACCCACCTATATAAAAGACACCAAAAATTTCCTCCACCAACTCTCCACAGTTACTGTCCCTTTACCACATGGTGCCCTGCTCATCAGTATGCCATGTACCTTTAAATAACATTCCTAATACCTATGACCTTGCCGCTATTGAACACTATCTCTCCAAATACCTGACAGATTCCAAACTAACAACCTCCTTCCTAGTCACCATAACCAACTATATCCTCACCCATAATTACTTATCCTTTGAAGGCATTACCCGCAAACAAATCCAGGTTACAGCTATGGGTCCACACATAGCACCAGCCTATGCCAACCCATTCATGGGTCTTTCTAAAAACCCATAATCGTAAACCTCTCACTTGGTTCAGATTCATTGATGACATCTTTGTCATCTGGATTGAAGTTGAGGCCACCCTATCCACATTCCCCTAGAACCTCTACAACTTCTCCCCCATTTGCTTCACCTGGTCCTACTCAATCCAACAAGCCACCTTCCTAGATGTTGACCTCCATCTCAAAGGTGGCTACATCATTACCTCTTCCTATATAAAGCCTACTAACCACAAGCAATACCTCCACTTTGACATCTGCCACCCGTTCCATACCAAGAAGTCCCTTCCTTACAGTTTAGCCACTCATGGTCATCGCATCTGTAGTGATGAGCAGTACCTCTTGAAATATACTGAGGGTCTCACTGAAGCCTCCACTGACCATAATTATCCTCCCAACCTTGTAGAAAACAAATCTCCCATGCCTTATCTTTCCAGTCTCCCACCACCTCCCGAAGTCCCGCAGTCTGGCCACAGAGGAGCATTCCCCTCGTAACTCAGTACCACCCAGGACTGGAGCAACTGAATTACATTCTCTGCCATGGTTTTGACTACCTCTCGTTGTGCCCTGAAATGGGAAATGTCCTGCCCACTATCCTTCCCACCCCTCCTACAGTGGTTTTCCGCTGTCCACAAAACCTACACAATATACTCATCCATCCTTACACACGCCCTGCTCCCAATCCCTTACCTCATGGTTCATATCCTGTAATAGACCTAGATGCATAACCTGTCCCACACATCCTCCCACCACTGCCTACTCCATTCTGGTCACTAAAATCACCCACCCCATCAAAGGCAGGGCTACCTCCGAAACCAATCATGTGATTTACAAGCAAAGCTGCAATCACTGTGCTGCATTCTATGCAGGCAAGACCACCAAAAAGCTGTTTGCCTGTATGAATGGTCACCAAAAAACTGTGGCCAAGAAACAAGTGGATCACCCTGTTGCTGAACATGTTGCCAAACATGATATTCTTCATTTCAATGACTGCTTCACAGCCTGCACCACAAGGATCCTTCCCAATAACACCAGCTTTTCTTCTGAATAGCACAGGTGGGAATGTTCCCTGCAATAAATCCTACATTCCTGTAACTCTTCTGGACTCACCCTTTGTTAGTCAACGTCCTCGCCCACCCAGCCCATTTCCTGTTCCCATTCCAGCACTACACAGCCGTCATTCTATCACCACACCCAGTCTTTTTATTTCTCTCCTTTCCTTCTAGTTCCACCCCCATCCCCACCATACTATACACTATCTCTCCCCCTCCACAACCCAGCCACCTCCTTACACCCAATAAGTTGCCACTCCCATCATGCACTGGTGCTGCTGCTCGCAGCGTGGTTTCAGTTGCCTGAGACTTCAATTGTGTGTGTGAGTTGCGTTTTCGAGAGTCTGTGAGTGTGTGTTTGTGCATATGTGCGTGTGCACGAGGTTTTTTTTTTTTTTTTTTTTTTTTTTTTGGCTACGGCCTTAATGGCTGAAAGCTTTAATTGTGAGAGTCATTTTGTTGTGCCTATCTGTGACTCAGCATCTCTGATATATGGTGAGTAGCAACTTTCCTTCTTATAATATTGTTACATTCCATCCTGGATGTTCCATTGTTTGATTTATTTATTTTCTTTTGTGTAAGTGCCATATTGAGTGATTTATTAATTTTTTTATTAGTTGCGAAGACTCCATTGTCAATACTTCAACTCAGTCTTCTGGAAGTGGTTTCATCATCACTTCTATTTGCAAAAGTATTGCTTTTAGTGCAGGATTCTTAGATGTGACAGATTTTAAGCATATCTAAGGCAAAAGACCGGAATGTATTTAGGTGTTCTGTTGTGCTGTACAGGAACCAAATTATAGTAATTGTAACAGTATGCTCAGTATCATTGTATTGCATGAAGACTTTGAATTGGAGGGTGGAAAAGGAAATCTTTCTGAGTGCCAAACCTCACGTTTATCACAGGAATAAAGAACAATGTGCCCCTTTTTGTACAAAACTTAATTGTTTGCAGAAAACTGAGAAGGTATTCTAATATTCTAGCATGGGAATACGGAAAGTAAATGGGACTCATCAGTGGCTTTGTAGGATATATAGTAGAGATAGGAAGATACCAGAACAGGAGGGGAAAATTGCCGCCCTTCAGGCTGAGTTAGACAAGGCCAGGGGAGGTCTTGACAGGTTAAGGAGGGAGAAGGGTAAAGAGAGGTGGGAAGTGGCAACAGGCTACAGGAGCAACAGGCCTAGAACTTTGTCTGACAGCTTCATGGTGAATGTGGAAAATAGATTTGACCTGTTGCTTCAGTTAGAAGCTGGTGAGTCTCAAGCAGTTGCAGGTGTAGGCAGGGCACAACAATCTTTCAGCAGCAAATTGAAAAGTAAGAATGTGGGGAAATAAGTAAAGAGAAAGAAAGTGTTGTTGTTAGGTAGTTCCCATGGGAGAGGTGTTGGCCAACTTTTGCAGGATTAACTAGGATCAGAATACCAGGTTATCAATTTTTATTTTTTAAACCTAGTGCTCGTCTGGAGCAGGTGACAGAGGATTTAGGATCACTTTGCAAAGGAAGACACCGTGGTTATAGTGGGTGGGCCAGGTAATGGTACTGACGGAGATCCTGGGTACAGTATAGAGTGTGACCTGCCAAAGATTGCATCAGGATAAAAGCATACTAGTGTTCAGTTTGTACCTGTTCTTGGGCACCATGACTGACCTTATTTGAACTCTTCAGTAACCCACGGTTGCTTCATAAGGAAAGAGGGAAGGAGAGGGAAAGACGAAAGGACATGGGTCTTAAGGGAAAGGGTAAGGATTCATTCCAATCCAATTCTAGTCAACACAATCTGGAACTACAACACCCCAATTCAGTAGTTAATCTTTCCCCCAAACCCCTCTCCCAATCCAAAACCTCTGTCCTATCCAAAGGCCTCACCTTTAGCCCCACTCCCAGATTCAACCAAGCACACATCGTCAAAGATTTACTGACCTACGCTCATAGTCTCTGCTAGAAATATCACTTTGCCACAAAGAAAAATAATCCTAATCCTACTCCTCATGATCCAACTCCCCAAGACACTATCCAGATTGAGCCCTGCCTGGAACCCACCTCCTCTTCCTCAAAATCACCCTCTCCAAACCTTCCAGAAATACCTCACTTCCAGCCTTGCCTCTCAATATTTCTTGAAAAACCTTAATCCTACTCATATCACCACAGCTGAAGCCCTGGCTATCCGTGATCTGAAAGCTGACCGATCCATCGTCATTCTTCCAGCTGGCAAGGGTTCCATGACCATGGTACTTGATCGTCGGGAGTATGTGGCTGATGGGACTGCATCAGCTTTCAGACAACACTACATACAAAGTTTGCCAAGGTAATCCCATTCCTTATGTCCAGGTGGAGCTTCAAGTAATCCTCAAAACCTTAGGCCCCCTACAAAACATTTCACCTGACTCCATCAACCTCCTGACCCCCCCCCCCCCCCCCCAACACCCCACACCCCTACCTTCTACCAACTTCCTAAAATTCACAAACCCAAACATCCTGGCTGCCCCATTGTAGCTGGTTACCAAGCCCCCACAGAACATATCTCTGCATATGTAGTCAATACCTTCAACCCATTACATGCAGTCTCCCAGCCTTCATCAAAGGCACCAACCACTTTCTCGAACACCTGGAATCCTTACCCAATCTGGTACCCCCAGAAACCATCCTTGTAACCATTTATGCCACTTCCCTATCCACAAATATCCCATACGTCCAGGCCCTTGCTGTGATGGAGCACTTCCTTTCACGCCGATCACCTGCCACCCTACCTAAAACCTCTTTCCTCATTACCTTAGCCAGCTTCATCCTAACTCACAACTTCTTCACTTTTGAAGGCCAGACATACCAACAATTAAAAGGAACAGCCATGGGTACCAGGATGGCCTCCTCGTACACCAACCTATTTATGGGTCACTTAGAGGAAGCCTTCTTATTTACCAAGGCCTGCCAACCCAAAGTTTGGTACAGATTTATTGATGACATCTTCATGATCTGGACTCACAGTGAAGAAGAACTCCAGAATTTCCGCTCCAACCTCAACTCCTCTGGTTCCATCACATTCACCTGGTCCTACTCCAAATCCCATGCCACTTTCCTTGACGTTGACCTCCATCTGTCCAATGGCTAGCTTCACACACCCGTCCACATCAAACCCACCAACAAGCAACAGTACCTCCATTATGACAGCTGCCACCCATTCCATATCAAATGGTCCCTTCCGTACAGCTTAAGTCTTCATTGCAAATGGATCTGCTCCAGTCCCGAATCCCTGAACCATTACACCAACAACCTGAAAACAGCTTTCGCACCCTGCAACTACCCTACTGATCTGGTACAGAAGCAAATAACCAGAGCCACTTCCTCATCCCCTAAAACCTAGAACCTTCAAGAGAAGAACACCAGAAGTGCCCATCTTGTGACAGGATACTTTCCAGGACTGGGTCACTCTCTGAGTGTGGCTCTCCAGCAGGGATATTACTTTCTCAAATCCTGCCCTGAAATGAGATCCATCATCCATGAAATCCTCCCCACTCCACCCAGAGTGTCTTTCCGCCATCCACCTAACCTTTGTAACCTCTTGGTTCATCCCTATGAAATACCCAAACCACCTTCCCTACCCTCCGGCTCCTAGCCTTGTAACCACCCCCAGTGTAAAACCTGCCCCATGCACCCTCCCACTGCCGCCTACTCCAGTCCTGTAACCCAGAAGGTTTACATGATCAAAGGCAGAGCCACATGTGAAAGCACCCACATGATTTACCAACTGACCTGCTTACACTGTGAAGCCTTCTATGTGGGAATGACCAGCAACAAATTGTCCATTTACATGAACGGACACAGGCAGGCAGTGTTTGTGAGGTAATGAGGATCACCCTGTGGCTAAACATGCCTTGCTGAATGGCCAGCACATCTTGGCACAGTGTTACACCGTCCGGGTTATCTGGATACTTCCCACTGACACCAACCTATCAGCACTCTGGAGATGGGAACTTGCCCTTCAATATATCCTCTCTTCCCATTACCCACCAGGTCTCAACCTATGGTAATTTCAAGTTGCCACCCCTCGTACATCACTTGGCACTCAACAACATCTTTGCCTCTGTACTTCTGCCTCAACTGACATCTCATCCCAAACTCTTTGCCTTTACATATGTCTGCTTATGTCTGTATGTGTTCAGATTGATATGTGTGTATGTGGGAGTGTATACCTGTCCCTTTTCCCCCCTAAGGTAAGTCTTTCCACTCCTGGGATTGGAATGACCCCTTACCCTCTCCCTTAAAACCCACATCCTTTCGTCTTTCCCTCTCCTTCCCTCTTTCCTGATGAAGCAACCGCGGGTTGCGAAAGCTTGAAATTTATGTGTGTGTTTGTGTGTTTTTTATTGTGTCTATTTACGAGTGCTTTCTCATTTGGTAAGCCACACCATCTTATTTTATACACACACACACACATACCATCTGCACCATTTCAGTGCAGTAATGTGTACATTGTAAATACATATTGTAGTAGTTCTATTATATGTTTATTACCTTATCAATAAATAAATAAATAAAACATTTTTTTAAATTTTAGATTCATTGCATTAATGTGATATTAGTCACGGAGTGTTGTAAAATGATCCTTTCATACAGTGCTCATTAAAAAAAAAATAATAATAATCTCTCAGCTCAAGTACACTGAGATGTTGCATACTCATGTGAAACAGCTTTGTTGGCACCTGACAGAATCTGAAAGGTGTGTCATTGTGGCATTAGACCAGTTGGTTGAATCATGCAATATCCAGATTTGTGGGGCATCTGGATTTGACAGTGGCCTGTTGCTGGGCTGCATGGGAATGTGAGGACAGCCATTTTCATTCCCAAGGTTTTGGTTTTCCACACCTGTCCACCACAAGGGAGCATTGCAGTACTGCTCACCAAGCACATTGTGACCCCTTCACATCTGCGTCTGCTATTTGAGACTAAGTAATGGGTCACCTGCAACATTCTGTGTCATCCAGCATATTATTTTCAGTCTATCAGCAGCTGGCCTAGAGAATTACCATGCCTTGCAAAGGCTACTGTTAACACCACACTTGAACTTGAAGTACTGTCATTACAAAGAAGCTTGAATGCTGTCACACTGTGTGCAGTGATTAATCACAGTTCTGCACTATCCCAGATCACCATCATCAGAGATTAGAGTGGTGACCTGGGGTGAGCTCTCATTCTTCCAATGATCTGAAGAGACACTGTGAAGTTAGTCAACTCTAAGGGCACAAACATACATCACATTTATCTTGTGTTCTCAAGTATTACCTCCCAATGCTATAGTATTATGGTATCATTTTCTGACAGGACAATGCTTGTCTACAAATAACATGTGTTTCTGTGAACTATTATTGTGATGTTGAGATACTCCTGCGGCCAGCAAGATCCCCGAACTGCCCTGAAGGAACTTGTGGGGGACCGACTCAGATTTCAACTCCATCCCACTGTTAGGATTCAGGGTACCACAAACAAATTACAGCAGTTGTGGATTAGCTTGCCTCAGGAGATTATACAATAGCTTTATGACACCCTTCTTAACTGAAGCAGAGCATGCTTTCAGGCTGGAGGTGGTGTAGTGACATACTGATAAGTGGACTCATATGGCCAAGTTCTTTATAAATTTAATTTGATTTTTTACTCACTGAAATATCACATACACTCTCAATCAATGAAGTTTCATTTGATTTCCTCCTTCCCTAATTGGTACTTCACTTTTTTTGTAGGCAGTGTACTTTAGTTTATTGCTAGCTGCATGACAAGTAGTAGCACTCATTGTTAGGAGGTCTCTATTATCAAAGCACAAATGAAACTCTAATGTCATTTATTATAGGCAACTCACACTTTTTCTGCCCTCAAAATTTTAATTCCACCAGTACCTCATCTCCCACCTTCCAAACTTCACAGAAACTCTCCTGCAAAACTTGCAGAACTAGCACTCCTGGAAGAAAGGATATTGTGGATTGTAGCAACATGGCTTTGCCACAGTCTGGGGGATGTTCCCAGAATGAAATTTTCACACTGCACCAGAGAGTGCGTTGGTGTGAAATTTCATGGTAGATTTAAACTGTGTGATTTGTACAGTTGTTTGACGTCTTTAAAATAATAGTAGTTGCAGAGCAATCAGTTTCAGGAGCTGTATGCAGCATCCATAAATCACAATAGCAGATTAAGAGAAGTTGTTTAACATAACTGTGAAAGCACTAGTTTTTTTTTTTTTTCTCAGGGTAATGATGCTGTTGTTAATTTTTCTATGTTAACCATAGTGTAAATGTGAACACTGGTCACAAATTAGGCATTAGGCCTCTTCTGACTAGCCAACTGCTCCTTATACAGCAGTGCAAAAAACAATCTATGTTCATGGAGCATGTGATCAGTATGTTGACAATTCCTCCATCTGTTATGGTCAGCAGATAAATGCTGATGATACCAATGCTTCCTTCTTCAAGTAGCTCCTCATTTTGCCCCAGGAGTCTGAGTGGACCCCATTCAAGACACCCCTCTCTCAGGAAAATGTGTGGAGATACCATGAACTGAACCTGGGTTCTTCTATAACAGAAACAACGATTCTGCCCATTCAGCTATGTAGGCAGTCTTTACGTTAAAGTTAATTTGAGAAAACACAAGTAGTATATATCAGAGTAATGAAGATTAATTAATTCAGTTTAAAGGAACAGTTTCTTTTCTTGTTCCTCAGCCCTAAAAGTTATCCTTAATGATAAGATGTACAGAACATGAATATTGTTTTGAAACTTACTTGTTCCCTCACATCTCCTCCTTACATAATAACATAGCTCACTGCGACAACTCTTTGTTTTGATTTCATTTATCACTAACAGCAGTGGACTGATGCACATCATCATAATTTCACTGAATACTACATTCTATAAGTAATTTCAGTGGGGTTGTGCTTTTATTCTCATGCTATTTCGCTATAACTAATAACTAGCCACACAAGTATTCTCAATTTCTGTTCAACCATGCAGTGTGCTCATACAGTTACATGCAGACCATTATGCATGCTGGAAAAAACCTTAGTCACCACCAGGAGACATCATGGTAATACTGTGTAACACTCCAACTAATCTTAATAATGGTCTCAAATTCTTGAGGAAGAGAGTTTATAAGTTTTACCAGGTGTGTTATATCCAATTGAACCCACTCAGCACCTCTCATCATTTGGAAAGAAGCATAACCATGGCTCATCATACCACACTAAATCCTACCAGTGTGCTAATGTCCAGTTTGTGTGCTGTTTGGTCCATTGAAGATGTGCAGTTTCTTGTGCTACTATGATCAGTGCTTTGTCACAAGATACTTGATCTGTACATCTATGCCATGCAGTTCCCTTCATAACATTCTCTTGGAAACTGGTTGAGAGAGGCCTGTGTTTTGCACTTCACAAAATGAAAAAGCATAGTATTGTATGACTATAATATTAATGAGTCACTGTTGGAAATGGCCAACTCATACAAGTACCTGGCTGTAACACTTTGTAGGGAGATGAAATGGAATGTTCATGTAGACTCAGCTGTGGGTAAAGCAGGTGGAAGACTTCAGTTTACTGGTAGAATACGAAGTAAGTGCAGTCAGACTACAAAGGAGATTGCTTACAAATCACTTGTGCGACCAGTTGTAGAATGTTACTCAAGTGTGGCGAATGGACACCAAATAAGCCTAACAGGGGACATTAATTGGACACAGAGAAGTAGAGTACCAATAGTCACATGTTTGCTCTGTGGGAGAGTGTCACAGAGATATTGATGGAACTGAAGTGGAAAACTCTTGAAGCTAGGTGTAAACTATTCAGAGAAAATCTATTAACAAAGTTTCAAGAACCAGCTTTAAATGATGACTCTAGGGATGTACTACAATCCCCTGTATATCACTCACATAGGGATCCTGAGGATAAGATTAGAATAATTACTGTATGCAGAGACACATTCAAACAATCATTCTTCCCATGCTCCATATGTGAACAGAACGAGCAAAACTCTAATAACTTGTATAATGGCACACACCCTCTGCCACACACCTCACAGTCATTTGCAGAGTATAGATGCAAATGTAGATGTAGACAGCAGCAATTCCTATCATGTTTTACGCTGAGTGTGATTGAAAATGTATGAAACCCATATCTAGT
This sequence comes from Schistocerca gregaria, assembly GCF_023897955.1. Classification (NCBI taxonomy): domain Eukaryota; kingdom Metazoa; phylum Arthropoda; class Insecta; order Orthoptera; family Acrididae; genus Schistocerca; species Schistocerca gregaria. The sequence goes on along the minus strand of NC_064925.1, from coordinate 135,950,842 downwards.
TCTTGTTGGTTTACATCTGTTTATGGCTATTATTCTTAAGCCATTTTACATGCTGCAAGTGGTACAGAATTCATTGTAGACATGTTATACAGTCTGCCTTGATACACACAAATTCAGCATCTGAATTTAGTGTGGTCATTGGTAAGTTCCTAATATTATAGCTCCTTTGTACCATTTTGTCATACATCCATGTGGATATGTCTTACTACACTGATGCCATACAGCCAACTGCCACCTGCACACCACTTCTCTGTGATGATTTACACTAGTTATGAGGATTACTTGACCACTGTGCTGTGTAAGCATTCCATAGTGACCAGTGTGCTTATTTAAGGGGATGACTTGCATTTTGGTCAGTGAGATTATGTTCGCTTATGAAGTTACTTGCAGGGCCACTTTAAGGCACAAGCAACACAACCCACCACTTCGGGTGCCAAGATGAGAAGGGCACCAGAGGCATCGCAACTGTACAATTTCTATACAGAAAGTATTACAACTGGTAGCAGCCACTTGGGGCACCAAACTACAAGGGGCACACCAGAGGCATCCACGTACAAGATTTGTATACAGTGGGTAACACAATTATTAGCAAAAACTGACATCTAACATGGGTGAATGTGTATGAAGGAAAAGAAGGTACTGGTGGTGGGGGAGATGGTGGGGGGCACCAAATTTTAAGTGCTTTCTGTGGAAAAATGTTCTCTAATGAGCCCTCATTCCTTGTACCCTCTAGTAAAGACACACTCCATGTTGTAATTATTGGTTTATTATGCTGTAAAAATGCACAGCAGCACTGTAATATAGCTTCACCATACTACATCAACCAGTTATCAGCTTAAAGGAAGGTAAAATCATACTGTCTCAAAATTGATTCTGCCTAGTAAATGGATTGTAGAGGTTTTTGGGGACTGCAGTACTTAAACGTACAACAAACTAAAATACAATTCACTGATATGTATAATTCCCTGCCTCTCAGATACCATTTCAGAATTCCTGTGGAACTGGTGTGACAGTGGCCTTGAAAATCTAAGCGGATACCTATACTTCTGTCAGAGACATAGATAACTGAATATAACTTCTACTAAACCAAACAATGGAGAGTTCAGCTAGGACTAACCACACTATTCCAAGTTTATTTTGTTTTATATATGTACTCATTTATTTCACCTCAAAAGATTAGGGCCTTTGGGTCCCCTCTTACAATGGTAATAAATTAATATCACAATATGCATAGTACTTATAATAATAATAATGACATGTACTAATCAACATATGGTATTTCAGAAATTCCAGTTTTATTAACACTGAGTCAAGTAAATTCATAATTTTATTTATGTGAAGTGAAAGTAATGGCATCTAACAGCAAAGTATAGCAGTAGCAGGAAGGAGTCAAGTATGGGGAAGAAGATGGCTGATATGGAGAAGAACAAAATGTAATACAGAAAGGTTAATAAATTGGGTGGAGTAAAGAAAACAATAACAGATAGGGCTGAGGTAAGTATGAATAGCATTGACAATGTTGCAAAAAATACTGGTTCATTGCTGGACAAAAGGAACATAGCTAGGACCTATTGAGAGGGGTGCTATGCCAGTGATAGAAGATAATGTATTAATCGCATCTCAAATGCAAAATGGTTTTAGGAGATGCAGATTAATAGGGAATTGTTCCAATATATTATACCTGAAATGGAAAAGGTGGTGGACAATGATGTAGTGTTATTCATAGATACAGCCAAGATGGTGGCTGCATCACAACTAGTATTACAGTTACAGAATGTCAGTTCATATCCGATATATGACAAGAGGTATGGAGGACACCAATGACAAGGAAATAGATGTAGACAATACATATTTTGATAATCAAGTCACTTGTCTGGTGAAACTGTCGTTCCACTATTGTTATTTTGTAATAAAACCTGGCATCGTTCAAATAAAGTAGTCACTTTTTTTGTATATATGTAATAGTTAAATTCCTACTTGTGGCTTCAGTTGTCTAATATGAGTATGATTCCAATAGTACCGTTTGTTGGATGCAGAAGTTCCGCTGTTCACCATGTCTGTCTCAATTTGGGTGATTCTAATACCATTTTTCTTTCTGGATGTGCTTGCTTGCTGCTACTTGATATAAAAAGTAATATGAAAAACTCATAAGTTCATCATTCACTTTCGATTTATTTCACAGGGAAGTACAACTTTGTTCCACGACTGTGTCTCAACTGACCACAGCCGACTCTACAAGTGACAAATAATGACTCTAGCTTCAAAGATATTCCACTCGACACCCAAACTTCCGCTTCTAATAAGTTTATTTGATATTGTTCGTCATATCCACCAATATCAATCAATTTTTAAAAAATAATAGTAAATTAACATAAAAAATAAGTAGATTATAATTTATAAAAATTCCGACAAAATATAAGAGAAAAACATTCACCACTTCGCCCACTAAATTCGGTATCGATAACTTCAGTTGAAAATAATACATCTCCCAGATCCATTACACTGGTAACATCCCCATTGTATTCACTCCTGAGACAACATAGCCTACAATTATTGTAACTGGCATTAGAATGGAACTGACATAAGAGTTGTTCCCACATACAGATCTCAGGATATTGCAGGCGAGGGGAGTACATCAACATCACAAAGACAGCTTTTAGAGACAAGTGTCATGTGAGAATAAGCATTTTAATGTTGAAATATGGCACCGTTATACTGTTACATTACATACGACACAAGATGACACAGGATGTCTGTGATGTACATAACGTTTACTGTATATCTAAATATCCCACAAACCTGGATATTGCACAATTTGACTAACTGGCCAAATGAAGACCCACAATGAGCCCCTTTCAAACTCTGTCAAAAGCTGATTACTCTGTCTCACGTGAGCACACAGAATGTCTTGTCCTTCACAGTGATTACTAAACATCTGACTCTCTTCACATCCTTATTATACCCTACCAGGCCTGGTAACAACACACAAATGCACTTCAGTGGTCATTGCAGCTGTCATGGATAAATGTCACTCTATCCTTTACCTGCCTACCAGTCTGCAGCTCGTAGTCATGCGGCAGCGTTCTCGCTTCCTGCGCCCGGGTTCCCACGTTTGATTTCCGGCGGGGTCAGGGATTTTCTCTGCCTCGTGATGACTGGGTGTTGTGTGATGTCCTTAGGTTAGTTAGTTTTAAGTAGTTCTAAGTCCTAGGGGACTGATGACCACAGATGTTAAGTCCCATAGTGCTCAGAGCCATTTGAACCATGCCTGCCAGCTGCCCCAATGATGTGTACATGTATGAAGTTACATTTGTGTGTGTGTGTGTGTGTGTGTGTGTGTGTGTGTGTGTGTGTGTTTGTATCAATGGAAAATCTAGTATGTAACAATGGAATCTTATCCTTTCACTGTTGAGTAAATATTTCAGTTCTGTAAAAATCTTGAGTTTCAATTCAAGAAATAAGCAATCATCCATATATTTATATATTTTCATTTATATCCGTATGGATTTTGAGCTTCCCCCCATCTTTAAATCTCAAATTGGGACATTGTTAAAATCATTTACCACATTTTGGATGCTGCAGCAGCCCAATACAGATTAAAAGTTTTATTTATCTACTTCACTTTGTATATCATACAAAGGAAAAGTATTTATGCCACGCTTGTAATTTCACAAAATATCTGCAACAACAATGAGAACAGAAAGTGATTGGATCTAATGAGTAATGTTTTGTAAATATACAACTCATGAAGCATAATATGAGGGTTGGAACTTCAACAGTGGCAACTATTTATTTACAGCTCATATAAAATAGATACGTCTTTCAAAGTTTTACTGACCTTCAAGTCACCAGCATTGCCAGTGATGTGGGAGTTGTAGGATACTCTTAGCATTGCAGTTGTGTTAACAGTTCAAGTAGCACGGTCTACTGCCCAACGAATTTATAGCAGTTCTGAAGCGAATGCCGTGAAGTGTTTCAGTTTAGAAATTGAGTTGAACTCATAAGGCCTTCAGTCAGGGGAGTGCAGTAGGTGATATAGCATTTAGTAGCCCCATCAGTCAAACAAATCAGTAACAGCTTGCACTGTACATGCTTGAGCATTGTCCTACAAAATGATGGTCAGGTCCTGCAGAAAGTGTCATTGCTTCTGTCTCTATGCTGTTCATTTTGGAACACAACCAATGACCAGCTTAGAGATAGAAATGATGGCACTTTCTGCAGGACTTGACCATCATTTTACAGGACAATGTTCAAGCACGCACAGTGCAAGCTGTTACTGATTTGTTTGACTGATGGAGCTGCTAAGTGCCATACCACCTACTGCACTCCCCTGACTTAAGCCCTCATGAGTTGAACTCAATTTCTAAAAACACTGCACAGCATTTGCTTCAGAACTGCTACAAATTCATCGGGAAATAGACCATGCTGCTTGAACTGTCAACACAACTGGCACTGCTCAGGGTATTCTACAACTTCCACATCACTGGTAATGGGTTATAGACAATACTGGTAACTACTTTGAAAGTCAGTAAAACTTTGAAACACGTATCTATTTTGTACAAGCTGTAAATAAATAGTTGCCACTATTAAAGTTCCAAGCCTCGTAGATAAACAAAATCATTATTTTGCATGGAGCAGCTGCAGCATCCAAATTGCAGTCAACATTCTTAATGATGTGCTAATTGAAAATATGAATGTATACTGCGCAAACTGAAGATGCACAACAGTCCAAAATGCATATTGGTACAAATCAAAATACATGAGAAACTGTCTGGTAGCTGTTTTCTTAAACTAACAGAATTGACTACCACAGAGTTCAACAGCCAGTAAAATGGGTGAATTAATGTTAACTATGAGATTGTGACTAAATTATTTTCTCTCACATCTATATCATTTTCCTAGGTGTGACATGCTTGAAGGTGATGCTGCAATTAAGTTACCCTGGAGAGTAGGCCTATGTTTAGACTTGCAATAGAGGATAACCCCCTCTTCTAAGTTAAAGTTGTAAATGACATTGTAGGTATGAATGATTAAACTGGAAGAACTGTATTTGAAAATGGCAGAATCTGAATCTGAGCATTCATCTCATTTAGAGTTGTCCCCTGTCAACAACAAACGTTTTTATTTGTTTTTTATATTAATAATCTCACTGTCATCATTTTATGCTGATTCATAATTACTTAACTAATCATGCTCTATGTCTCCCATCACTACTGAGGACCTCCAGATGTGTTGAAAGAAAAGCCACTCATTCATGAAGAGAATAATTCTGGACTTTGCATTAATAATTATCATTAACTTGCTATTTATTCCCACACATAATTCTACAAAATAAAGTTAACAGGGAAGTTGCTATTAAAATAAAAGAGTGGAAAGAAAATCTACAGATGCTGTTCTAATACTTATATGGCTACATTGATAATTACCAAAGAATAATAGTTATATATTTCCTATAAGAACAGAGGTCTGCTCACAATGATCAGTGTTAACTGTTAACAGGAGGTCTGAAGACTGATTTTGGACAATCACATGATTTCTGGAAATAGTGGCAGCCAATATATGTTCTTTTATTTTTCCTTTGAATCTATAAGGATCCCAATTTTCTTTTTTTGTCTGCTAGCAAAGCAAAGGTCTCATTCTGTGCTGTAGACATGAGGCCGAAGGGTGAGTTGAATTTGTTTTGTCCCTTGTATTGTGGTTATGGAAGCTGTAATTATTAACAACCATTGTTTTAATATTACCCACAATTATCTATAAAGCATAAGCTTATTTCTTACAGTTGCTGACTAGTATCTACCTTCTATAGAAGATAATTTCATGAGACAATAGAGACTGAAAGTTGTAAAGTTAGGTAGAATTTAGCCTTCAGATCAACACAGTGAGATATAATTTTTAGTGTAAAACATGCTGAACTGTGTTTCCTGATTAATTTACCTTTGTCGGCTGTAGTTTAGCATGAAGTAAGATGTCACTATGATTAACACATAGAACTCATATTCAGGAGGAGCAGGGTGCAAATCCTTGTCCAGTCATCGAGATTTAGGTTTTCATTTCATTTTTTGGGGGGGAGAGGGGGGCGGGAGGTTTCCTAAATCTGTAAATTCAGATATTGGAATGGTTCTTTTCAAAAGAACATGGCCTTATACTTGTTCTGTATGAGTAGATGGTGTCTGTAATTAAAGCTGCAGTTTCAAAATTGTTGATGCAAGGGAAACACCATGGAGGCAGGTGGGCAGGGGGAGGGGCAGAAGGGCTTGCACCAATAGATGGTACTGTAAGTGCCTAATGTAAAAAGGACTGGTTACAAATTACAGATGACTTACAATAGATTGTCTATGATTTGAGTTGCACATTATACCATTGATACTGTTCAATATGCCTGGTCGCTCAAGTTCAGCAGTCAACAATTGTGGCACTCTTCAGTAGGCAAGTCCATGCACCACGGCAAGGTCATACCACATTGGATGGAAAAAAATCAGTTCTGAATTTTTCTGAGGCCAAAAACTGCATAAAAAGCAAAATGACATGAGGTTTTAATTGTCCTGGACCAAAAAAAAAAAAGACACATAAAAAGTAAAATGACATCAGTTTCTGATTGCCATGTGGTTGACACAAGACATGTTCAATATGCTGTCCACAGTTTTCTGCCTCAAGTTGAAATCAACAAACAGCATTTTCCACAACAGACTGGAGTTTCTCAGGGAGCATGCTCAAAATTTGTTGCATAATGCCTGCCTTCAGCTGCATTTGTAATTGGACTACTGAACACAACATCTTTCATTTAACCCTACAGTCAGAAGTCACACGGAATAAGATCCCAAATGTAGTTATTTTTTCCCACCAAAGTGCTTCATGCAACCAAAGTTGAATATGTATGCAGTAGTCTCTATTGCTGATTTGACCTTATGGCAAGAGCTCATGGTCCATTATCTCATTAAAATAAAAGAACACACAAGCGTAACTTCACACTTCACTACACTTACAGAGTCTCTCTCTCTCTCACTCTCTCTCTTGCTATGATGAGTGGGCCTTAATTTTGATGTCATATCCTTAAATCCAGGTTTCACTACCTGTTATGACATATGTCAGTAATTCTGCATTGATGCTGACTTCATCTAGTGACTCCTTGCCTTCACCACATTTTTCCCCCCACGCCCAAAATTCAACTTTTGAAACAAATTTTATTGTCACATATTTCATACCCAAAACATTAACAAATTTCGTAGAATGATCTAATTTCTATGCCAAAATCAACAGCGAGTTCTTTGATTGGAATTTGGCATTGCTCATAAACATTTCTTCCACTTTTTTTCACAATTTCATCACCTGATGGTGTACTGAGGTATCTGTGGTACTCAGCATCTTCAGTGTCTCAGTGGCATTCTTTGAAATACTTACATCACTTGAAATCACATGTTTCTCTCATAGCAGACTTCAACAAGCAAACTTTGCTGTATTTTATTCCATTCTTATAGCAAAATGTTATACATATTCTCTGACTCATTCTTATACAAAATAATGGCCAGTACTATCAGAACATATGTAACTTTTTCAAAGCTGACTGAATATCAAATATGGCTAACACTATACAGATATGTGGGAACATGAGAAATTACTATTTGTATTTGTATGTTTCTGTAAAATGTTTGTCATGTCAAAGTTATCATAATAGCACTATGATCTTTGGGATTTAACAAAAAAAAGAATGTTGTTACTCTATTGTTGTTATAATTCAGTTTTCATGGCACATGAGAAAATAGAATAAAATAAAAGTCCATGTTAAATTCACTCCTTAATGAATGTACTGCAATAAACTGGTGACCCTGATGTGATAGGTTTGACGAAGACACTTGCAACAAGATTTGTTTAGTTCAAATTTGTCACACACTGTGCTTAAGAAAATGCAAAAATGTTAACGGAAAATGGTCATGAAGGGAATAATCTTGAATATAAGCTAGAAATCGATAAGGTAAGCATTAAACTGTTTCTGTTTTGGGTGAATAAACCAGACATATGGCTTTGTCAAGCCAAAGTGCAATTTACAATCCCTGGTATAGTTATTTGCTTACTCAGTGAAAATTTGTTGAAAATATGGTTACAAGTGATAAGAACAATAAATATGCTCTTGCGAAAGAGTGACTTATGACCATATTTAAAGCAAGTGAAGAATGTCAAATTAAAATACTTTTGAGAGGTTTAGAACTTGGTAATGAAAAGCCAATTATTAAGAAAAATGTGTGGCTGTGCTGGCACAAATGAGTCAGTCATGATGTTAAAAACACTTGAGCTTCACAAAAATTTTTGTAGTATTCAAAGTATTTTAGTCACATCAGACAAAACAGTGAATGAGGTGCTATCCAAAATTGTTGGGACTTTTGCTGCCATCTGTTGAAAACCTTACCTTTGGACCTATGGTCACCATCACCCTCGAAGTAGTTCCCATCTGCTTGTACAAACCGGTCCCAGCATTTCTACCGCTGGTCAAACATTTTCTGGATGTCCTGGTCTTTGAGGGTGCTTATCACCACCAGCAATGCTTCTTGAATCCTCTCTAGAGTGTTGAATTGATGGCCTTTCAAACTGAGTTTCAGTTTTGGGAATAGCGTGAAGTTACAAGGTGCCAAATGTGGTGAGTATGTTGGGTGGGGAACAACTGCCATGTTGTGTTTGCCAAAAAGGTCCTGATGAGCAAGGACATGTGACAGGGCACATTGTTGTAATGCACTAGCCAGTTCCCTTGATGCCAAAGGTCAGGCTGTCATCGCCGCACATTTTCACAGAACCATTGCAAAACATCAAAGCAGTATGCGGAGTTCACTGTTTGGTTGGATGGGGTGAATTCTTTGTGCACATTTCCCTTGGTATCAAAGAAAATGATGATCATGCTCTTCAATTTGCCCTACACCTGGCTTGCATTTTTGGCTCTTGGAGAGTCCGGGCTCTTCCACTGGGATGATTGTTGCTTTGTCTCTGGGCCATAAATGTAAATCCAGCTCTTGTTGCCGGTGACAATCCATGACAAGATGGTTGGCTCATCAGATGCGGTCTGACGAAGGTCCAATCCTTGGCACAAATTTTGCAGTGACATGCAAAATGCCCATTTCATCATTCAACATTCGTTGACGTATCCCATAATCAATACCCACTTCATCCACAAGGTCTTGAATGGTTCGATGTCAATCGGCATGAACCAGTTGTTGAAGTTTGGCAAGGGACCTTCCAGTGTGAGCATCATCTTCAACATATGCATGGCCAGCCCTGAACCAAGCATGCCACTCAAACACACCCGTACAGCTCAAGCTGTGTCCTCCAAACACTTTTTGAATCATTGCAAGGGTCTCTGTAACACTTTCTCTGAGATTCGCACAGAATTTGATACACACACGCTGTTCTGTTTGTGGATCCATCCTAAAATCACCACACACCAAACGGAGAATATTATGGAAATCGCTGTGGACACACAACATGTCCTCACAGCTGAATGCCACTCCACACACTGACTCATCAGATATGCAGCTCACACCACCTAGCAGTGCAAAGATCTACTAATCCTATTTCTAGATGGCAGCACCAGTCCCGAAAATTTTGGATTCCACCTTGTATAAGCTATCTTAAATTGTATGGTCGAAATGCAATCTGCTGAAGAGGTTCCAACTGCATCAATTCAGTTCACTTTATCATCATCATCTTCCATGTCAGTCTCTTGAGAACTGAAGAATTGGAAAATGAGATTAACAAGTAAGCAAAGATCACAAAATACAAGTAGAAGCAGAGCAAAATTCAATAGAAACAGTAAATATTGCTATTATTATGTTAAATTTGGGACATGATTTGAGTTTGAAAGGTATGTCCAACCTTGCCAATGGCAAAATAAGTAAAATTAGAAAGGGTAGACACAACAATAGGCAAATGTTCTATCCCAGTACCCACATCAAGCAGCCAACATTACCTATTTGTTAAAGATCTAAATTATGGAAGATACTTTCTGGTAGAGAGTGGCATAGATTTGTTTGTTATACCAGTTTTAAAAAAGAAGAAAGTTAAACCCTCTGACTTCAGTCTTTATGCCGCAAATGGGTCAGAAACAAAAACTTGTGGTTAAAAGCAGTTAACCATTGATTTAGGGCTAAACCATAGTTTTGAATTGCCATTCATTGTAGCAAACGTATAAAAGGGCATACTGGGAGCAGATAAACTTCAGCATTATGGTTTACTCACTGACCTGAAAATAAAAAGTTGAGGGACAACAACCACACCAACAAATTAAAGATTTCAGAAGAGGTAACTGCTGTGAATATTAAAGATTGAATATGCTCACTCTGTGCAATGTGCATATTTTCCAGACTTTTGGAGAAATTTACTAAACTAACAAAAACATCCATAGCACCAAAGGTGTTGAAGTGCAAGTGGAGCATTAGAATACAATGTCCAGTGGTCCACCAGTTTATAGTGGGACTCGTAGATTGGACCCACATAAATTGCAAATTGCTAAAAAAGAGTTTCAGTTTGTGTTAAATAATGGTATTATATGCAATTCACAATCACAATGAACTAGTCCACTACACCTTGTTATAATGCCAAATAATCACTGGTGAGTCAGTGGAGATTAGTACCATCTAAATGATATTTTAGTAGCAGCTGAGTCTCCAGAGCAACATGTTGAGCATGTAAATTTATTCTCTAAACAGTTGAATAAATATAGTCTCATAATAAATGCAGGAAAATGTAAATCCAGTGTAAAACAGCTAACATTCTTAGGAATTTAATTACATCTGCAGGAACAAAGCCAGATACAGAAAGGGTTGTGACAATAATGAACTAAAAATGATCCATAACAATTCATAAACTAAGAGTTTTCTTAGGAATCATCAATTTTTATCATCCACCTTTGGAACATGGTGCTGAACACGTAGCTCTACTGAATGAATACCTAAAAGGAACAACTAAAAATGACTGAAGATACGTTGGATTGATAGAAATGAGTGTCAGTTCCAAAAATACAAAGACAATCTCTCAAATACTATGCTTTTAACATTACCTAGTTTGTACAATCAAGCCAGCCGGTGTGGCCAAGCAGTTCTAGGTGCTTCAGTCTGGAACCACCTGACCACTAACGTCACAGGTTCAAATCGTGCCTCAGGCATGGATGTGTGTGATGTCCTTAGGTTGGTTAAGTTTAAGAAGTTCTAAGTTATAGGGGACTGATGACCTCAGATGTCAAGTCCCATGGTGCTCAGAGCCATTTGAACCATTTTTGTACAATCAATTTGCATTATTTGTGGATGTATCAGGTTTTGTGGTAGGTGTGGCATTGTAACAGTGGCAAGATAAACAGTGGAGCAATTGGATTTTCTTTCAAAAAGTTTACAGTAGCACAGAAAAAAGTATTCCACATATGACACAGAGCTGCTTCTGTCAATTATTTAAAATATCTATTAGAAGGAAGAGACTTTATTATCTATACCAGCCATGTTCCACTGACATATGCATTTAAGCAAAAGAATGAGACATCAGCATCAATCCAATTATGTTATCTCCAGTACATTTTTCAATTTACTACAGATCTGGGACATATCCCTGGCAAAGAAAGTTTCATTGCTGATAGCTTATCTAGGCTTGAAGAATTAGTTTCAATTAACCATGAAGATATATCCCAAGCACAAGAAGATGACAAAGAGTTTCATCAACTCCAGTTGAGCTGTCATACATCACTTAAACTAAAATACTGCTTGACACATGGAGGAAAAAAAAGGTGGTGTGATGAATCAACACAAATTATTTGCCCTTATATTCCAGAACCATTTAGTCACCCCATTTTCCAACAATATCATAATCTGGCTCATCCAGGCTTTACAATGACTGCAAACATGACATCAGAAAGGTTTGTCTGAAACAATATAAAAAAAAACTATGTCTCAAATTGGGTGGAATCATGTACTGTTTCCCAGAAAAACAAGATATTATTACATGTTCAAGCACCATTTACGTCACTTTCCTAGGAATGACGAATACTTTAGAATAACTCTTCTTGGCTAAATAGGACCAATGCCTCCTTCTGATGAATATAATTCTTGTTTAATATGCACTGATCGCCCCCCATGAACCATGGACCTTGCCATTGGTGGGGAGGCTTGCGTGCTTCAGCGATACAGATGGCCGTACCGTAGGTGCAACCACAACGGAGGGGTATCTGTTGAGAGGCCAGACAAACGTGTGGTTCCTGAAGAGGGGCAGCAGCCTTTTCAGTAGTTGCAGGGGCAACAGTCTGGATGATTGACTGATCTGGCCTTGCAACATTAACCAAAACGGCCTTGCTGTGCTGGTACTGCGAACGGCTGAAAGCAAGGGGAAACTACAGCCGTAATTTTTCCCGAGGACATGCAGCTTTACTGTATGATTAAATGATGATGGCATCCTCTTGGGTAAAATATTCCGGAGGTAAAATAGTCCCCCATTCGGATCTCCGGGCGGGGACTACTCAGGAGGATGTCGTTATCAGGAGAAAGAAAACTGGCGTTCTACGAATCGGAGCGTGGAATGTCAGATCCCTTAATCGGGCAGGTAGGTTAGAAAATTTAAAAAGGGAAATGGATAGGTTAAAGTTAGATATAGTGGGAATTAGTGAAGTTCGGTGGCAGGAGGAACAAGACTTCTGGTCAGGTGACTACAGGGTTATAAACACAAAATCAAATAGGGGTAATGCAGGAGTGGGTTTAATAATGAATAGGAAAATAGGAATGCGGGTAAGCTACTACAAACAGCATAGTGAACGCATTATTGTGGCCAAGATAGATACGAAGCCCACACCTACTACAGTAGTACAAGTTTATATGCCAACTAGCTCTGCAGATGTTGAAGAAATTGAAGAAATGTACGATGAAATAAAAGAAATTGTTCAGATAGTGAAGGGAAACGAAAATTTAATAGTTATGGGTGACTGGAATTCTTCAGTAGGAAAAGGGAGAGAAGGAAACATAGTAGGTGAATATGGATTGGGGCTAAGAAATGAAAGAGGAAGCCGCCTAGTAGAATTTTGCACAGAGCACAACTTAATCATAGCTAACACTTGGTTTAAGAATCATGAAAGAAGATTGTATACGTGGAAGAACCCTGGAGATACTAAAAGGTATCAAATAGATTATATAATGGTAAGACAGAGATTTAGGAACCAGGTTTTAAGTTGTAAGACATTTCCAGGGGCAGATGTGGACTCGGACCACAATCTATTGGTTATGACCTGTAGATTAAAACTGAAGAAACTGCAAAAAAGTGGGAAATTAAGGAGATGGGACCTGGATAAACTGAAAGAACCAGAGGTTGTACAGAGTTTCAGGGAGAGCATAAGGGGACAATTGACGGGAATAGGGGAAAGAAATACAGTAGAAGAAGAATGGGTAGCTCTGAGGGATGAAGTAGTGAAGGCAGCAGAGGATAAAGTAGGTAAAAAGACGAGGGCTGCTAGAAATCCTTGGGTAACAGAAGAAATATTGAATTTAATTGATGAAAGGAGAAAATATGAAAATGCAGTAAATGAAGCAGGTGAAAAGGAATACAGACGTCTCAAAAATGAGATCGACAGGAAGTACAAAATGGCTAAACAGGGATGGCTAGAGGACAAATGTAAGGATGTAGAAGCTTGTCTCACGAGGGGTAAGATAGATACTGCCTACAGGAAAATTAAAGTGACCTTTGGAGAGAAGAGAACCATGTGTATGAATATCAAGAGCTCAGATGGCAACCCAGTTCTAAGCAAAGAAGGGAAGGCAGAAAGGTGGAAGGAGTATATAGAAGGTTTATACAAGGGTGATGTACTTGAGGACAATATTATGGAAATGGAAGAGGATGTAGATGAAGACGAAATGGGAGATACGATACTGCGTGAAGAGTTTGACAGAGCACTGAAAGACCTGAGTCGAAACAAGGCCCCCGGAGTAGACAACATTCCATTAGAACTACTGACGGCCTTGGGAGAGCCAGTCATGACAAAACTCTACCAGCTGGTGAGCAAGATGTATGAGACAGGCGAAATACCCTCAGACTTCAAGAAGAATATAATAATTCCAATCCCAAAGAAAGCAGGTGCTGACAGATGTGAAAATTACCGAACTATCAGTTTAATAAGTCACAGCTGCAAAATACTAACGCGAATTCTTTACAGACGAATGGAAAAACTGGTAGATGCGGACCTCGGGAGGGATCAGTTTGGATTCCGTTGAAATGTTGGAACACGTGAGGCAATACTGACCTTACGACTTATCTTAGAAGAAAGATTAAGAAAAGGCAAACCTACGTTTCTCGCATTTGTAGACTTAGAGAAAGCTTTCGACAATGTTGACTGGAATACTCTTTTTCAAATTCTTAAGGTGGCAGGGGTAAAATACAGGGAGCGAAAGGCTATTTACAATTTGTACAGAAACCAGACGGCAGTCATAAAAGTCGAGGGGCGTGAAAGGGAAGCAGTGGTTGGGAAAGGAGTGAGACAGGGTTGTAGCCTCTCCCCAATGTTATTCAATCTGTATATTGAGCAAGCAGTAAAGGAAACAAAAGAAAAATTTGGAGTAGGTATTAAAATTCATGGAGACGAAGTAAAAACTTTGAGGTTCGCCGATGACATTGTAATTCTGTCAGAGACGGCAAAGGACTTGGAAGAGCAGTTGAACGGAATGGACAGTGTCTTGAAAGGAGGATATAAGATGAACATCAACAAAAGCAAAATGAGGATAATGGAATGTAGTCAAATTAAATCGGGTGATGCTGAGGGAATTAGATTAGGAAATGAGACACTTCAAGTAGTAAAGGAGTTTTGCTATTTAGGAAGTAAAATAACTGATGATGGTCGAAGTAGAGAGGATATAAAATGTAGACTGGCAATGGCAAGGAAAGCGTTTCTGAAGAAGAGAAATTTGTTAACATCGAATATAGATTTATGTATCAGGAAGTCGTTTCTGAAAGTATTTGTTTGGAGTGTAGCCATGTATGGAAGTGAAACATGGACGATAACTAGTTTGGACAAGAAGAGAATAGAAGATTTCAAAATGTGGTGCTACAGAAGAATACTGAAGATAAGGTGGATAGACCACATAACTAATGAGGAGGTATTGAATAGGATTGGGGAGAAGAGAAGTTTGTGGCACGTCTTGACTGGAAGAAGGGATCGGTTGGTAGGACA
The DNA here is from genome assembly GCF_023897955.1 of Schistocerca gregaria. Taxonomy (NCBI): domain Eukaryota; kingdom Metazoa; phylum Arthropoda; class Insecta; order Orthoptera; family Acrididae; genus Schistocerca; species Schistocerca gregaria. The sequence goes on along the minus strand of NC_064925.1, from coordinate 135,935,673 downwards.
TGTTTTGAGGCATCAAGGGATCACAAATTTAGCGTTGGAGGGCAGCGTGGAGGGTAAAAATCGTAGAGGGAGACCGAGAGATGAGTACACTAAGCAGATTCAGAAGGATGTAGGTCGCAGTAGGTACTAGGAGATGAAGCAGCTTGCACAGGATAGAGTAGCACGGAGAGCTGCATCAAACCAGTCTTAGGACTGAAGACAACAACAACAACAACAATGCACTGATGCAGTTACAAACTGACTGAAGGTGGGTGATACCTCTTCAAGAGACATAAAAGTGGAAGCAGTAGCACAAGCATATTTCAATTGTTGGATCACTAGACTTGGAATGCCATGCCAAATAGTGACTGATAGTGGAACACAGTTGAACTCTGAGCTGTTCCAAGTGCTATTAAAAATATGTGGTTGCAACCAAACCGAAAATACTGCATATCACCCTCATTCAAGTGGAATAATTGAAAAATTTTATTGGGCACTTAAAGCAGCCATCTGTGCCCATCAGCTGCTAAATGTACTCAAATAATACCTGTAATCATTCTTGACTTTCAATGCTCCATCAGGGAAAACATTAATTCTACAATTGCAGAAATGGCTTATCAGAATACTGGGTGATATTTTCTGAGAGTAAGGCACAAAAAGGGATGCAGCCATACCTCAATTTTTTTCACAACTGAAGCAGTATATGAATCATTTGAAACCTATACATTATCACCATGAAGCAAAGATAACACACATTCATACACAAGGACCTCAGCAACTCAACACATGTTTTTGTAAGAGTTGACAGAGTGAAGAAAGTATTAGAGCCTCCATATGAGGGACCACACAAAGTAATTGAAAGGACCTCAAAAATTTTTGGACTTAAGTTGAAAGAGCAGATAAAAATATCTCCATAAACTGATTAAAACCCACGTACCTAATGAATAAAAATGATAAACTGCCTAATGAACCAACAACCAGACTCTACAGAGTGTGAAAAATGAAGGAGAATAGCAATAACTGGTCACAAAATTGTTTACAGCAAGATTAGCTGAAGTTCTAAACCAACTATTCTACTGAGATCATAATAGCCTTATGATCTTTGGGATATAACATGGTGTTACTTTTATTGTTAGTATAATTCAATTTCCATTGTGCATGAGAAAATAAAATAAAATAAATCAAAAAGTCCAAGTTAAAATGAATCCTTAATGAATGTAGTGTGCTACAGATACTTTTCAGAAATGGCTAACAACACGACAATGGGAAAACTGCATGACTGTGACTAGTACAACACACAAAATTACAACATTCCCATTACATTAGAAGAGATCTTATATACTTACATGTGACCAGCTTTGTTTCTATCCTTAATTAGTATCAAGTCCAATTTAACAAACCAAATAGTTGAATGATGAAAACTACTCTAATATTTTGCAATCTAAAACAGTTTTACCATGGAGTGGATCCTGAGCATAGTATACCAATAACTTTGCTTAGCTGTAGAAACATTGACATCTTATTCCTTACATAAGTTACTTCTTATTATTTACCTATTCATGTTTTCCTAACTATATGTGCAATAACCTTCTTGTCCTCCTCCTCCTCCTCCTTTGTTCTTTTCCTCCCTCTTCTTTCTCTTTCCTGAGGTTTTAATTTATTTCAGTTTATTATTTTTCTCACTGTATCCATTCTAAAATCTCCAGACTGATGCAAGAACAGAGCTTACTGGTGTAGTACCTTGGATCTCCTACTATTTCTGATATTTTTTACTTCATCTTTACCTCTCTTTCTCCATAAAATAGGTATGCTCCTCTTAGTCTGAATACTGAGTGAACAAAGACCACTGCCCCTGTCCGACCAATCTCAACCAGTTCTTTCCTCCCCTCCCTCATCCCCCTGAAGAATGTAATTATTGTTCCAAAAGTAACTTGTGATGCAATCTACCACCTGTAGATAATCACTGACCAGCCATCCCATTTCTTTCTAATTTGTAACAATTGTAATTTCAATTTCTCTTTTCATACAAAGTAAAATTATCAGCATATTAACTGACAATCAGACATGATTGCATCAAATCATCTTGTGTTGTTACTGTTGGTCACAGTAAAAGCTAGGAGATGAAGCAAACATTTTTTTTAGACATTATGACATATGTATCTTCAATTTTTATCAGATTAGGATCAATATGATCCACTCATGTGCAGCAGTCATTGAAGACAGACCATGGAGAAAAGAATAGCAATTGTTCATGATGTTGTAATAAAATTATGACTTTCACAATTGATTGCTGTTACTTGCTCCACAGTCTGTACCTTCAGTTTATTAATATTTTAATATTAACAGAAAAAAACAATGGAAATTCCAGACATGAAAATAAACAACTGTAAGGAAACAAGTTAAGTAGCAGACAGGCACAATTAAACGACACTTACACAAGCTTTTAGCCACAGACTTCATGAATAAAAGAGAGGCACACATCATTCACACACAAGTAAGCACACCTCATGTATACATTACCACCAACTCCAGCATCTCAGGCCTGAGATGCTCTTTTACTGATGAAGGCTGTGGCCAAAAATTTATATAAGTGTCTTTTAATTGTGCCTGTCTGCAACTTAATGTGTCTTCTTTACAGTAACTAGCAATCTTTATTTTCCTACATTGTTGTGTTAACAGAATATTCATTTACCACCTGAAGGCTGATAAAACTATTGTGCACCATGAATATTGCATCAGAATATTGCATAAAGTTATCTGGAACTAATAAACAAACTTTTACTGCTCTATTTTATGCATAAGGAACATAATTCTGTTTGTTTCTCCATTGACACACAAACTTTTTTTTCAACCTGGCTGAAATCTTATACAGACTTATATATATATTTCTTTTTCATTTCTGTCTCATCTGATTATCTACATATAAAGCTATAACCATACTCTGCAAACAACTATTGTAAACTGTGTGGTAGAAGGTGTCCCCAATGTACCTCTTATTGGAGTTTTCTTATTTTTTTAATTTTTAATTTTTATTTTTGTCATATACACGTTTGAATGTACATGACTACTTCAGTTAGTTTTGGTCACTGTTATTAGTCTAATATTGCCCTTGAAGTCTCTATAGGAGCAATATGTGTGGGGCTACAGTATATTACTAGATTCCTCACTTAACAATTGTTAACTTTGTAAATAGACTTTTGTGGGATAACTGACACCTACCTTCAAACATGCTTTCTTCCAATCAGTGTTCAAAGATTTTGTTCAAGTGATCTACACTGTAGTATATTGCTTAAGTAATTGTCTGTTTAAAATATGATGATTTCTGTCATTATTTCAAGAAGAAATTTGAGAACCATGTTCTCTAAATGGTTGCATCTGTTTGAAATCTAAATTTTCAAATTTTTGGCACCAGTATAACAAATTATATTGGCTCTTTGGCCCTGCTTTTCCAGGTTTGCTTCTCATACGCAGCTTCAAAGCAATTAACTGTTTGAATTTTGTCAACTATTTATTTATTAGTTGGAGATAGCTATGTTGGTAATGTTTGGCAAACATTTTATTAGTAACAGAAAAGCGATACAGCAAAACTGAAGGTTAGATAACCTGAATCAACAGTCTTTGTTGATTGGTTATGAGTTCTGTATTGTTCAAAGCTGAATAATTTGCATGCCTCTCTGCTTGTCTGAACTGAACAGAACATTGAGCCATCTTGCATTCATCTTTCCATTTAACCATTATCATTCACATGTGGTACTTGCTGTTGACAATGTAGTGAAATGCTCTCTTTAAAGAATGCAAGGTTCAGTTGTGTACTTCTATATCCTATCTCAGAATTTGTTTCCAGTAATCATACAGACTTTGATGCTGAAGCTTCCCTAGAGGCTAAAGTTCCACACCTAATTTCTGAGGTCTTGATCATGTAAGGCAGTCCATGGTTCCCCCTTGTGCAGTCTGCCAAGATCATGAAAATCATACTATATTATGCACATTTTCTCATCTGTACACGTATTTTTCTGCAGTAGATTTTGAAATGCTTTCAGACTAAACAATTAAGAAATTAGTCTGCAGTGAGCCATTGGATGCCAAAGATTCCTACTGACAAGATACTCTCAACAATAATGCTAGTTTAGCTACAAAATCATTTTATTAAGTTCAGACTCACTAGAATAATGTACATGTGCTTTTGCTTCTAGAAGGGGAAATCTTAAGGCTATTTTTGCCAGATGTCATAACCATTACAAAAAAGTCAATACAATGTCTCAGAAAGCATCATAAGATTTAATTTTAATTGCTTCATATTTCAGAGCCATACATGAATATTATTGGAAAGATTGTTATTTGCCATAAAGATAACAATTTGAACTGTAGACAGGAGCAACAAAAAGATACTTACATATTACCTTTTGGCCAAAGCATTCTTCAGAAGTGGAACCACACACACTCATTCACACAAGCAAGAACATCTCACACAGACATAACCGCCTACTTTGGTAGCTTTTGCGTGAGTGAATCTATATGTGTTTCCATTTTTGGAGAAGGTTTTGGCTGAAAACTAATCTGTAAGTGTCTTTTCATTGTGCAACTGAATATGTTACCTTCACAGTGAGTAGCAGTCTATCTTTTCATTATATTGTTGATTGATATTCCAACCTGGAGTTTTAATTGTTTAACGTTACTGGAGATGTGCGCTGAAAAGTTAATTTTATGTCACTGTGCATGAGCAGTGATATATGTGCTGAAGGTTTTGTTACTGAACCCCTAAGTGATGCTTGTCAAAGACAAGATAGCCCAAAGTTGAGAAGACTCTCTGATAAGTGCTTATGAGCTCAATTTGAAAACCAGGAGGATATTTACACAAAGTTTTGATTGTCTGTGTGGCTACAATTGTAGCAAGAAGAGCAAACTTTCTAGCATTTTAGAAAATTAATTTGAAATGTGATTCTGAGGCTATGTCATTTGCTTTTGTGATACTTTCTTCAAAATGATATATCTAAAAACAAAGATGATGTGACTTACCAAACAAAATTGCTGGCAGGTCGATAGACACACAAACAAACACAAACATACACACAAAACTGAAGCTTTCGCAACCACCGGTTGCTTCTTCAGGAAAGAGGGAAGGAGAGGGAAATACGAAAGGATGTGGGTTTTAAGGGAGAGGGTAAGGAGTCATTCCAATCCCGGGAGCGGAAAGACTTACATTAAGAGGAAAAAAGGACAGGTATACACTCGTGCACACACACACACACACACACACACACACACACACACACACACTTACACACACACACACACACACACACACACACACACACACACACACACACACACACACACATCCATCCGCACATACCCAGACACAAGCAGACATTTTTGCCCTTACAAATGTCTTCTTGTGTCTGTGTATGTGCGGATGGATATGTGTGTGTGTGTGTGTGTGTGTGTGTGTGTGTGTGTGTGTGTGTGTGTGTGCGAGTGCATACCTGTCCTTTTTTCCTCTTAACATAAGTCTTTCCACTCCCGGGATTGGAATGACTCCGTACCCTCTCCCTTAAAACCCACATCCTTTCGTCTTTCCCTCTCCTTCCCTCTTTCCTGAAGAAGCAACCAGTGGTTGTGAAAGCTTCAATTTTGTGTGTATGTTTGTGTTTGTTTGTGTGTCTATCAACCTGCCAGCACTTTTGTTTGGTAAGTCACATCATCTTTGTGTTTAGATATATTTTTCCCACGTGAAATGTTTCCCTCTAGTTTCTACAAAATGAGATATATACAAAGCCATGTTCAACAAAAATAAAGTCATTAAGACTTTTTTCATGCAAATTTCATATCTAAGTTATGCTCCCTCTTTTTTCTTTATTTTTTATTTTTTAGTGACCTACAAGTTAAATGAAATTGTAAGAATGTACTTATAAATTCTGAATAATATACTATAAGCAATATGAGCAAAAATGACATATTTAATGTTAATGAAGCACACACATGTAATAACAAGAAAAGGAACACTGAACTTAGAAAAGAATTTTCTTAATGCCATTTTAACATTATAAGAAATTAATTTGTCACCATGTCTCCTCCACTGCTACAATCTCATATAGAATTCTGTGTGTCGTCTCCCAGTTGTTTATTTTCTGTGAAATGACAGTGTTAGGTTTCTGTACCTTACTTACAAGCAGGCCTAAGACCTCATTTTTCTAGGGCCTCATGTAGTTATCAGTGACGTAATATTAAGAGTGTATTGCATTTAGAACATAAATTTTTATTTTTACCACCTGTTTGCAGCAGGATACCTACACGCATTGTACTATTAACTTTTCAAAATATGATTATACATAATATCCTAAGTTTTTAAATAGTGTTGTTACATAGTCATTTACTTGAGCCATAGATAAAATTCACAAGAAATGTTATGACATGGAACATATCAACTGAATAAACAGAAATTATATACACAACTGAATAGAAAAATAATATTTGTATGCCTGCATTCTGCCCATTGACAGTTTTTTAATGACTAAGTACTTCTATGATACAGAAAGAGTTCTAAATGAGAAAGTTCTTTAAACTACATCTGAAAAAATTTCTGATGCTTATCAGACATTTTATATCCATGAGTGGATGTCAACATGTTTTATAGGTGAAACTTTCTAGCAGATCAAAACTGTGTGCTGCTCCAGGACTCAAAGCTGGGACATTTGCCTATTTTGGCATGTGCTCTACCCACTGAGATACCTAAACACATTTCATGACATGTCCCCATGGCTTAACTAGCACCAGTACATCATCTGCTGCCTTCCAGACTTCACAGGAGTTCCTCTGTGAAATTTGCAGGTCCTGGTATGCTAGTCCCATGAGTTCTCCAAGAGAACTTCTTTGAAGTTTGGAAATCAAGAGATGAGTTACTGGTGGAAGTAAAGCTTTGAGGAGGAGTCGAGTTGTGCTCAGGGAGCTCCATTGGTAGACATTTGACACACTGGGCACAGGTCCTGGGTTCATATCACAGTCCAAGGCATAGTTTTAATCTGCCAGGAAGTTTCATATCAACAGACACTCTGCTGCTGAGTGAAAATTAATTCTGAAGTTTTCATCCCTTTTTGTGCCAAAGTTAAATTAATTAAAGGCTAATGCAGATCATTTTAATCTCAAGTGGTATACTTATGAATATCCCTGTTACTCTGAAACTTAGATGGATTGTTGATAACATATTTCCTAAGTGAATAAATGTTCTATGAGGCTATAGTTAATATTCCCAGCTGCTTAAAGAGATATCTGCAAGATATACCTGTGTGAATTCCACACATAATTCTGATTATTTTCTTTTGTGCAATGGGTACTTTTTTCCTACAGAAAGAGTTACCCAAGAATATCATACTGTTAGACATTAAAGAATGAAAATTTGCAGTACATGTTAACTTACTGACATCTATGTCTCCAAGTTAGCAGTTATTCTTATGGAAAAAGTAGCTGAACCTAAATGGTTTAGCAAGTCTATTACCTAGTTTTTCCAGTTAAAGTTTTCAACAGTATGCACGGCAAAGAACTTATAATTTTCTACCCTGTTTATTACTTCTTGTTGGTACACCACATTAATAGGAGGTGTGATATTTTTGATAACACAAAACTGTTTCTTTGAAGATTAAAGATAGTCCATTTGTGCAAAACCATTCAGTAACTTTCACAGAAACATCATTTACTATTTTCTCTGTTGATACTTCTTTGCTCAGCTTCAGAAAAAATTGTCTTGTCTACAAACAGAACTAATTCTGCTTCCTACATCAATTAAAATTAAGTCATTAACATAAAGCAAGTATAGTAGTGGGCCAATGATCAATTTCTTTGAGACTCCCAATGTAATTTCTCTCTTTGTATTAGCTGAACAGCCTGATGTAACTTCCTCCATTGTTTCTTAAGTAAACCAGGCATCTGCTGAGCTGTGTGTTCCATAAAATCTTAAATTCTCTGATAGAACATTATGACTGAGACAATCAAATGTCTTTGATGAGTCACAAAAGGTCTTCACTGATGATGTTTCATCATTCAAAGATTTTATTATGTGCTCAACAAACATATAAATGGCTGACTCAGAACAATGGACATTTTTTGTTGTAATGAGCAACAGAATAATTACACCTCTTGCTAGAAATTCAGTATTGGGTAGAAAGGCAGTAAACAGAACTCATATCGCAGCACTACACATACATGAAACCAAAACTACTTGAAGAATGCAGCTACCAACCATGGCAGCTTGCAGCCATGTTTTCCTAGTGACATCACAGCAAATATATTGAAAAATCCTCCTAAGTTGCGAAAATTTTCTGGTCTTTATCCAGGTTCCAGCTAGAATATGCTAAAAATTCTTAGACATTGCAGCAGGTAGCCCCAGTGACGGCATCTCATGTGGGAAGCTGGAATGCACCTCTCTGACTGAAAACTGATGTCAATGCATATCATACTCCTCTCAAATACCACCAAAGATGCTGTCAACAATAAAATCCCAGTTCAAAGTGTAGATCACCTACAAGTATATCAGGCTGTCATCCCATATGATAATCTGGAGAATAATGTGGAGATTACTAACTCTCCACTGTACTTTTTCCTCTTTTTTCAACCAAGTTATGTGATAAATACTTCTTAAACTGTCAGGACTAAGACCAATTTCATCCAGTTCTAGTGTAATGATGTAAGATGGTTAGGTAGAATTAGCAATAGGTGTAAATGCAGAAGCAAGTGGATTCACTGATAAAGACCATCACTCTCTGAGATAGAATGGAAGCACACTTACCAATTGCTGAACTAGGTAAAATGTAACAGGATTTATACAAATACAAATTAAAACAAAAGCAATGATCTCCTGGGCACAAATATTCTAGGTAGTTAATTGGTTAGCAGAAATGGAGAGACTGGAAGCAGGGAGAAGGAAAAATAAGGAAATCTTGGAGAGGAAAATTTGTTCCAACTGTGGCATGAGAAGATACAATGTGAAGTCATGTATAACTGATTGAACAGCCTAGATTTTCATATGAATATTCAATTTATACAGAAAACGAGAATTTATTATGTTCTACAGCCATTTTGAAAGTACTTTATATGTATTAAAACTGAGAGTATAAAATTTCAATTAAAATTATTTGTTACATTTAGTATCTCTGTAACCTTAAATAAATATGTAGGAGGCATATGTTTTATGACTTCCTCAGCTTGCCTTATTACTTTCTTAGGTTGAGTTGATACTTTCCACCTTGAGGTCAATGACCAACATGAACAAAAGTGTGCAAAATGAAGTGGTTAGCTCTTTCTATTTTTGAAAACTTTGCAGCTACGCATACTGCAACTGTTTTGGACTTAGCTATTTTAATGGACACAGAAAAATCATATAACAATTTATGTTCTCTTTGATGCACAAAGCAACTGATTTATCTTGCTACGCAATACTTATTGGTAACATTATACAATTAGTGCACAGCTAATTGCGCTGTTTTCTTGAAACTGCCAGCTAATATTGGCTCCTCCTATTTGAGTAGGCCTCAACCTTTTGGTAGAGAGCATGAAGAAATTATTTTATGAAACTGTAGTGCAAATCACTATCATCTGTGTTTGAATATTACTGTATTACAATATACATGTGTCAATTTGCACAATGTTTTGTTATTATAAGTGTCTCATATGAACTGTTACAGCTTTGGACGCAGTACCTCTGTAAGTGCAAATCAAAGGTGACATTGGAACCAAGAGCAAGAAGAAGAACTTTAAAGAGTTACAAACTGTATGGAGTCTATCATGTCTACAAAGTAGAACATTTGGTAATGTGTTGAGACCTGCATTGACATCATGATGAAGTGCTAGAAATACTAAGTATTTCAGTTTGTGAGTACAGTCTGAAGAATTTCTTGATGTTAAAGTGATTATATAATAATCCATGCCTGATAAAAGAATAATGGGATAAAAACTGTTGCTCTGAAGGATTTCAGTATATTTCTCTGAAATAAATAATCAAACAAGAAGGGACTGGCTGTTATTCTGCCACTGCTCCATGATTAGTACTAAACTATTTTAAAGAAAGTACAAGACTTTTTCCATTTACTGTGTTCTTGCTGTATGTGACTGTATGAAATAAAATGAATGTTGGCTTTTTTCTGGAAGGAACAATATAGTATGTTTTGGCTAAATGAGAATCTGTGTTGGTGTATGGAAACATTTTGCTGTTAGTAAATTAAAAGTATATTGACATTTGTTCAGACTCTTATGATGTGTGTTAATGTGTGTTAATGGAGTGCTACCTGTTCCTGATAGAGCAAACTATGTACCAGTATCAAATAGTATTAGATAAATGAAACTGTAAATGTTGTTTACTGTATGTGCTTGAGATTGTATTGGCTGTACCTAAATAAATAATTAAAATAAAATAGAGATTTTTGTAATTTACCTGTGTACAATAACATTTTACATGTTCAAATATTGGTACAGATGAAACTTTTGGACAAATGGCAGTCAAACTCAGTATGTTTATTTCCCAAGAAGGGAGTAATGATTCTATGAAGACTAACTGTAAAAATGAATAATGTCAGAATTCATTTCATGGAAATGAGGCATAGAGAAAAAGGTTTAAAAAGTCCCCCCCCCCCCCCCCCCCCCGAATAATACTATTTAGATATCTTACATTGGCAAAGGATTTACTGTATATTGACACTAAACATTATTTTGGTAGTTCTAAATTTAGGTCGAATGATGAAGTAGCTGGAACATGTTACACAAAATTATTTAATAAATAAAATCTCCTTAAACAATCTAGAAGGCATAACTTGTGAGATTCATAATAATTGCAGAATCATGTCATAATTTTTCTTTTCTTTTCAAACCATTAAATATTTTACATGTTTCATTTATCATTGCACCTGTCCCCACTGTGATGTTACAAATACATGCCAGTAAGGTGAGACCTGAGCTCAAAACATATGATTTGAACCTAAATGCTAAGGGAAATATCCATCATCAACATTTGCCATGCAGTGCACAAGAGGTAAAAGTACAAAGTTCTTGATGAGATAAATGAAAAAAAAGTGTAATAGCAATAATTCCATACCAATGTTACATCATTTTAAATATCAGACATAAGAAAGACATCTTAACTCCAGTTTTGTTTACATCAATAAAAATTTTAAAGGAATAATATTGTATCCAAGTTACAACATTTAGCTGGAATAATGTGATTAAGAAGTTACCTCATTTTACTTTTCATTTATCTCTCTTTCTGTGTACATTTTCATTTCATAACTCTGTCTGTTTAATTCAGTTATTTTGTTTTGAAAAAAATTGTCTGATGAATATAAAGGGTTTTGTAATAGCAGCCGTTTATTAAAGCATTTAAACTTAACTTTTGATTTGGCATTAGTGATGTTTGTTGGTAAACAGTTGTACAACCTTACTGCCATGTAACCACTGTTTCTCTCAATTTCAGTTTTGTGAAGCTGTTGTATTCTTAATTTCATGCAGTGCGGGATGGTGGTGTATCTTTTCATTTTTGTTGTATTTATTTCTAAGATCACAAGCAACGAACAGAATTTTGGACATGTACAAACAGTAAAAAATTAGAGTCTTATATTTTATGAATAGAGACTTGCAGATGTCTCATTTTTATGTTACCTATTATTCTAATTGCTCTTTTTGGTAACTTCAGTCTTTTGATTGGATGAGTTGAGTAGGCTCTGATTTATGTATCTCAGCTTGTTACATCATTGAAGTATGAAAAATACACCATGTGCATGTCATCTCCACTTATTAGTGGCTTAATTTGTCTGAGAGCAAAAACAGCACTGCTATGTTTGTTGCTTATGGTGGCAATATGATCTATCCATCCCAAATACCATTGACAGTGACAGTTTTGTACTTTCAACCACTCTTACATCAAACACTTGCAGTTTGATTAGTTCATTTGTTTTTCTTCTGATGTTTCTAAACAGTATTGCATTAGTTTTCTCATAAATGGGAATTAGCCTATTCACTTCAAGCCAGAGACAGTAATAACTCCATCTCATTTTCCAGTTTCTGCTGTCCTGCCTGTGTTTATCATAGGACTGGACCTATATATCACATTCATAGTCAGTACCAAATACTTTTTAAGCTTGTTTCATACAGCCATAATATTCATCACTATGTTTATTGTATTTATCTCTTACCTACATGTCCCTAAATTGAATGAGGGAAACTATGTTCTGCAATTGGCAGATATTCCCCCTGTCAAAGAAGCATCAGGGCTACAGGTCCTAAGTAAATTCATATAATGCATAAAGATTGTGTTGATTGGAAAAGTAGGTGAAAAACTATCTTGTAAATATGAAGTTAAAGGTAATATTAACTGCAAGTTATAAGGCAGAAAACTGAGGAGAGGTGTGCAGTGCACAAGTTACAAATATTGGTATTGTAAATAAACTAGAAAGAAACTTCCACATGGAAAAAATATATTAAAAACAAAGATTCCAAGACTTACCAAGCGGGAAAGTGCCGGTAGATAGGCACAATGAATAAAACACAAACACACACACAGAATTACAAACAGATAATGTATAATAGTGATATTAAGCTGGTGAGTGAAACAGCTGTGATTATACAAAGTAAAAATTTCGAACACAACAAGAGAAGAGACATTATAGTAACTGAAACAAAAGAAATTGGGCAGGGGAATAAGAATGGTGATTTAAAACATGGCCTGGATGGGACTACAGGTAGCATATGCAGTTAGAAGTGGCGAGTAGGGGAACTGTGTCTGGTCATTCAACACTAAGCTTGGGTTGATGGACATACGTTTATTAATTTCCATTATTTAATGATAGTCCTTTGTCTTTCCTTTATAGATGTGATTTAATACTACATGTTTTACCTTGCAACCATGGCTTTCTTTAAGCAAGTGGTTAATAAAAGTAGAGTCTTCTTTTCTAAGCTTTCAGCTACTGTAGTGCTCCTTCATGCAGATACATATTGCCTGTCAGACTGACCTATATAGAATTTGCCACAATTATAAGTTATTATATATATTGCATTCTTTTTCAAAGCTGGAGTGCTGTCTTTAACATTGGACAAAACATGTCCAAAAGTGCTGTGCACATAAAATGAGGTTTTTACCTTCCTGGATTTAAGCTTTGTGGCTACATCCAATGAGATTTTTCCTAAGTATGGAATTGTTCACCATTTATTGCATTCTTGAGGTGGTGGATCATGGACGGGGTAAAGAAGAGAGTACACTGGTCTTTTTTGCTTTTTGTGCATTGTGGAGTCCACCAAGGAGGAAGATAGCCATTGTTTGTTGCTATTTGTTTAATTTCATTTAATTCAATTTGGAAATGGTCTTCACTCATGGGGGATGGCTATTAGGCAATGTATTACAGAATGAGAGGCAGCTTGTTTGTGGCTCACTGGGTGTTAAAAATTTGCTGGTATTACTATATCAGAGATGGAAGGTTTCCCATAAATCTTGAAGGTATGAATACAGTCACTGATATCTATGGTTAGATTTAAATAATTTATGCAGTTACCCCCAAACTCCACTTGAATTTTATACTCTGGTGTTTAGAATGTAACTGCTGAAGAAATTTTTGAAATTATCTGGTAGTACCTGTCCATAAGCACACCTCATCAACATACCTAAACCAGTTTCCAAGCTTGGAAGAGTGTGGATTATTTTCCAAAAACTGGGTTTCAAAATTGTCCATGAAGATTTCAGCAGGAACTGGACTGAGTAGGGATCCCATAGCCAGACCATCCAGCCTAATCCCTTCTATCTTAGTTAAATAATCCTACATTGCATTACAGTGAAACAATACCTCTTTTTTTATTCCTAATTCTAACATTAACATTTTTCATCTCTGGAAATGGAGATACTCTGGACAAGCACTAGCTTAAAATCTTTGATCCTACAAAATTTCAGTGCAGCACATACTTATCTTCATGCTTGATGATGGTGTAACAGCCGAAAACCATTTTGTGTGTGTTTCATTCCTTAAGTACTGGTATCATGAAAACACACCAAAATACACTTGAAACTCATAAGTAATGGGTATTTATTGGGATATGAGATGTGCATAATAAAGATGTGCAAAAATAAATTCTTCATCGAGAGAGACAAAGGAGTGAAATGATCAGAGTGCTGTAAAGTGACACTGAAATATGAAAAATGAAATATGGAGATCGCCAAGGCAGGTACATAACTGTGTAAGACAGTAGTGCTCGAACAGTGTACAAATATTGATGTTTTGTGGAAACACAAATGAATGTGAATTGGACACACTGGAAAGAAATATTTTAACAGTGAACAAAATTAATGCATTACACACATTTAAAAATTAAGCAATGAAGATTCTAACATAGAGGCAGTTAAAACAGGCAATCTAATAAGGATTCACAATGATAAAATGAAGGGCTTATTTCAATAGTGGTACTAAGTCCATTACCTCCACTTTTTTGTCTATAATGCTTCAGAAATTAATGGTCCAAACAAACAAAAAGAAAGGTTCATCTCTAGCAAGACGTCATATGCTTGGATATTTATGGTATCTCAACTGCAGATTTTTCAGCATTTATTTAACTTTAGGACTCTGTATCTCTGAATGAACAAAATTGGACATGTACCACTATTGGAATAAGCCCTTCAAATATACCAAGACACAGTTTTCTCTAAGTTAAGATCGACAATGTCACAAATTTTATGTGATACAAAAGTATTATCTAACAATATCATAAACTGGTTAGTTGCTACTCACTATATAGTGGAAATACTGAGCTGCAGATAGGCACAACAAAAAGCCTGTCAGAAAGTGAGCTTTCAGCCAACAAGGCCTTAATCAAAAATAGACAACATAGATGCACACACACACACACACACACACACACACACACACACACACACAATATAACGTGTTGAACTTGATCAAATAGTAACAAGATAACACTGCTGTAAACTCTGTCACCAGCAGCAAAGGTCTCATATTATCTGCCGTATTGAACCAAATGTAAGAAAACTCTTGACTCAGGTACATTTTGTGTGTTTGTTATTAAGACTGTCAGTCAACTGTTCTTTGACCTTGAGCTTTGATACATGCTATAAAGCAATTTCAGACAGATAATAATGCACACTGAATTTCAGCTGGGCTTAACATATCATAAGCTTATGTCATACAGTATTTCATGGATTCATAAGTCATTTGTGCTTCCTTATAGACCTCTTGTTTTATTTTTCTTCTCAGATGAAGGTCCAGGGGTGTTTGGGGAGGATGGAGACTATTTTGTGTTTTGTAAACAGCTGATCTCTAAATGTTCCACTGAGAACTTGGGTGGACATCAGTGGCAAACAGATTGCCTCTTGCCCACTGGCATGCCTTCCAGTAATTGTGGAAGCATATCAGTTGTGAACTGCAGATACTTGTGGCTGTGTATAGAGCCCCATCAATAACACAATTTTTGAAAAGACCATACCAAATGTTGACATAGAAAGCTTGTTTTTAATTCATTTCTTTCACCTAGCAAAGAAATTAAACTGACCAGTGGTGTATATTGTAAAGATTGATCTGATCTCAGTTTCTAAATTATGCTTCATCCATAAACAGTCCTCCCCTGGTAGCTGAGTGGTCAGCACGACAGAATGTCATACCTAACAGTCCAGGTTCGATTTCTGGCTGGATGGGAGATTTTCTCCACTCAGGGACTGGGCGTTGTGTTGTGCTTATCATCATCATTTCATCCCCACTGACAAGCAAGTTGCCGAAGTGGTGTCAACTTGAAAGACTTGCACCAGGGGGCTGGTCTACCTGACGGGAGGCCCTAGTCACACGGTATTATTACTATCCATAAAAAAATCTTGGATATTAATGCATCACTTTGCAGTTTTTGTAGAGACCTGTTGGAAAAAGGAAAACGATTTTGAAAGTCACGTCCATGAAACTATCGATGGAGCAAACCATGGAAAGGGTTAAATGTCTTGGAATGCAGTCCATGCAGAATGTTCCCTTGGGTGATCCAGCTTGGACATTCAAACTGCCTCCTAGTTGTACTTGGAGTGTGAGGCACTGCTGCTAAAATGTTAGTTCCATTTCTTTTATCAGTTTCTGTTATTTTTCATTGGGATTTTTTATTCTTCACACTTTCAGTTTGTGTGTATGTGTGTGTGTGTGTGTGTGTGTGTGTGTGTGTGTGTGTGTGTGTGTTGAAGTTCGAATAGTGTCATGAGCACATTGTATGGCCATGTAACACCAGAGCACAGACAGATTGGCTTCAAGTGAACAGTAAACACAGGAACAATCCCTCAGTTACATTTGCTTGTATTTAGTTCAGGAGGGTATATTTTTGTGAGACATCTTCTCCTGATAACAGGACAATAGTCTGCAGCATTTTGTGGTGGCACATGCCATTCATCCAGAAAAAAACATGTTCGATCTCTTCCTCATGAACAGATGAAATGTGTTCATGTAAAAACATTATTCAGGTAGTTAGTATGTAGAGATAAAATAACTGTGTGTACGTAGCTGTTGAAAGAAGCACATCAGCAAAGCACAATGGCAATCAAACATCTCCACTTACTGTGAAGGGGTTGTTTATAATTTGGCATCATGGCTTGGCAGAGAGCAGAAGTGAAATGTCATTCTTTTCTGTGATGTTATAAGATTCACTTTGAAACTGTAGTCTAGTTAATAAGAGATCCTATCATCCAATGTTATTCAGCAGCAATAAAATACAGAAGAATTCTTTGAAAGATAATGATGTTAGTTCATAGCTTAAGGAATGTAGACTTCTCTCACAGCCCTCACCACTCTGCAAGCAGAAACAAAGTAGCATCGCGAGAGTCAGTGGCAGTGCATAGCAGCTCCATAGCATCAAGAAACTATGAGAAGATGACTGTAAGAAAATAGCCAAGCTAAAAGTTTATGAGCTGCGTCAGGGTGACAGATCTTTGATATGTAACTGTGAAAACTGTAAATGCAGTAACATGAAACAACCACAATGGAACATAAAAATTTTTATATCCCCACAAAAGCAGTTTAGGTTTAAAAATGCCATGAAATCTTTCAGTCCTGTAGCATTCCAAGATTGTGTTAAAGATAATGTATGTCTACTGTTATTAAACCAAGTACAGTACTCAAACATGCTAGCCAATATTCATAAAGAATGTACAGACTTTTAACTATGCTTTAATTGTAGCTGGTGGAGATGATGTACACTGCAATAAGCAGTTCACCAGTGTCATTCACACACATCTATCCTTGAGATACAACTTGGAAGACTGGTCTGTGTCAGAAACTTGAGAAGATTAGCATAAAGCTCAAAAATATAATGCTACTAGAGACCCAGAATATGAAAAAAATCATTTGACAGCACTGAAATTGCATTTTAATCCATCTGGCAGAAACAGACTCACATCAGTCATAGTCAAAGATGTGAATGTAGCTTGTTGGTCATTTGCATATTCTGTAGATCAAATTGTGACCTTACACTACAATACAAAATTACAGTACATCTCTACAGTGGAAAATATGGGAACACACTGGCAATTTAAACTAGCTGTAGAGATTTTTTTTCTTCTTTTTTAGATGAATTCAGTGATTTATACTTCACTATGTCCAATATTTTTCTCTCCCTCTAGTACACACACACACACACATACACACACACACACACACACACACACACACACACACACACACACACACACACACACACACAAATCATACTACTACACATTCAGAAATCTTTCTGCTGAGTAGAATGATATGTCAAGCAGATGTGGTTTCAGTTTCTGTTTGAAGTTAATTATATTTTCCATTAAATCTTTTACATCTCTAGGTAAATGGTCAAAGACAAAGGAGTTTCAAAAAATAGCCAGTGTTTGTCCTAAAAGAGTCTGATAAAGGAAACTAGTGAAATAGTCCAGCTGCAGTCCACTACTAAAAACTTGTAAGAAGGTCTTCATTCACAGGTAAAAGTTCATTCCAGTGCCAGCACAGATCAGTTCCCATTTAAAGGTTTCAGATAAGTAGAATATCACACTATTTCACCATAACAGTCAAGGCTGTTCTACAAGCTGGACCTATTTGTAGTGAATACAGAAGAATCACAAGGTATAAACTGTGTCCACATTCCCATTTCAAGAGAACATTAGACCAATTCTGGCACTGAAACACTTCCTATTCTTGACTGGTTTACCTACCTCTTATTACAGGAAGCATATGGGCAAAGAAATATTTCCTATTTATGCAAATAAATTTGTGCATTAATTATGACAACTGAATATAAAAATTTTGTGTGGAGTTAAATTCAACTGATACTATGGCTGTATACAAAGCGTATTGTGGTAATTTTAATAAACTTGTTAAACACTTTCTGACAATTAGTCAAATCTGAACATACCAATGACCATCACTGAGAGTTAATAGCATTGGATGGTAAAGCAGAACTGAATTATTTTTAAAGAATATTGTCGCAATAGAAGCTGAGTAGTAATGTGGTGTAGTGGTTATGATACTAAACTGTTGAATGGAAGATCGTGAGTTCAAAACTCACTTGAACTGTACCACTTTCAATTCTATATTCGGTTTGAGTACATTCTAGAAGTGTCCATAAATGTCAAGATTCATTGTACTGGAATGTTCTGTAGCTGTATATATATTGTATGTGTTCTGGCCCGAGGCAGTTCGCTCCACGCTCTTGAATGTGCAAGTGCTGAATAAACCCTTGTTACATGAAGTTAGCGTCCATCATTCATCTAATCACACCTTCTTCTACATGGCATTACTCTAGTGGAGACGCTAGGTAGTGGAACTTGTGATAGCGCACATTATCGGCGACACAGTGGTTCCCATCAGGCCATGACAGAGCTGCCATTTACGTGGCAAGAAACCCAAGTTTGAGCCGTATTCAACAGACTGAAATCTACTGGAGAGAGAAAAAGAAGAGGATGTTACGATGACAGGATCTGTGTGCCTCCACATGAGACATCCTTTCAGGTTCTCTGGTGACGATGGCCAAGATGCAAACAAGTGCCTCAAGGTATATGAGCTTATAGCCAAATTTAACAAATGGGATGACACCGTGTGTTTGGCTAACATATTTTTCTATTTGGAGGGCACTGCCAAGCAATGGTATGAGAACAACGAGGAGAAGTTCACAAGCTACAAAATATACTGGGTGGAACTGTGCAAGTATTTCAGCAAAAAAGAATTACATTCAAGAAGTTTTGATGGCTTATAAATGTCGTATCAATGTCGATGGAGGAAGCAACTGATTTCACAAGTATTCTTCATCAGATAGTGAGAGAGGAAGTTCAGACGGCACTGGACTGCACAGTGAGCAAAAAACCGAGACACTTTAAGAGCAGACATTGAACACAATCTCTCATCCTTCATTTCCCTTTAAAACAGTGAAAAAGTGAAGACCCAGGTGGAGTTATGTTTCTACAATGCCGCATGAGGAACCTGTTTGGGCACCAAGGAAGACTGACATCTGGAGAAACCAGGATAATCAACCAGTATGTTTCCACTGCGGATGACCGGGACACGTGGTGCACTATTGTTGTGAAAGGCAGCAAAAATTGATGAGGCCTAGGCGAGAAGACAGCAGACCAATCTTAGATGACGCCAACTCTGGGATGACAAAGATGAACAAGAAGATTTGGGAGCAGGATGACAGGTGACCATCGCCGCAAGCTAGCCACTGGAGAGGATGCTCCCCAACACGCCTATCAAGATCTCCATTGCAGTTTAGAAGCTCTAGCCAATCACATAGCTGCCGCAACCTGGAAAACTAAAGGGTGTGACCTTCCTTAGAGGTGAGGCTGCCAAAGAGAAAAATCCTCCACTGTCAATCATTACAAAAATGATAGGTAACTATGTCGATATCCTCATGGAAGTCCAACCTGCCCAAGCTCTTGTGGACTCTGGAGCATCATATTCAGTCATTTCAGAGAATTACTGTCGCCAGTTGCAGAAAACCATACACATCAACAGCAAAACATCTCTCCTGAAGGTGGCTACTGGAAAATATGTAAAACCTACAGGAAGATGTACCATTCATGTGGGTATAAGTGGCCCTTAGAATTCATCATCTTACAAGAGTGTAGTCATGATGTCATACTCAGGAAATTGTCGAATGTGGTCGCTTGAAGATTATGCTAGACGAGATGAGATACTGTGGACGGGAAGATGCGCATCCGATTGTGGGGAGACTATGTGTGCTGGATGAAGTGATCATTCCTGCAGTCAGTGCTAGAAAGATAATTGTCACGTGTCATGCCATGCATCAACCGATGGATCTTTTAGGCGAATGTAAGAGAAGCATACCACTGAAGAATAACTTGGTCATCCCAGCCTCTGTCGCCTTGTTTAAGAACAGATTCAGTGAATTGTGAATAGTTAACTATCCCTGAGAACCACAGATTCTTCCAAGATGTGTGTGAGTAGCAAACACTGAGCAGTTAATTGAAGAACAGCTGAGCATCATAGAAACCTCCCATGCTGAGTCTGTGGGCGAAATTAGCACTACCACTACAAGACAAGATCTTCTAGCTCGACTATCACCAGATCTCACTAAGGAACAATGGAAGAAGCTACTTGCCATTCTTCAAGAGTTCTCTGAATGCTTCAATCCACAGGTGAAGATCAAATTAGACAAATTGATGGTGAAGCTCTGGATTAGCTCTGGAGACCATCAACCAATAAGCTGGCTAGCATACTGCGTGTCAGCAACAGAACGTCAAATAATTCGTGATGAGACAGAGAAAATGATGAAGAATGACATCATTCAGCCTTCACAGAGCCCATTGTCGTCAGCAGTGGTCCTCATCAGGAAGAAGGATGGCAGTTGGCGCTATGAGTTGATTACAGGAAGCTTAACAAGATAACTAAAAAGGATGTTTACCCTCTTCCACGAATTGACAATACACTAGATTGTCTGAAGAGGGCTAAGTTTTTATCAACCATAGACATGTACTTGGGATTCTGGCAAATCGAAGTAGATGAGGCTGAGCGTGAGAAAAGTGCATTCATCACCCCTGAGGGCCTGTGTGAGTTTAAGGTAATGCCGTTTGGTTTGTGTAATGCACCAGCAACTTTTGAATGGATGATGGATAATCTTCTAAGGCACCTGAAGTAGACGATGTGTCTTTGTTATTTATATGACATTATAGTGTTCTTAGAGACATTTGATGAACATATAAAAAGACTGAGGGCCATTCTTAAGTGTCTCCAGCATGGTGGACTGAAACTCAATCCAAGAAAGTGTCTCTTTGCAGCAAAATAAATCAAAATATTTGGACACCTTGTGTCGAATGAAGGTGTGTGGCCAGACCCAAAAAAGGTGAGATCTATAACAGAATTTCCTATTCCTAAAAGTATTAGAGATGTGAGAAGCTTCGTCTGATTATGTTCTTATAACTGTTGTTTTATCAAAGACTTTTGTATCAAAGCCAGGCCACTCCAAGAGTTGTTAAAAAACAATACTAAATTTATCTGGGGTGGTGGTTATGATACTAAACTGTTGAATGGATGGTTGTGAGTTCAAAACACACTTGAACTGTAGCGTTTTAATTTATATATTCAGTTCAAGTACATTCTAGAAGTGTTCACAAATGTCAAGACTCATTTTACTGCAATGTCCTGTAGCTGTATATATACTGTGTGTGTTCTGGCCAGAGGCAGTTTGCCCTGTGCTCTTGTATGTGCAAGTGCTGAATAAACCTTCATTAAGTGAAGTTAGTATCCGTCATTCATCTAATCACACCTTCTTCTGTATGACAATATTGCTTAGCTTTGGGGGATGAGTTAATTATTTCCGCAGTACGATCTTCATAACTAATAGCCCAACAACTTATGTTTTTGATGATCTATTTATTAACTGTGTTAGCACCAGATCTTTGTACCACTGTTCATTTTTTACTTCCAAAACACGATAGGATATTTCATCACAATCTCACAAACTAAAACTGACCCATACTGCTGCATACTACTACTTCATAATATCTACTGCTACTAACTCACACTCTGCATTCTCTTTCCATTTGCATAATTGCTAAAAATAATTGACAGAAAAAATGCACCACCAAAAAACAATTAATTTAGAGTAATGACATTTCAGGAATGCATTTGTCTAGGGAGATATTTAAGTGATGAACATTGTAAGACCACAGATTAATGTAAGTACAAGATAATCCATTTCAAATATGAAATTCTGGTACATTAATAACCAGTGTAACCAACAGAATGTTGAATGCAAGTATGCAAATGCGCATGCATTGTGTTGTACGGGATTGGGTGTCAGTTTTTGGGATGGAGTTCCACACCTGTTGCACTTGGTCAGCCAAAACAGTCCTGGTTGATGCTGTTTGTGGACAATGATGGTGTTGTCATCTGATGATGCCTCAAATGTACTTTATTGGAGACAGATATGATTATTGAGCATACCAAGACAACATGTCAACAATCTGTAGAGCATGTCAGGTTACAACAGCAGTATGCAAGCAAGCATTTACTATTGGAAAATACCCCTTGGAATGTTGTTTATGAATAGCAGCACAATAGGTAAAATTACCAGGCTGACATATAAATTTTCAGTCACGGTGCATGAGATAACAACAAGAGAGTGCTCCTGCTGTTGTATAAAATCACATCCCAGACCATAACTCCAGGTGTAGGTCCAATGCATCTAGCATGCAGATAGGTTGGTTGCAGGCCCTCAAATGGCCTCCTCCTAACCAGCACATGGCCATCGTTGGCACCAAGACACAATCAGCTCTCATGAGAAAACACAACAGACCTCCAACCTGCCCTCAAATGAGCTCTCACTTGACACCACTGAAGTTGCAAATGGTAGTGGTTTTGAGTCAGTGGAAAGCACACTGCAGGGCATGTGGCTTGGAAATGGTCTTGAAGTAACCCAGTTATAACAGTTTCTTGTGTCACTATTGTGCCAACAGCAGCTGCAAATGTGGTACAATGTGTTAGAGCCATACTTTGAACATGATACTTTTCCCTTTCAATAGCAGCTCATGGCCCTCTGGAGCCCAGTCTTGTTGCTACCATACATTCTTGTGACCACAGTTGCCAGCAGTCATTATGCAGTGGCTACATTCCTGCTAAGTATTTCTGCCATATGACAGAAGGAACATCCAGCTACTCATATCCCTGTTACAAGACCTCATTCAAACGCAATGAGGTGCTGATAATGGCATCTTCATCACCTTAAAGCCATTCATGACTAACATCAACTCACCACATCCAGTCTCAAAGGTACCTAAGTCTGATGACAACTACAGAATGTATTTAAAGCAAACCTAATTTGCGTCCTCATAGTGGCACTATTAGTGCTACTCTTATTCAGCTGGTGTAATTTTGAACAGACATCATTTTTCAGATGTAGAAGCATGCCTACCAACTTTCATTTATGTCTCACAACTCCTTTTGGTGCTGCAACTTTCTTTCCATCAGTGTATTTATTAATGTCAAGATAAATACAATGTACATCTATGAATAATGTAGGTAGGAAGTGCAGGTAATGTGCACTGTGTTGCTGACACTGCTGCACATTGGAAGCACTTGTACACATAGCTATCATTCAGAGAGAACTGATGACCAAAGATAGCACTGTGGTGGAGATATGCTCCATTCACCACAGAGTTTTCTAAGACAACTGATGGTTGTGTTATCACAGCAACAATCCTCCTCCCCTCCCAACCCTTTCCAGTGAGTGTGGCCTGCTGGGATGTGGGAGGATAAGGTAGCCGTAAGTTGCTGCAGATGACATCATCTTCATGCAGACACATGTCATCACCCATGGTGGAGCTTTCTGCTTGTGCAGGGCACAGCTGAACCATTTCTTTGTGCAGTGGTAAGGAGATCATGATGTATCAATCCTCGATCAGTCCTCGTTGAATCTTAATATAGGTTAGACTGTGTAAGGTGAGGAAGGAGATGGTGTGGTCAACCAAGAAAATGTTATGGTTGTTCTATGTTGAAGCAGGGTTTTGAGTCAGTGGAAAGCACACTGCAGGGCATGTGGCTTGGAAATGGTCTTGAAGTAACCCAGTTATAACAGTTTCTTGTGTCACTATTGTGCCAACAGCAGCTGCAAATGTGGTACAATGTGTTAGAGCCATACTTTGAACATGATACTTTTCCCTTTCAATAGCAGCTCATGGCCCTCTGGAGCCCAGTCTTGTTGCTACCATACATTCTTGTGACCACAGTTGCCAGCAGTCATTATGCAGTGGCTACATTCCTGCTAAGTATTTCTGCCATATGACAGAAGGAACATCCAGCTACTCATATCCCTGTTACAAGACCTCATTCAAACGCAATGAGGTGCTGATAATGGCATCTTCATCACCTTAAAGCCATTCATGACTAACATCAACTCACCACATCCAGTCTCAAAGGTACCTAAGTCTGATGACAACTACAGAATGTATTTAAAGCAAACCTAATTTGCGTCCTCATAGTGGCACTATTAGTGCTACTCTTATTCAGCTGGTGTAATTTTGAACAGACATCATTTTTCAGATGTAGAAGCATGCCTACCAACTTTCATTTATGTCTCACAACTCCTTTTGGTGCTGCAACTTTCTTTCCATCAGTGTATTTATTAATGTCAAGATAAATACAATGTACATCTATGAATAATGTAGGTAGGAAGTGCAGGTAATGTGCACTGTGTTGCTGACACTGCTGCACATTGGAAGCACTTGTACACATAGCTATCATTCAGAGAGAACTGATGACCAAAGATAGCACTGTGGTAGAGATATGCTCCATTCACCACAGAGTTTTCTAAGACAACTGATGGTTGTGTTATCACAGCAACAATCCTCCTCCCCTCCCAACCCTTTCCAGTGAGTGTGGCCTGCTGGGATGTGGGAGGATAAGGTAGCCGTAAGTTGCTGCAGATGACATCATCTTCATGCAGACACATGTCATCACCCATGGTGGAGCTTTCTGCTTGTGCAGGGCACAGCTGAACCATTTCTTTGTGCAGTGGTAAGGAGATCATGATGTATCAATCCTCGATCAGTCCTCGTTGCATCTTAATATAGGTGAGACTGTGTAAGGTGAGGAAGGAGATGGTGTGGTCAACCAAGAAAATGTTATGGTTGTTCTATGTTGAAGCAGGGTTTTGAGTCAGTGGAAAGCACACTGCAGGGCATGTGGCTTGGAAATGGTCTTGAAGTAACCCAGTTATAACAGTTTCTTGTGTCACTATTGTGCCAACAGCAGCTGCAAATGTGGTACAATGTGTTAGAGCCATACTTTGAACATGATACTTTTCCCTTTCAATAGCAGCTCATGGCCCTCTGGAGCCCAGTCTTGTTGCTACCATACATTCTTGTGACCACGGTTGCCAGCAGTCATTATGCAGTGGCTACATTCCTGCTAAGTATTTCTGCCATATGACAGAAGGAACATCCAGCTACTCATATCCCTGTTACAAGACCTCATTCAAACGCAATGAGGTGCTGATAATGGCATCTTCATCACCTTAAAGCCATTCATGACTAACATCAACTCACCACATCCAGTCTCAAAGGTACCTAAGTCTGATGACAACTACAGAATGTATTTAAAGCAAACCTAATTTGCGTCCTCATAGTGGCACTATTAGTGCTACTCTTATTCAGCTGGTGTAATTTTGAACAGACATCATTTTTCAGATGTAGAAGCATGCCTACCAACTTTCATTTATGTCTCACAACTCCTTTTGGTGCTGCAACTTTCTTTCCATCAGTGTATTTATTAATGTCAAGATAAATACAATGTACATCTATGAATAATGTAGGTAGGAAGTGCAGGTAATGTGCACTGTGTTGCTGACACTGCTGCACATTGGAAGCACTTGTACACATAGCTATCATTCAGAGAGAACTGATGACCAAAGATAGCACTGTGGTGGAGATATGCTCCATTCACCACAGAGTTTTCTAAGACAACTGATGGTTGTGTTATCACAGCAACAATCCTCCTCCCCTCCCAACCCTTTCCAGTGAGTGTGGCCTGCTGGGATGTGGGAGGATAAGGTAGCCGTAAGTTGCTGCAGATGACATCATCTTCATGCAGACACATGTCATCACCCATGGTGGAGCTTTCTGCTTGTGCAGGGCACAGCTGAACCATTTCTTTGTGCAGTGGTAAGGAGATCATGATGTATCAATCCTCGATCAGTCCTCGTTGCATCTTAATATAGGTGAGACTGTGTAAGGTGAGGAAGGAGATGGTGTGGTCAACCAAGAAAATGTTATGGTTGTTCTATGTTGAAGCAGGGTAGGTGGTTGGAGCAGGGACTTTGTCTGTGAAGGCAGTGATGTCACAGCAGGAGTTGTATCAAAGTCAGTTTGCATACACTGAAGTTGAAGTTGTTTCTTCAAAGCTGTGATGGTACAGGCTTCACAAACTGACAATTGCAATGTAATCATGCCTGGATCAATCTTACTGGAGAGTTTGTAGCTGCATCTGAATTGTATAGGCTGTTCCATTGGTGGCTCACCAAGCATGGGCACCCTTGTGTGTCCATTAGCTCATCCAAAGGCAGGCACAGGTTTCATACGCACCTCATTAGGCAGTGCTATTGTACTACATGTCTACAGTGCATGCTCTACTGGGTGTACACCTGACAACTGGCACCACAGAATTTATTAATGGTTTGCACTTTGTGATGAGCAGAGCTGTAGTGCCGGCCAGAGTGGCTGAGCGGTTCTCGGCACTACAGTCTGGAGCTGCGCGACCACTACAGTCGCAGATTTGAATCCTGCTTCAGGCATAGTTAGGTTTAAGTAGTTCTAAGTTCTAGGGAACTGATGACCTCAGAAGTTTAGTCCCATACTGCTCAGAGCTATTTGAACCATTGCTGTAGCAATGACATCTCGAAATAGCCCACTGCTCTTTTCCCTTTGTTGGAAAGAACAGTTCTTATTTGTTGAACAAGATGGGTTACCTCAGTGCATAGTATGCCATAGGATGCTTACTACAATGAAAAAGTACAATATCCAGTGTCATTTGTGTCCCTCCATACTGCATAGTTTGATGACGTTGACAGTGATGCAAGAAAGCAGTTTGTTGCCACACTGAAGGGCAAAGTACAGCAACAGGCAATTTTGGGGGAAAAAAGTCATAACATAGACTTTCTGTGTGTTATTTATAAGTTTTACTTTCAATCTTCACACACATTTTATTCAGTTAATTTTAGACAGTTGATGAGGAGCAGCATTAAAACGCTGCTGCTTAACGAGCAAGCTACAAAGGTGGACAAGTTATTGCAAGAAGTGATCTGCCATTTTCAATGGGGCCGCTGTTCATAACCTGTTTGCTGGCTGTTGTGGAGTGCTTAATGCTAGGAGAGGTAAGGAACATTGAAGGAGTTTGCTTCTGCAAGCAAACAATTTCTCGTTGAATTCAAGACATGGGGGCAGATCTGGAAAACCAACTAAAAGAGAGACGTCAGACATGTCTGCTAGTGTCTGTATATGTGTGGATGGACATGTGTGTTTGTGTTTGTGTGTGAGTGTATACCCGTCCTTTTTTCCCCCTAAGGTAAGTCTTTCTGTTCCTGGGACTGGAATGACTCCTTACCCTCTACCTTAAAACCAACATCCTTTTGTCTTTCCCTCTGCTTCCCTCTTTCCTGATGAAGCAACCGTTGGTTACGAAAGCTTGAATTTTGTGTGTATGTTTGTGTGTCTATCAATCTGCCAGCACTTTTGTTTGGAAAGTCACATCATCTTTGTTTTTAGATATACTTTTCCCACGTGGGATGTAAACTTCCCAACCAACGGTTGTATCCATCCGCACATAC
The DNA here is from genome assembly GCF_023897955.1 of Schistocerca gregaria. Lineage (NCBI taxonomy): Eukaryota > Metazoa > Arthropoda > Insecta > Orthoptera > Acrididae > Schistocerca > Schistocerca gregaria. Next base: position 135,907,890 of record NC_064925.1, on the reverse strand, counting down.
ACAAACACAAGCAGACATTGAAAATGTAAGTCTTTCTGCTCCCGGGATTCGAATGACTCCTTACCCTCTCCCTTAAAACCCAAATCCTTTCGTCTTTCCCTCTCCTTCCCTCTTTCCTGAAGAAGCAACCGTTGGTCTACCAGCGCTTTCCCGCTTGGTAAATCTTGGCATCTTTGTTTTAATATATATATATATTAAAACAAAGATGCCGGTAGACAGGCACAATAAAATAACACACAAACACACACACAAAATTTCTAGCTTTCGCAACCGACGGTTGCTTCTTCAGGAAAGAGGGAAGGAGAGGGAAAGACGAATGGATGTGGGTTTTAAGGGAGAGGGTAAGGAGTCATTCCAATCCCGGGAGCGGAAAGACTTACTTTAGGGGGGAAAAAGGATAGGTATATACTCGCACACACACACACACACACACACATATCCATCCATACATATACAGACACAAGCAGACATATTTAAAGGCAAATAGTTTGGGCAGAGATGTCAGTCGAGGCGGATGTGCAGGGGCAAAGATGATGTTGAATGACAGGTGAGGTATGAGTGGCGGCAACTTGAAATTACCGGAGATTGAGGCCTGGTGGATAACGAGAAGAGAGGATATATTGAAGGGCCAGTTACCATCTCCGGAGTTCAGATAGGTTGGTGCACATCCACCTCGACTGACATCCCATGCTTTCTCAAACAGACTTAGGATTGGTATCCTTAAAGAGTTTTGACATCAAAATTTATATCTATATGGTCTTGAAGAGCTCAGCTGCTGTCTTGATCAGCAGTTTTGCCTTCTTGCATGGAGATATCTTGGGCACTATCTTGTTAAACTAACCCACTGTTTTCTTTTCCTCACAGATAATGATAAGAGACCTCACATCCATATAGTCCCACCTGCCACCTGAATATGGGGTCTGGGGTCTGGACTTGCATCCCCCCCACCCCCCTGTCTTCTCAAAGAGAGTTATCTGAACAAGCACATCTGCCATGAGGTTATGTTGACCAGTTGATATCCCTGTTGGATAACCACTGTTGAGAAATCCAAGACTCTGTTTCCCAATCCTGCCTTGGCTTTTTCAGGATCCATTTAACCCAAGAAGTGGGAATATTAGGCTCCTTTCTTGATCTCTTGTTCCCTGCCTTAGAGGTACAATGGATCTGATTATCACCTTCATTGTGAGAGTCTTTCTTTGGAGGTCATAGGTTCAAGACATTTAGTTCCCATTATTCATTTTTAGTGTTCTTCCTACCACCATTGGATAAGCAGCAGCCAGCAGCAAGTCATACTCTTAGCTCACTTATTTGTTTCATAGTTTAATTCTTCATTTCTTTGCACGTTTTTGGTACTTGCATAGTTTAATTCACAAATTTCGGGCATATTATTGTCTTTGAGGGTTGTAGCATTGCATTTTAGTACCCATATTGAGTAAATTTGCATATTTGTCAGTCATCTGTTTGATATGAATGGCTTGTTAGATAAAAGAGAGGAAAAAAATTGTTAGGGATGGGTAGGCACTATGCCTGTTGTGTGCAGATTCAGAGGGAGTTTGTCACCATCCATAAACAACTGGAAGCTGTGTTGGCTGTGGTCGACAGGCTCCAGGCTGTTGCCCTGGGCCATGGTGAGATTGGGACACCAGATACGAGCACTTTGGCACCTCTGGAGCCTGTAGCATTGTCTGGGTTCTCTGATGCCACTGCGCCCTTGGATTTGCATGTCCCTGCCGTACAACATTTGCCTGACGGTAATTGGCGAATCATGGCGGGGTCACGAATCCCTGGGCAGAAGGCGAAAGTTGGTGCTGGCCACAAGTCTGTACCCTTACTCCTCCGTAACAGGTACTGGCCACTGCTTAAAGCAATTCTGAGCCAGAAAGGGCAGCCTTGCCTGTTGTGGCAGTGGCCAGTCTTCCTGAGAGGTCCAGACAAGTGCAGAGGATGGGATTGCTTGTCATTGGGGGATCCAATGTTAGGTGGATGATGGAGCTCCTTAGGGATATGGCAGTTCAGGATGGGAAGAAAGTCAATGTGCACTCCGTGTGCATACTGGGAGTAGTCATCCAAGATGTGGAAAGGGTCCTTCCAGATGCCATGAAGGGTACAGCGTGCAGCCTACTGCAGGTGGTGGCTCATGTTGGCATTAATGACACATGTCGCTATGGATCAGAAGAGATTCTCTCTGGTTTCCGGTGGCTATCTGAGTTGGTGAAGACTGCCAGTCTTGCTAGTGAGATGAAGGCAGAGCTCACCATCTGCAGCATTGTTGACATGACTGATTGTGGACCTTTGGTACAGAGCCATGTGGAGAGTCTGAATCAGAGGCTCAGATGGTTCTGCAACCTTGTAGGCTGCAGATTACTTGACTTGCGCCATAGGGTGGGTGGGGATTTGAGTTCCGCTAAATAGGTCAGGTGTCCACAACACACAGGAGGTGTCTACATGGGTAGCGGGGGCTGTGTGGTGTGGACTGGGTGGTTGTTTTAGGTTTGACAGTCTCCAGAAAGATAAAAAAGGGCTCCAGTCTCAAAGCGTACAGGACAAAGAAATGATGAGAATCGACCAAGCAACAGTCGGTATTGTAGTTATAAATTGTTGTAGCTGTGCTGGAAAAGTACCAGAACTTCAAGTGCTCATAGAAAGCACTGAAGCTGAAATTGTTATAGGAACAGAACACTGGGTAAAGGTGGATTCTGCCAAAATTTTTACGGAGGCACAAACCTTGTTCAGAAAGGATAGATGAAATAAAGTAGGTGGTGGTGTGTTTGTGGCTGTTGATAGTAGTTCACCTTTTAGAGAAGTTGAAATTGACAATTCCTGCGAATTACTATTGGTAGAGGGTATACACAACAGCCAAATTACTATTGGTAGAGGTTATACTCAACAGCTGTACCAAAATAATAATTGGCTCCTTCTACCAACCATCAAACTCAGATGATATAGTAGCTGAAAAGTTCAAAGAAAACTTGAATCTCATTACAAATAAGTACCCAACTCATACAGTTATAATTGGTGGAGACTTCAATCACCCTTGATTTGTTGGTGAAAATAATGTTGAAAGCAAGTGGCAGACAGAAAACATCTTCTGAAATTGTACAAAATGCTTTCTCTGAAAATTACTTTGAACAATTAGTTCATGAGCCCACACAAACTGTAAATGGTTGCGAAATCACACTTGACCTCTTAGTCACTAAAAATCCTGATCTAATAGAGAGAGTCATGATGGATACATGGATTAGTGAAGAGGCTCAAAACCATATCAACCAAAACCACTAAAAATAAATGCAAAATATATCTCTTTAAAACAGCAGATAAAAATTTGCTTGATGCCTTCCTAAGAGAGAGTCTGCATTCCTTCCAAGCTAATTATGTAAATTGTAATATAATTGGATTTCAGATTCTTTGCATTTGAGGTACTTGTCATAAAAGGAAAGGACACACAATGAGTTGTAGTTCATAAAGATGCTAAGTATCACAGCACTAGAGTACAGAGGCAAAAAAAAATTTTTTTTTATGTGTGCCTATACCAAGACGCGAGTCCAGAATTTAAATACTCTAAATAAACACTATGACCCGCTGGGTGCAGATATTTAAAATCATTGCCGCAGCACTTGATAGCAAGAAGCTGCAAAACAGAAGAAGGAACAATCTATCTTTTGTTAAGAAATATTCTAGTGACTTCATTATCCCTTGTACTTTTGGTCGCCGACGTGTTAAGACGTACTACATAGCATTGCTACAAGTTGTATTTTTATTTTGTGTAAAAACTAAATGAAACGATTAACAAACATTTCGGTAACTGAGGTGAGGATACAATGTGCTTATGCACATGCAAGGACATTTAATTTTAAGAAGGAATGGACTGACAAAGCATTGATTATTGGACTGTTCCATTTACAAAAGAAATGTCAGATGTAAGTCATGCACTTATTGTGTATTTGTCAATGTGTAGAAGTTTAAAGCCAATTTGTTCCAAATATATTAATATTTTACGATGCAGTAATTTTCTTCTTATTCTTTTCTTTCACTAACAAAAAATGATGTTCAAATTGTATGTGAGCTTTGTTACAAGTTCGCTCTTTATTGCAGTGTCTTGATTGTATTTGGGAGACCACTAATGTCTTCAACTTCTGAACTATTAATCTTTCTCTTATTAAATTCCACTAATTTGTTTTCATTTCTATTTTTATATTCAAATAGTTCCCTTAGGTATTTTCATCGAAGATTCTGATTGCGTAAAGGCAATCCGGGTCTAAAGGTGAATTATTCGCGTAACCAATCTGTATATCTCCTGAATTTTGTCAATAAATATTACCAACGAACAGTTACAGCATCACTATTGTTAACAAGCAAGTTCACCGGCTGTGGTGGCTGAGTGGTTCTAGGCACTGCAGTCTGGAACTGCGCAACCACTATGGTCGCAGGTTCTAATTCTGCGTTGGGCATGGATGTGTGTGATGTCCTTAGGTTAGTTATGTTTAAGTAGTTCTAATTTCTAGGGGACTGATGGCCTCAGAAGTTAAGTCCCATAGTGCTCAGAGGCATTTGAACCATCTGAATAAGCAAGTTCCTAATGCCAGAAAGTGTAGACCAGATATGGCTCAAATTCAAAGGTACTGTATCATCAGCAATAGATAGATTCATACTGCATAAGTTAGTAAGAGATGGGACTGATCTACCATGGTACACAAAACATGTCAGAACACTGTTGCAGAAGCAACAAAAAAATCATGCCAAATTCAGAAGAATGCAAAATCCCACAAAATGGCTAAGTTTCATGGAAGCTTTAAATTTAGTGTGGATGTCAATGCAAGATGCTTTTAATAGTTTCCACAGTGAAACATTGTCTCAAAATATGGTAGAAAACCCAAAGAGATTCTGGTCGTATGTCAAGTACACCAGTGGCAAAAAACAGTCAATACTGTCACTGCAGGGTAGCAATGAAAATGTTACCAATGATGGTGCCAATAATGCAGAGTTATTAAATACAGTTTTCCATAGTTCCTTCATGAAAGAAGATGAAGTAAATATTCCAGAATTCGATACCAGGACAGCTGTTAGCATGAGTGACAAAAGTTGATATCTTGGGTGTTGTGAATCACTTAAGAAAGGCAAGTCTTCCAGTCCAGATGGTGTACCAATCAGGTTCCTTTCAGAGTATGCAGACACAATAGTGCTTTTCTTAGCAATCACATACAACCACTCACTTGACGAAAGGTCTGTTCCTAAAGACTGGAAAGGAGTACAGGTCACTCAAACATTCAAGAAAGGAAATAGGAGTAACCCATTGAATTACAGACTCTTATCACTGTCCTCAATTTGCAGTAGGAGTTTGGAGCATGTACTGTACTCGAACATTATGAATCACCTTGATGAAAATGACTTATTGATGCATAACCAACAGAAAATATCGTTCCTGTGCAACACAGCTAGCTCTTTATTCCCATGAAGTAATGAGTGCTGTCAACAAGGGATCTCAGATCGACTCCATATTCCTATATTTCCAGAAGGCTTTTGATACCATTCCTCACAAGTAACTATTAATCAAATTGCATGCATATGGAGTATTGTCTCAGTTGTCTGACTAGATGCATGATTTCCTCTCAGGGAGGTCACAGTTCGTAGTAAATCATTGAGTAGAACAGAAGTGATATCTGGAATTCCAAAAGGTAGTATTATAGGCTCTCTGCTCTTCCTGATTTACATAAATGAGCCAAGTGATAATGTGAGCAGCCCCCTTAGATTGTTTGCACTGTAATTTACCATCTAATAAAATAATCAGACAATCAATTCTAATTACAAAATGATCTAGAGAGAATTTCTGTATGGTGCGAAAAGTGGCAATTGGCACTAAACAAGAACAAGTGCAAGGTCATTCACATGGGTACTAAAAGAAATCCAATGAATTTTGGGCATATGATAAATCACACAAATCTAAGAGCAGTCAATTCGACTAAATACCTAGGAATTATAATTACGAGCAACTTAAATTGGAAAGACCATATAGATAATATTGTGGGGAAGGCAAAACAAAGACTGCACTTTGTTGGCAGAACACTTAGAAGATGCGACAGGTCCACTCTTTAGTGGAGACAGCCTACATTACACTTCTCTGTCCTCTGCTGGAATATTGCTGCATGGTGCAGGATCCTTATCAGGTAGGATTGATGGAGGACATCAAAAAAGTTCAAAGAAGGACAGCTCATTTCGTGTTATAGCGCAATAGGGGTGAAAGTGTCACTGATATGATCCGCGAGTTGGGGTGGCAGTTACTGAAACAAAGGCAGTTTTCTTTGTGGAGAGATCTATTTACGAAATTTCAATCACCAACTTTCTCTTCTGAACATGAAAATATTTTGTTGACTCCCACCTACATAGGGATAAATGATCATCATAATAAAATAAGAGAAATCAGAGCTCAAACAGAAAGATTTAGGTGTTCCTTTTTCTCACATGCCATTTGAGAGTGGAATGGTAGAGAAGTAGTATGAAAATGGTTCACTGAACCATCTGCCAGGTACTTAAGTGTGAATAGCAGAGTAACCATGTAGATGTAGATGTAGATGTAGACCTTCCTTTTCTTTTTGTTCTTTGAGCATTTTCTCCTCTAAGTTTCTGAGAAGTATTTATGCTGGCTTCATCCAGTTTCTCAGTAACAGTTTCCACTTGTTGCACTGGTCTATCATCTGATCCAATTGCAGAAACAACTACAATCAGTTTCAGCCCTGGTGGTTTGGTATTTGAGCTCTCATCAAGTCCCTCAGTTTTTTTCCCTGTCCTTCATTTTGTTCCCATTAGAAATGTAGATCTGTTTGGGTGATGCAGCAAAACCCCACATGGTGCAAGGCAAATTACTCAGGGAGGTCACCTGGTTTGCCTGAGGCTCTATTAATGACACACCTTCCTACATGCCAAGCACTCCTCAGCATGCATCACATCACTAACTGGGTTGGGTATCTGTGAAACTGGGGAAGGAAATGGGAGTGGATAAGGGAGAGATGGGGCATTGTGGGACACTCTCCACATTGTTCATCACTTAGCCCTGTCCAGCATAAGAGACCTTACAGTAGCTATGCTACACTTAGCATAGCCCTCAGCTTCACATTAACACACAAGGCTCTCTGCCTACTCTGTAAGTACATTGACAAGTTGGTGTCCCCCAGAGACAGTCCTACAGCAGTTACTTCCAAAATGTTTTATAACACATTTTTTAACAATACATTCATCTGAAAGACAGAGCTACAGAACCAAAACAGGTACAGCTGAAACATCTTTTAGCACAATAAAATACTGCATCTTCAATGAAGTAAAGAACATTAAAGAAAACGTATTCAGAGTCTCCCATCAAAACATCTATATCTATTCTACATACATAATCTGCAAGCCACTGTATGATATGTGATGGAGGATGCCCTGTAACACTACTAGTCATGTCCTTTCCTGTTCCACTCACAAACAGAGGAACAGGAAAATGTCTCCAGAATGAGATTTTCACTCTGCAGTGGAGTGTGTGCTGATATGAAACTTCCTGGCAGATTAAAACTGTGGGCCGGACCGAGACTCAAACTCGTGACTTTTGCCTTTCACGGGCGAATTGCTCTACCAACTGAGATACCCAAGCACAACTCACGCCCTGTCCTCACAGCTTTACTTCTGCTAGTATCTCATCTCCTACCTTCCGAATTTTACAGAAGCTCTCCTACAAAGCAGAGCACTTGCCCGCGAAAGGCAAAGATCCTGAGTTTGAGTCTCAGTCTGGCACACAGTTTTAATCTACCAGGAAGTTTCATATCAGCACACACTTTGCTGCAGAGTGAAAGTCTCAATCTGGAAACATCCCCCAGGCTGTGGCTAAGCCATGTCTTCACAATATCCTTTCTTTCAGGAGTGCTAGTTCTGCAAGGTTCGCAGAAGAGCTTCTGTTAAGTTTGGAAGGTAGGAAAAGAGATACTGGCAGAAGTAAAGCTGTGAGGATTGGGCGTGAGCTGTACTTGAGTAGTTCAGTTGGTAGAGCACTTGCCCACGAAAGGCAAAGGTCCCAAGTTCGAGTCGCGGTCGGGCACACAGTTTTAATCTGCTAGGAAGTTTCAGAAAAATGGCTGTCTGTATGCTTTGGTACGAGTCCTAATCTCTCTAATCTTATCCTCATGGTCCTTACACTAAATGTAAGTTGGCAGCTGTAGAATCATTGTGCAGTCAGCTTCAAATACTGTTTCTCTAAATTTTCTCCATAGCGCTCCTCAAAAAGAATGTCACCTTCTTCCAGTGGTTCCTATTTCAGCTCCTGAAGTATGGTAAGTCTCTCCTGACCCATGGTTTTGGGCAACTTTCCAAAAATGTACCACTTTTCCTAGACTTCTCCAGTCTTTTACCTTCACCCTCCTTCCTTCCTCTTCAACTCTTCTGCCTGAAGAAGGGGCCACTGTCTCCGAAAGCTTTCCTATCACAACAGTCTATTATGAGTGTGTTCTGCCACCACTTGGTGAGTAGATTTTTATCTATTCAGTTAAATAATTTTATCCTGAAGTATTTCTGTAATACTTGCATGCTGTTCAAACTTTTGTTTTGTGTCATCAGTCTTCTCACTGGTTTGATGTGGCCCACCATGAATTCCTCTTCTGTGACAACCTGTTCATCTCAGAATAGCACTTGCAACCTACATCTTCAACCACTTGCTGGATGTATTCCAATCTCTGTCTTCTCTACAGATTTTGCTCTCTACAGCTCCCTCTAGTACCATGGAAGACATGCCCTGACACCTTAATAGATGTCCTATCATCTTGTCCCTTCCCCTTGTCAGTGTTTTCCACACATTCCTTTCCTCTCTGATTCTGCGCAGAACCTCCTCATTCCTTACTCTAATACTCCCCTTAATTTCTGATATTTGTCTGTAGCACTACATCTCAAACTCTTCAATTCTCTTCTGTTCTGGGTTACCCACAGTCCATGTCTCAGTACCATAAAATGCTGTGCTCCTAACGTACATTCTCAGAAATTCCTTCTTCAAATTAAGGCCTGTTTCTGGTGCTAGTAGACTTCTCTTGGTCAGGAATACACTTTTGGCCAATGCTAGTCTGCTTTTGATGTCCTCCTTGCTCCATCCATCATTGGTTATTTTGCTGCCTAGGAAGCAGAATACCGTAACTTCATGTACTCGTACTTCATGACCATCAATCCTAATGTTAAGTTTCATGCTGCCTTCACTTCTGCTACTTCTCATGACTTTTATCATTTTTCAATATCCTCTCACTCCATGTTCTGTACTCAATAAATTGTTCATTCCATTCAGCAGACCATGTAATTCTTCTTCACTTTCACAGAGGAAAGCAATGTCATCAGCAAATATTATCACTAAAATTCTTTCACCTTGAAGTTTAATTCTACTCTTGAACCTTTCTTTTTTAAGTTATTGCTTCTTTGATGTACAAATTGAACAGTAGGGGCAAAAAACTACAACCCTGTCTTACACCTTTTCTAATCTGAGTATTTCACTCTTAGTCATCCACTCTTATTATTCCCTCTCGGATCTTAAACACATTGTATATTACCTGTCTCTCCCTATACCCCCCACCCCCACCCCCACCCCTGTTTTTCCAGAATTTTGAACATCTTGCACCATTCTACATAGTTGAATGCTTTTTACAGGTTAACATATCCTATGAATGTGTCTTGATTTTTCTTTAGTCTTGCTTCCATTACCAACCACAGTGTCAGAATTGCCCCTCTGGTGCCTTTGCATTTCCTTAGGCCAAACTGGTCATCATCTAACACATGCTCAATTATGTTTTCCATTCTTCTGCACATTATTCTTGTCAGCAACTCGAATGCTTGAGCTGTTGTACTGAGTGGGTAATAATTTTCATACTTGTCACCTCTTGCAGTCTTTGGAATTCTGTGGATGATAGTCTGAAAGTCAGATGGTATGTCATAAGACTCATACATTCTCCACACCACCATGAATACAGTAGTCATTTTGTTGCCACTTTCCCCAACGATTTTAGAAATTCTGATGAAATGTTATGTATACCTTCTACCTTATTTGTTCCTAAGTCCTTCAAAGCTCTCTTAAATTCTGATACTAATACTGACCATCTATTTTGTCTAAATAAACCCCTGTTTCATCTTGTAAAACAGTTAGTGTTTTGACTTTCCTTTATGCTGTGTCAGTCCTTCCAACAATAATTTCTTTTTTCCTGCAACTGTTTCCTCTTAGCTTTCCTGCATTTCCTATTTATTTTATTCCTCAGTGACTTGTATTTCTGAATTCTTGAACTTCCCTGAACATTTTTGTACTTCCTTCTTTCATCAATTCTTCTGCTGCCCATGGTTTCTTCACAGTTATCTTATTTGTACCTATTTTTTTCTTCCCAGTTTCTGTGATTGCGCTATTTAGAGAAGTCAATTCATCTTCAACTGTATTGCCTACTAAGCTATTCCTTATTGCTGTATCTACAGCCTTAGAGAACTTCAAGCATATCTCATCAATCTTTAGTACTTCCGTATCCCACTTCTTTGCATATTGATTCTCCCTCACTAATCTCTTAAACTTTAACCTACTTTTCATCAGTACTACACTGTGATCTGAGTCTATATCTGCTCATGGGTATGCCTTACAATGCAGTATCTGAATTTGGAATCTCTGCCTGACCATGATGTAATCTAACTGAAAACTTTCCATATCACCCAGCCTTTTCCAAGTATACCTCCTCCTTTTGTGATTCTTGGACAGACTTTTCACTATTACTAGCTGAAATTTATTATGGAACTCAGTCTTTCTTCTCTCTCATTCCTTTTCCCAAGCCCATAGACTCCTGTAACCTTTTCTTCTACTCCTTCCCCTACATCTTCATTCCAGTCCCCCATGACTTAGATTTCCCTCTCCCTTTATGTACTGTATTACCCTTTCAATATCCTCATATACTTTCTCTGCCTCTTCATTTTCAGCTTGTGACATCAGCATGTATACCTGAACTGTCACTGTTGGCGTTTGTTTGCTGTCAGTTCTGATAAGAACAACCACATCACTGAACTGTTCACAGTAATACACTCTCTGCTCTACCTTCCTATTCATGTGGAATTTCTGCTCCTGTTGTACTATTTTCTGCTGCTATTGATATTACCCTATACTCATCTGACCTGAAAGCCTTGTCTTCTTTCTGTTTCACCTCACTGACCCCTACTATATCTAGACTGAGCCTTTTCATTTCCATTTTCAGATTTTCTATCTTCCCTACAATGTTCAAGCTTCTGGCATTCCATGCCATGACTCTTATAATGTTTCCTTTCATTGGTTATTCAGTCTTTTTCTCATGGTCACCTCCCCCTTAGCATTCCCCTCCCAGAGATCTGAATGGGGGACTATTCTGGAATGTTTTCCAACAGAGAGATCATCATAACACTTTTTCAGTTCAATGTTACTTGTCCTGTAGATACATATTGCGTGTCTTTAATGCAGGGGTTTCCATTCAAACCTACTGGCAACAGAGCTAGGAGCCTGCCTCTGAATTGCTTTGTTGTCTTCCTTTAATCTGTCCTCACCTCACTAAACAATGGGTTGTACTAGTGTCCTATAAGTGGTCTCCTTTACAGATGAGCTACACTTTCCCAAAATTCTCCCAAGAAAACAATGTCAATCATTCACCTCCCCTTTTACAATGCTTAGATGCTCATTCTATTTCATATTGCTCTGCAGCATTATGCCTAGATACTTAATCAACATATCTGTACCGAGCAGCATATTAATTATACTGTGTTTGAACATTAAGGGTTTGTTATTCATACTCATCTGCATTAATTTAAATTTTTATACATTTAGAAATTTTATTGAAGTTGTCTTCTATCCACCTACAGTCATTCTACGCTAACACCTTCCCATACACCATAGCATCATCTGCAAACAACTGCGGAATGTTGCTCACCCTGTTGGCCAGTTCATTTATGCGTATAAAAAGTAACAATGGTCCTACCACATTTCCATATGGCATTTCTGATGATATCCTAGCCTCTGATGGACACTCACTATCAAGGCCACATACTGATTTCTGTTACTTAAGAACTCTTTGTGCCACTCACATATCTGGGAACCTATTCTTTATGCCTGCAACTTTGTTAACAGTTGGCAGTGTGTCACTGTGTCAAATACTTTACAAAAATCTAGTGATATGGAAACTGCTTGTTGCACTCCATCCATAGTTCACAGAATGTCATGTGAGAAAAGAGCAAGCTGAGTTTCACATGTGTGATGCTTTCCAAAACTGTACTGATTTGTGAACAAAGACTTTCCCTCTCAATTAAACTTATTATATTCGAACTGAGAGTATGCTATGTAATTTTGCAGGTTTGTTCTTTTACCCTTTTTTATACACAAGAGTCATTTTGCTTTTTCCAGTTCCTTGGGGCTTTGTGCTTGGTGAGAGATCCACAATAAATGCAAGCTAAGACCAATGTTGTAGAGTACTCTTTGTAAGTCCAAATTGGGTTTCCATCATGACCTGATGACTTATTCTCTTTCAGCTTTTTTATTTGTCTCTCTATGCCAAGGATGCTTATTACTATGTCCTCCATATGAGAGTCTGTGAGATGTTCAAACAATGGTATGTTTGTATGATACTCCTGTGTGAACCATCCCTTAAATGCAAAATTTAAAACTTCAGCTTTACTTTAGCTATTTTCTAGTGCCACACCATACTGGTCAACAATTCACTGATATGAGCCTTAGGCCCACTTAGCAATTTTCTGTAGGACCAGAATTTTATTCGGTTCTCAGTATTATCTTTTGCCATGGTGGTAGTTGTTGTTAACTTCACACAATGACCTTTTTTTAGACATGCTTAAATCACTGTTAACTTTTGCCTGTTGTCATTTGCAAGTTTTCTTTTGAACTGAGATTGCTGACATTGAGCAGATTTATACCGACAAGAAGTGCAATAGTATTGAAGGAAATTGACGGATATCCGAAATGTGAAATAATCTGGGTGAAGGTCACTGTTAAAGCAGGCTCAGACATGGAAATTGGATGTCTTTATAGGCCCCCTGGCTCATCAGCTGTTGTGGCTGAGTACCTGAAGGATAATTTGGAAAATATTTTGAGTATATTTCCCCACCATGTTACAGTTCTTGGTGGAGATTTTAATATGCCAGATATAGACTGGGAGACTCAAACGTTCATAACGGGTGGCAGGGACGAAGAATCCAGTGAAATTTTTTTAAGTGCTTTATCTGAAAACTACCTTGAGCAGTTAAACAGAGAACCAACTCGTGGTGATAACATATTAGACCTTCTGGTGACAAACAGACTCAAACTATTTTAACAGTTAATGCAGAACAGGGAATCAGCAATCATACAGCGGTTACTGCAGCAATGATTTCAGCCATAAATAGAAATATTAAGAAAGGTAGGAAGATTTTTCTGTTTAGCAAAAGTTACAAAAAGCAGATTTCAAAGTACTTGATGGCTCAACACAAAAGTTTTGTCTCAAGTACAGATAAGTGTTGAGGATCAGTGGACAAAGTTCAAAACCATCATACAATATGCGTTAGATGAGTATGTGCCAAGCAAGATCATAAGAGATGGGAAAGAGCCACCATGGTACAACAACTAAGTTAGAAAACTGCTGCAGAAGCAAAGGGAACTTCACAGCATACATAAACATAGCCAAAGCCTTCCAGACAAACAAAATTTAGGCGAAGCAAAATGTAGTGTGAGGAGGGCTATGCGAGAGGCGTTCAATGAATTTGAAAGTAAAGTTCTATGTACTGACTTGGCAGAAAATCCTAAGAAATTTTGGCCTAATGTCAAAGTGGTAGGTGGATGAAAACAAAATGCCCAGACACTCTGTGACCAAAATGGTACTGAAACAGAGGATGACAGACTAAAGGCCGAAATACTAAATGTCTTTTTGCAAAGCTGTTTCACAGAGGAAGACTGCACTGTAGCTCCTTCTCTAGATTGACACACAGATGGCAAAATGGCAGATATCAAAATAGATGACACAGGGATAGAGAAACAATTAAAATAACTCAAAAGAGGAAAGGCCACTGGACCTAATGGGATACCAGTTCAATTTTACACAGAGTACCCGAAGAAACTTTCCCCCCTTCTTGGAGCACTGTACCGTAGGCCTCTAAAAGAGCATAGCATTCCAAAGGATTGGAAAAGGGCACAGGTCATCCCCATTTTCAAGAAGGGACGTTGAACAGATGTTCAGAGCTATAGACCTATATATCTAACGTCTATCAGTTGTAGAATTTTGGAACACGTATTATGTTCGAGTATAATGACTTTTCTGGAGACTATAAATCTACTCTGTAGGAATCAGCATGGGTTTCAAAAAAGACAATCGTGTGAAACCCAGCTCGCGCTATTAGTCCACGAGACTCAGAGGGCCATAGACATGGGTTCCCAGGTAGATGGCGTGTTTCTTGACTTCCGCAAGGTGTTCGATACAGCTCCCCACAGTCGTTTAATGAACAAAATAAGACCATAAGGACTATCAGACCCAATTGTGTTATTGGATTGAAGAGTTACTAGATAACAGAACGCAGCATGTCATTCTCAATGGAGAGAAGTCTTCTGAAGTAAGAGTGATTTCAGGTGTGCCACAGAGGAGTGTTGTAGGACCGTTGCTATTCACAATACACAAAAATGACATTGTGGATGACATCAGAAGTTCACTGAGGCTTTTTGTGGATGATGCTGTGGTATATCGAGAGGTTGCAACAACGGAAAATTGTGCTGAAATGCAGGAGGATCTGCAGCGAATTGACGCATGATGCAGGGAATGGCAAATGAATCTCAATGTAGACAAGTGTAGTGTGCTGCAAATACATAGAAAGAAAGATCCATTATCATTTAGCTACAATATAGCAGGTCAGCAACTGGAAGCAGTCAATTCCATAAATTAACTGGGAGTATGCATTAGGAGTGATTTAAAATGGAATGATCATATAAAGTTGAGCGTCAGTAAAGCAGATGCCAGACTGAGATTCATTGGAAGAATCCTAAGAAAATGCAATCCAAAAATAAAGCAAGTAGGTTACAGTACACTTGCTCGACCACTGCTTGAATACTGCTCAGCAGTGTGGGATCCGTACCAGATAGGGTTGATAGAAGAGAGAGAGAAGATCCAATGGAAAGCAGTGCACTTTGTTACAGGATCATTTAGTAATCTAGAAAGTGTTACGGAGATGATAGATAAACTCCAGTGGAAGACTCTGCAGGAGAGATGCTCAGTAGCTTGGTACGGGCTTTTGTTGAAGTTTTGAGAACATATCTACCTTCATCGAGGTGTCAAGTGGTATATTGCTCCCTCCTACGTATATCCCACGAAGAGACCATGAGGACAAAATCAGAGAGATTAGAGCCCACACAGAAGCATACCGACAATCCTTCTTTCTGGAATAGAAGGGAGAACCGATAGAGGTACTCAAGGTACCCTCCACCACACACTGTCAGGTGGCTCGCAAAGTATGGATGTAGATGTAGATGTAGATGTAGATTCCTCATGAAGAATACAAGCTGATATCATACCACTATCACAATAAGAAGAAAGGGGGAGGGCTCTGCAAAAAATGAAATTAAATCCTAGTGTCTTTCATGCACGTACATCCAGCAATCATACACCATGCAGACCACGTGCTGCTTCCGTGAAATACATCCATTCCTTTCCGTTTTGTGACCAGTTGCTCAAGGTTTGCTCATTCCCAAAGGATCCCTGGTCCTATGCCAGATGTGCATCCAGCACTGCCCAGGTTATCCTGTAGGGTGTCTGGTGTCCGATTTCCCCCTCAAGTGCCTTCTTCACCTGTCTTTCTTCAGGTATATTCACTGGATCCTTCTGTCATTCATCATCTGTAAGATTGCTGGTTGTTGCATCAAGAGGTAGATTTCCATGTTCTTCCTCCTCCATTCTTCTTTGTCCAAGATTGATCTCCACACCTTCCTCATTAGTCTTCTTTCAAATATTTGTAGTTCTTCTTTTCTCATTTAGTCATAGTCCAGATTTTTGAGACGTACATGACTGCTGCTTGTATCACTGTGTTATAAATTCTCATCTCAATTTTGGCTGATATTGATTTTGAGCTGAGTGTCTCCCTGAGGGAATACATGCTTTTCATTCCTACTGCTATTCTTCCCTTGATGTCCACTCCTATGCCATTTTCACTGGTAACCCAACATTCCAAGTATCTGAACTGGTGACATTCCTTGAATCTCATCCTATCTATCTCAGGAAATTCTTCCTGCTCTTGTTTTATTCCAACCTGTAAGGACTCCATTTCATCTTGATTAACCTTTGGCCCAGTCTTCTTGAAGCTAATGGTTTGGTTCACTTGATAGTACTATATCATATGCATATGCAAGAGAATTGAAATTACCACCCATCTGTACTCCAGCTCACTCTTGTTGCCTACATTCCCTTATTAATTTCTCTAAGAGGACATTAAATGAAACAGATGACACCTGTCTCCGCCTAAAAAATTTCTGATGTTACACCTCAGAAATGCACTACTGCCCTTGACCTATTCATGCAAGTCTGCACCATTCTCACTAACTTCTCAGGGATTCTGAAGTCCACAGTGGCTGTTCCTGTGGATGCTGTCATATGCACACTGAGAATCAACTAACATACTGTAGTTATCTTTATCATATTCCCAGTGTTTTGAAACAATTGTCTTGCAGTGAGAATGTCATCTATTGCTGTTCAGTTTGATTTCTTGTATGTTGTCTGAGGATTACGATACACAGTACCTCATAGTTCACATTCAGCAAGCTGATACCTCAGTAGTTACCACACACTACTTTGCTTCCCTTCTTGTATATCATGCATATTTGGCCACTTTCCATTCTTCTGGCAATGGCTTGAACTACCATGTCAGCCGTATCAGTTTATACATGGTGGTCCATTGACAGTGACCGGGCCAAATATCTCACAAAATAAGCATCAAATGAAAAAACTACACAGAGAAAACTCATCTAGCTTGAAGGGGGAAACCAGATGGTGCTATGGTTGGCCCTTCTAGATGGCACTGCCATACGTCAAATGGATATCAACTGTGTTTTTTAAATAGGAACCCACATTTCTTATTACATATTCATGTAGTACGTAAAGAAATATAAATGTTTTAGTTGGAAACAGGAAGTGTTCAGCCAATGTGAAACATCAACCATGACCTGCAACAAATGATGATGCCCAAGTAGGTGTTTTAGTTGCTGCTACGGCTAATCCGCACATCAGTAGCAGACAAATTGCATGAGAATCAGGAATCTCAAAAATGTCAGTGTTGAGAATGCTACATCAACATCGATTGCATGCATATGATATCTCTATGCACCAGGAATTGCATGGCAATGACTTTGAACATCATGTACAGTTCTGCCATTGGGCACAAGAGAAATTACGGGACGATGACAGATTTTTGCACGCTTTCTATTTATCAACAAAGTGTCATTCACCAACAGCGGTAAGGTAAACCGACATAATATGCACTATTGGGCTATGGAAAATCCACGATGGCTGCAACAAGTGTAACATCAGTGATCTTGGTAAGTTAATGTATGGTGCAGCATTATGGGAGTGAGGGTAATTGGCCCCCATTTTATCGATGGCAATCTAAATGGTGCAGTGTATGCTGATCTCCTACATAATGTTCTACCGATTTTACTACAAGACGTTTAAGTGCATGACAGAATGGCGATGTACTTCCAAAATGATGGATGTCTTGCACATAGCTCATGGCCAGTTGAAGCGGTATTGAATAGCATATCTCATGACAGGTGGATTGGTCATCGAAGCACCATGCCATGGCCCACACACTCACTGGATCTGACATCACTGAATTTCTTTCTGTGGGGAAAGTTGAAGGATATTTGCTACCGTGTTCTACCGACAACACCTGACAACACGTGTCAGCACATTGACAAAGCATGTGTGAACATTACAGAAGGCGAACTACTCGCTGTGGAGAGGAATGTCGTTACACGTATTGCCAAATGCATTGAGGTTGACAGACATAATTTTGAGCATGTAGTTCAATAATGTGGTATTTACAGGTAATCATGCAGTAACAGCATGTGTTCTCAGAAATGATAGCTTCACAAAGGTACATGTGTCACATTGGAACAACCGAAATAAAATGTTCAAACTTACCTATGTTCTGTATTTTAATTTAAAAACCTACCTGTTACCAACTGTTTGTCTGAAATTGTGAGCCATATGGTTGTGACTATTACAGTGCCATCTATCACAAAGCGAAAAATGTGGTCCAACTAAAACATTCATATTTCTTTACATACTACACAGATATGTAATAAAAAATGGGGGTTCCTACTTTAAAAAATGCAGTTGATATTGGTTTGACCTATGACAATGCCATCTAGTGGGCCAACCATAGCGCCATCTGGTTTCCCCCTTCAAGCTAGGAAGTTTTGTTCCTTGTAGTTTATTTTGTTTGACGCTTATTTTGTGAGATATTTGGCCCAGTCACGATCAATGGATCACTCTGTATATCTCTAAATGCAAGCTCTCAACTACCTTTTGATTTATTCTCCTGCTATTCTTTCCTCCCCTGGTGTTTTGATGTTTCTGTTACCAAATGTGTTAAACATCTTTTTGAATTATATGTCACAATCATGTATCAGTGGACAACTTACAGGCCAAAAATCAGGAAGTATCTTACTCTGCAAAAAGAACCTAGGAAGAGTTTTAATAATGTTATGTAGATTTGCCTGAAGAATCCTTGTTTGTGGAGACTTTAATGTTGATTTTCTGTCAGGCAAAGCAGCTAGAATTGTTAATGTCCAGTCTCTAATTTTTTTCCACAGTAAAATTGCCTATGATGCTCGAAATACATGCTGCAACACCTGTTAACAACCTGATTTTAAACCAGATGGCCTGCTGTGATTTTTCAAAAAAACCAACATTCAACAGTATATCTGACCATGACAGACAAATATTAGCAATAAGGTCTAGTGACCAGTTAAACACAAATGATAGAAAGAGAAGTATTTTATCACAGGACCATAAACAGTGGCTTGATCACAATGGTTAGAGAGAAATTATGAGAAGAATGCTGGTGGGGAATGTATAAAGCAGATAGTGTTGAAGGAAAATTTAGCTCTTTCTCCAACAGCTCTTCGAGTTCTATTTTCAACAAAAACAACTGCAGTTAAGATTGAACAAAAGCAAGGATAAGTGGTTTGTGTTAGGAGGAGAGAGCTCTACCTAATTTACAGCACAGGTTTGTAGTCAAGGTTTGAAACTCTACTGACATTGGCATTCTAAAATCATCAAGTCTGCCGCTAAAAAAAGCAGAACTCATATACTATGCTGAATGAACCAAACACTCCAAGTGTAAGGCAAAAGTTATTTGTAACATTATTAAATAAGAAAGAAATGAAAACAGTGATGAAAATGATTTAGACTCCCGTGAAAATAGCTCTGGCAAAATAGATGATGCTTTCAAATCACTGACCACAAAATTAAATGATTAGCTTCTTACAGAAGCAGTAAACACTGTACCCAGTAATAAACTACAAAGTGCAGGTGCATTAAATGTACTTATGCAGGCACTGCTTGCACAACCAAACAACATTAGTTTCAAAAGCACAATCCCTAAAGAGATTATAAAAACCATCAGGTCACAAAAAATAGTAATGTTTATGGCTATGATGATATGCCTAGCAGAACATTAAATCTTACACTGATTTGATAAGATTAACTTTAAGCTAACTTTTTAATCACTCAGTGACTTGAGGCATATTACCCGACAGACTGTTGTATACTGTAGTAACACCCACTACAAAACTCAAAATAAGCAAACCATTTCTAATCATGCCAATAATGGAAAGATATGGATGGGGGTGCGAGAGCTAGTGACAAAACAGGTGAACTATGATACTGAAGAGTACAAAGATGCACCTGTTACTGAAATTATTTGTATCGGTATATTACAAAAGTATTGAGCAGAAATTATCACAGGCAATGGAATGATTTGGGTATGTTTCTTGTTAATTTACTGAAAGTAATTACAGTGATATAAAAAAATACCTCCACATAGGTTTAGTTATTAGTGTGGTTAGCATTAATCTGAGTAACTTTCATTTGAGATAAACCTTATTTAAGATTCTAAAAATATTTCATATTTATGCCAGTTGAAGACTTCTATGGTTGCTGCTTACACTTTCAACTACCTCAAGAAAGTAGATATAAGTATATAAGTGCTGGATCAGGTTCATGGAAGAGTTCACATGGCACAGGTTGATTAGCACAATCAGCTAGTTTTACACAACAGGAATTCTCAATAATATATGCTACATGCTTCTGTCTTGACCAAACATTTCACTTTCTCCCCTCTACTGCACACTCTAATGACTGATATCAAGGATGTAATTGATTCCAGTATGAGGGGGACACTTAGGAATGTGAAGTGAATCAATAAGACATCTACAGACTAAAGACAGGATATTATTACAAAATGCTTCTGCATGTTATAATGGACAATGATAATGTTGTTACCTTAACATTATTTCGATGTTTTGCTTTAAATTTTTCTTTATTTACATATACTGCTACATCTACATCTATACTCTACAAACCACTGTGGAGGGCATGGCAGAGGGTACGTCCCATTATACTAGTTATCAGAGTTTCTTCCCATTCCATTCATATATGGAGCAGGGGAAGAATGATTATTTAAAATCCTTTGTGCATGCTGTAATTAAGATAATCTTGTTCTCATGATCCCTATGTGAGCAATATGTAGGGAGTTTCAGCATATTCCTAGAGTCATCATCTAAAGCCAGTTCCTAAAAGAACTTCGTAGGTAGGCTATCTTGGGATATTTTACGTCTATCTTCAATAGTCTGTCAGTTCAGTTTCTTCAGCATTTCTGTAGCACTCTCCTACAGGTTAAACAAATCTGTGACCATTCATGCCGCCTTTCTCTGCATATTTTCAATATTCCCTTTTAGTTCTATTTGGTACAGGTCCTATACACTTGAGAAGCATTCTAGAATGGGGTGTCAGTGATTAGTAAGCAATCTCCTTTGTAAATGATTCTATTTCCCCAGTATTCTATAAATAAACTGAAGTCTACCACCTGCTTTAGCCACAGCTGAGCCTATGTGATGATTTGATTTCATATCCCTACACAGTGCTAGATACAGGTACTGATATTTGTATGAAATGGACAATTCCAACTATGAGTCACAGATATTATAGTCATAGGGCACAACATTTTTTTCATTTTGTGAAGTCCACAGTTATATGTTTTTAAACATTTTAAGAAGGTTCCAGTCTTTGCACCACTCTGAAATCTTTTCATTATCTGAATGAATATGTATACAGCTTCTTCAAGACAGTACATTTTTTTATAGATGGCTGCGTCATCTGCAAAAAGTCTGAGGTTATTATTAATATTGTCTGCAAGGATTAATATGGAACATGAACAGCAGGGATTCCCAACACACTTCCCTGGGACACACCTGAAGTTACTTCTACATTTGATGATGCCCCTCCATCCAAGATAACATGCTGAATCCTCCCTACCAAAAAAATCCTCAAAGCAGTCACAAATTTTACTTGATACCCCATATGACCATAGTTTTGACAGTAAGCATAGATGTGGTACTTAGTCAAATGCTTTTCAGAAATCAAGAATTACTGCATCCACCTCATGACCTTGATGCAACACTCTCAGTACGTCATGTAAAAATAGTGAGAGTTGGGTTTTACATGATCAACATTTTCCAGAATCCATGCTGGTTGGCATGGAGGAGGTAATTCTGTTTGAGTTACCTCATTATATTTGAGCTCAGAATATGCTCTAAGATTCTACAATAAATTGAAGTCACGGATATTGGACGGCAGTTTTGTTGATCATTTCTATTACCCTCCTTGTAAATGAGTGTGACCTGTGCTTTCTTCCCACTACTGGGCACAGTTTTTTATTAGAGGATCTAAAATAGTTATAGTTAGAAGCAGCTAACTCAGCCATAACTTCAGTACAGAATTTCATACGGATTCCATTAGGCTCCAGAGCATTGTCCATTTTTAATAATTTCAGCTGTTTCCCAGCACCACTAACCCTACCACTTATTTCACTCACCTTTTCAGTGACATGAGGATAAAATTGGGGAATTTCTCCATGGTTTTCCTTTGAAAGGAATATTTGAAAATGGAGTTAAGCGTTTCAGCTTTTGGGTTGATAGGCCGCATCATATTTCCTTCTAAAATACTCAACATTTCAATCCCTTTGCTGGGCTCTTCTTCAGGCATCTGCTATTACTAGAATGCTATGAAAGACCAGAGTCACATTCTCTTATAACGGAGAGTTTTCCTGTGTTCGTGCTGGAGAAGTGGGAGTATTGGTTGAAATTCTTATGGCTACCATTGATGGGCCGTTGTCATATGCTAATATTCCCATGCTGATGCAGAAGAAGGGATGTTATTGGCTAAACTCTTATGCATGTTATTGGTGGCCCATCATCATTGGATAAAAGGCATCATTCCACACTTACCTTCAAGAAAGGTTATTGGTTGAAACTCCTTCTACTGCTATTGGCTGGCCATCATCATTGGCTACATGCCTAAACACTCTATGACTTACAGTGTTATCACCTCACCCCAAAAATTGAATTTACCTTGGAGGTTGAGAGTGAGATCAGTCTCCTATTCCTAGATGTGTTAGTATACAGCAGATCTAATAACACTCTAGGTCACAGAGTATATAGAAATCCAACAAACACAAACAGGTATTTAGATGCCAATTCACACCACCACCCAGCCAACAAGCAAGCAGTTGCTCAACACTTTGTCTCCATGTGCCTTCCGTATCACTGAAGATGACAACCTGGAATAAGAGTTGGATTTTTTTAAAGAGGACAATGAAGGCAAATGGCTATGATAGTTGCTCAATTGACAGTGCTTTTAGGTGGAATATATGTGGAATGTATACATGTTAATAAGAATGATGAGGAACTGCCTTCTCACTCTGTTAGGTTACCATTTGTTTCTGGCGTCACTGACAGCACAAGCAGAATTATAAAGGAAAACAATATCCAAAATAGCCAAAACAAGGTAAAAGATTGTTTCCACAATAAACAGATGCACCTGATTGCCTCCACAATGCAGACATCTGTCAAGTGACATGTGGCTGCAGCAAAGTGTATAAAGGTGAAACAGGACAATCTGTTAAGGAACACAAACAACAAACATGACTAAAACAAAGCATAAAATCAGCAGTAGCGGAAAATCAAGAGAAATGTGGCTTTGACATTGATTTCAATAACATATGAGTCTGGCTAAGGAAACCAACATTTATAGAAGGAGGGTCCGAGAAGGAGATGAAATTTCCAAGAATGCGTGTAATTTCAATAAAGAGGATAGCTATAGGCTTCCAGCATCATGGCTCCCCACCATAAAGGAAGTAAATATGCAGCCACAGTATGCAAGCAATACAAACAATGTGCTGCAAGTCACTTAGGTGGACAATAATATTTTTGTTAAACATCCTTGTCTCTTGCTCTGTCCATTTCCCATCTAGCCAATGATGGAATTTCATCCAATAACTCTTCTCCATCAAAAGTGTGGAATAGTGACTTTCTATCCAATGACAATGAGCCACCATTACTATCCATAAGAGTTTAGCCAGTAATACCACTTCTTCTTATGCATCAGCATAGGAATATTAGCCTATGACAATGGCTCATCAATGGTAACGACAAGAATTTTAAATGATACTCCCACTTCTCCAGCACAAATGTGGGAAAACTCCTCTTTATAAGAGAACACAACACTGGTCTCTGACAGTGTTCTAGCAATAGTGGACACTGAAACATCTTTAAGAAGATTCCAGCAAAGGGGT
Source organism: Schistocerca gregaria (assembly GCF_023897955.1). Taxonomy (NCBI): domain Eukaryota; kingdom Metazoa; phylum Arthropoda; class Insecta; order Orthoptera; family Acrididae; genus Schistocerca; species Schistocerca gregaria. Next base: position 135,884,025 of record NC_064925.1, on the reverse strand, counting down.
GGAAATTTTGATTAGTTTAGAATGGTATATGATGTGGCCTAACAACCCAGAAGGTTTTGATGTTAGTGCAATGGCCCCAAAAGACTGCAGACTTACATTTCAGCTTTTGCTTTTGCTACCTTCAATTTCAGTTCTTGTCTCATTCACGAGTGGCTGGACACAAACTTTGGTGCCACTAACAGCTATTACATACAACCCTTATTCCTTTGATTTTGTGGAAGATCATTTGACAATATTCTGCTATGGTGGTCACTGAAGGCTTCATGAGAGCAATATGCGTATCATTCAGTATCTCTGTGTCTATAGTTGTATGTTTTGTTTTACACCTAATGTGTAGTAGTCTCTGTTCCCTTAGAAGTTTCTTTACAAATGGCTGTATACCATAGAGTGCCCCTCCCATTATGAACTGTTGTGCTGGGTGCATATCTATTCAGTGCATGTTCAACTATTCCTTTTCTTCTGTTTTCATTCTTGAAATGATTACAAATGAATCTCTTGTTCAGATGATATGTTACATACAGAAGGCTATTGCCTTCAGTGTTATATTACTCAATTACTGTTGCAACTTTGGCACTGCAAAGCATATATCTCTAGCTATGACAGTATGGCAACAAAAGTACTAAAATCTTGTGTTGATTTAGTAGTACCCACATGCTTAACTCTGTAAATATTCAATGAGCCAAATTGTATCTCCAGATGAAATAAACAATAATTACAAAAAATTATGTAAGAGAAGACACTCTAAGCTCTTTGTTTGTTCATGATAGAGTGCAGATGTTGACACTGTGCCTTTGTGTCAAGTTGAAGACCACCCATGAGAGGATAGTATGTGGTAACTAATGAACAACTGTTAACTAGACAAATCATCATGCCACTATCATACAAATTAATAGTATTCTGTAGACAGTTTTTACACTATGCTATAAAGTTCATATTTCCAGCTTCATTACTAATATTGGAATATTTGAACTATTTTGTCCATATCATTAATAAGTAATGTAACTCAATTCATATGCTCTAAAGTTATTTTTACAGTAATTTTTGTTAATAATCAGTTTCACTATCCTACTAGTAATTATAGTACTAATCAGGTACTTTTTTGTCACAATTTTGGAAAAGGAACTTCACAAAGAATAATGCTGTTAATGAACTTTTTTTTCGATTCAGGTGACGAACACTCGATTTCCTTGCAAGAGATGGGTTTAAAAAAAAAAAAAAAAAAAAAAAAAACAAGATACTCATTTCAGTAATTATTTTTATTTATTTTCTTCATTTTCCAGTTTTAACTTTCACATTTTTTTAATCATGGATCATTCTCTAGCCATCTTCACCAAATTCATGTTCAAGATGATTATTGTTGTTAATATGATGGAAGGACAATAGGAGATATTGTAACCCATAGACTTTTTACAGGTAAATCCTGCATGTGACCTGAACAAAGTGAGAGACTGATGTAAAATTAATTCATACAGTCTTATTACTGGTTGATATTGCTGGTGAGGTAACAGGATGATTGATACCAAATGTGAACCTATCAGCTGATTAATTTAAAATTCCCTTAATGAAGACATTTGATTTGACAATTGAAGCTGCTTGTCTGTGACCATCTAACTACACTGTTGTCATGTCTTTAAAGCACGCTATTGGGTGGAGCGGGTTAACTGTTTTTCTGATTCACCAATTAATTAATACTAAAGTAATTCAAGATGTTCGGTTGTCTTACAATCAGTAGCTGTTACATTGAAATATAAACAGAGGGCAAGCAGTCATGTAGGGACTTGTTTGCTTTGCAGAATCAGTGCCCACACAGGCCCAGAAATCTGCTCTGCAAATGCCAAGCTGCACTTCTAGTCTTGGGCACAGGAACCATTAGCTCCTCCTCAGCCAGTTATGTTGGCATCTGACACCTAGCGCATCACAGATGTGGCCTGTGGAGAGGTATCCAAGGTCCATTAAGTTCTAAGAGATTATCACTCAGCTCCAGTTGTATGCTATTGTCTGAAGATGCAAGACTTGCCATTTCATAGGTAGCAGCAATGTGGAAGTGGGTGCCATCTTGTTTCATCTCCTTGGAAGCAGTCTCAGGCAAAATCCAATTGTTGTTGGGAACCTTGAATACCAATTGGGATTTTACCACATCTCCACAGGTTACTCATGCATTACTATGCAAAGTACCATGCTTGCATCTAGCATCACGACCCTATTTAGCAGGAATGTAGTAAGTTACTTCATGCTGCTTTTGTTTCTGCTTTTGTGCTTCAATATCTGAGAGTGTACCCATGGTCTAGGCGTAGTGTCTTTGATTCATAATCAAAACATCTTCGGTCCTGGATTTGATCCCCACCACAGCCTAAATTTTGATAAATAATCAGCATTGGCGGCCGAAGACTTCCGGCATAAGAAGTCAGCCTCATAAGAAGTACAAACATGTTCCGAGAAAATCAGGAATACAGAAATACAAGTCACTGAGGAATGAAATAAATAGGAGGTGCAGGAATGCTAAGACGAAATGGCTGCAGGAAAAATGGGAAGACATCGAAAAAGATATGACTGTCGGAAGGACAGACTCAGCATACAGGAAAGTCAAAACAACTGTTGGCGACATTAAAGGCAACAGTGGTAACATTAAGAGTGCAACAGGAATTCCACTGTTAAATGCAGAGGAGAGAGCAGATAGGTGGAAAGAATACATTGAAAGCCTCTATGAGGGTGAAGATTCGTCTGATGTGATAGAAGAAGAAACAGGAGTAGATTTAGAAGGGATAGGGGATCCAGTATTAGAATCGGAATTTAAAAGAGCTTTGGAGGACTTACGATCAAATAAGGCAGAAGGGATAGATAACATTCCATCAGAATTTCTAAAATCATTAGGGGAAGTGGCAACAAAATGACTATTCACGTTGGTGTGTAGAATATATGAGTCTGGCGACATACCATCTGACTTTCGGAAAAGTATCATCCTCACAATTCCGAAGACGGCAAGAGCTGACAAGTGAATTATCGCACAATCAGCTTAACAGCCCATGCATCGAAGCTGCTTACAAGAATAATATACATAAGAATGGAAAAGAAAATTGAAAATGTGCTAGGTGACAATCAGTTTGGCTTTAGGAAAAGTAAAGGCATGAGAGAGGCAATTCTGACATTACAGCCAGTAATGGAAGCAAGGCTAAAGAAAAATCAAGACACGTTCATAGGATTTGTCGACCTGGAAAAAGCATTCGACAATATAAAATGGTGCAAGCTGTTCGAGATACTGAAAAAAGTAGGGGTAAGCTATAGGGAGAGACGGGTCATATACAATATGTACAACAACCAAGAGGGAATAATAAGAGTGGACGATCAAGAATGAAGTGCTCGTATTAAGAAGGGTGTAAGACATGGCTGTAGCCTTTCTCCCCTAGTCTTCAATCTGTACATCGAGGAAGCAATGATGGAAATAAAAGAAAGGTTCAGGAGTGGAATTAATATACAAGGTGAAAGGATATCAATGATATGATTCGCTGATGAAATTGCTATCCTGAGTGAAAGTGAAGAAGAATTAAATGATCTGCTGAACGGTATGAACAGTTTAATGAGTGCAGAGTATGGTTTGAGAGTAAATCGGAGAAAGACGAAGGTAATGAGAAGTAGTAGAAATGAGAACAGCGAGAAACTTAACATCAGGATTGATGGTCACGAAGTCAATGAAGTTAAGGAATTCTGCTACCTAGGCAGTAAAATAACCAATGACAGATGGAGCAAGGAAGACATCAAAAACAGACTCGCTATGGCAAAAAAGGCATTTCTGGCCAAGAGAAGTCTACTAATATCAAATACCGGCCTTAATTTGAGAAAGAAATTTCTGAGGATGTACGTCTGTAGTACAGCATTGAATGGTAGTGAAACATGGACTGTGGGAAAACCAGAACAGAAGAGAATTGAAGCATTTGAGATGTGGTGCTATAGACGAATGTTGAAAATTAGGTGGACTGATAAGGTAAGGAATGAGGAGGTTCTGCGCAGAATCGGAGAGGAAAGGAATATGTGGAAAACACTGATAAGGAGAAGGGACGGGATGATAGGACATCTGCTAAGACATGAGGGAATGACTTCCATGGTACTAGATGGAGCTGTAGAGGGCAAAAACTGTAGAGGAAGACAGAGATTGGAATACGTCAAGCAAATAATTGAGGACGTAGGTTGCATGTGGTACTCTGAGATGAAGAGGTTAGCACAGGAAAGGAATTTGTGGCGGGCCGCATCAAACCAGTCAGTAGACTGATGACAAAAAAAAAATCTGTGATATGCTGTTACTGCAATTAAGGTAGAATTCTTGTAGTCATTCTCACTCTATCTCTTGTGATTACTCCTCAACTTGATTGCTTGCTAGGAAGTCATATGCATTTATTTTGTATATTTTCTGGCCTGCAATAGGATGGAAGATAGCCATTTCTGTCAATACACATATGATAATGCCATAACCTCTGTAACAGGGCTACCTCAAAAAGTGTGTTCTCATTTGTTACACTACATTTTCTAATTAAAATCTAAAAATGCCCCTATGACTGTAGTCTCCCATTGACAACTTACTATTGAAACCTCCTGCCAGTAGGAGAGGAATCTAACAGCCTATGGGCAGTACATCAGTAGGTGAGTGATTATCTCTGTGGCTGATAGGGAAAACAGTGAGGTGTTTTATCAACCTTTAATCTCAGTCACTACCAACACATCCATTATCTTAATCACAGTAACACTCCATTACATCCCAGTGATTAATCTAAATTTGTTGTTTCTACAGAATGTGGCAATCAAGACAGGTCCATGCAACAATTTTCTACAATTCTTCTGTATGAAATTTACTGGACATTATTCACAAATGATCTATCACTTTTAAAACAAACCCAGTTCATGGTTGGCTGTAATTGTGCAAGTCAGTAGTGAAGGTGAAAGAGCAAATGGTTTCCTGCTAGCCACACAATAAGTGGCATCTGTACCTTTGTGATTAACTATAGATTACTAGAGAGAGTATTCTCTTTCCTGCATATTTATTCCCAAACTGGAACTACAAGAAAGAGGTTGTGAAGCAGTGCAGGAGGCATGGTTGATGACAAAATGGATCAGTCTGATGTCTCATGTGATGAGCCAGTCCAAGCCTCGCCCTTCACAGAAGGTCATAAAGCAACAGAATAGGATGACTCTCAATGAGAAAAAGTATGACTCCCAGGCAATTTAACCATACAGTACCACTTCAGAGTCTAGATACAAAGTTCCAAATCTTTATGAGCAGATGTTGTAATAATATTAATTGACTAAATTCATGAAATAACGGTACTTTGAGTAATGTTATGACATGAATTATAAAGAAATTGTCATGAAATACAGTTTCTATTTAAAAGTATGTTCAATGAATGTAAGTAAAAATTAAAATTGAAATTTATGAAATTGTTACTGAGAAATTAATTGTTTTTACTGTTATATTTAATGAAAAGACCTAGGAAATATGCTAGTGACAAAATCCAATCAGTTATTAAAAAGATATTTCAATTTCTAAGGTCAAAATTATTGTAAGATCAAATTTTCTGTATTCTGGCTAAGATAACTGTTTTATTTCTGTTCTGCTCAATAATTGATCAAGTATTTGTCAATAAGAATAAATGTGATCATATCACTGAAGTAATAGAGACAGTGCTCTCAGATCATAAGACAGTCATATTAACATTATGTAATACATCTATTAAGGATCCAATGGTGTACGAAAAATAGAGAGAGAAACGATTTGTAAATGACGACAGCATAAGGGTTTTTAATCACATGTTAAAAAGTATAATTTGGGACACAGAATCAACCTGTGATGTAGGTAAAAAATTTGAGTCACTCCTAGCAAATTATTGCCATTGTTATGATATTACATTTCCTATTAAACAAGTCAAAATTAAAACCAAAACAAAGACATGGGTAACACAGAGAATAAAAAAATCTGCAGACACACTGTGAAAGTTAAACAAATCTGCAAAAAATACTGTTCCATCAAAACCATATGTGAAAATGTATAGGGAAGTATATAAAAAAGTTATAATAGCAGCTAAGAGACTAAATAATAACTCATATATCAGGAAAGGTACTAACAAAATAAAATTAACCTGGTGGGTAAGAAATAGGAGCGTAGGTAATGTCTCATTTTCTTAATAAAAATCAAATTCTAGTTAAAGGGCAAAATGGTTTTAGGAAAAATAGGTCAACTGACACAGCAATTTATAACTTTTTAAAACTGATCCTAAATTCTGTAGACAAAAATGAATTAAACTGTGAACTCTCTTTGGACCTGTCAAAGGCTTTTAATGTCATTGACCATAATTTACTGCTCAGGAAACTATACTGCTATGGGGTTCGTGGAGTATCACATGATTGGTTCAAATCCTATCTTTCTAATAGATATCAGAAGGTAGAGATACAGCATGTGGGTAAAATCTACTCATCGGCATACCAAAGAGTCAGGTAAGGCATACCACAGGGCTCTGTACTGGGGCCATTACTGTTCTTAATATTTATAAATGATTTGTCCAGCCATTTATCATTAGCAGATGTAGTATTGTTTGTCAAAGCTACAAATGAAAGTGACATACTGGAGAGAGTTGCATAAGCCACAGAAGAAGCAAACATGAGGTTTACAAGCAACAAATTAATTGTTAATGAGAAAAAAAACCTGCTTAGATGAACTTCAGACTTATAACAAACAAATCTGCCCTTGGGCAGTGTAAAATAGAGCAAATGCCCACAATAAATTTTTAGGATTATGGCTAGATGAATATTTAATGTGGGAGAAACACACAGAAATGTTAAACAAAAATTAAATCTGTAGTATTATTTCTTAGAATACTAAAAAATTCCTGTAGTGTTGATTCAGTGTTATGTTCATACTTTGCACTCATACATAGCACACTAAGATATGGTATAATATTTTGGGGGAATACCAGTTTGACCAAACACTCGTTTGTGCTTCAAAAGATGGCAATAAGGATAATCAGAGGTATGACACACAGAGAATAATGTAAAACAGTAAGGAGCTACAAATCATGACTCTACCATGTATCTATATTTATGAAAGTATATATTTTATGAAGTCACACCAGGAACATTCTCTGTTAAACAAAGTTCATAATTACGAAACAAGAAATGGAGATGACTTTCATAGAGAAAGTCACACAAAAGCTATGTATCAAAAAAGTGTTCATCAGCCAAAAATTTTATTTAGTGCACTACCAAAGGAAATTTACTGGACATTATTCACAAATGATCTCTTGGTTGGCTGTAATTGTGCAAGTTAGTACTGGAGGTGAAAGAGCAAATGGTTTCCTGAAAGTATATGTATGGAGCATAGCTATGTATGGATGTGAAACATGGATGATAACTAGTTTGGGCAAGAAGAGAATAGAAGCTTTCGAAATGTGGTGCTACAGAATAATGCTAAAGATTAGAAGTGTAGATCATATAACTAATGAGGAGGTATTGAATAGGACTGGGGAGAAGAGAAGTTTGTGGCACAACTTAACTAGAAGAAGGGATCGGTTGGTAGGACATGTTCTGAGGCATCAAGGGATGACCTATTTAGTATTGGAGGGCAGCATGGAGGGTAAAAATCATAGAGGGAGACCAAGAGATGAATACACTAAACAGATTTAGAAGCATGTAGGTTGCAGTAGTTACTGGGAGATGAGGAACCTTGCACAGGATAGAGTAGCATGGAGAGCTGCATCATACCAGTCTGAAGACCACAACAACAACAACAACCACCAAAGGAAATTAAAAGTACACCAAAATTCCACATATCCAGAAAAATAACTTAAAAAAGTTAATTATAAAGAGTTTTTATAGAGTCAAGGAATACTTAAATCACCAGCGTTTAATATACAGTAGCTTATTTCCTTCATCGTAATGGCCCAAAATGCTCATTGAAAACCAAGTTGTATTCATCTATTATTCTAATTTAGCATATTAGAATGCTGTTACACATATGGTTTCATGTTATATGTAATAATATTTTATTTATGGACAAATAATTGTAAATCTTTTCATGAACTATTTTCTATGTAAGGCAATGTATGACAAATCCTATATCGTTTCTATAGTGATGAGATACAAGGATGCTAAGTAAATAAATAAATAAATAAATAAATAAAAATATTATTCTAAAATAATTGCAGCATTTTATAAATCTGAATTTTGTAACTATTTCTGTAAAACTACTCAATTTTAAATTATAAATTACAAAAGTATGTGTGAAACAATGCTTTTACTTATGTTTCCATTATTGTAGCCTATATAAGGTATAGTGGAAATGGCCCTGACACAATCAGTTTTGTCACAGGTTTCATAAGAGTTAGTTTACTATAATATTTAGATGTGAAACCTGCATAACTTTTTAATGTGTATAAATAAGTTGTAACGTAAATGAAACATGCATAACTTTGTAATGTGTATAAATAAGTTGTAATGTAAATTAACCATTTCAGCCACAACATCACACTGGAACTGATTAACAGAGCAGAAACTGTCTGGCAATACTGTGAATTCAGAATCTAATTTATAGGTGGTGCATGTTGTATCCTGCTACTTGTGAAATATTTGGTGCCTAGGAGACCTGCTTTCTCAGATCGCTAGACAACAATTCAAGAAAATCATATTAATGAAGTTTATTACAAAAGGAAAAAATTACAATACCTAACTTTGTGAAATACAGATGTGTCACATGCAAAGGGAGGCAGACAAAGTTAAAATTCTCTTCAGTATAGGCAATGCTGTATAGTGGAAGTGATATCACAAGTCCTGGTGCTATTCTTGAACTTGCTACTGGCAGAACTGGCTAGCTTTCAACTGGGCTATAGCCAGGCAGCACAGCTCTTACTCCCTCTTTGGGTCAAGGGCACTGCCATTATCTTGTCATCCTAGAGAGGGGTCTGTTCACATGCAACTGGATGATGTCTTCTTCACAGCCCTCTCTGCTCTAACATTCCCGACCGGCGTGCCAGTGCTTGACTTTATGCAAGAACAGAGCAGACTGCAGTGAATAGATACACCTTGGTACATTAACATCAAGAACTGAAACTAAGTGTCATAGTAGCCCAACAAGGTTGTTACACTTTTAGCTGACTCTATATCATGTATGGAACATTTACCAGGGTGAGGGAAATGGCTGTGTAGGGGAGCCAATAGATCACCTCAGTGTCCCAGTGGGGCAGTGCACTTTTCCTGCCCAATGCATGGCTGGCAGCAGCTCTCCACACCAGCCTGAGCAGGCTCCACTGCAGGTGACTTCTTTGTCAGATGGCAGTGAGTGTGCAGACCAACTTTGGCCCATACTTGTGGCGATGCCTTGGAATCATGTCACTGCTGCCAAAAGAGCTATGGGGGTGAGGGAAGCAATTCAAATAATTCATTCATCTCAACAGAAAGAGCAAGATTGTTCCCCAGGAACTTTTTCATAAAATTTGGTCAGGGGAGACTTAATAAAATCTGAACCCACAAACCAATTACAGTCTTGCCATCTTCCTATACAAGTTTCACCAACAAAATGGAAAAGGTCTAGTGCATTAAATTTATAAATGCTACTGGTAGACTTCCCATAACACTTTCAGAACTGGTGTGAGTCAATGAATATCAGTCGCAATCAGTTAATGCAAACTTTTTGTCAGCACCTCATCTTTGAGGCAAGTCTGTGGTGGCAAATAATGGAACATGACTGTGCAGACTTTGGTCAGTTAAGCAGGGAGTTTTTCACCCAGTATTGGAGCTGAGCATGGCAATAAAGATTTAGGCATTCTGTGATGACCAGACAATCCTACAGCCATAACTAAGAGATTTTCTTGTGCAAGGTGGCCGTGGTGCATCACCTAGAGCCTCCCATACACACTGAGGAGATGATATCTTAAATCTACCACCAAATATCAGGATGGGCATGCTGACAGCTGTTGACTATTACTGTTGTTCATATCATGCAGTCACTTAAGCTAGTGCCGTCTATGGATGATTTTCAGGTAGTAAGAAATCAGCAGTTGCCTGACCATGGAGTGGTACATAGAACAAAAACAATCTGTCACCAATGAACTATGTCATAATCATAATAGGTCAAGGAAGTGATCAGCCAGTCTGAAACTTAGGTAACAGCAACTGGCAGATGAATCACAATGACAGAGATGTCATACTTTTACACTATACTAGTAATAGAGGATGGAAGCACAAAGCAAGTCACTGTCTGTGTTTGCCTTATAGAACAACAGGGAAAGTGTGTCGCTGGTGATGGCAACTACCACCACTGAAATCACTCAGGGAAACTAGCTGGCACTAACCAGTCATTCTTGCATCTGGGCCACTGAGATGCAGTGGCAATGAGTAACCAAAGGAGTGTGTGCTGTGCAGCAGCAAACCATGTGGAACATCATTTCAGAGAAGTTGGGAAGCTCACCAGACTAGACTGTTTGACCAATCATTCATGTTGTTTTGAATACTTATGTCAGTTTGAGGAAAAAATTAACATTTTGATTCATGACTCCACTTACTATACCCCAGCCAAACTGACATTGCAAAAGTGAGACATGTTTGCAAAAATTTTTTCACTCTGTTCCCATTGAATCTTTTAAGTACTGCCTCAGGACAACTTAGCCTATGCCTACATGCCCCCACAGCCTGCCTTTTGGACAGACTTTTGGACAGAGGCCGTTCAATCCAGTATAAGCTGCCAAATCCAAACTTATGCCACTTTTCCCATGCCTCCACTGAATAAACTGGCTTACCCAAGCTACTCACTTAACAAAACATAACATGAACAAAAGTATTCACATCAGATACCTCTTTTCTGTACTTTCAGTGTTCCCAGTTGTCTTCATTGAGTATTTAACTATTTACACACTATTAAGCTCTGTTGGGACAAAGCAAAAAAAAAATTATAACACTCTCCTTTGATTAATTCTGTCTTTTGTTTACTTCTCTTTCTTTCTAAGTTGTCATCTGTGATTGCTTATGCTTCTGTCTTTTCAACTCATCACTTCTGCTTTGTCCTCATTCCTGAGCATGTCTGATTTGTTTATAACTAATAAAAATTAAAACGGACTCATTTACTTTCTATTACTGGTTGGCCATGGTGAGTATTCATATCTGTGAGTGGGAGTTAGTTGGTGTGCTACAGACTACTGGCATTATGGACAATGGTACTCTTTACCAAGTCATGACAGGATCATGTGTGATCCATCTGCAGCAAGTATTAGTAAGGGAGATGATCTGTGTGCCAGTTATAACAGACACACATGGCAGGCCTTCTAGAAGTGCTCTTGCCTCAGAGGAAGCAAACTCACACTTTTACTACCTCTCTGACCTTTCTACCCACTGCAGTGCATATGACTGCTGTTTCCCTCTGTTGATACCCTGTGCCAGACAGTTCACTAACCAGTTATATGACTCCAGGTAGTGGATAAAAAGAAAATTATACTCTACCTCATATAGACACATTCTTTAGATTGCACTTATTAACACTCCCTTTCCCTCAGTTCTTTTCAATTAGCAGTATAAAGATTTTTGTTGGCCATGAAAATACATAAGAACACAATACTCTAAAATGACAGTAGAATTCAATTCAAGATGGTGTAGTGTCTAGCTGACAAATACTTTACCATCACTAACTGTGTGAATATCCTTTTCTGTACCCACATATAGTTTGATGATGATGTATGAGTGATTGCCTAGTATTAGGAATTTGTTCAAGTTAAAGGAAATTCATTTGCCTGTAATAAAGCCTATTTTCAACAAAGTTTGTAAAAATGTAGCCCTTCAAGCCACAGTAAAGAGAAATGTGTTGATCTGGATTAATTGATGTCTTGTCAGTTATGAAAAAGATCATGACATTTTATCAGTAATTTTATTATTTTTTGTTGTGAAGTATCATTACTTGAAATGAACATTAAGTAAAGCAAAACAGGAAACTGATGTTTAACGGTACTGTAGTAACAAAGAGTAATGATAGTGATATAGTTTTAATGAAGATAATAAAGTAATAAATATGTAAGTAATGGAGAATACGAGTGGTACTGCATGATGTAGCAATAGTTAGGACACTGGTATGGCACTCTGTATTTGTGGTAATTAATTTTTGCAAATGTTTTTCATTAATTAACAGTTTTTTAAACAATTAACTGGCAAAACAGCAAAGAAGAAGGAAATATGCTTGTAAGGCTAAAGATTGAGCCATCAAAACAATCATTTCATGTATGAGTGCCTGAGGATCAGGATAAATTTGATAGTACTTACAACATTACAGGAAATGAGGTTAACAAATATATCATGTTATTGCTCTTAAAAGCACAGACAAACCTGGGGAGGCATTTTCTTCATCCAAAGGAGACATCTGCAAGTGTTACATCATTGCAAGTGTCTTATTATGAAAGCAGAAGAACCTAAACCTCATAAAGCATCACTAAGAGTCAATGAGTACAAAGTGTCAAAGAGCCCAATGAAGTTGGTTGAAAAAGGCAAGGTGCAAGGAAATATGTCACTGCATGGTGCAATCAATCTGTAAGTAACCACAGAATAAGAGAGATAACTATATCTTCCGTCCAGTATTGTATGTGGTAGTACTGTAAGTAGTTGTTCTGTAATCACTGTTTTAAGGATGTTAGGGAAACTTTTGTGTCAATGACAAAGTAATGAAAAAGAGGATTAAAAAACCTCCTGACTGGCATTTTCCCTTACCAAACAAGTGAAATAAATAGTAGCAATAAGGAATAAAATAAGTTGAACATACAGTAAGATTGAAAACTTACACTAGAAAATAAGGACCCAGAGGCAGTATTGAACTTAGAACAGATCAAAGAACTTTTTTTTTTTAAAAAAAAGGCTTTTCAAATGTTTGAATAACAGAAAATCAACTGCAACATGTATTTCATTAGATTGTCTCAGAATCAAATTAAGAAAAATTCAGAACGGAATTTTGAAAGCAGAGGGAGATGTTACATGGCATAAATTTATTATGGGCAAGTGTAAAATTTTCTCAAAGTTCTGTCCAGCCACCACAAAGCCAAGACAAGCCAAGCCAGTGTCCTGTGTTTCAATCAAAATGACAAACAGACAGGGAGCTGGTATGGCAGAAAATGGAACAAACCCAGAATATACTACCTTACCTCACATGATCGAGTAGTGGAATTGTAAACTCTGCAACATGAACTCAACAAGGGGAAGACGTCATGTCATTTTAACAGCACAGATCAATTCCAGAAGAGAGTAAAAAAGGTTCACAAGAACTCTATTAGCCTGATGATGTGGCAGGAAGGCAACAAGCTGAAGCCCTGAAAGCAATTCTCCTGAAATACAAAGGTGGTGAGGGAGCACTGAAGAGCCTACATAGCTAGAACACATTTGGTCATTGCCAATCAGATGTAACATCATTACCTCAGACAAGCGGCAGTAACTACTCAGGCTTCTGAGCATTCACATCTTTCCATTGCAGAACACTTGCTATGAGACTGAGCCTATGATACACTGTACAATCATCCAACATGGTGTCTACCTTCAAGACTACTACCTGTCTAGTCTACTGTACTTGGTCACTTAGTTGCTGACCTCACAACCACTGATGAGAAGACTTTGAGATTTCTACCTCCAGCTTGCTGAGCAAAACTTGGTGTTTGATTCACTGTCCACTTGTGGTAGTACTGGGGAGATGTATAATTACTACTGCCCGGACTAGTACATGTAAGCAGTAAAAGACGTCCACAGCCTTTCTTGGCAGAAGGCCTATGCTACTGCTCATCTTCACAGCATGCACAGCTGGTTAGTGATTACCCAAGCTCACACCTTTAGTGTCTACAAGAGTGCTCTGGTAACACACAGTCACTCTCCTGGACAACAGTGCCTCCTGTATGGGTCATGTCAGCTGAAAGCAGGGCTGGCTGGTTCCCCACACCATGTTTACTTGAGCCATTTTCTGCTGGTGGCATAATCCACAGATTGTGGATCATACTCCACACTCCATCATCCCAACAACAGTAGGTGTGTCAACCCAGAACCCTACAAAATGTGAAAATCAGATGTTCTGTTTCCCTGTGATTTAACAAAGTTTTGAGTTTATTGGTTGACAATTTGTTAAAAGTAATTTTCTGTGACAAATAAATAACTTTCAACGAGTGTGGAGTAGTTCATTCTTAAATTCATCATCTTCTGTATGTCCTATCTAGAAGCATAACCTTCGAGGATGTAGAACAGTCAAGTTATACATCAACATAAAACAAAGACATCATAGAAGCTTAATCTGTGTAGTGTACTGACAAAAAATTACCACCTTCATGTTTAAGCCTTTTTAATTTAATCAGGTAAATTAGTTAGGATGCTGCCACCCCGAAGAACGCTGCTGCTTCCTCAGTTACACAGCCACTGTTTGTTTGCTGTTAGTAGCTTAATATGTACTTGATTAAAATTGTATTTTTCAATGAAAATATTTTTACAGCTACAAATACCATATGCTATTCATAGCTCATTATTATTTCTCATATATCTGCAAAGCAAGCCCTTCTGCTATCTATGTAGCTAACAGAACTTTCGAATTTCTGAATATGGCTATCAGATAATTTGAAGAAAGAGTGGCCAGTGAGGTACGTTTTTTATTTTCCTTCAAAGCAGTAGGGATTCTCAATTTATTGCTTTATGTATGACAGAAGTTTGTTGAAAATCTTACCAGTAAAGTAGATAAATCTGTTCTAAACCTTTGATGAGGAGGCAAAGTCTACATGAAAATTATTGTTTTGTTTCTGTTACTTTGTGTATGACAGTACACTCAAAACTTATTAATATCAGCTACAAAATCCATTCAGGAATGAATGTATTGGAATGTGAGATAAAGAATTCCAAGATCCTTGAAAAGACTTCTGCAAGATATATAGTTATCTATTTTACAGAATATTTTTACTGTTCACTTCTGCTGTGCAAACAGTATTTACCTTAGGTGCAGAGTCCCAGAAGAGAATTCTGTAAGAAATCAGGAACTGCAAAATCTGCAATGTAAGCCAACACTCTTGTCTTGAGGTCAACACAATAAGAAGCAATTCTAAAGGCATGATGTATAATATGAGTCTTTGTCAGATTAAGATTTAAATGCCATTAGCTGTGAAAGGTCTCTTCAGCAATCATCTGACCTGTCTGCTAGGATTGAGTTTTGACTTTTGATTGGTATGCTAAGTCATCAGCAAACTGTCATTTAAAGTCATGGTCTAGTCAGATTAATGTGGCTGTTACCCATGTTGGATGCCACTGTGTAGTAACCACTCATAGACAACAGATGGCCGCACTAAAGGTGTAGGGTACATTAACAGTGGGACAACTGGAGTGATTTATTTGATGTTCAAAAGGGCATGATCATTGGCATTTGGGCCAAGGGTGGAAGCATTTCTGGAATGGCTGAGTTTCTAAACTCTTGCCGTCATGGTTCAAGGTATACTGTACGTGGCAAAATGGCACTACCCAAAATTGGTGTTAAGCAACTGTGGTACACCACAGGCCATAAATGACAGGGGTGAATGATGGCTGCAGAAGTGTGTATGGCCAACTGTTGAGCAATTGACCACCAAGATGAACCAACAGGCTACCGACAATGTCTCCTCAATGATCATTTGCTGGGTATGGGCTTCCTCAACAGGCTGGCTCATGCATCCATGCTGACTGCTGTTCATTGGTGACAAAGTTTGGAATCTGCATTCCAATACTTCAACTTTACTTCCACTGATTGGTGACAGTTGGCCTTTTTAGAAGAATCATTGTTCATGTTCCACCAGACTTATGGCTGTTAGTACGTACTGTGCCAAATGTCTGAAAGCAAACATGCAACAACAATCATCAGAATGATCTAGGCCAGAGCGGGGAGTGTTACAGTCTGCAGAATGTTTACATGGTTTTCTCTGGGTAATGTCCTCATTGTGGAAGGCATAATGCACCAACAGAAGTATGCGTCTATCTTTTGAGATCTCATACAACACTACATGCAATTTGTTTTTCGTCCGCACAATGCAATTTGTCATACAGCTCACAGTGTGAGTGTGTTCTTTGAAGAGCATTAGGATGAGATTACCATACTCCCTGGGCTACCAAACAACCTGGATTTAAACCCAATCGATAATCTGTGGGTCCACCTCAATTGGGCTGTTCATGTCATGGATTCTCATTTGAGAAACATGGAGCAGCTGGCCGTGGTACTAGAGTTGCCATGGCTCTACATACCTTCCAGAACCTCACTGACTCTCTTCCTACACATTTCCCGATACAGGATTCTGCCCATGGCCAGTTTAAGGCCCAAGAAACACGAACTGTCACATGGTGCGCCAAATTGAGAGGGCAAGATTTGTATACAGCGTTTGTCACAATCAGTAGCGAAAATCGTCAATGGATGAAACTGTAAGAGGAAATAGGGATGAAGAGGGAGAGTCAGGGACAGGGAGCCAAGTCATAAGTCGCTTGTGTGGAAAAATGTTCTCTAACGGGGCCTGATTCTACTACTTTCTTTGCCTGAGCTTATACAGGGTGTTTCAAAAATGACCGGTATATTTGAAACGGCAATACAAACTAAACGAGGAGCGATAGAAATACACCGTTTGTTGCAATATGATTGGGACAACAGTACATTTTCAGGCACACAAACTTTCTAAATTACAGTAGTTACAATTGTCAACAACATATGGCGCTGCGGTCTGGAAAACTCTATAGTACGATATTTTCCACATATCCACCATGCGTAGCAATAATATGGCGTAGTCTCTGAATGAAATTACCCGAAACCTTTGACAACGTGTCTGGCGGAATGGCTTCACATGCAGATGAGATGTACTGCTTCAGCTGTTCAATTGTTTCTGGATTCTGGCGGTACACCTGGTCTTTCAAGTGTCCCCACAGAAAGAAGTCACAGGGGTTCATGTCTGGCGAATAGGGAGGCCAATCCACGCCGCCTCCTGTATGTTTCGGATAGCCCAAAGCAATCACACGATCATCGAAATATTCATTCAGGAAATTAAAGATGTCGGCCGTGCGATGTGGCCGGGCACCATCTTGCATAAACCAGGAGGTGTTCGCAGTGTCGTCTAAGGCAGTTTGTACCGCCACAAATTCACGAAGAATGTCCACATAGCATGATGCAGTAATCGTATCGGAGCTGAAAAATGGGCCAATGATTCCTTTGGAAGAAATGGCGGCCCAGACCAGTACTTTTTGAGGATACAGGGACGATGGGACTGCAACATGGGGCTTTTCGGTTCCCCGTATACGCTAGTTCTGTTTATTGATGAACCCATCCAGGTAAAAATAAGCTTCGTCAGTAAACCAAATGCTGCCCACATCGCCGTCATCAATCCTGTGCACTATATCATTAGCGAATGTCTCTCGTGCAGCAATGGTAGCAGCGCTGAGGGGTTGCCGCGTTTGAATTTTGTATGGATAGAGGTATAAACTCTGGCGCATGAGACGATACGTGGACGTTGGCGTCATTTGGACGGCAGCTGCAACACGGCGAACGGAAACCCGAGGCCGCTGTTGGATCACCTGCTGCACTAGCTGCGCGTTGCCCTCTGTGGTTGCCGTACGCGGTTGCCCTACCTTTCCAGCACGTTCATCCGACATGTTCTCAGTCCGTTGAAATTTGCCAAACAGATCCTTTATTGTATCGTTTTTCAGTCCTTTGGTTACATTAAACCTCTGTTGAAAACTTCGTCTTGTTGTAACAACACTGTGTTCTAGGCGGTGGAATTCCAACACCAGAAAAATCCTCTGTTCTAAGGAATAAACCATGTTGTCCACAGCACACTTGCACGTTGTGATCAGCACACGCTTACAGCAGAAAGACGACGTACAGAATGGCGCACCCACAGACTGCGTTGTCTTCTATATCTTTCACATCACTTGCAGCGCCATCTGTTGTGGAAAATTGTAACTACTGTAATTTCGAAAGTTTGTCCGCCTGAAAATGTACTGTTGTCCCAAGCATATTGCAACAAACGGTGTATTTCTATCGCTGCTCGTTTAGTTTTTATTGCCGTTTCAAATATACCGGTCATTTTTTAAACACCTTGTATGATCATTCCTTTTCATATAGGGTGACCAGACGTCAGGATTAATCTGGACATGTCCTCCTTTTTAGCTCTTTGTCCGGGATCCGGGCGGATTTTTACAGTGTCCGGCTTTTTTGCAAAGTTGAGCGTAATACAGTTAAATTTACAATTCGTCCCGTTCTATTGCTCTTTTCTTAAATACTTTAAATATTGGCACAGCTTTCGTGATAAACACGCACAAAGGCGGTGTTACTAGGTGGCACCATGATCGTCTTTGTTATTGTTGATCGACCTATAAGCGAATGCAAATATCGATTATTTAAAATGTTGGTTTCGTATCTTCGCTTTCTATTGACTTGGCTTCCTGTACTGCACTTGTGATTCGTGAGTTACGTAAAGTATTTGGCTATGCCTAAACGAAAGTGTACATTTTCTGATGTCCTTTCCTGCAAATATCCAGCTTTCAAGAAACAGAGAAATGAATTTGAAGCGGAATGTAAGATATGTGGAGCTGGAACGTACGCCTCAGTGGCCTACAAAGGTAAGAAATAACTTGACAGATTAACTGTCATGGTTTTATTTCATTGTTTCATAGTCATTCAATTTATTTGTATTCGGAAGGTTCAAGTGCAGTTTACATGTCGTCAGCTGCTGCTTGAATTGTAGGTGTTGGTAGCGGTGCGTCGTTTGACGGGAGGTGAATGGTCTTACGTTTTTCGTTTTGCAAACAATTTCGAGTTGTTGACATAACAAAACAATTGACGCCACACTGTCGCCACAATCAATGTTTTTAATTTTTTTATATTGCTCAGTTAACCACCACCTGACCATAAGGAACAATTACCTACTAGTTTTACCGGTAATTACCGGCAGTCACGTGACTTGGCCAAAGCTGACGAGTGGTATCCTCGTCTGCAGTCAACCCGTTTGTTGTGTCCTCTTTTCTATTCCTTTGTCCTCCTTTTTGAAGCTGTTTGTCCTCCTTTTTAAACAATTGCATCTGGTCACCCTACTTTCATATTCCAACAAATTGTTACGCCAAGGTATATATATGAGTTCAAGTATACCAGTTGATTAACTGATTGTTTAAACATGTAGAGGTAGGCTTGCCGTCTTTGGCAAGTCAAAACTCGGTACTCAGTCACATTTGGCAAGTCAAAAGTCGGGCCGCTTAAAAAAAACAAAAAAAGGAAGCACTCAATTTATTAAGTGTGCAATTCTTCCTACAGGTCATCGATTTTTGTCCCCACACCAAAAGTAAACTGTGAATATCATACTTGAAACTCAAAATATTTAAAACATAACAGTGCTTATGTCATACAGTGGTGGAAGTCGGGGGGGCTGGTACTGGAACTTCGAGACGCGCTTGCTGTCAGATGTAGCGGCCTTTAGAACTTTCTTCATTTATAGAATATGCTGACAGAACGCTGAGGAGCTAATATTACAGTTTATTTTGACAAGATGTTCTCTTTCCACAGATTTCACCTTCAAAATAAATAATCTTTAATAAGTTAGGTGCTGCAGTTTTACTAAAGAAATTAAACCAGTTTTGGGCTGTTGCTAAATTTGAAGTTTAAAAGTTTCAGTGACAGTTCTCAAAAGTGTCAATAACACTTCGTAAAAGTTTCAATGACACTTCTTAACGCGAAGAAGTCGTTGTACAATTCGTCGCCATTTACAATATCTATAAGGCTATCTTGTCTTTCAGGCTCAGGGGAGCGAAATTCTTAAAATGCAACATTTGAACTTAAGTCACTTGTTTAGATAGGTTAGGTTCCTCTGATAAACGTTAACAGCATCTTCCCTAAATTTGTCCTGGTCTGATCTGCTGAATCTTTTCAAATTTTGATTCACATCAACCACCCCCCCCCCCCCTCCAAAAATCGTCTTTTACACTAGGTTCAAAGTTTTTCTTCAAGAACTCTAAAATGTCTTAAAGGTCTCTAGGTTGCGTTTCCCGATTTTCGAATTGTAAAATTGTGATGTAACGGAACTCGTATAGCTTTATATGAACTTCACGTAAAAGGAAAAAAAGGTTACAGACAATTCATCGTCCTTGTTCACGCCTTTTACGGAATCCAATGAGAAAGGGTTGGTCCTTACTTTCTCTTGAGGGGGGAAGTATGATCAAGTACCTTTTCATTTATATATATTTATTTTTTAAAAGTTCATGTTTTTTTACTAGAAGATGAGAACTTGTTATAGGGTTTCAATACTACACTCTCGACGTCGAATTTAACCATTTTGCATGTATTTTTGACCATATTACGAATAACTTGACAATTACAGTTAGCTTCAATTACTATTTAAAGAGTTAAAATCTTAAAAACTGAGTGATGCTGTACTGTCTGCACCGGAAGTTGATGTATTAGAAAATCCAAACTGTATTAATATGAGCGTTATTCGAAAAGCAAGGAACGATCGGTCGCGAAATGGAAAATAGAGTGAAAATCTGATGAATCTTTGCACAGATGCGTTGGGCACTGTGACTAGTACGCCCATCGATCACACAATGTCGCTCTTTTCAATTCTGAGCTCACAGTGAGAACGTAAAGATGGCTAGATTAGCATCTCCTGCCAAGTATGAGGGCCTGGCGAAAGATTTCGCTTGAAGCTATGCAATGCACATAACTGTCATGCGGTTCGTTCTACACGACATTCTCAGCCCCTCTCTGCAGGGGCAATTTAGTTGCTCCTGCAGCGTTTTTGATGGGAAGTGTTTGATCACCCACAATATAGCCCGTAAATTGTCTGCCCCTGTGGTTCATCGCTGCTCAAATGAACCGCTGGCTATGAAGACAATATCTTGACACAGACAACGAGCTGCAGTACAGAGCAGAAAATGACCGAAAAGCACTGGCGGCTGTTTCCTATAACAAGGGAACTGAAAAGTTGGTACAACGCTACGACAGTTGTCTAAGTCTGAGCGGCGACTGTGTGGAGAGTAGCTGGAAGGTGTAGCTAACCGTTGCAAGTAAAACAGTTTTGATTTTCACTGTGGTTTCCATTTCGCGACCTATCGTTCCTTACTTTCCGAATAGCCCTCGTAAGTTCCCGAGGCTATTTAATATTACCTTTATTACTTGAATCTACTGAAACAGAGAAAACAGTACTTCCTTTTAATTCCTTTTCTACGAGTTCAACCGAATGCAGAGCAAACGTTATGTACTAGAATCTCACTGCTGGTATGCCCACAATGAAGTTTTCACCTTAGCTTCGAATCTTTGAATCTTGTATTTCCTAGCTTAGTAACACAATCAGTACAAACATAACTCCATGATACACAAGTGCACTTCATTGACAATAGAAGAAAATATTACCCTAAAAGTTTGCAATCTATTTACTTTTAGAAGGTGATACAAAGAAATTTGATGTGTCTCTCGTAATGAGTGCTTTTTCAAGAACCAATACCCTAATTTTTTGTTGAAAAAGAAGCACTATCACTTTTATTTTGGGAAAATAATTTTGAAGAAACCGTTAACGTTATCCATACCATCAAACCTGCATTTTAACTGGTCTATAATGATGTCCAAATAGCAATTAGAAACAGTTGTTGTGAAATATGAGTTTAGATCCAGTGACCGCTCGTCGTTTAACAATTCACCAATTTTTTTTTCCATTTTCGAAGTCTTTTATTTTCAAATTGTGGTAAATGAGATGAGCGTTTGGCGTCGTTGGCCTGGAGGCCACTTACTGGGCAGATCCGGCCGCCTTGGTGCAGGTCTTATTACATTCCACACCACATTGGGCGACCTGGGCGCCACATGGGGATGAAATCCAGTTCCTGATCGGAGAAAATACCCGATCCAGACGGGAATCGAGCCCGGCCCCCCTCTTTTTGTGGTGGTAGTGGACCGGTGGGGCTCGGGGGGCAAAGTGTGCAGGGGTTGAAACCCGAGGCCTGGCCACAGTGTCTCCCTCACCACCACCGAGCCTGTGATGCTTAGGGAAGCGGGAGACACAGGAATCAACAGTAGTGGAAGGCGTTGTTGTCATTTATTTATTTGTATGTCTTTTTGTACTATTCACTATTATCACGAAATTATGTGAATACATCGGCGAAAGAGAAAAAGAAATATAAATTCTGGGTAAAGAAAAAGAGAAGAAAAAGGAAAAGCAAAAAGAAATCAAATCCGCGCAATCTGCGTCGCGCTCTCCCATCCGCGGAGGTCAGAAGTAGAATCGACCGTAGGCGGCTTAAACTCAGACACCGCTGGGGGAGGAGGGGTGGGTGCCCCCTGAGCCAGGCACACCCCCCCCCCCCTCCCCCACAACTTAGTGGAGGTCTAACAAAGACCGCTCGAAGATAGTTAGCAAATAATGTTCGGTAGCGTGGCGTGTTTTCGAGAGCTTCATGGGCTGTTCGTAAATAGGTTCAGAAGATTAGCCACCGCCCACCCTTTGACCCACGTAATAGCGTGACATTTGGCGGCGGGAAAATGTCTGTCCTCCGGCTACAGAAACATTCGAGGTTTGATTGTGTCTGGTGGCACCCGGAGATAGCAGGCAATGATTTGCTGTACGAAGCGTCATACATCTTGCGATGAGGCGCATGTCAGACGGTGTTCATCAGTGTCCAGTTGCTGGCAAAGGAGACAACGAGGGGATCCTGACAAGCCAATGTTGTACAGTCGCTGCTTCGTGGCAAATTTCCTGTTGACTATGTGATACCACACCGTTCAGCTATCAGGGCGGACTTCAAATTGTGGTGGAATGGTCCATTTCTTTGCCAAAGACATAGCTGATGATATTGCTTCTTCAAAATTATTTCCACAGAAAGATTCACTATCAGCTGCATTCTGAACAAGAGATCACACTGTATCGTGTGCTACATTTTCCGACTGCATAATCTGAGGCGCTAAATTATTACATTCTAGAATTTATGATTGCAGCACTATCTGAAAAAAGCATTTAAAATTCTCGGACTGGTTTTTCCAGAACAATGGCTTGTTCTTTTTCTTTCCTACTCTTATATACTGGTATCTTTATTATTTTTGACAGAGACTTTAGTTCATAGAGATAAGCATAACGATGGGCTTTAACCTTTTGCTACCTCGAAAACAACTTGATGGGCAAAGCTTCTTTTAGGTAAAAGGACTTATCAAAACTTCCCACCTTTTAATACTATGACTGAAGAAAACATACAATGTTTCTACTAAGTCATAAAAGGACCTAACTTCTTGAATTCCACATGTTGCATCATTAATTCCAAAATTTGATTTATGCCCGCCATGCATGTATTTTGCAGTTATTTCTCTTTGTTGAATTCTCCTTCTAAATCCTTTGTATATGACTGACATAGTGCCTTACCCATTATAACTCACATATAGGCATTTTTTTTTTTTTTTTTTTTTTTTTGACAACAGTCCGTTTTCGTCTATTGCGCTTAGTATTTCCTTTTCGATTCCTAATTATTGTTAAGTTTTATTTCATGAAAACTTAAAAGGCCTTCATCTATCTTCTTGTCACAAGGCTTTGCAATGAAATCATGTGAAACTGTAACATATTTAAATATCTGAGTTAACTGATCTCGTTTTGTAATATTCTGTGTGGTATCTGTAATAATGAATGGGACAGCGTTAATCTCATTAATGATTTCTTTTCCAACTGCACGGGATAGGACATTTACTAACTCATTTTGAATTGAGGGGGTAATGTAACTTTCCACGCATTTTGATTTATTTATTAGATCACTTAATAGCTCTGAATTTATACCCACGTCAGCTGTGTTTTTCTTATTCCACGAACTGAAAACAACACATGGTTTCGTACGGCACTCTATACTTTTGGTTGTCCACCTCCAATCTGGAATCCCATGCTTCCGAGATGACGACAATGCCTGCATTCCGAAGAGCTGACACGGTTGTCTCCAAATTGGCACTGCAGATTATGTGTCTCTGGCAATATGGAATGTTCTGTGATTGCCCAACAAAAGAATTAAATGAAGCACTCATCGAGAGGAAAGCAGACATTGTAGTAATAACAGAAACTAAGAAAACACTGAAAGGAACAAAATATTTAATAGACTGCTGGATGGCTTACAATGAAAACGAGCTAGTGCTGGAGCAGCAATTTTAATCAGTTATAAATGGAGAGGAAAGATTCGTGAATACAGCTTCATAAATGAAAGAATAATGACAGATTTCAAATTCCAAGAGGTCCTCTAACAGTTGTAGGTGTCTATGGCCCAGAGGAGGGAAGGAGGGATGAAATTGATATTTTTTACGATGATCTTTAGAAAGAAGTGAACCAAGGCTAGAAGACAGATCATATTGTCATCGCTGGTGATTTTAACAAAAGAGTTGGAAATATACATACAAAAAGAAAGACATTCACAACTTTACTTGGAGAATACGAGGATCAAGGTTTTTTACAGACTAGTTGATTATAAAATGAAGAATCTTTTGCAAGATACGTGTTTATAGAGGAAGCGACATAGATATCCACCACATCATTTTAGGCAGGCTCAAAGTACATCTCCTGTTGGAATAAAGTATTAGGATATTTTATCGGTAGGGACGCCAGGAAACGCTTGCTTCACTACCAGTCAACGAAAACATCGATATAGACTGGAATAATATCAAAACCTGCGTCACTGAAGCAGTCTCAGAAGCAGTTGGTAAAACAGAATCGAAAAAAGTCTCAGAAATTAAAAAAGCCATTCAAGAGAAAAAAATTATTTGAAGTCTCTACAGACAAATACATCAGAAAGCTGGGAAACATACAAAATAAAAAGGAGTGCTGGGAAACAAATTTGGCGCAAAGCACACCAAGAATCGTGGACTCGTTCATAAGCGTCTTAGAACACGACGTACACGGCACACAGCAATGCGCATACAAGTCATGACACTGCGTCACTGAAAATTATGCCCAATGAACAATGGATAAATCATTACACAGAGACCGAAGAGGATACAGATGAAAATATGTACATTGAAACAGTAGAACCAGTTACTATGGACAAACTATAAGAGGTTTTGAAAAGCATAAGGAACAGGAGAGATGTTGGAACAAATGCAGAGCTAATTAAATATGGAGGATTACCGCTTGATAAAAGACTTTTACAATAAATAAATGAATGTTGGTCGAACTGCAAGTTCCCAGATTCTTGTTACACAGCAGAAGTTATCTCTCTTTTACAAAAAGTGTAACATAATGACTAAAATCTGTCTTGTCATCAGTCTTCTAAACACTGGCTACAAACGATACTCAAAGGTAATCAATAACCGCATGAAGAATATCATAGAAGCCCTTATTTCTGGAGAACAAAACGGATTTAGATCTGGCCATTCACGCACAGACAACGGATTTGTAATTAAAAACACCATAGAAAATCACAGAGAATTTAATATAGAAACCCATATGACCTTAATTAACCTTGATAAGGCGTTTGATCGTGTGAGCTGTGATAGCCTATGGAAGATTATGTCTGAATATGGACAATCTTATCACCTAATAGAGGTAGTGGAAAGTCTTCACAAAACTACTCGCATTGTAATGAACACGGGTAGGAACCGATTAGAAGAATTAATTATTAATCTATGAGTTAGACAAGGGCGTGGACTACCACCTACCTTTTTTAATATTTACATTGAATTCATTCTTCGCAAATGTAAAGTAAGTAAAGGAATTAAGATAACGAATGAGGAGTACCTGTATGTATTTTTGTTTGCTGATGACATCGTTATTATTCAAAAGAATGAAGATGATCTCCAAAGATCAGTATACCAGCTGAACGAAATTTGCAAGAAGTACAACTTTAAAATCTCTAGCAACAAAACAAAAATAATGGCACTTCGAGGAAAATAACACGTCAGATCAAACATTGTTTTGGACAAATCACTTTCAGAACAAGTGTCTCAAATCTCTTATTTAGGCTGTGCTATCGGTTTAGATTTCGAAAATAAAATTCGCAGATTCCAAGCTGTCTATGGTACCATTACCAGAACATTGGACCACAAAGTACAGAAAGAAAACATCATGAAATTCTATAAAGTAATGGCGATTCGTGTGTTATCCTACAGAAGTGAAAGGTAGGTTACTACAAGAAAAAAAAATCAAACATTGCAGATGAGGTTCCTAAGAAAGACGAAGAGCTGCACAGGAAGAAATATGACTGGAATTGAAGATGTTAGAACAGAATTAAACATTTTCAGCATGAATGAAAAAATTCAGAAATATTGTGAAGATTGGAGACCAAACCTCATGACAATTCCAAGTCACAGAATTCCTCAGAAGATCCTAAACTACAAGTCGAATGAAAAAAAAAATGTTAGAAAACCTAGAAAAAGATGGGAATGATTTGTTTGTGAGTTCGGAGAGGGCAACAACCTAATCCTTGAAAGGAAGATGATGATGATGGTCATTTGAATAGTCTGCTATATTAATAGGTCTAATCATGTTTATTGCGATTTTATTACATAATCTTCTTTCTCGTTTCACGATTTCTGTTAACACTTTTCACTTAGGAAACGCTGTCACAACACTGCTGACTACTATAAGTTTTGAGGTAGGGCTACCACTAGGAAGAGAGAAAAAACACCTATTGTCTCTTATTTGTTATTCTTTTTCTAATTCTAGGTTCTTTCTTGTTTGTGGAACTACTTAGATGTTCGTTCTTAACTTTGAAAGGTTTCATTTTTCAGTGAATGTAAAAAGTTAAATATGCAAAAAAGGTTATTCTACTAACTGTTCCAGTCAAGTCTGAAATACGTGACATCACTCGATGATACACCCACTACTAACTTCCCACGAAGAGAGCTCATCTGAAACTTTGTTGGCTGTTGACTGGTTGTTACTACACCACAACATCTTATTGAATAACTGACATTGTTATCTAATAAAAGCGTGACAAGAGTTAAATAAGTAGAAGACATGTGCATTAAGGAACCTCACGTACACTACACATCGAGAAAGAATAATAACTTCGTGCCTAAGTGTGATGTTTTGGTATACATTTTCATTGATGTCATTGTTTTGTAATAACTAATACCACTCATATAGCTGCGCTTAAGTCAACTCGTCGTTGATCGATTCTAAGAAATCGTTTTGATTTGACCATTCCTACGCAGATTGGCATTCGATTTGACTTTTATCTTATAGCCTACCCATATATATATATATATATATATATATATATATTAATGCCGCTGACGCACCTGGACAGCCCATTTTGCATTTTCTAACGTTAAGCTTCTATTTTAAAACCATTGTTTTGATGCTCTCGTGTATTTTAAATATGGCTTTGGATAACAAGAATTAGAGAATAAAATTAAGAATACTAAATTAAATATTATGCAATATGATATTAAAAAAGTGAAAATATAGAAGTAAACCAAAAAAGTAGGGACACATAAGGGTGTCCCGTACTACTTACATAGGGGCACGAGGCAATTAAAGAAGAGTAGGGACGACCCTTAAAAAACATGGGAAGGGGCTACACTGTTTAAAGAAAACTGGCTATCGCTGCAACACTCTGAAATCTTATCCAAATCTGGTTAAATATTTGTGCTGCTATTTTCAGAAACCACTTTGTAACAGGTAACATACACCTGAGGAAGGTATGAAGTTAGTGTCAGTAACGTCTGTAATGTCATTAATACAAAACATGGGTAGCACTGGTGGCAACGCATTTGCCTGGGGCGCATGTGAAATTACTTCTGTATCTGTCGATGACCCCCCTACAAAGAAAACCTCGGTACATCTATCACAAATGTCGTTTGATACTCCACAGAACCGCACTATCTTCAGTAACAGTTGGTGACGTACTGAGTAAAACATATTCCGGAAGTCAAGAAGTACTGCACCATTTTGACTGCCTTGATGACAACTTTCAGGACGTCATGTGATTAAAGTGAGGATTGGGCTTCGCTTATCCGATATTTTCGGAAACCATGGCATGGAGAGGATCAGTCTGTTCTAGAATATCAGCTAAGAATGTGTTCTAATATTCTACAACCGATGGATGTCAGATATAGTGGACGGTAGTCATTTTTTCTGTCCTCCTTGTTTGACCTACCAATTAGTAGCCATGGGCTTTTATTCGAGCGCTGTACGGTATATTACAGTTAAAACTGGGATAAATGTTACAAAATCTGGATAGAATTTAATGGGAATTTCATCGGGATCTGAAGCTTCGCTCAATTTCGGCGATTTCAGCTGTTTCTCAACGTCAGTGGCGCGAATGTCTGTAACACTCATCTTAGCAGTGGCGTGAGAACTAAACTGGAGCACCAGCTACTCCTGGATTTTACTTTGTGAAGGCTTATTTATAAATAGAATTCAGTATATCTGCATTTCTTATGCTACACTCAATCTCAGTAGATGTGTCATCCACGAATGTTAGGACAGTTCACCACATTGTTTGCTAATTAGGACCAGCGGTCTACTTTTCTGAACTGTGATTTATTAATAGGCGTGTGTTCAACTGACAGATCTCGCCACCTTTCTATGGATCCGGGTATGTTCTATTTCTGAAAACCTGTCTCACCGTGATTAATGTCTCTTTCAATGTGTACCTAAAATAAATGGTCACTGAATGGCCGCTGACGTAACACTTTATGTCACTGAGGAAAACAGATAAATTAATCAAATCGCTTCTATGTGTTTATCTCGCCAGAGGGCTCATTAATTAGAGAACAGAGTTCGTTAGAGCTTTCGATAGAAAAGGAGTTCAGCGTCAGCGACGATCAGACGCGAATAAACAATCGCTCTTCTCATTATTGTAGGTAATTGAATCCGCGATTAATAATCTGTCCTGGCTTAGGGGTGTACAGTTTCATACTGACTCAGTCGGTATGTGGACAGAGCGACGGGTCATTTAACAGTCTGTGGCGGTTCCTACACGCAGCCAACATATTACATTTTCTAGTTATTCGCTAATTAGCGTTCTCTCTTCCAGCATTTATCACGGACAAAAAAAAGTCATATTTAATTTCTTTAAAAAGAAACTCATTGACAGTATTTATTTGAAGTACGTTAGCTAATGTTTCTCAGTCAAAAGGCAGTCAACTACGATTGATACAAAAGAGCATAAAAAATTTCAGTGGTATTCTTATTTATATGGGAAAACACTTAATGTTTTCATAAAAGTGTCTTCATTACCAGAATATTATGTGTGTTCTGATCAAACATCAAATAAACGAGAACATTAGTCCAGAATGAGATTTTCACTCTGCAGCGGAGTGTGCGCTGATATGAAACTTCCTGGCAGATTAAAGCTGTGTGCCCAACCGAGACTCGAACTCAGGACCTTTGCTTTCGCTGGCAAGTGCTCTCCCATCTGGGCTACCGAAGCACGACTCAGGCCTGGTCCTCACAGCAAAGGTCCCGAGTTCGAGTCTCGGTCGGGCACACAGTTTTAATCTGCCAGGAAGTTTCATATCAGCGCACACTCCGCTGCAGAGTGAAAATCTCATTCTGGAAACATCCACCAGGCTGTGGCTTAGCCATGTCTCCGCAGTATCCTTTCTTTCAGGAGTGCTAGTTCTGCTTGGTTCGCAGGAGAGCTTCTGTAAAGTTTGGAAGGTAGGAGACAAGATACTGTCAGAAGCAAAGCTGTGCGGACCGGGCGTGAGATGTTCTTCGGTAGCCCAGATGGTAGAGCACTTGCCTTCGAATGGCAAAGGTCCCGAGTTCGAGTCTCGGTCGGGAACACAGTTTTAATCTGCCAGGAAGTTTCGATAACAGTAGTACTGATATTTGTAAGGGACCGTATTTAGCATTATCATAAATGTTTCTGCATTACTTTAACATTGTGTTCATATTAAACTGCAGCTACAACGAAAAGTTGCTCAGTTTTGATTACTTCCTGCAGTTTTTTTTTTTTTTTAATTTGCGGTTTCAACCCATAATACAGATGATATTCAGATTCACTGAACCCTATTGTGAAGCGTGGCTTGTCTGAGGGCGCTGGTCTCGTGAAACTGGTAGGCCTTATTCCAAAAAAAGCTTCGCAAGTAATCCAGATGATGTCTTTTTTCATTGTGGTTATGGTGGTCATCTTTCCGGGAGACATACACTATTGGCCATTAAAACTGCTATACCACGAAGATGACGTGCTACAGACGCGAAATTTAACCGACAGAAAGAAGATGTTGTGGCCCCGGTGGCGACACCTACAACGTGCTGACATGAGGAAAGTTGGCAACCGATTTCTCATACACAAACAGCAGTTGACCGGCGTTGCCTGGTGAAACGTTGTTGTGATGCCTCGTGTAAGGAGGAGAAATGCTTACCATCACGTTTCCGACTTTGATAAAGATCTGATTGTAGCACTATTGCGATTGCAGTTTACCGTATCGCGATATTGTTGCTCGCGTTGGTCGACATCCAATGACCGTTAGCAGAATTTGGAATCGGTGGGTTCAGGAGGGTTGTACGGAAACCCATTCTGGGTCCCAACGGCCTCGTATCACTAGCAGTCGAGATGATAGGCGTCTTATCCGCATGGCTGTAACGGATCGTGCAGCCACGTCTCGGTCCCTGAGTCAACAGGTGGAGACGTTTGCAAGACAATAACCATATGCACGAACAGTTCGACGACGTTTGCAGCAGCATGGACTATCCGTTCGGAGACAATGGCTGCGGCTACACTTGACGCTGCATCACAGACAGGAGCGCCTGCGATGGTGTACTCAATGACGAACCTGGGTGCACGAATGGCAAAACGTCATTTTTTCGGATTAATCCAGGTTCTGTTTACAGCATGATGATGGTCGCATCCGTGTTTGGTGACATCGCGGTGAACGCACATTGGAAGCGTGTATTCGTCATCGCCATACTGGCGTATCACCCGGAGTGAAGGTATGGGTTGCCATAGGTTACACGTCTCGGTCACCTCTTTTTCGCATTGACGGCGCTTTGAACTGTGGATGTTATATTTCAGATGTGTTACGACCCGTGACTCTACCCTTCATTCAACCCCTGCGAAACCCTATATTTCAGCAGGATAATGCACGACCGCACGCTGTAGGTACTGTACGGGCCTTTCTGGATACAGAAAATGTTCGATTACTGCCCTGGCTAGCACATTCTCCAAATCTCTCACCAACTGAAAACGTCTGGTCAATGGTGGGCGAACAACTGTCTCGTCATAATACGCCAGTCACTACTCGTGATGAACTGTGGTATCGTGTTGAAGCTGCATGGGCAGCTGTACCTATACACCCCATCCAAGCTCTGTTTGACTCAATGCCCAGGCGTATCAAGGCCGTTATTACGGCCAGAGGTGGTTGCTCTGGGTAACAATTTCTCAGGACCTATGCACCCAAATTGCGTGAAAATGTAATGACATGTCAGTTCTAGTATAGTATATTTGTCCAATGAATACCCGTTTATCATCTGCATTTCTTATTGGTGTAGCAATTTTAATGGCCAGTAGTATAATATCTTCAGTTAAGTACAGCACATATGCTGGCTCTTAATCCATACTTCCATAATAATGCGCGACTGTTCAGTAAGTAATATAACACATTATTCTTCTCAAAGCAGGTTGGTCTTATTCAGGTTTCCAATACTCCAAATTACTGTTGGCTACGAAATCCTATTTTTCAACAGGATATCATTTCAATGCGACGGCCTCACGCCACCTTACTGGAAGGGCCTGTATGCTTATATGGTAGCGCTCCACTGGTCGACGTCGGATCCAACGTCTTACTGCATCAGTAACCTCCTCATCATCCACATACTGCTCCCAGCGGAGTGAATGCTTCACCGGGCCAAACAGATGAATGTCAGAAGGTGCGAGACCCGAGCTGTAGTGAGGGAAGGACAGTCCAACGACGTTTTGTGAGCTCCTCTCGGGTGCACAGCCTCGTATGAGGCTTTGTAAATGAGAAGGAGAAATTCGTTTGCATTTTTGAGGTGACGAACACCCTGAAGTCATTTCTTCTATTTTCAGACGGTACCACAACATACTTCAAAGTCGATCGTAGCACCGTGAGGGGGACATAAAGGAGAATAACTCTTGCAGAGCCGGCCGGGATGGCCGTGCGGTTCTAGGCGCTGCAGTCTGGAACCGCGTGACCGCTACGGTCGCATGCTCGAATCCTGCCTCGGGCATGGATGTGTGTGATGTCCTTAGGTTAGTTAGGTTTAAGTAGTTCTAAGTTCTAGGGGACTGATGACCTTAGAAGTTAAGTCCCATAGTGCTCAGAGCCATTTGAACCAACCCTTGCAGAGTCTCAGATAACTGCCGCCATTACCTTGTTCAGCAAAAAAATTGTCATGATCACCTTCGTAACACGCAAGCAACTGCGCACATATGGACCTTCGTTGCTCTTTAAGATCTGCTGTCAAGTGGCGAGGAATCCAGCGGGAACACACCTTTGGTTCAAATGGTTCAAATGGCTCTGAGCACTATGAGACTCAACTGCTGTGGTCATCAGTCCCCTAGAACTTAGAACTACTTAAACCTAACTAACCTAAGGACATCACACACATCCATGCCCGAGGCAGAATTCGAACCTGCGACCGCAGCAGTCGCACGGTTCCGGACTGCGCGCCTAGAATCGTGAGACCACCGCGGCCGGCGAACGCACATTTGAATACCTCAACAGCTGGACGAGTGTGTCAGCACTACAACAATACGTTCAGCTGTGGAGCAATGTGTTTGATTGTAACCCGTTGATCGCCTCGAATGAGAGTGTCCGCACGTCAGAACAGTGGACTAGTCACATTTGTGTGTGGCCGGTCGGCACGTGGGACACTTACCAGACGGGTTTACGCGACGTTTTTTCGACGCCTCGCCCAACGACTCACCGCGCTTTTGTACACTTCTGGGTCACAGAATTCTGGAAGCGCCTACGAGTATCTGCGATTCTCTGGTTTTCCTCCAAAAGAAACCCACTGATAGCTTTCTGACTGGACCACACATCCGCTACAGACATAATTTTGAAAGATACCTATAGTGCTGCCACCTATCGGAACTTCATGAAACTACAGGGGCTGAAGCGGAAATATTCCACGATGTCCCACAACAAATTCCGCATTTTTTCAACCGAAACTGGCGGGAAAAAAAAGAGTTGCGTTACTTAATGAACGCCCCTCGTATTAAAAATGAGGAAGATACTCTGTTACCTTTACACGACTAAACCACTAAACCAATTTCGATGAAATTTGCTATGGAGATAGCTTGAACGCTGGAGAAGAAAACAGGTTACTCTAGAAAGTAAAACAGAAAATATCAACCATTAAGAGGGTGAAGTAGGGAATGGAAAGTCTTTTTTTATATCAGTGAACGTTAACTAAATTAAAAATAATTAAATTTGTTGCATAATGTACACGTTGTATAATGTATAGCTATTACAACTGCACGATGCATGGATGTGTACTGTCCACACCCGACACTGCTCATGACACTGCGTTGTGCATTGGGGTGTTTTGGGGAGGGGGTGGATGGGTGGGTGGGAAGCAAACATAATGGGCTATGCTTACCCTAAGGGCAGACACTTGAGGGAAGCTGACATTTTGCACATACAGCAGCTTACTTACTCATCATCACTCATCATAACATAACCACTGATACACGAGTGCAGCTGTGAGTAACAACTAGCTACTGTATAAATCTGAGGTGTCACCTTCACATTTCATTATTATGTTCACAAGCTGCGATTGTGACTAAGAAAACTAGGCTACATTAACTGGATTTAACGTGTAGATTAAATGGTAAATTATGTGCTATCTGTCACGTATAACAATTTGAAATCGTGCATTTTGATCTGTGTTTCAGAGTCCCATCTGGTTCTTCTGGCTCTCCCAATGCTAAATTTTTTTATTGTGCACTACCATGTGTTTTATAATGACTTATAATTATAACTTTAATATTACTGGATGATTATAATTAAAGCGTAGCTACTCGTGGAGATCCAGTGTAGGCTGTGACTATGTGTGGTAGACATGCTAATGCGTTTTACAGGGAACCTATTTCTTCTGGAAAAAATTAGTTCCAATTTTGGTCACCAGTTGTAATCCTGGCGCTGTACAGCATCTCGTCGACTCTGCATTGCTCATATTGAACAAGTTGTGTAAGTGGAAGATAAGAGTAAAATCAGCACAACGCCATTCACACTTGTTTGAAATTTTTCTGCAGATGTCCCATTCCTAATGCATGACACAAGGAAACATTTCTATACGTAAGAACTTTCGCTGCCATACGAAAATTATAGCCCACACTGGGTCTGTATGAGTAGCTACACTTTAACTACAGGCACCTGGTATTTCTGCATTGTGCCTTTTTGCGACGCTGAATGTGCACTTGCAGATCTGACGCGCCACTTATCGACGGGTCGTTACCGCGTTATTTGGGTGTCTGCTCTGCTGCCTGGGCTACGGCGTTTTGCACAGGTACCAAATAAAAGCGGCATTTGAAGGACAAGCTAACACTGTATATGCTTATTTTGCTCAGTGTTCTGTTTGTAGCCGTCGTATTCCCACTACCGCCTTGCCGGCTAACATGACGAGCGGAAGATGCGAGAAATTAAGGGTTATTTTTCTCCTAGAGTTTCTCTTAACACCAAGTATAGGATCCATTGTGAAAAGAGTTCTAGATATCGTTCTTCTTTGCAAAAAGTAATCTAAAAATTTGACGGGATTCTCTTCTCTCATATATATACTAACAAAGAAAAGTGAAGCACCTGAAGACAAGGTCGGATGTGAGTGTACGAAGGTCATTATCAAAGTAAAAACCGATTTGTAACAGAGTCAGAGAAACTTTATTTATGAACTTAAATTGTATCACAAACTACCATATGCGTATTTTTTCACTTTTCGGAATAGTCACCATGAACATTTAAATATTTGTCATGCCGCGGCACCGGCTACTGGATCCCAGCATCAAAGAACTCTGCCGGCTGACCTTCAAATCAGTTGGTGAGAGTTTCTTTCAACGTGTCTTCCGAAGTAAGAGTGATTTCAGGTGTGCCGCAGGGGAGTGTCATAGGACCGTTGCTATTCACAATATACATAAATGACCTGGTGGATGACATCGGAAGTTCACTGAGGCTTTTTGCAGATGATGCGGTGGTGTATCGAGAGGTTGCAACAATGGAAAATTGTACTGAAATGCAGGTGGATCTGCAGCGAATTGACGCATGGTGCACGGAATGGCAATTGAATCTCAATGTAGACAAGTGTAATGTGATGCGAATACATAGAAAGATAGGTCCCTTATCATTTAGCTACAAAATAGCAGGTCAGCAACTGGAAGCAGTTAATTCCATAAATTATCTGGGATTACGCATTAGGAGTGATTTAAAATGGAATGAACATGTAAAGTTGATCGTCGGTAAAGCAGATGCCAGACTGAGATTCATTGGAAGAATCCTAAGGAAATGCAATCCGACAACAAAGGAAGTAGGTTACACTACGCTTGTGCGCCCACTGCTTGAATACTGCTCAGCAGTGTGGGATCCGCACCAGATAGGGTTGATAGAAGAGATAGAGAAGATCCAACGGAGAGCAGCGCGCTTCGTTACAGGATCATTTAGTAATCGCGAAAGCGTTACGGAGATGATAGATAAACTCCAGTGGAAGACTCTGCAGGAGAGACGCTCAGTAGCTCGGTACGGGCTTTTGTTAAAGTTTCGAGAACATACCTTCACCGAAGAGTCAAGCAGTATATTGCTCCCTCCTACGTATATCTCGCGAAGAGACCATGAGGATAAAATCAGAGAGATTAGAGCCCACACAGAAGCATACCGACAATCCTTTTTTCCACGTACAATACGAGACTGGAATAGAAGGGAGAACCGATAGAGGTACTCAGGGTACCCTCCCCCACACACTGTCGGGTGGCTTGCGGAGTATGGATGTAGATGTAGATGTAGATGTAGAACGTGTCATCATCTTCCAAGAGCTTTCCATGAAGAAATTCCTTTAGTTTCGGAAACAAATAAGGTCTTATGGTGCTAAGTGGATGATCAGTAAATCCCGATGAAACTTCTCCATTTGCGTCTTTGTTCTAGTCTCAAAATGAGACCGAGCGCTGTCGTAAAGCAGATAGACGCCGCTAGAGAGCGTTTTTGAATAGCGCGCCTAAGCTGTAATAATGCTTCGCAGTACCCTTCAGCATTTTCTGTCACTCCTCTAGGTAAAAAGTCAAACAGGGGATTGCCTTTTCCTTGTTGAAGGTTCTTGTTTGAATTTTGGTGGCTTCGCCGGGAAGTTTGAATGATGTTTACTTCTTGAAGTGTGGGCAATCCACGTTTCATCACCGGTCACAACGTGACTCAAGAACTCGTCCCCATCTTTGTGATAGCGCTCCAAAATGGACAACAACGTGGCTTTCGCTTTGTTTTGTGTCCTTCTGTTAATATTTTCGGTCCCATCTCGCAGACATTTTTTTTGTTGTGAAATTTGTCAGTAACAATGTGAAAAACTACTGATCTTGAAACTTGTGGAAATTTATAATGCAGCTTTTCAGTAGTGAAGCGCCTGTTTTGGTGAACTGCCTCACCGACATTTGTGTCAAATTTTCATTCATGATAGTAGACCGTCCAGATCGTTCGTCATAAACATTTGTCCTTCCTTCATTAAACAGCCTACACCACTCACGCTCATTTCCACCGTTCGTTACATCAGCATCATAAACTTCATCAAGCCGCCGATGAATTTGAGTAGGACGAACTTGTTTTGCATTTAAGAACCCTTACAATCGGCGGGATTAATGATTGACATGGCGACAAACAAAGCAGTGTAACCACACAACCAACACCGACAGAGAAGTAAAACGTATCGGGAGGTTTAGTGAGAGACTGGCCAAGAGTGGCCGAGCGTAAACGGACGTCACGTCACAGGATGCACGGACACCATGTGCTATCGGTTCCTGCTGTAAAAATGACCCTGGTATCTTCATAGGCGTGCACGCAATCGGAGCGTATGCAAATGATTAGAGCTGCAATTCTCTGTGACAAGTTGAACGGGCACGATAGCTCACTAATGTTGTTAGTGTTTAGTGCTGTGATTTGGCCTGAAAAACCTACGTACATACATATTCTGCAAGCCACCGTACGGTGCATGACCAGGGTACCACGGACCACTGCTAGCAATTTCCTTTCCTGTTACACTCCTAAACTGAGCGAGAAAAAACGACTGTCTGAAAGCCTCCGACGGGCCATTATTTCTCGTACGTTATTTTCATGTTCCTTACGTGAAATATGGCGGAACTACAGTCATGTTAATAAATCAAGGATAATGCTGATACATGGTGAAACAACGTCGGGTGGGTGGTTTGCGGGTGTAAATCAGCTCGGGGTACGACCTTGCGGTGCATTTGACCTGCGGTCGTCGCACGGTGGCGCTGGCAGCAGTCCACATACCAAGAGGTGTGTTGGTGCATGTCAGAATACGGTGCAGCGAGTAAGTGTGCACACGTTTTCAGACTTTCTACTGGTGACTGTGTATTGAAACGGTTCAAATGGCTCTGAGCACTATGGGACTTAACTGCTGAGGTCATCAGTCCCCTAGAACTTAGATCTACTTAAACCTAACTAACCTAAGGACATCACACACATCCATGCCTGAGGCGGCATTCGAACCTGCGACCGTACCGGTCGCGTGCCTCCGGACTGTAGCGCCTAGAACCGCTCGGCCACTCTGGCCGGCACCGTGTGTTGAAAATGGCTCAAAGAACACATATTGGTGACGTTATAAGGGGTAGAGTACTAGGGCGACTGGAGACTGGTCAAACACAGCAGGTCGTAGCACGGGCCCTCCGTGTGCCACAAAGTGTGATCTCAAGATTATGGCAACGATTCCAGCAGACAGGAAACGTGTCCAGGTGCTACAGTACGGGACATGGTCATTGGAACTGTGGTTCCAGTTTATGTTCACAGACGAGTCCAGGTGTAGTCTGAACAGTGATTCTCGCCGGGTGTTCATCCAGCGTGAACCAGGAACCGAATACCAACACCTTAATGTCCTTGAAAGGGGCCTGTATGGAGGTCGTGGTTTGATGGTGTGGGGCGGGATTACACCCCTGCAAGGCTTGACAGAGGAACTGTAACAGGTCAGGTGTATGAGGACGTCATTTTGCACCAGTATGTCCGCCTTTTCAGGTGTGCAGTGGGTCCCACCTTCTTCCTGATGGATGATAAAACACGGCCCCACCGAGCTGCCATAGTGGAGGAGTACCTTGAAACAGAAGATATCAGGCGAATGGAGTGGCCTGCCATTTCTCCAGACCTAAACTCGATCGAGCACGTCTGGGATGCTCTCGGTCGACGTATCCCAGCACGTCTTCCAACCCCTACGACACTTCAGAAGCTCCTACAGGTACTGGTGCAAGAATGGGAGGCTATACCCCAACAGCTGCCCGACCACCTGATCCAGCGTAAGTCAATCCGTTGTGCGGCCTGTGTATGTGTGCATGGTGATGATATCCCATATTGATGTCGTGAAACATGCGCAGGAAACAGTGGCGTTTTGTAGCACATGTATTTCGGGAAGGTTTTCCTTACTTATCACCAATACCGTGGACTTACAGATCTGTGTCGTGTGTGTTCCCTATGTGCCTATGCTATTTGCTCAGTTTTGTGTAGTGCCATGTTATGTGGCACCACATTCTGCAATTATCCTTAATTTATGAGTATGAGTGTAGATTGTGAGACTATTAAGCTACCAAAAAAGGGTCTCGCGTAATGGTCATGAGAATAAGGTACGAGAGATTAGGTCCCGTACCATGATTTTCCCCTCCCTCAATTGGAAAATGACATAAGAAAGGAAATCGATAATATTGGTACAATTTACCAGAAAACAGTTGGGGGCAGTGCTTAAGAAACTCTATAAAACGCATAAGATGTAATTCTATGGTCGTGTGAAAGAGGAGATACGCTTCCTCTCTCCATCCTTACCACACTTAACATGCACACCTCGCCAGTTGTTCAAGCAGGAAATGCTGAAGGATTTTGGTTTGTTCTCCATCCGGATAGGAACATCTATTCGCAAAGACAGCACCTCGTAAGCAACAATGCTATAGTCTGCTACGGAAGACGCTCAGAGGTTGGTAGCAAATTACGCGTTTCACTGCCGCCCTTAACCACAACAGCAGTCATTTATGTGAGACATGCAAGAAAGCTGTCATCTCTTGTAATGGATGCGTCCCGTATCCTTCACTAAGCTTCGGGGCAGGGCGAAGTCTTCAACAATTAGAGATGACGGGAAGCGAGGTGTATCGTTGCCTGGCGACAGTCTGAGGCAAATACTGAACGGATCGTGAGCTTACTGACGAATCCCGTTTGCGTTGCCAGTGAAGGCTCTTGTTATCTGTCGAGGTAAGCACTGAATATCTTTCGTTTCATTGTCTGCATGAGATGTCGATAATTTCTGATACTCTGATTTATGAAATAGTGCATGAAAAGATACAGTCTGCCCCGATATAGGTGGCGCAAGTTTGTAATTTTGCGAGATACAGCTTCATTTCGCATATCGGCAGTCCTAGAGCCGGGTGTAAGTTATTAATATGAACATTGGAAAGAAACATACGTGACACGTAGAGTTATGAATAATTATAATATATTATGACACATCCACAGAAGGGTAGAATAGTTCAGGCTTTCCCTTGATTCTAGTCAGCAATATGAATTAGTACATTTTTAGTTTAGATGAGTTTAGAATGTATTAACCAAAAAGAAGGGAATTGGGAATTATGGCCGCTACCTCCCTGGGTACTGCTAGCGCATCCATGGGAAATCTATGAATTTACACATCTCTGTATGAGACACACTGTATGTGTTATGACGCCGCGTACAATTGTGATTTATGTAAATGTAGTTGTTATTTAGCTATTTGCCAAATGTTTCATATGGCGGATTTATTGAACATGTGGCGTATCTGGAAGTCAGATAGAAGAAACTGTAAATTCACGCGCGTGTTTTAAGTCCTTCCGTTTTATGTACATCCATCCCCATATTTTGTGTTCACACATGACTTTTCATTTCAAATTTTCACACAGTTGCTAGTCGGGGGGAACGCAGTATCAACGGCATTGTTCTGTATGTGACTCCGTCATTTTGAATTAAAGATAGTCTCCGTCACTGTTAACATTTTCTCGTATATTTAACTGTCAAATGGGTTACAGCGACATAAAACTAAGATTCAAGTTTTGTTCTGCACTACTTTACCGACGCTTTTGAAATTAGGGTATCATGTAACGTGTGTCACAGACCTACAGTGAACCTCTTGCTTCTAGATAACAATAGCTGGAAATTTTACATTTGTGCTGTGTTACTTTAAAAGTGAATCTTTAAGACGAACTGGATTGTAGAATGTTATATGAGATTTCTCGCAAACAGGGGGAACTGAGACAAATAATAAAGTAATACTTTATTAACACCGTTCAACAGAGTTCTCAAGTTTGAATGTTTGAATGTATAGTTTCAGGAAAATTTCTGGAGCACTGATTTGATTCCACAATTTCGTCTAGAATGCGTCTTTTAGCTGAAGACTTGAAGTATGCTTGCGGGGAAGTATAAGCATTTTTTGAGATACTGCATCTACTAAAATTACAGTACAGTTTTAGTGCCCAATTTAAGTTTCTTCAGGCTTCTGACTTGTCTGATGCAGCCTGCAGTATTAGGGTTATGGCGTTACACTTCCAATTTTGGTATTAAATTGATATGCAAACTAATTAAATTGATCCATTAAACCCCCCGACCACGCCCACTCTCACCCCCGACCTCGCGCAACCCCACCCCAAGATGACGTCATGCGTTTTTCTTAGCCTGCACGTGGACGCCAACTACCTCCCTCCCACACCTGCCCCTCCCCAAAATACTCTGTTGTCCGGAATTTTGAATTTTGGCTGGAATTTCGATTTTGGTAGGACTTTTCTTTGTCCCAAGGCTGTGCTGACGTCCCACCCCAACGACCATCCGCGAACTGACGAGAATGACGCGCATGTGTCGAGGATGGCTCTAGTAAACCTGCTGGCGGGTCCACAATGCAGTACGTCCGGGGTAGGGTCCGAAGGCTCATTCACCAGCGGCAGTTCTGGGTTGAGGTTTATGGCCGCAACCTGCAACACACGCATAGACATAGACATACAGGAAAACAGAACATATGCACGGCGTTATGTTGAATATTTGGTTGTGAATGACAGTACATAACAGTAATGCCCTGGAAGGACAGTCACCCTCCATCTGATGGACATCCAGCACACAAAATAACGGATTGGGAATGACTGTGTGGCATCAACGTGGATCTTTAAGAGTATAAATGTAGGCGTGATAGGCTCATCACGATGTCTTGGTTTGTTGTTATTACTGGCGAATCGGGACAATATTGTTAAGAAATACCGGTAATATATAACATGCATCAAAGATGTTATGCTCTTTAGCAGGATGTTTAAATATGCTTACATCCCCTATAGAATCGCTTTGCGAGGAGTTTTTCGCTGTTTGCGGGGCTGTAGCATTGTCTAAAATAACGTACAAGCGGTTGAAATCGAGACTTCGCGACTGGCATTATGCATGCATAATCTCTGTTGTATGTGTGTCGTGCTGTCAGCGGTTGACGGTTGTTGTTCGAATGCATAATTTGCTAACTGTTCGTCTGCAAATTACGCTGCCGGGGGCGCACACTCAGAAGGTATGGGGAGCGGAAACTCTCACGCTCCAGGATTCTATGTGCAGTCAGCACACTGTCAACTAACTAATAACTTATTACTAGGATATAAAAGTACCTGAAACCTACAGTTTGCAGATGTCCTGACATGATTGTGAGGGCGTATCAGAGTTGGGCGATGTAAATAAAAGTAGCGAAGCTCATTTGGTAAGCACTAAGGGTTTGAGCTTCCAGAGATAAGGAATAACAGAGCAGCCCAGACACATGTCAACTCCCTGTTGCAAATCCCTATACGGTAGAGTGGAAGCCAGATGAACGTGAACAACTGTGTCAAACTCTGAGTTTCCATTAAGGGGGTCACTGCATGAGTCTGCAAACATGCTCTCTGATGTACCATAGCAGTACACGGATTTGTTTGCAGACTACTAGTTTCTAGTTTACACCGATCGCTGAGTATCATCTAGGTATGAGGCGAGTGTTACAATACATTACTATCCAAAATGCGTCCATGTAGATCATCAGGAAGATGGGAATTCCTCAGGTTTTTATAAGGCAGGTGTATAGGACACTCAAATATCCTCATATAAAATCAAACGACGCATGGCTGTGTTTGCAATATGACCATATACCTACGGTAAAATATCAGAAAATATGAAGAAAATGTAGAATCCATAACACTCGAATAAAAACCTGGTGTAATTACTATAAATCGATGAGAAATACGTAAAATTGAGGGAAATACGACGAAATATGTAAAACTGCGAAGAACACTTGCAAAATTACTTAAATTAACTGAGAATACAAAAAAATCAGAGAAAAGTGCCACGAAATGTGGGGAACTGAGGAGGCTTGGCGGTACCTAGTCACTCAAGACTGAGAAAAGCTAAAAAATTATGCTCTGTCTGCACTCACTTTTAAGCCTCCCCTCCCTCTGTAAACCACGTGGGTATTCGTAACAC
Source organism: Schistocerca gregaria (assembly GCF_023897955.1). Taxonomy (NCBI): domain Eukaryota; kingdom Metazoa; phylum Arthropoda; class Insecta; order Orthoptera; family Acrididae; genus Schistocerca; species Schistocerca gregaria. The sequence goes on along the minus strand of NC_064925.1, from coordinate 135,841,460 downwards.
ACATTCCAAGAAAGGTGACATATGTGTTACACAGAGGCGCCATATTAAACCAAGCAAAACATATGCATCCTGGTCCAAATTGTGTTCTCACACAATATACATATTTACGAATTACGATTGGTTATCACAAACTGTGTCAAAAGTATTAAAGAGTAGAATCACTGCATTTATTAGAGTTACGCCATTATCTAGAGTGTTCTGTAGGGAAGTGCATCAATGTCACGTATATCACCTTTAATAGTGAGAGAGGGTGTACTCGAGAGATGTGGTTTTAGGATGAAATTGCTATATTATCCTACACATGATCAAACCTATCTAACATGAGACCAGGACTTCTTTGTGCAAAAACAATGCTACCAGAACTGTGGTGATGCTATTGTAAGCAGTGATAAGACTGTTACATCTCCTTTGTCTACTGATCTTGGTGCTTACTCCCTCATATGAAGCTGCGGCTTCTTCGTGTGCAATCTCCTGCAGCGGAGTGTGTGTGGTAGCTCAGAGTACCAGAGATCAAGAATATTCAAGTGGGTTTTTCTTCGCTTCTGTTCCTAGTGATACATAGCCCCAACCAACAAAACCTATACTACTACTATTACTAATGATACGCACGACTGACATGGGAAGTGTGATTGAGGCAACGAACGTTTCCGACTTAAAAATACGTATAAAAGCCATTAACTTTTTAAGTGACAGAACAAAAGTCTCCAGGTTTCGTTCTAGTTGGTTTATAAGTAGCTCGAGCTGTGGGTACAAACTGACGATGCTTTCTTAGGATACTGGAATATTGTAGACGGGAGCAGTTTTATCATTTTAAAATTCGTCACCATAGTGACTGGGGTAATATACTTGTGGGGTGGTTGTATGACAGATATTGGACAAATATACCCTCGATTAAAGTAGTAAGAGCGTTGCATTGTGCACGACTAATACTTCGGAAACCGTATGGATTTAACAATACAGCGTTTTTTGATGCAGAATCGTGTAATCAGCAGAGTTTGTGTTTATGCTGTATGATCATTTCTCTCATGCGGGTAACTTCCTGGTACTGACTCCAGACAATGGATTAATGCTTCAGAATTGATTGTACAGTTGATTAACATGAAATATTTCAAACCTCATACGTTTGGTCCTCCATCATGTATAAACATATTTGCATCAGTATAGGACGCTGTGTGGCATACTTTGGTGTATATGGTCAAATGGATGTATCGCACAGTCATCTAGCTGCATTCACAATCTAGAATACCGTACTTGCAAAGTAGTGGAGGGGTGATTTAGCGATGATGCAGAAACGGGGAAGCATTCTGCCATGTCACTGGCTGGCATTGAAATTACAGAACAACTGGTATACTTTGATGTATATGATTGAATGGATATACTGCATAGTCATATATCTGCACTCGCAATCTTGTATATGGTTCTTGCAAGGTAGTGGAGGGTTGATTTAGAGGTGATGCAGCATTCTACGGTGTCACTGACTGGCGTTGAAATTACAGAACAACAGGTAAAATTGCTAAAACTGATCTCGCTATCAACTGCGATGTGCATTACAGTACATTGTCCCATATAAACTGTTTCTATCCCATCCCGACTGCCCACTGGGTACACTGTTGATTACTGCATTATGATTGACTGACACCTCTCGTTTGAGACGAGGGAGTATTGACAGAACACTGGATATCTGCTACTTGTTGCTGTGGAGCATGGGATTAAATGTACAGTTCATCATCTTCATATACGAGGCGTGTTTATTAAGTAAGGTCCGTTTGAACATAAGTACACAACGAAAGGTTATTTAAAAAAAGTAAATTTCTTTTCAGAAACTACATACTTAACTCTATTTTTAGACACAGTTGCCAAGTTTTTTCAAACAGCTATCATATCTCTCAACTAATTTTAAAATATCCTCTTCATAAAAAGTTGCCACCTTCTCCGATAACCAAAATTTCACTGCCGTTTTCATGTCATCGTCATCATTGTAATGGTTGCCACTGAGGTGTTGTTTGAGGTAGAGGAACAGATGGTTATCGCTTGGTGCAAGATCAGGACTGTAAGGTGGGTGGTCTAAAACTTCCCAGCCAAAACTGTCCAATAAATTGCGTGTCTGACCTGCAGTGTGAAATCTTGCATTGTCACGGAGAAGGACAATTCCCTTTGTCAGCATGCGGCGTATTTTGTTTTGAATCGCTTTGCGTAGCTTTCTCAGCGTTTAGCAGTATGCTTCTACATTGCTAGTGGTTCCTTGTTGCACGAATTCGACCAACAAAACACCATGACTATCCCGAAACACTGACGCCATGAGTTTGCGCTGGGGCAAAGTCTGTTTGGCCTTCCCCTTTACAGGCGAGCGTGTGTGCCTCCATTCCATGCTGTGTTGCTTCGATTCGGGCATGATATGTGAAACCCATGTTTCATCTCCAGTTACGATCTGATTCAAGAAGCCGTAGCCTTCTTCGTGATAACGAGTCAAGAACTTCATCGCACACTCAAATCTTTGATTTTTGTGGCCCTCCGTTAGGAATTTCTGGACCCAACGGGAGCACAGTTTCCTGAACTTTAGGTTTTCAGAAATAATGTTGTAAAGCACTGATCTCGACACGTCAGGAAATTCGTTTGAGAGACCTGTTATTGTGAAGTGCCTGTTTTCACGAGTCCTGGCTTCAAGTGAAGCCACCAAATCGTGTGTAAGCAAAGAAGGGCGACCGTAGCGGTCCTCATAATGGACATTGTCATGGCCATCTTTGAATTCTCTTACCCACTTATGCACTTTTACTTTCACTCACAACAGTATCACCGTACACTTCGCAAATCTGTCGATGAATTTCTGCAGCAGACAGGTTCCTTGTTGACAAAAACCGTATCACTGAGCGAACCACACACGGGGCGGGCGAGTTGATAGTCTTAAACATTTTGAAAGCACAGAACAGAACCGTACAGGTTAGCTACAGAGCTGAAGCTGAGCACGGTTGTTCCCGAGGCATGCCGGTACACGGCGCATGCGCTCGTTTCGGTACGCGTTTGAACTACTAGTGCCTAAACAAAACGGACCTTACTTAAAAAACACGCCTCTTAGTTTTTTGGAAGTGTTCCTCAATTCTTCAGACATATCGTATTTCCTTATTCTGCGATGCCCTACACATGTATTTATTTTAATTTTTATCACCAATAAGATAACAGTACCTCTTTTAATTTGCGCTACCTCGCGCATGCTGTGAACAGCACCTTCCAATGATGATCAAAACCGGAACAGTATCATGTACATGACTGCAAAATGAGGGAACAATGCTTTTCGAAATGGAACACTGAGACATCTGCTACCCTGTCTCTGGGGAAGATGAGATTAACTGTCCAGTTCGAATAGCTGTTCGAAACGCTCTACAATACCGCAAAGTCTTCCAGTTTCCATATGAAGGGCTTATTTCAATAGTGGTACAAGTCCGTTACCTCAACTTTTCTGCCTATAATGCCTCTGAAATTAATGATCTAAGCAAACAGAAAGAAAGGTTTATCTCTAGCAAGAAGCCATATGCTTGAACATTTCTGGTATCTCAACTGCAGTTTTGTTTTAAGCGCTCATTTGACTTTAGGACTCTGTATCTCAAAATGTACAAAAATGGACTTGTACCACTATTGAAATATGCCCTTCATATATTGCAATGTCCTCCACATTTTCGGGAGTGAAAAACATGGCTTCCGTGTTTTATTTCTACCAGACTGTGTGTTGTGGTAGCTGTATAGTTTACGCCATGTGATGTTCAGCTTTCTGTGGGAGCCAAAGGATCGAAACGTGTTAATGTTGGTTTAGCAACAGCTGACACAGACCTCTAAGTCATGGTAGAAAAAACGAAAAGAATGGTGGTGAACACTGAGTGCGTGTGTTATAACCGAAAAAAAACATTGCATAATGCGTATGATGGAATAATACAGGAACCTTCTCGTGTGATTGATGGTCTGATGGATATGATCCTCCTACAGTACATGTGACGAAACTTTACACTGGTCTGTGGAAGCGACTTCTATCATGGGTCACCTGCTCCAATGAACCAACACCTGAATATTTAATGGGATCGCCTCATATGGTAAATGCTGAAAAACAGACTTCATTTGTTTCAGATGTATCTGAAGACAGGGACGCAGTAATATTTTATCGAGATCTCTAATGGATTATGTTAGCAAAGTTTTTATAGTTCGTAAAGTTTCTCTCTTGGATGTTACAAAATACTTAGGTGGGAGAGAATGTTTGCGTGATAGACATGAATGCACCCAAGGAGATGCAGGTCTCCTTCGGACTGTGTACCTGTACGTGGTTTGGAGATGTATTGCAATGGAGTAGCAAAATCCTCGTCCTTCTTCCATGCCCTCAATGCTGTGGGTTCTTCCTGATTTTCCCAAGAAGAAACATCACCGTAACTGCTCGTACTATCTTTTCCTCTACCTCATTTTACAAGGGAAAGCTTCGTTCTGCACTGGCATTACACACTGTACATAGTTGGAAGAGCTACGACAACATGTTCCTATTTCCACCGAAGGGGCAAAAGGCGGTCCTGTCGCATTAACTTAGCTCGTTCTGTTTCTCCACGGGGTGCAGAAGGTCTTAGACATAGCGCTCTCCGACTTCAGTTCAAGTGCGACTGAAATTGGGACCATCGCTTGGATGAAGCTGCAAGGAGGGTAGGGCAGAGACTGAGGAGCACTTACAAGATGCAGAGAGACTGTCTAAAAAACAGCGCTGGAGTTTTTTGCTGTATGGGATCCTTAGCAGATAGGTTCGGAAAAGGTGACTCGTTTCGAGAGATGAGAGTAACAGAAATGTGCTTCACCAGTACTGTAATCATTAAAAGAACTCTCTACAGGATCCAACGGAAGTATGTAGCTGAATGGATAGCTCCTGCATCTGGACAGTTTTCACATGTTGGTGATAGCACATGGGCTTTCCATCCAAAAGGAATAAGGTTCGAGTCCTCGAAAGGGCACCGCCAGTTTTAATTCCCGCCAGTTCCTGGGTGGTAGATGTGGTGGGACATCAGCACACTCCTCGGACAAAGAAAGTCCTACAAAATTTCGAAATTACCCCCAAAATTCAAGATTCCCAACAAAATTCGAAATTCCCACCAATAGGGTAGGTTGTGGGAGGTGTAGGGTTGGGGGTGGGTCGGTGACTGGGGCACACATGCTGGCTGAGACAAGAAACACATGATGTCATCTGGGGATGGGTGTGGGCGTGGACGAGGGTGGGGGTTAGGCTTTGTTGGGGTGGGGGTGGGCGTGTTTGCGGGGCATTAATTTATCAATTTAATTAGTTTGCGTATCAATTTGATATCAAAATTGGAGTCGTAACCTCATTACCCTACTACTGCCTGTCACTATTTCGTCTCTTATGAAAACCTTCTCATATCATAGCAACAATTGCACTCAATGTCATCAAATACGTTCTTTACGTTTTCTCGTTTTTCTCTTCCCCCAAATAGTTTTGACTGCTTACAGCTTCGCAAGTGGTGGGCAAGTGATTCCTAGATGTCTTAGCACATTTCCTATCATCCTGCGAAGGAATTCTGCAGATTTGAAGGCAACATAACACCTGTTGGAAAAAGCAAAGGCTCGCATCTCGTGGTCGTGCGGTAGCGTTCTCGCTTCCCACGCCCGGGTTCCCGGGTTCGATTCCCGGCGGGGTCTGGGATTTTCTCTGCCTCGTGATGGCTGGGTGTTGTGTGATATCCTTAAGTTAGTTAGGATTAAGGAGTTATAAGTTCTAGGGTGATGACCATAGATGTTGAGTCCCATAGTGCTCAGAGCCATTTTATCCATTTTTGAAGAAGCAAGGACGACATTAAGAACTACATAACGACTTACGTTATCAAGGAAGTGTACAGTCTTTTGGCAATCCAGTGCCATTACTTTGTATGCCTATAGTTTTTTACTTCAGAACGGTGTGTAACTGTATCGAACGTGTCTCGAAAATCGAGATCGAGAGCGTCAATCTAGGCTTCGTTATGTACAGCCCTCTGGAATTTCTAAATGATGAGAGGAAACTTGAGTTCCAGGCGAGCTAGTTTGCACAAGCCCCACTGTCCGCAACAGAGATTTTATTGTGTACCAATAAGGATACCAAAACATATTTTGCAAGGCAACTACAGATTTTCTTGCTTCAAATGGGACTGCACATCTTCAAAGCCACCCTTCGACTCTTCTAAAAGACTGGTACGACCTGAGTATTTATCTATCGCCCATGACGCGTGTATCTCTCACCGACCAATAGCAAACGGTAGGTTGCAGAGAGACTAGGTATTCGCAATCAGTACGGCAGTTTTCCTAATTAGGTACTCTGACGATAACCTTATCGATCATTTTTACTTGGTTATCATTCAATTGCCCCTCACTCCTTTTAACATTATTGTCTTTATGCGACGATCTGATTCTAAAACTGTGTTGTGATGTCGTTCAGCGAGCCAATAACTGAAATTAAAATTTAATTTTTGAACCTTAAACATGATTATTTTCAGGGCAATAGCTGTCTCCTCGGAGTGACGCCTAAGTGTATTTTTAAAAAGGATGCAGGTGTGGCTTCTAGAACTACTTTTTGGCTTCGGTTGCCACCACATTCTTCACAGCTAAAACATGTTGCTTTGATCCGGACCTGTAAATAATGTCCACTCCATTCTTGAATTTACGACTGACAAATGCCCAATAGTTATGCAGGTACAGAACACACATACATACACACACACACACACACACACACACACACACACACACACACACACACACACACACGCACAGGCACACATATGCACGAAAAAACAAACCTCGACCTCGCATTGTAAGGCATTTGTTGATGAAGACAGAACCACGTGATACGCGCTGTTCTCGTGGTTATTTTCTGTACGGCCAATGCAGGTCAGAGGTATTTAATCAGCAGCATTACATTCATTCCATAATTGCTAACATTCGTAAGTAATATTGTTTAACTGGCTCTGAAATTAAGCTTATGTATCAGTGACTGCCTTGGCTGGGTATATTTTGTGGCTTTCTGCTTACTGCAAAGTGTTGTGTTATATCGGCTGATTGTGTAAAGGAGACAGGAGAAATACGGCTTTGGAAACAGTTAGGGCAGTTACGTTTCCCGCATCTATGGGCAGCATGTGACATGTAATGTTGTGTGTCACAGATGTGGGCGCGTCTGAGGAATCGTTTGTTCTCCTGTGAACAAACCTGTTGCCTTTGGGCGTTCTGTAGGCGAAGGCGTAGAGACGAGGACGCTGATGAAGAACTGATGTGGGTCCAGGAAAAGAGCGACGGCGAGTCGGAGGTAAGCAGGCCTAGTTACCAGACAAGGATGTCGTAACACTAGTATATTGGGGCACGTACGTAGTAGTCACCATTAGACATTATTCATTGGATCAGGCTGATGTTTTCTGTACGTTACAGGAACTTACACAACAGTCGAAGTGAAATGCACCAATTATAGCCCTTCTTTCACACTCCTCACAGCTAATGAGAAGAGTGTGGCTAAAATACCGACTGTCTCCAGGAAACAAACGTTAGGGCTCTTAATTTAAGAAAGTCTACTTCAGTAACATAATTGTTTCATTTTCTTTTACTTTATTCATTACAAATGGTCAATGAGACCCCACGACTGTTAAAACAACGGGTTTGTTTATAAAATAATTTTTTATGGTGATAGTCACTGCTAGGAGAAGGAGATGCCAATAACGTAGTGGATGTTTTTAATTGCTTCAATAGGCTACATGAGAAAACTACATTTTACAGGGGAGCAAAAACAAAACAAAATACCAGTTATCTGGACGTATATATCACTTGACACAACAATCGTGATCAAGTTTTATGGGAATGCTACAATGACTAATACCACAATCCCTGCAAACGAATGCCACCAAAACGTATTTAAGCAGTCAGCAAGGACGTCAATGATGCACTGGGCACAAAAAATACATTTGAATCATGAAAACAAGGAAGAGCAAATTAACATAGTGAAACAAACTGCAGTTGCCAATGCCTGAATTGATTCCATGTCTGACTCAGTACTGAGTATAATAAAGGAAGATCCAAATACAAGACGCACTAAGAAAAAGATAACAACAAATTTATATCTAGCAGTTTGCACATACCAAAGGCTCCAAATATCTTAATAATAAACAACGCAGGAACTGAATTGTCTATATTTATATCAGACAGTGTAATCATAACATATATTCAGATTCCGAAATATATAAAATAACTTGGCAGGAATGCCCCATTTTCTGTCTAAGATAAACAGGGATAGAATTTCACACTAAGTTTACAGAGAGCATTGTGGCCTACACACACCGCAGACATACAACATCCGTAATAGTCCCACACGTACAAAGTACGGGTCACCCAATTGTTAACGTAGAACAAAATGTCACTGAGCTCCGCCGGCTAAGTAAAAAAGTAAAATAAGAAGACAAAATATTCAACGAAAAACTGGAAAGTGATTCAGTGAATTGCTTCAGTTGCTTAATTAGAATCCTTGAAGAAGTTAATGAGATAGTGCTACGTAACAACTAGTATCTTTGTAAACAATATATATGTAAATAGTGATTCAGATAACAGATGAAAAATACCCTGTGCACGCAAGTGTAATATACACACTCCGTGGACAATCTATAGCGTAATCTCTGCTCACTACACGTAAAAACATCTTTGCCACTGTTTGTTATTGTATGTTTGCTTTTTTGAGCGTGTACTACGCCGTGTAAATTGTGTGACTGCTGTTTAATATGTGTGAGCTTCAGCCTAAATGAACCAGAAGAAAGCAGTGAGAAGAAGCTAGCTTCCTCCAAATTCACCATAACCTTTACGCAAAGATCCAGCATTAATTAGAAAACTTCGCATGTTTATATATTACGGTAAAGCCATTAGGAAAATGCAGCACAACATACATCGTGAACATATAAACAAAACTGGTAACTGTAGACGGTGTTTTATAAAAGGGTGCAGCTCTTTTTTTAAACGTGGTTAGCATTCCAAGTTGACAAACCGTACACAAGAGCTAATCGCTCGCGGGTGACTTCATTAATGTGTTAATTTCTGTTCTTTAGGTTTCTTCTAAGCAATATGGGTCTGGAATATGTCTTGATAAAGTATACAGTTCTATTGACGTCCCACATTGAATCACTCTGGACAGAAATTTATAGATAGTTGATGACTGTGACTCCTTAAACTGCAGTTTAGGCTGCTGAACCTGTGCAACACATCCCGGTCTGTAGCGCCATTCTACATTCACAGTTTACATATTATATTTAACTCTGACACCATAGTTATCGAACCAGAGATTTTCGGCTACGAGTGTTTGATTTTATAATTTAATTTTCTCAGCATCACGTGATTTTCAAAACACGATCGATTCTGTTTAGTTGCTCTTCCAAGTCCTGTGCCATCACTGACAGAATATCATAAGCAAACCTCAAAGTTTTTGTTTTTCAAGACCCCATTCATACTTCTCAAATTATCTTTCAAGCCACTTTCTGTGTACTAGAGGAATTGCAAGGTCACTGCCTTACCTTAAAAGGTTTTGTTTCTTTTTTCTGAACTTAAATTTTTCTCAGGACTGTCATTCGTTTCTTTAACTACCGTCTTGATGTGCTTATTGAATTACATCGATGAAAGGCTACAATCTGCTTCGGCTCATACTTTTTTATAGTTGATAACTATTTCAAATACTGCATTCTAATTAGAATAATCAAAATCTGTAATGTGGGTTATCATCAGTCCATTTTCTAAGATGTGTTGTAGAGTCCGTATTGCGTATTGTGTTCCCAGTTAATTTCTCCAGTTCCACTTCTATCAGTCCTACCATTCTTCAGTAGACAGTGTTTTGCAACCATGTGGAACTATGGAATTAAACCGTGGAACTATGGAACTTCTAATTATATAAAACAGTTTATTTAGGAGATGTACGCCTCAGTATGTAGTAAATGAACGAAGATAACGAAAAGTCTGCTGAGCTAAACTGTGGACTAATTTCATACGTGAAGTGGAAATTGCGACAGATCCATTGTAATTATTGAACTACTAAGTATCTAAACAATTGTTCACAAATATCCTACTACGTGACTGATGTTGTTTCAAAACTCAAATAATAATCAAGCAGTTATTTCTTGTAGAATAACATAAGACAGAAAATGTTGAAAATAACAAGAAAGGAAAATAGAAATTGAGTACAACGACATTCAGAACTCTTTGCAAACATTTTGTAGTTGCTTTCAAAGCAAACACCGTATCTTCGGTGCCACAGTGTGTCGTGTCTTTGCTAAGTGTATCCGAGAGTTTCAGGGTTCTAGAAACATAATGTTCTGTAACCTACATGATTGTTATAATAGCCATTTGCTTTCACATACCGAGATAATTTTTTTTTGAGGTCATAATTGAAGCGTGTTAAAACAATAAGAGTGTTGACATTTTATAGTTTTCCTGTGTTTTTTTTTTTGAAGTCATAATAGTGTGTTGAAATTTTGTAGTATTCCTGTGTTGGTTCCTACATTGGTTCTTTTTCCTCTTCAGACTGCTCTGGAGCACACTCCGACAACAGAGGAATCAGATGTGTGTGACAGAGCGCAGTGCTGGAAGAGGGAGACAACTCCAACAATATTTCGTCAATACTTCGAAGATCGTTTCGTCTCCCTCTTGAGTATATTGTCAGCAGAAGAGTCAATTAAGTCTAGAATTTTAGCACGCACGCTGCTGTGTAAGTGCTATGCAGGACTTTCACAGGCTGGAAAAGGTAATTCGCCCTGTCAGACTAACTGTACTCTTATTGCTTATCGAGAATGCAGTAGGAAATATTTTTCTTTTACTTCTCGAAATTTTTTTATTTCTGTGTAGAAATGCTGTTTCTTTTTCGACATAGGATTAACCAGCGTACGATGGGGTGACAGAGGGAATGTTCGTTTGATGTCGAGTAGGGTTTGAGTGTTTTTTGCAAAAATAGAGACTATGTCCCTACTTCTAACTGTGATAATAAAAATGAGATACTGCTTTCAACTGAGATCAATTGAAGATGCCGGGATTAAATTTTTTTAAAGTTACAGCACACGTATTTCATAAAGAACGTGCTGTAAGGTAAAGGGTTATTTCATATTACATGATACGTTTATGAAACTTTAGTTGTACTCTTCGCAGTAAAGGAAGTGCTTACCAGAATATCTGTAATCCCCCACCAAATTATCTACCACACAAAAGTATATACTTATAAATGGAGCATGTAATACTTGTCGAAAATTCCTCCTCTCCAAAAGTGGCACATACTGTTCGAGCGGTGTTAAGTGGTAAACTCCTTAGGAAGCTAGTTTGCTAATTATTCGTATTTTGCATCGAAGTCAGCAAATCAGGCCATCGAGAGTGAATCAAGCAGCATGTCGGTGACATTATCGCCAAACTTGGTTTCCTCAAACCAACGAAACAAAGCCTTTGCTCACCTACCATAAATTGATTTCTTCCGATAAAGGCACATTTTATGTAACTGGTAATGAGAGTTCGAACAACTGTTACGCCATGGACCCACGGATGCCTATTACCTCATTTTAAAGCGTGCAGGTGCTTTTTATTTGTTCGTGCAATGACATGATTGTTTAACTTCATTCCTCAGTAACTCAGAAGCCGTACAACGTATCTAACTTTTTTTTAACTGTTACTTCCCAGCACAGCATCCCCTGCAACACCAATACAAGTTTTTAAGACTGTTTATGATCACCTTGTATATTATCTTCTGACAAACGTGCTTCCGATTGTGAGTCTGTGAAAAAAAATCTGACTTTCCCGTTTCTTTTCTTTGCAGCCTTCGTGCGCCAAATATATCATCGTCTGTGTATCGATGAAAGTGTTGCCGTGAGGGAAAATGCAGCCAGAAAACTGGACGAGTTTGCGAAAGTGGTGGAGTTAAGCCACTTTGGAGTCGATATTATTCCCCTATTTCATATGCTGCAGAAGGACGAAGAGGTACGTCAATTTAACATGTCTATTATGAATTGATTGTTTTTGTATAGAAACACTCATTATTTATTTTCGCACAATTTAGAGACGTTCTGAAATAACACTTGACGACACATACGCTTCCGATAGGGCTCTGTACCAGGGAGGAATTACCGAAGACTTCAGCTCTATCTTGTTTACCTGTGTGAAGTGAAAGAAGGGATGAGGAAGCCAGACAGAAAGAGAAATGACAAGTTTTTGTTGTTGAATGGATGTAGGCGCGGTTTTTAAATACTGTTAGCATTCCAACAGTATTACGATCAATTGTCGTTATAAGGAAACAATATGAAACAAGATTAATTACGTGTTAACAGACACTATACCTACACTACCGAGTGCCTCTGAAGCATTTGGTACTGATTTCAGTTATATGAAGCTATCCGCTCAGTAACTCTTTCTTAGGGATAAAAAGTTATAAATGTGTTATTTTGATGCATCTAGGAGGCAAGCAAACAGTGACGGAAGATAAAGTATTGTCACAGTTTGAGGTACAACACATTTGCTCATTGATTGTTCGGAGATACTACAATCGCTGCTCACGTCTTGTCGATGAGGCACTTTGGAACTATTACGAACCATTCAGAAGAGCTCTACTTTCATCCAAGCACTACATATATTGTTAGACAGATGAAGGTGTTCTCATTCTCTGATGTTCTAATGAGTCTTGCTGGGTGCAGACATCCTAAATACATAAGATGAGACTCGCTGCGGTGCAAAGCTCTTAGCTGTTGCCAAACGCCCTTTATCACTACAGGAAATGTTATTCGGTTACGCAGTACCATAATTTTAATGTCCATTTCTGCAAAGTGTTTCATGTACGTATAACGGTGAATGTATACTCGGATCACGAAAATATTAGGAATGAAGTATTAAGAATGAAATAGTGTCATTTTTGGAAATCAGTTTTCTCTTCGTGAATACTCAACACGAGGCTTGAGTACACTTGAAGAAGAAAAATAGCAGTACATCAGGTTCGGTATTGGTAACAAAAAACAACAGAATTAGAGCCATTATGATATAAACTATTCCTTTCAACTGTCTTTATGATTGTTGATCATTAACCTCATAACCGGCTGCTATTTAGATCTTCACATCAGAATTTCACTTGATGTTATAACTGTGAAAGTGTCTCTTGATCTGAGGTATTTATCATATCTTACGTTTGCTTCCTCAGGAGATAATACGTCTGGGAGCTGCCGAATCGTTGATGAATATTTTGGTATACCGGCGCCTTTCTGAAGAAGTCTGCAAGGAGCTCCTTTCAGAGTTGGAAAAGTATATTGACGATCCATCACCGAATGTACGTTACCTGGTCGTCAGCAAAATTATCGAGGTATGCATGTCAAGAAATTACATTACAGTGAAGGATATGTCCACACTGTTTCTAAATATTAGATTGTAATGCGAAATTCATTGTAAAATCCTAGGTGGTGTGCTGGAATATTTAATGCAATGTGATTATCGCTGAGAAACTCTGAACAATTTTTTTCTTCTACTAGGAAATATGTTTCTCAGTATATTATTCCTGAGGTCTAATAATTATATGGGAACAAGGAACTGGTAGACAATTTGTTTAGTAGGAGTTCTGTGATAGACGAGGGTGAAAGACACCATCAACTTAAAAAGACTCTCTTTCCGTATATATCATCATTTAGTATACAGTTCGTAGGTTACCATCTTGATGTACATGAAGTATTTCGGTAGGAGATTAATACATAATTTAAGTTACTGAAATTAGTATAACTAATACGATTTTTTCCTCTTTTATAGGTTCTGAGGGGTCCACAGAAAGGCTGGTTGAAGTGAGATCTCCTCCAAATACGTGATGATTTAGTGAAGACTCTGACGTAGATAGATGAACAGCAGCAACACATCAATATCAAGCTTTTCAGTGTGATCATCTCAAAATTACTGAAGATATGTTGAAGGACTCTGGGAATTATGTACGGGTAGCCGCAGTTCATCAGTTAAAGCCTTTTAGGTGCGTTTTTTTCTCAACATTGTTCAAGATTTGTGTAAAGAGGGGAGCCCAAGCACATCATCTACAAGTCTTTTAAGTGTGATATTCCGAAATACTAGTTGAAGGACTGTGAGAATAAGAGACGCGCAACCGCAGCATATCAATTGCCCGGTTTCTGCAGTGATCTTGGCATGGAAGACGTACTCAATCTATATACAATGGTACTTTGATTGACCAAAATTATATTAGTATTATGAAGAATGTGCCTCGTCTTCTAAATCTGAAGCAATAAAGTACAGTGTTGCTGTTTCATTCTGTATTTTTTTTCTTAGTTTTATTTCCATGAAATGGAACATGTTGAACTGATTTCAAACCTGTTTCGTACAGAGCGATAGCTCAACACAAAATATCAGCAGAATAAGCAGAAAATTATTCTGTGATGCAATTAGTTAATGGCAGTTGTAGTATAAGCTGAAGTACTACACATTAATGCATACAGATAATGCATCATAAATTCCACCTACATGAACTGTATGTCCCAAATTCTGTCCTCTCTCCCACACTACCAGTTAATCCCACTTACATTTACATACACTCCCCCCCCCCCTCCACTCTATCTCTCTCTCTCTTCCTCTGTCTACAGCGCAATGCAGATACACAAACACACATACGCACGCACACACACAAACACACACACACACACACACACACACACACACACACACACACACACACACATACACACAACACACACTTTGTGTAATGAGTTTTCATATGGAATCGATGTTTCTTGCCTTAACTGCTGCTGCAGAAAAATAAGAAAATAAAACCAGTTAACTTTCCTCCTTTATATATACAAACATTATAGCATAACGTAATGAAGTCGATGTACGTTTTCCAGGTTTCCTGATTATTTTATAACTTAATTTACCGTGTTGTTATTGGAGAAAGAGATGCAGTAGATGCGTCTTCTTTACAGTCCATTGATTTGTAGCAAATGTCAAACAATATACGCAAATACCATGTCGTAATTCTGAATTCTGCACATAAACGGAATAAACTTCTAAGAGGTCACTGTGGGTCCACAAGCCCCGTAAAGAATTTTAATAACAGCATGAAAGTGTACATGACTAAGAAAAGTTTTGCTTCGTTAGTGTCAATTTTTTATTTTCATTTATTAACATGAAAAAATTAAATGTCTACCTTGAAGATGCCAGGGTATCAAAGAAGGTACCTGACTAACTACACTTTGGTAAAACAAAGATTCAGGAATCCGGTTGAAGAGTAAAACAAAGGTTCGGTAATATAGTTGGAGACTGCAAGAGTTATTAATGAGTTGACATTGCTAATGACAAAGTTGTGATCTTGCAAAAGTTAAGGAGAATGCGAAAGAATTGTCGGCACGTAGAGAATTCGAAGAATTTTTTTAGTATCAGGCAAATTAGAAACAATAGAGCTACCACGACATAAGGGGAACTTTAATTGAGGTAAGATTATTTTACTGAAAATGCACTGTATTGCGCAAAAAAAAATTCCCTGCTTAGCAGGACAATTTACCCTACTAACTCCCGCATCTTCATTTTTATCTGTAGACCTGCATGGTATTAAGCAGACGTCTGTGTTCGGAAACGTGATACTATCAGACCCGCACAGCTTTAATTGAAAAATATTGCAAACAGCCGAGAAATGATCGGAGTGAATATCTCGTTCGCTTAAATGAAAAGCAATTAACGAAAGGACACTAATTATATCCGATGGTTCATGTCGAAATGTCCGCCGCCAGTCTCTACTGTTTCGCAGGTAACATGCGAAGAAACCAGCATAAATGATTAAAAGACAAGTTAATGGCTTGATTTAAGAACGTAGCCTACACAACACAGTATAATATCCTTCATCATACACACATGCTCAGCTCAAGTCCAATGCCAAAAAACTGATTGTTCAAGCAGAAGGTAAAAGAGCATCACCTTTTCCATTTTAGTCAGTGCCTTTACATTGACTATGTTTACAACCTCTGGAAGTCTCGGGACACTAAATATGATCTTTGAACATATAGAAAAGTCATAGTTCTTCTTGTATGTAAATTATGAGACGAAAATGTAGGATAAAAAATAATGATACATTTTATCGCCATCCATGAACGCTTGTCAACATCGGACGCCACAAGCATCCAACAGCAGTTTGGCGTGGACGTTATCTCTCAGCAAATTATTTTCCTGTTACCTTTAGAAAAGAAAGACAGAACGTAGGATAAAAAATAGAAAACAAATTTTCTGATGGATGAATTGTTAAGGAAACTTTACAAATACAGCAATTTCTTACAAAATGCTGAAAATATTTGTTTCATTGGTAAGTATCAGCCCCGGATCTAAGATATTTCATCAGATATGTATGCCGGACGGTGGAAATTAAAATGTTCTGTGGTGCATTCTTAATGCCTCTTAGCTAATAACTTTAACTTTTGTGTGACAAACTAACTATAGTAAACGTAAAATCAGTAAATACAAGAGACAAGCAAGACAGTACATATTTGTTCACTCCTTGGTCTCCAGCAGTTTTTTCTCTCTAATCTTGCTACAGCATTCCGCGGCGTGATTTCTTTTATGCGAAAGAATCTATTACCTCATCGAAGTTCGTCAAAGCTCTTACTACATGAAAAATGAAAATTTCGTCGTCTAACACTGAATAAGCTGTTAGTGCAAATAGTATCCAGGTCTGGTGTGATTTCGCTATTTGATTACGTCAATTTTGTCCTTGTCTGCTGCATAATAGGAAATAGGTCTTTCGAGTATTGTAGTAACTTTAGGACATGCCAAGTAAGCGGGACCGGTTTGGCAAAAATAGTCAGTTTTACGTACCTCATTTGCATAAATAACACAACAGAATATAATCCACGAAATTCCAGAGTCAGTTGCTAATTAGGCCTGCTAAAAGCAAATGGTTTTATGTTAGATAATAGTTTCACATTTGCTTCATATGCACAAGTTTCTCAAGCATGGGATCAAAAATAGTAGTACGAAATTTTGGTATAAATTTGGCATAGTCATATACTTCTATATAATTTGTGTAGTGTCCTCGTTTCTTCTCCTTCCACATTCCAACAATCGTATCATTACTAATTTCGTTAACTATTCCTGCCGTTTTCAAAACATATTCTCTGGTTGACTTCACTAGCCCCACCAGAATCACTGGTTTAGTTACCCCGCGTTTATTGTCCAATTAGGTGTCATTAGATGTTTGTACAAGGCATTTTCCGCGCCATTCCGAGAATAGAACTTAAGCGGCAGCTAACCAGGGATTGTAGAACTGGCCCTTGGGCGTGTAGCGTCTGGCAAAAAATTTCTGCCGAAACTTTATTTTCTCGGATACACAGAGAAGATAATGTGTAATCTTGCGTACCTATTATTCCTGTTAGCCTTTTTTCCTACTCTGCTAGACTGAGTAGCTGGATTTCACTAATAAATATGATATCGCTGATCGTTCGCACATCCAATGAACCACATAAATAAAGAGCTATCGGCATTCACCCTTTCGGGTTTAGTAGGCTCAGCTCGTAAAGCCGCGTCATGCACACACATTCAAAAATCAAACAATGATTCGTTCAGAAATCATCTTGGAATGTGTTCAAAAATGTTCAAAAACAATCTAGGGTGCGTTTCTACGTCATATGAATAATAGATAGACCAACGTGCTCAGAACACTACACACTTTGTGAAACAAGATTTTTTTTTAAGACTTTGATATTGGCGCCTCTGAAGTTGTCTCAGATATTTCGATTTTCCACCCCCACACAGAATTATTTCTTATGTTTCAGTACTTGATGAGAACTCAATAGTTATTCTAATAATCTTGGGTCATTTCGCTTTTTGACTTTCCAGTTCCCAACTGGGAGTAAAGAGCCAAGGAGAAAAAAACCAGCCAAGCGAGGAACATCACCATATGTTCTATACATTCGGTACTCTTACTCAAAACTGTGCATTTAGTAATGTGTTCATGGGTCACTGTCATGCTTAATACATACACGGAATCTCATATAATACACGGTTCTTATTATTTAGACACATGAAAAAGATCTGTGTGTAGAGTTTCAAAATTATTTTGTCGACAGATAATTGCCAAATAAAGTGCTGAAATCTCTCTGTTTGTTTTACGTCCATGTTGTCTGCAGAGTTTAAGTCTCGATAAACATTTTGTGCATAACAAGGAAATGATGTCGAAGTCTCAAGCATGGTTGCTGCATCATTGAGCTGCAGCGAGTGAATAAAGTTGGCATCGAGTTTTGCCTGTCTACATCAGGTCGGTGGCGTCTTGTCAGCTAGGGCGAGGCGGCATAACAAGCACAGCCGCCACGGAAGACAGCTGCCAGCCGCAGCACAGGTCGGATGGCGCGTAATTCTTCAAACCGCTCGCCACGGCATATATGTAACATTGACAAGGACTGTTTTCATTAAGATTTGCCAGGCAGCGCTGCCCTCTGGTAAAATTCACGGTACAAATGAATTATGATTTAGACACACACACACACACACACACACACACGCACACACACACACACATACACACACACACACACATTATAATTGTGTCACCAGAATCCGTAGGGCATATAGTTTTTTACTGGCTGTACGTTAGTAATACTGTCAGCTGAAAGCAACACGTAACATGTTTACAAATAGGATTGTAATGCTGAGATATTTAACACATGAATCATTTTGTTGCTTAGGCTTACTTAGGAGTCACTTACGAGTTCATCACTAGCAACATGCAAATGTCACTGTAGTGCAACTGTCTGTGAGTTGCATTTAATACAGTCAGATGCAATTTAGTTTATAAGATATACGTCGACGGTTGGGTTTTACATTGCGTTATTCATACCCACTGCTTGGGCAGGAAATTAGTTCGAGACCGCGGCTTGCACCGAACCTACGAATTCTTGCTAGTGCGAGTGTTTTATCACCAACTGCAGGATATACAGATGACGCCGAGTGTTATGTGATTCATCATTCAATTCCAAGCATCTCCCAGTTCTTCATAGGTGAATATACCGGCACTGTGCACATTCAAATGCCATTTCCAGACGTCTGCCTACGCGCACCACGTAGCATCTTCGGTTACATTAACATCCCACATACTACTTTGATACAAGTCCGACTCCAGTAACTATACACAGGAACATATCCCAAGTCTCTTTCTTTGGGAGAATCAAAGATTTTTAAACTTTCTTTTCAGTACTTTGGTCAACGAATAAATATAATTGTTGCTCCGTATTACACAGGATGCAGTGTCAGGCGTAATGGTCTTGTGGAACTCAGTGGCCTGATAAAAATAATTTTAGTATTTCTTTACTTTCTCATTGAACAATGCAGATATAAATGCCAATTCCTGGGATACCATAGTTTCAAGCTCACTGGCCATAAATCGTGACAGATTGGAATGAAAAACTAGCCAAAAAAAGCAAAAGGAAAGGAAACCGTGATGGCGAAAGAATAGACATGTTGTCTGGTACGAGTAGGGGGGCTAGGCCGCTCCGAGCACATTCTGTTAGTGTGGGAAGCCTACATCAGGGTTAGGTACGCGCTCAGGGGCAAACCTATTGTTTTTCTTTGATTGACAGGTACTTAACCAATTGTTCTGAAAAGTGCTCTTCCAAGTCACCACCGTTTCCTATTGTCCACCTACCACCTCCTCCTCCCCAAATCCCCTCACCCCTTTTGCTACTACTGGTAGACTTTTAGGTCTGAGTTACTGGAATAGTTCTTCTCACTCTTAGCAATTTAACTGTCTACTTAAATAAATTGATAAATTGGTTAACCTCTCACCCAATGGTAAATACCCCTCCCTCCTCCCCCTGCCACGCCCCACTGGTGGAAAGTTCAGTTTCCTTCAGGAGAATTCAAACACTGCTAACCTAAGAAAATGGCGGGATAAAAGAGCGCTTGAGCTACCTCCACTAACCTAAAAAATGGCGGGAAAAAAGAGCACTTGGGGTACCTCCACTAACCTAAATCATCTGACCGCTGCCTCTTCCTAAGAACTGGCAGGAAGTTTGAATTTTGGAGGGAAAGATAAGTCAATTGGACTATCTCTACTAACCTAAGAAAATGACAGGAAAGAAAGGCCACTTAGGCTACCTCCACTAACCTAAGTCATCCGACCACCACCTCTTCCTAGGAAATGATGGGAAGGGGACTCAACCTGTGCTGAACAGAAGTCTTTTTTGCTTGCACTATTTATTTAAACAATTACAGGCAGTAACTCCATCCAGTGTGTTAACCACAAGGGCCAGGGTCCAACTGACCTAGTACACAATGCTGCCACCAAAGAACGCTGTCGGCCCTTAAGTGACATAATCCAAGGTAGCAGGGAAAGTGGTGGGAAAAGGACTCAGTTGATCGGTGGTTTGGAGGGAATCGATTGCTCTGTATGGATTATTGTTTAAGCAATTTAGACAATGTATGGAATATATGGAAAGGGTATATTGTTTATTTATAAACAAACCAGTTTTGGGGGGTTGGATTTCTCTTGCTCATCACTCTCTGGTGTTTGGAAACATATAGAAGCAATTACATGGAGCAAACATATTGCATAACCAAATGTTCGGCACTCTACTCTGGGTGTCTGAATCTAATGTCTGGGCCTTTTTTCAGCATGTAACTTATTGTTATGCTAAGTGGTTTTCCATGTCACCCACATTTCCTTACACTATTGTACCGCCTTTGACACCAAATTAAGTAATTAGTTATGTCCTCCCACCATTTTCAGAATCACTTTTCGAATTTCACATGCTTTTGAACAATTCTCGCACAGACTTCTCTGTCATCCACAAACTTCCTATTGTACGGCATTTTACATTAACTATTGAACCACTAACACCATGTTGATATAAAAAAAAATATCTAAATTAATCAAATCGACAATTTTCACATGTATAGGGTAGCTTTCTTTTTTAATTTGCGGCACCCTATTGCTATGTGAAACGATGGAATACAGTTTAAACAAAAGATTGCTAATAAAAAACTCATCGCGTCACTCGACACCTGACACCACTGCCGCCCCCACCGCAGCCGTCACCACTGAGGCCGCCGCCGGCTCCGACCCCAGCCTCTTAGCCGCAGCTGCCACAGCATCGCTTTGGCGTCCATGGGCCACCCTCCTTCAGGCAAGCGGGTTAGGGCTGCAGCAACCAGGCTGCTCACAGTGGCCCGATTCCGCAGCGTCTCCTCCTCCACTGTTACGTCCTCGCCGATTACGTGAGGTACAGAGTACAACCCTGTCCATCTCGCCATAGAACTCCAAGGCGCGCTCACACCGATACTATATGGTGCAGCATGTATGTTTACCATTGCTGACGCTATACCTATGGATACTGAAGTCACAGACTGCACTATAGAAATCTGTTCCAGAATAGCACAGGCTGCTTCTTCCATAGCGATCCTAACACAACATATGAGCTGTGTCCAGCAGTGTGTACCTGCCCCAACATGACTGACACCTCGCCACGAAACATCTGTGTGGCAACTCACCACCTAAAGGTAATCAATGTTATTCTGACGTCACATGGCTATGTGAAATAAGAGCCAAGTCGACCTCTCGGAAATTGTATAGTCCCCCAGAAATAGTTAACGCTCCCTTTCTTGATGTATCATCTTGTATGCATGGAAATTCTTGCCCTAACAGAACCTGTTTACGAAAATAGCGTGGAATAACGCTGAATGCATTCTTCCTTGCTGTCCTAACATGGCACTCCACCCTTTAGTTGCTACCCTTCCTGTTTTCAAGATACACAAATGTCCTCACATGTATGTAGAGACTCCTGTATCCCAGCACAAAAGATGTCTTGTGAATGAATGGGGATTATGATTGGCTCTTATCGAATTTACCTACCAAATTCCTGATGCCGCCAGTGTAGAAACACCGTCTGCCTTTTCTTTCTTTCTGCAGACGAGACTTTCAGTGAAAAAAAAAACTATTTTGCACTGATCGCCATATTGCACCGGTAACTAAACCCTGCCAAGATACCCTACATATCGTCAAATAGGGAAAGACTCTTACTCAATTACATTCCTCCCCCCACTGATGACAGGAGCTTGAATATTAGAGTGTGAAACCGATCTCCAACCCAGCAATATATCACCAGGTACTGTGTCCATGTAGAAAACATACAAGTCGTATCCTGCGCCATATAAAATCACCCACTTTTACATCATTTGTACATATATTTTGCAAAGATGGCCAACACTGTATGTACTCCTCACAGCGCTAGTAGATATTTTCTTGCAGGTGATGGTCACAAGTCATCCATTACCAATGCGCGACCACTGCACCCTCAGCAGACTGAAGTCATTCTACGAACTGTTCTACAAATTCGGGCCTGTTACCCCTAAGCACAAACGCGTTATTGTTTCTTGTCTGAATCTGCTTCCTTGCTTGCTCGCTTTTCTACAACCAATTCCAATCTCTGGGATTACAAGAACACATGTATTTTCGCGTGGCTTGCTAGAATATCACACCATTTTCGCAATACTTCTCGACATCAAGCACACTGCAGCATCCCACCGTTCTCTTGCACAACATACTTCCCAAAAAATAGACTGGAAATTACTTCCCTACAAATCTCAACCTTTAGTGAGGTGGTGCATGCTCTAGACTACTGAGTAACGATAGACATGCTCATAAATTAAGGATAATGCTGATACATGGTGAAACAAAGCTCTTGTGGACGGTTTGCGGGTTTAAATCACCTCGAGTTATGACCATGAGGTGCAATTGACCTGCGGTCGTTGCACGATGGCGCTGGCAACAGTTAACATACGCAAAGGTGTGTTGTTGCATGTCAGAGAACGGTGCAGTGAGTTAGTGTGCAGACCTTTTTAGACGTGCTAATGGTGACTGTCCGATGAAAATGGCTCAAAGAACACATGCTGATGACATTATGACGGGTAGAATACTGGGGTGACTGGAGGCTGGACAAACAGGTCGTAGCATGGGCCCTCCGTGTGCCACAAACTGTGATCTCAAGATTATGGCAACAATTCCAACAGACAGGAAACCTGCCCTGGGGCTACAGTATGGGACATCCACAGTGTACAACACCAGACGACTACTGATATCTCACACATCAGTGACCACAGACGATCTTGCTCAGGACCTTACCGCAGCCACTGGAGCAGTTGTCTCCAGACACACAGTGTACAGATGACAGAACTAGCATGGTTTATTGGCCCAGAGACCTGCAAGGTGCATTACACAGTCGCTGGTCACAGTAGAGCCAGTAAAGCCTGGTGTCAAAAACACAGTACATGGTCATTGGAACAGTGGTCCCAGGCTATGTTCACGGACGAGTGAACCAGGAACCAGACTCCAACCACTTTATGTCATTGATGGGGGCCTGTATGGAGGTCGTGGTCTGATGGTGTGGGGTGGAATTATGATTGGTGCACACACACCCATGAATGTCTTTAACAGAGGAACTGTAACAGGTAAGACGTATTGGGACCTAATTTTGCATCACTATGTTTGCCTTTTCAGGGGTGCAGGGGGTCCCACCTTCCTCTTCAAGAATGATAATGCACAACCCCACCGAGCTGCTATCATGGAGTTGTTCCATGAAAGAGAAGATATCAGGCGACTGGAGTGGCCTGCCTGTCCTCCAGACCGAAACCCAATTGAGCATTTCTGGGAAGCTCTCAGTGGACATATCGCTGCATGTCTTCAAACGCCTACGACATTTCAGGAGCTCCCACAGGCACTGGTGCAAGAATGGGAGGCTATACCTCAACAGCTGCTCAACCATCTCATCCAGAGTATGTGATCCCTTTGTGCCACCTGTGTACGTGTGCATGGCGATCGTATCCCATATTGTTGTCGAGGTACATGCGCAGGAAACAGTGGCGTTTTGTAGCATATGTGTTTCGGTACGGTTTTCTCAACTCATCACCAATATCTTGGACATACGGATCTGTGTCCTGTGTGTCCCCTATGTGCCAAGGCTGTTAGCCCTAGTTTTGTGTAGTGCCACGTTGCGTGGCACCATATTCTGCAATTATCCTTAATTTATGAACATGAGTGTAGAAACCTGCAAAGACTTTTATGTGAGAACTCGCAAATACCGATGTCGGTGAAGTAACAGATTCCATATCATCCCTATAATTTTACAAAGTCAACTAAGATGTTTCTCATGTCTAGAGAACCGACAAACGTCTCTTTCACCTGCTAGATGTACACACCACAATCTATGTTCCGTCAACTAAATAAGGGCGTGAAATGTGCAGAAGCAGTCAACAAAACAATCTACATGGAAGGGAATAACGGTCCAGTATAAACACACGAGGTAGAGAAGATCCAACGGAGAGCAACGCGCTCCGTTACAGGATCATTTAGGAATCGCTAAAGCGTTATGGAGATGATAGATAAACTCCAGTGAAAGACTCTGCAAGAGAGACGCTCAATAGCTCGGTACGGGCTTCTGTTGAAGTTTCGAGAACATACCTTCACCGAGGAGTCAAGCAGTATATTGCCCCCTCCTACGTATATCTCGCGAAGAGACCGCGGGGATAAAATCAGAGAGATTAGAGCCCACACAGAGGGATACCGACAATCTTTCTTTCCACAAACAATACGAGACTGGAATAGAAAGGAGAACCGATAGAGGTACTCAAGGTACCCTCCGCCACAAACTGTCAGCTGGTTTGCGGAGTATGGATGTAAATGTAGATATAGATGTACCCTGAAGACAAACATAATGAAATACGAACAAGATGAAATATCAACAAATGTCCGGTAAAATACTACGAATTATGATTAATAGCTACATCTACATGAATACTCTGCAAATTACATTTGAGTGCCTGGCAGAAGGTTTATCGAACCACCTTCATAATTCTCTGTTATTCCAATCTCGTATAGCGCGAGAAAAAAACAAACACCTATATCTTTCCGTACGCGCTCTGATTTTCCTTATTTTATCATGGTGATAGTGCTTACCTATGTAGGTCGGTGTCAACAGGTGTCAACAAAATATTTTCGCATTCGGAGGAGAAAGTTGCAGATTGGAATTTCGTGAGAAGATTTCACCGCAACGAAAAATATATTAGTTTTAATGAAGTCCACCCCAGATTCTGTATCATTTCTGTTACACACTCACACCTACTTCTCGGTAATACAAACCTACTGCCCTTCTTTGAACTTTTGGGTTGTACTCCGTCAGTCCTATCTGGTAACGATACCACTAATGTAAAAAACTTCTAATAATCACTTTGATAGGGTGAGGTCTATAATATTTTTCACACAGTAGCAGACACGCTCCGTAAGCATCGGATTGTAACGGTTTCATCGACTACAGGCCCCTGAAATGTCGTCAGCTGAAGACGCGACGGTTTCGTCCAGAGTGCGTTACTGCTTCTCTTGGGTTACAAACTGTTGCCATTCACTGAATCTGGAATCCTGCTTCCCTCCCTATGTTGTATTTTGCAGAGGCAGCTGTCACCTCACTTCAGGACTCAGTTTCTAAATTAAAATTTCTTGTCCATTACTGAAGTTGAAATCGGGTATCTTCTGTATTACGTGTAATCCGTTTAATAAATGATGTTTTTTTTAAAAAATATTTTACACAAAAATAACAAACATAAAGAACCGCATAGTATCTCATCGCAAGACTATGGTCAGCATGTTGAGCACATCACACGTGCATTTAGGGGTAATGCCAAGACATGATACGAAATGCGATTATAATGTAAATCACTAATATGGAGGACGAATGAAGATCTTAGTTTTATCGGAAGAGTTCTGAGAAAATGCAATACATCTTAAAAGAAATCGCAAACAAGAAGCTACCGATACCATTTCTAAAATATCTGAGTCCTTATCAAGTGGGCTTGGTAACAGACAGTGAACTGGTGGTAGAATTATTACAGGTAGGTGTAACCTGTACGAAATTACACCAGAAATTCCCAGAGAACTTATAAGGGGATCCTTGGAAGGAGGATGAAGCGAAAGCGTATTGGATAAATTTCGAAACCCTTGGGCAGTGCATAAGAAACTCTATACAGCACATAAGATTTAATTCTGTCGTCTTGTTAAAGAGGAGATCCACTTCCTCTCTCCATCCGTACTACACTTAGCACGCACACATCGCCAGTTGTTCAAGTAGGAGATGCTGAAGGCTTTTGGTTCGTTCTCCATCCGGATAAGAACATCTGATCTCAAAGACAGCACTACGTAAGCTACACTAAGGGCTTCTGCTACAGCCGTCGTACAGAGGTTTGAGGCAAATTACCTATTTCACTGCCGCCCTTAACCACAACAGCAGTCATTTATGTGAGACATGCAAGAAAGCTGTCATCTCTTGTAATGGATGCGTCCCGTATCCTCCACTAAGCTTCGGGGCGAGGCGAAGTCTTCAACAATCAGAGATGACGGGAAGCGAGGTGTATGGTTGCCTGGCGACAGTCTGAGGCAAATACTGAACGGATCGTGAGCTTACTGACGAATCCCGTTTGCGTTGCCAGTGAAGGCTCTTGTTATCTGTCGAGGTAAGCACTGAATATCTTTCGTTTCATTGTCTGCATGAGATGTCAATAATTTCTGATACTCTGATTTATGAAATAGTGCATGAAAAGATACAGTCTGCCCCGATATAGGTGGCGCACGTTTGTAATTTTTGCCTGATACAGCTTTATTTCGGATATCGGTAGTCCTAGAGCCGAGTGTAAGTTATTAATGTGAAAACTGGAAAGAAACATACGTGACACGTAGAATAATGAATGATTATAATATCTTTTGACACAGCCACAGAAGGGCAGCTTAGGTTCAGGCCCACGCTGGATTCTAGTCAGCGATATGAAGTAGTACATTTTTAGTTTAGGTGAGTTTAGAATTTATTAACCGGAAAGAAGGGAATTATGGCCACTATCTCGCTGCGTACTGCTAGCGCATCCATGGGAAATCTATGATTTTACACATCTCGTTATGAGACACACTGTATGTGTTATGACGCCGCGTAAAAATGTGATTTATGTAAATGTAGTTGTTACGTTGAGAAATCCTATTTAGCTATTTGCCACCCTCTCTGATGAACATGTTATTTATGTGGAGCGTCTCGTTAGGATGTAGTTAAGATGAAATTCCGTAGATCAGCTTGAGTTACTGCGATCGCCAACTACCATATCTTTCAAATGGCGGATTTATTGAACATGTGGAGTATCTGGAAGTCAGAAAGATGAAACTGTAAATTCACGCGCGTGTTTTAAGTCCTGTTGTTTTATGGTCATCCATCCCCGTATCTTTTGTTCACACCTGACTTTTCATTTCGAATTTTCACATAGTTAGGTGTCAGGGGGAGCGCAGTATCATCGGCATTGCTCTGTATATGACTCCAACTTTTTAAATTAAATGTAGATTCTGTCACTTTTAATATTTTCTCGTACATTTAATTGTCAAACTAGTTACATTAATATAAACCTAAGATTCAAGTTTCGTTTTGCACTACTTTACCGACGCTCTGGAAATTAGGGTATCATGTAACGTGTGTCACACATCTACAGTGAACCTCTTGCTTCTAGAAAACAATAGCTTAATATTTTACGTTTATGCTTTGTTAAAAGTGAATATTTAAGATAAACTGGATTTTAGAACGTTATATATGATTTCTCGCAATGAGGGGGAACTGAGACAAACGATAAAGTAATACGTTATTAACACCGTTCAACAGAGTTCTCAAGTTTGAATGTATAGTTTCGGGAAAATTTCTGGAGCGCTGCTTTGATTCTACAATGTCGTCCAGAAAGCGTCTTTCAGCTGAAGACTTGAAGTGTGCTTGCGGGAAAGTGTAAACGTTTTTTGTGGTCCTGCATCTACTAAAATTACAGTACAATTTTAGTGCCCACTTCAAGTTTCTTCAGTCTTCTGACTTGTTTGATGCATCCTGTAGTGTTAGGGCTATGGTGTTGCACCTACAATTTTGGTATCAAATTGATGTGCAAATTAATTAAATTGATCAATTAAACCCCCAACCAAGCCCACTCTCACCCATATGAAGTCATGTTATTCTCAGCCTGCACGTGGACGCCAGCCACCTCCCACCCAACTCTCCCCCTCCCCAAGTTACTCTATTGGCGGAAATTTTGAATTTTTGGCGGGAATTTTGAATCTTCGGGGAATTTTGAATTTCGGGGGGAATTTCGAATTTTGGTAGGGACCACCAGGGAATTGACGGGAATGACGTGCATGTGTTGCTGATGCCTCTAGTAAACCCACTGGAGGATCCGCAATGCGGAACACCCGGGATAGGGTCTGAAGGTGTATTCACCGGCGGGAGTTCCGGGTTGAGGTTTATGGTCGCAGTTTGCAAAACACATGCGTAGACATAGACATACAGGAAAACAGACCAAATGCACTGTGTCATGTAGAATGTTTGGTTGTGAGTGACAGTGCATAACAGTAATACCCGGGAAGGACTGTCACCCTCCATCAGATGGACATCCAGCACACAAAACAGCGGATTGGGAATGACTGTTTTCCATCATCATGGATCTTTAAGAGTGTGAACGTAGGCGTGATAGGCAAAGCAGGATGTCGTGGTTTGTTGTTATAACTGGCGAATCTCGACATTATTGTTAAGAAATACCGGTAATATAACATTCGTCAAACATGTTATGCTGTTTATCAGGATGTTTAAATATGCTTACATCCCCTACAATATCACTTTGCGAGGAGTTTTTTGCTATTGGCGGGGCTGTAGCATTGTCGAAAATAACGTACAAGCGGTTGACATCGAGACTTCGCGACTGGAAATATGCATGCATAGTCCGTGTATGTATCTGGGTAATGCCGGTTGACGGTTGTGGTTGGAATGCATAATTTGCTAATTGTTCGTCTGCAAATTACGCTGCCGGGGGTGCACACTCTGAAGGTACGGGTAGCGGAAACTCTCACGCTGCAGGATTCTATGTGCAGTCAGCACACTGTCGACTAACAAATAACTTATTACTAGGATAAAAAAGTACCTGAAACGTAGAGTTTGCAGATGTCCTGACATGATTGTGGGGGCGTATCAGAGTTGGGCGATGTAAAGAAAAGTAGCGAAGCTCATTTGGTGAGCAATAAGAGTGTATACTTATAGGGATAAAGAATATCAGAGCAGTGCAGAAATCACCTCTATTCACATGTCAACTTCCTCTTGCAGATTCCAACACGGTAGAGTGAAAGTTAGACGAACGTGTAGAACTGTGTCAGACTTTGAGTTTCCATTAAGTGCGTCACTACATAAGCCTGGAAAAATGCTCTCTGATGTGCCATAACATACACGGATTTGTCTGTAGACGACGAGTTTCCATTTTACACCACACGCTGAGTCTCATCTAGGTATGTGGTGAGTTTTTCATGACCTTTCTATCCAAAATGGGTCCATGTAGATCATCAGGAAGAGGGAAATTTTCGGGTTTTTTTATATGGCAGGTGTATAGAACACGCAAATATACTCGTTTTAAATCAAACGACGCATGGGCGTGCCTGCAATATGACCATATACCAATTGTAAAATATAAAAAAATGTGAAAAAAGATATAAAATCCGTAACACTCGAATAAAAACGTGGTATAATTAGGACTAATCGATGGTAAATAAGTAAAATTGAGGGAAATACGACGAAATATGTAAACGTGCGAAGAAAACTTGCTAAATTACTTCAGTTAAGTGACAATACTAAAAAATCAGAGAAAAGTGCCACGAAATGCGGGGAACCGAGGAGGGTTGGGGGTACCTAGTCACTCAAGACTGGGAAAAGCTAAAAAATTATGCTGTGTCTGCATTCACTTTTAACCCCCCCTCCCTCTGTAAACTACGTGGGTTTTCGTAACACACACTCCAACAAAGGCGACGTATGTGTTACACAGAGGCGCCATATTAATCCAAGCAAAACATATATATCCCGGTCTAGATTGTGTTCTCACACAATATACATATTACCGAATTAGGACTGGTTATGACAAACTGTGTTAAAAGTATTAAAGAGAAAATCACTGCATTTATTAGAGTTACGCCATTCCCTAGAGTGTTCTGTACGAGAGTTGATCAGTGTCACATATATCACTTTTAATAGTGGGAGGGGTGTACTCGAGAGATGTGGTGTTAGGAGGAAACTGCTACATTATCCTACACGTGATGAAAACTATCTAACATGAGAAAAGGACTTCTCTGTGCAAGAAGAATGCTACCAGAGCTTTGGTGATGCTATTGTAAACAGTGATCTCCTTTGTCTACTGATCTTGTGCTTCGTCCCTCATAAGAAGTTGCTGCTTCTTTGTGTGCATTTTCCTGCACCGGAGTGTGTGTTGCACCTCAGTGTACCAGCTATCAAGAATATTCAAGTCGGTTTTTCTTTGCTTTGTTTCCTAGTGATACATAGCTGCATCAATCAATACCGATACTACTACTATTTCTAATTATATACACCACCGACATGGAAAGTGTGATTGAGGGTACGAAAGTTTCCGACCTAAAACGACAGAATAAAACCTGCAGATTTCGTTCTAGTTGGTTTATAAGCAGCTCGAGCGGTGGATACATACTCACGATGCCTTCCTAGGATACTGGAATAGTGCAGAAGGAAGCTGTTTTATCATTTTAAAATTTGTCACCATAGTCATTGGGGTAATATACTTGTGGGGTGGTTGTGTGAAAGATGTTGGACAAATGTATCCTCCATTAGAGTAATAAGAGCGTTCCATTGAGCACGAGTAATACTTCGGAAACCATATGAATTTAACAATATAGCATTTTTGGATGCAGCACCGTGTAATTATCAGAGTGAGTGTTTATGTTGTATGATCACTTCTCTCATGCCGGAACCTTCCTGGTACTGACTCCAGACAGTGGATTAATGCTTCCGAATTGACTGGGCAGTTTATTAACATGAAATGTTTCAAACCTCATACGTCTGGTCCTCCACCACGTATAAACCATACATTTCTTGTTAACCGTCTGTTATACCAACGCAACACTCTCATGTCTACTATATGTTCATAAGAGGTGTGACCCTCCTCAGCACGCATGCACCTGGGGAGATCTTGCGCTTTTGGATAGGAGCCGTGGGTAAGATTGGTGTTGCAGGAAGGATTGGTCAAGGACAATGTGGGAGAGTTCTATTAATCTCCGACTTTATCCTACGAATGCGACGATACTCTGTGACGCCCATCCACACAGCGAAAGATGGTCAGTCGTAATCGTAAATTCTGCACTATGATCGATGCGCTGGCAATATGTAGATAACCTCTTTGCATCTGTATAGGATGCTGTCTGGTATAGTTTGATGTTTATGGTGGAATGGATGTATCGCCTAATCATGTCGCTGCATTCACAATATAGTGTATGGTACTTGCAAAGTAGTGGAGGGGTAATTTAGCGATGACACAGAAATTGGGGAGCAGTCTACTGTGTCACTGACTGTCTTTGAAATTACGGAACAACAGGTAAAATTACTAAGACTGATCTCGCTATGAACAATGCTTTCGAAATGGAATACTGAAACAGCTGCTATCCTGTCTCTGGGGAAGATGAGATTAACTGTAAAGTCCGAATAGCTGTTCGAAGCGTTCTACAACACCGCAAACTTTTCCAGTTTCGATATTTTGAAATGTCTTCCACATTTTCGTCAATGAGAAACATGGCTTCTCTGTTTTGTTTCTACCAGCCAGTGTGTTGTGGTAGCTGTATAGTTTACACCATGTGAGAGCCAAAGGATCGAAACATGTTAATATTGGTTTAATAACAGCTGACACAGACCTCTAAGTCATGGTAGGAAAAACAAAAAGGTACGCTGGTGTACACTGACTGACTGGATGCGTAACAACCGATGAAACAATGTATTATGCTTATGAAGGAACAATACAAGAACCTTCTTGTGTGATTGATAGTCTGATGGAAATGGTCCTCCTACAGTACATGTGACAAAACTTTTCACTAGTCTCTGGAAGCGATTTCGATCATGGGCCACCTGCTCCAATGAACCAATACCTGAATATTTTATGGGATCGAAACTTATTCTAAATGGTGAAAAAGAGACTGTATTTGTTTCAGATGTGTCAGGAGACAGTGACGCAGTAATATAATGGATTATGTCAGCAAAGTTTTTATAGTTCGAAAATTTTCTCTGTTGGATGGTACAAAATACTGAGGTGGGAGAGAAAAAAATGTTCAAATGTTTGTGAAATCTTATGGGACTTAACTGCTAAGGTCATCAGTTCCTAAGCTTACACACTACTTAACCTATATTGTTCTAAGGACAAACACACACACCCATGCCCGAGGGAGGACTTGAACCTCCGCCGAGTGGGAGAGAATTTTTGGGTGATAGAGATGAATGCAGCCTGAGGGCTGCAGATCTCCTTCGGACTGTAGTACCTGTACGTAGTTTGGAGATGTATTGCAATGGAGTAGCAAAATCCTAGTCCTTCTTCCATGCCCTGTATGATGAGGGGTCTTTCTGATTTTCCCAAGAAGAAACACCACCATAAATGCTCGTACTATCTTTTCTTCTACCTCGTGTTGCAAGGGAAAGCTTCGTTTGGCGCTGGCCTTACACACTGTACACAGAGACAACAACATGTTCCTATTTCTACCGAGGGGTCAAAAGGCGGTCCTGTCGCATTAACTTAGCTCGTTCTGTAGCGCTTTCCGACTTCAGTTCAAGTGCGACTTAAATTGGGACGATCACATCTACGAAGCAGGAGGGAGGGCAGGACACAGACTGAGAAACACTTACAAGATGCAGAGAGACTGTCTAAAAAACAGCGCAGAAGTTTTTGCTGTATGGGATCCTTAGCAGACAGGTTCGAAAAAGGTGACTCGTTTCGAGAGATGAGAGTAACACAAATGTGCTTCACCATTGCTGTAATCATTTAAATAAATCTCTACAGGATCCAACGCAAGTACGTAGCTGAATGGATAGCTACTGCAGCTGGACAGTTTCCACATGTTGGTTGGAGTACATGGGCTTTCCATCCAAAAGGAATAGGGTTCGTGTCCTCGAAAGGGCACCGCCAGTTTTAATTCCCTCCAGTTCCTGAGTGGTGGGTGGGGTGGTACATCAGCACAGACCGGGGACAAAGAAAGTCCTACCAAAATTCGAAATTATCCCCAAAATACAAGATTACCAACAAAATTCGAAATTCCTGCCAATAGGGTAGGTTGTGGGAGGTGTAGGGTTAGGGAGGTACGTGACTGGGGCCCACATGCAGGCTGTGAAAAGAAACACATGACGTCATCTGGGGATGGGTGTGGGCGTGGTCGAGGGTGAAGGTGGGCTCTGTTGGGGTGGGGGTGGTCGTGATTGGGGTGCATTAATTGATCAATGTAACTAATTTGCATATCACTTTAATATCAAAATTGTAGTCGTAACCCCATTACCCTACTACTGCCTGTCACTATTTCGTCTCTTATGACAACCTTCTCATATCATAACAGCAACTGCACTCAGTGTCCTTAAATATTTGTTATACGTTTTCTCGTTTGTCTCTTCCCTCAAACAGTTTTGACTGCCTACAGGTACGCAAGTGGCGGGCAAGTAATTCCTAGATGCCTTAGCACATTTCCTATCATCCTGTGAAGGACTTTACATGCTTTGAAGGTAACATAACACCTGTTGGACGCAGCAGAGAGGACATTAAGAACTACATAACGACTTACATTATCAAGGAAGTTTACTGACTTTTGGCAATCCGGGGCCATTACTTTGTATGTCTATAGTTTTTTACTTCAGAATGGTGCGGGAAAAACGAACACCTAAACCTTTCTGGTCGAGCTCTGATTTCTCTTATTTTATTTTTATGGTCATTCCTACCTATGTAGGTTGGGCTGAACAAAATATTTTCGCATTCGGAAGAGAAAGTTGGTGACTGAAATTTCGTAAAAAGATCTCGCCGCGATGAAAAACGTCTTTGCTGTAGTGACTTCCATCACAATTCGCGTAACATATCTGCCACACTCTCTCCCCTATTACGTGATAATACAAAACGAGCTGCCCTTTTTTGCACCCTTTCGATGTCCTCCGTCAATCCCACCTGGTAAGGATCCCACACCGCGCAGCAATATTCTGACAGATATATTTCATTTGTTGAAATGTAGTGCAGACAAAGTCAGATCTACTTTCATGACAATGTTTTTCAAACTCCAGCTCACAAGGCACACATGGCTAGCTTCTGAATTCCCGTCGCGCGCATTATCCTCCGCTGCTGACAATACACTGACCATTGCGCTGTGCGACAGATCAATTGCTTTTTTTTCTGAATAAAAACTATTTTATTCTCGATCACACATAGTCCGTTTAGCAAGCCGTAGGTGAGTAACCAGTATTTGGCATGAGCCTATTATTCCGCCTGAAGGAACGCTCGTCATTATTTTAATACTGCTCAGATCAGGAGAATGAATAAAATCGTTTGTTAAGTACCCATTCCAGTCGCTCAGTGTTAAAAATACGATGGGTTACGGGGATTCCACCAAAACTGCGACAGAATTGGCAATCTACTTTTGTGTGAGTTGTTAATCTTTTCTCATTCGAAGAAGCATCACCGTTTATGAGTAACGGCCACATTTCTCTTGGTGACTGGTTTAATTGTAATTCCTTTATCACAGTGTAATTTGCCAAAGTCATCTCACAACAGCTATTGCGACAGAATTCCGAAACGGAATGCCTCATTAAACAAGTAATTGGCAATCACAGAGGTCTATAGCTTACGAAAAACCTAGTGTCGGTTTGTAGTAACTAAGGCTAGGCTCAAATTGAGACGCGTATAACACGTGTGACCTGATGCGACACTCGGGACCTTTGCCTCTGAGGACGGGGCTTGAGTCGTGCTTGGGTAGCTCAGTTGGTAGAGCACTTGCCTGCTAAATGCAAAGGTCCCGAGTTCGAGTCTCGGTCGGGCACACAGTTTTAATCTGCCAGGAAGTTTCATATCAGCGCACACTCCGCTGCAGAGTGAAAATATCATTCTGTATCGAACGTGTCTCGAAACTCGAGATCGAGAGCGTCAATCTAGGCTTCGTTGTGTAAAGCCCTCTGGAATTTCTAAATGATGAGAGGAAACTTGAGTTCCAGGCGAGCTAGTTTCCACACGCCCTGTTGTTCCCTACAGAGAACATATTTTGCAAGGCAACAACAGATATGACTGCACATCTTCAAAGCCATCCTTCGACTCTTCTAAAAGACTGGTACTACCGGCATATTTATCTGTCGCCACCGACCAATAGCAAACGGTAGGGTGAAGAGAGACTACGTGTTCGTACTCAGTACGGAAGTTTTCCCAATTAGGGCCGGTGACGTTAACCTTATCGAAAATTTCCACTTGGTTATCATTCCACTGCCCCTTACTCTTTTTAAACATTATTGTCTTCATGCGACGATCTGATTGTACAACTGTGTTGAGATGTCCTTCGGCAAGCCAATTACTGAAATTAAAATTTAAATTTTGAACCTTAAACATTATTATTTTCAGGGAATAGCTGTCTCCTCGGAGTGACGCCTAAGTGTATTTTCAAAAAGGATGCTGGTGTGGTTTCTAGAACTACGTTTGGCACCACATTGTTGACAGCTAAAACATGTTGCTTTGATCTGGACCTGTAAATAACGTCCACTCCATTCTTCATGCCCAATAGCTATGCAGGTACAGAACACCTATACATACACACACACACACACACACACACACACACACACACACACGCACACAGGCACACATATGCACGAAAAACCAAACCTCGCATTGTAAGGCATTTGATGGTATGAAGACAGAACCACGTGATACGCGCTGTTCTCGTGGTTATTTTCCGTACGGTCACTGCAGTGTCAGAGGTATTTGATCAGCATCATTTCATTCATTCCATAATTGCTAATATTCATGTGTAATATTGTTTAACTGACTCTGAAATTAGGCTTATGTATCAGTGATTGCCTTGGCTGGGTATATTTTGTGGCTTTCTACTTACTGCAAAGTGTTGTGTTATATCAGCTGATGTGTAGAGAAGACAGGAGGAATCCGGCTTTGGAATCACTTAGGTCAGTTATGTTTCCCGCACCAATGGGCAGCATGTGACATATACTGTTGTGTGTCACAGATGTGGGCGCGTCTGAGGAATCGTTTGTTCTCCTGTGAACAAACCTGTTGCCTTTGGGCGTTCTGTAGGCGAAGGCGTAGAGACGAGGACGCTGATGAAGAACTGATGTGGGTCCAGGAAGTGAGCGACGGCGAGTCGGAGGTAAGCAGGCCTTGCTACCAGACAAGGATGTCGTATCACTAGTATACAAGGGCTCGTACATAGTAGTCACCATCAGGCATTATTCACTGCATGAGGCTGATGTTTTCTGTACGTTACACGAACATACACAACAGTCGAAGTGAAATGCACCGATTCTAGCTCTCCTTTCACACTCCCTCACAGCTATTGAGATGAGTGTGGCTGAAATACCGTCTGTCTGCACAAAACCAAGCGTTAGGGCTCTTAATTTAATAAAGTCCATTTCAGTGACATAACTGTTTCTTCTTCTTTTGTTTTGTTCATTACAAATTGTTGGTGAGATCCCACCACTGTTAAAACAACGGGTTTGTTTATAAAATAATTTTTTATGCTGATAGTCACTGCTAGGGAAATGAGATCCCAAAAACGTAGTTGATGTTTTAAATTGTTTCAATAGCATACATCAGAAAACTACATTTTACAGGGGAGGAAAAACAAAACAAAATATCAATTATCTGGACGTAAACATTGTTGTGGTTGGCGGGAGAGCCAACACCGTGTTACTAGAGGAGGCCGAAAGGCAGCGTTTTAGCTCACGCAGGTTGGCGTGAGGTCTGGAACAGGACAAGGAAATTAGAATTTAGAAAAACGGACGTAGCTGGTGGAATACTTAACTTTAATCCATTAATGGTGAACGTCGCTCTTGACATTACATGATTCACAGTATCAATAGTGACTGATAATGATGCCTTGCTAGGTCGTAGCAAATGACGTATTTTGTGACTGAACCATCGCTAGCAAAGTCGGTTGTACTACTGGGGCGAGTGCTAGGAAGTCTCTCTAGATCTGCCGTGTGGTGGCGCTCTGTCTGCAATCACTGACAGTGGCGACACGCGGGTCCGACGTATACTAACGGACCGCGGCCGATTTAAAGGCTACCACCTAGCAATTGTGGTGTCTGGCGGTGACACCAGAAATATTAACTTGACACAACAATCGTAATCAAGTTTTATAGGAATGGTACAATGACTAATACAACAATCCCTGCAAACGGATGCCACCAAAACGTACATAAGCAAGCAGCAATGAGGTCAATGATACACTGGGCAAATAAAATACATTCGAATCACGAAAACATGAAACAGGAAATTAACATAGTGAAACAGATTGCAGTTGCCAATGCCTGTATTGATTCCATGACTGACTCAGTACTGAGTAGTAAAGGAAGATCCAAATACAAGACACACTAAGAAAAAAAGGTAACAACAAATTTGTATCTAGCAGTTTGCACACACAAAAGACTCTAAATATCTTAATAATAAACAAAGCAGAAACCGGATTGTCTAAACCGTACAGTGTAAACATAACATATATTTAGATTCCAGAATATATGAAACAACTTGCCAGAAATGCCCTATGTTCTGTCTAAGATAAAGAGGGATAGAATTTCACACTAGGTTTACAGAGCGCATTGTGGCCTACACACACCACAGACATACATCAGTAATAGTCCCACACCTACAAAGTAGATGTCATTGAGCTCCGCCAGCTAAGTAAAAGTCGCAAAATGGATCTGCCTGAAGAAGTGGAGATATGTTCACATCATAAAAAATAAGAATAAGATTCCGGAATATATGAAATAACTTGCCAGAAATGCCCCATGTCCTGTCTAAGATAAAGAGGGATCGAATTTCACACTAGGTTTACAGAGCGCATTGTGGCCTACACACACCACAGACATACATCAGTAATAGTCCCACACGTACAAAGTACGTGTCATTGAGCTCCGCCAGCTAAGTAAAAGTCGCAAAATGGACCTGCCTGAAGAACTGAAGATATGTTCACATCATAAAAAATAAGAAGACAAAATATTCAATGAAAAACTGGAAAGTGATTCAGTGAATTCCTTCAGTTGCTTAATTAGGATCCTTGAAGAAGTTAATGAGACAGTGCTACGTAACAACTAGTAGCTTTCTAAACAATGTATATGTAAATAGTGATTCAGATTACAGACGAAAAATACCCTGTGCAAGCAAGAGTAATATACATACTCCGTGAACAATCAATAGCGTAATCTCTGCTCACTACACGTAAAAATATCTTTGTGACTGTTTGTTTTTGTATGTTTCCTTTTTTGAACGTGTACTGTGCTGTTTAAATTGTGTGACTGATGTTTAATATGTGTGAGCTTCAGCCTAAATTAACCAGAAGAAAGCAGTGAGAAAAAGCTTCTTCCAAATTCACCATAACCTATACGCAAAGATCCAGCATTAATTAGAAAACTTCGCTTGTCTGTATATTAGGTAAAGCAATAGGAAAATACAGCACAACGCACATCGTAAACATACAAACAGATAAACAGAACTGGTAACGGAAGACGGTGTTTTATAAAAGCGTGCAGCTCTTTTTCCAAACGTATGAAAGTGTGCAGGTCTTCTTTCAGACGTGGTTAGCATTCCAAACTGACAAACCGTACACAAGAGCTAATCGCTCGCGGGTGACTTCATTAATATGATAATTTCTGTTCTGTAGGTTTCTTGTAAGCAATATGACTCTGGAATATGTCTTGATCAAGTCTACAGTTATATTTTGGTTCCATATTGAATCACACTCGACAGAAATTTCTAGATAGTTGATGGCTGTGACTGCTTAAAGTGCAGTTTAGGCTGCTGAACCTCTGCAAAACATCCCAGTCTGTAGTGCCATACGACTTCCACTGTTTACATATGACAACAAACGCTGGCACCATAGTTATCGAACCAGAAAAGTTTCGAAGACTAGTGATTCATTTTCTAAGCATCACGTGATTTTCTACAAACGATCCAATCTGTTCAGTTGCTCTTCCAAGTCCTTTAACATCGTTGACAGAATATCATCATCAAAGTTTTTGCTTTTCAAGACTCCATTCATTCTTCTCAAATTATCTTTCAAGCCTCTTTCTGTGTACGAGAGGAATTGCTAGGCCACAGCCTTGCCTTAAAAGGTATTGTTTCTTTTTTCTGAACTTAACTTTCTCTCAGGACTGTCATTCGTTAGCTTAACTACTCTAGATGTTCTTGTTGAATTACATCGATGAAAGGCTACAATCTGTTCTCGCTTTCTACTGCTTCTGTTTCGTATCCGCCGATTGTTAAATTGCAATTTTATTGTACACGCTGTAGATAGGCTTCGGCTCATAGTTTTTTTATAGTTGATAACTCTTTCAAATATTGCATTCAAATTAGAATAAACAAAATCTGCAATGTGGGTTATCATCAGTCCATTTTCTAAGATGAGTTGCAGAGTCAGTACTGCGTAGCGTGTTCCCATTTAACTTCTCCAGTTCGACTTCTATCATTTCTACCATTTTTCAGTAGACAGTGTTTTTGCAACCACGTGGAAGTATGGAATTAAACATGGAACTATGAAAACTTTTAATTATATAAAACAGTTTATTTTACGAGGTGTAGGCCTCAGTATGTAGTAAACGAATGAAGATAATGAAAGGTCTGCTGTGCGAAACAGTGGACCAATTTCGTACCTGAAGTGGAAATTCGCAGATCCACTGTAATTGTTGAACTGCTAAGCATCTCAACAATTACTCCCAAACATCCTACGTGACTGAAGCTGTTTCAGGACCCAAATAATAATAAAGCAGTTGTTATTTCTTGTGGAATAATGTAAGAAACAAAATGTTGCAAATTAACAAGAAAGAAAGTAGAAAATGAGTACAACGACATTCAGAACTCTTTACAAACATTTTGTCCCTACTTTTAAAGCAAACACCGTATCTTCGGTGCCACAGTGTGTCGTGTCTTTACTAAGTGTATCGGAGAGTTTCAGAGTTCTTGAAACATAATCTTCTGTAACCTACATGATTGTTATAATAGCCATTTGCTTTCACATACCGAGATATTTTTTTAACGTAATAATTGAAGTGTGTTAAAACAATAAGAGTGTTGACATTTTATAGTTTTCCTGTGTTTTTTTTTTTTGAAGTCATAATAGTGTGTTGAAATTTTGTAGTATTCCTGTGTTGGTTCCTACATTGGTTCTTTTTCCTCTTCAGACTGCTCTGGAGCACACTCCGACAACAGAGGAATCAGATGTGTGTGACAGAGCGCAGTGCTGGAAGAGGGAGACAACTCCAACAATATTTCGTCAATACTTCGAAGATCGTTTCGTCTCCCTCTTGAGTATATTGTCAGCAGAAGAGTCAATTAAGTCTAGAATTTTAGCACGCACGCTGCTGTGTAAGTGCTATGCAGGACTTTCACAGGCTGGAAAAGGTAATTCGACCTGTCAGACTAACTGTACTCTTATTGCTTATCGAGAATGCAGTAGGAAATATTTTTCTTTTACTTCTCGAAATTTTTTTATTTATGTGTAGAAATGCTGTTTCTTTTTCGACAAAGGATTAACCAGCGTACGATGAGGTGACAGAGGGAATGTTCGTTTGATGTCGAGTAGGGTTTGAGTGTTTTTTGCAAAAATAGAGACTATATCCCTACATCTAACTGTGATAATAAATGTGAGATACTGCTTTCAACTGAGATCAATTGACGATGCCGGGATTAAGTTTTTTTAAAGTTACAGCACACGTATTTCATAAAGAACGTGCTGTAAGGTAAAGGGTTATTTCATATTACATGATACGTTTATGAAACTTTAGTTGTACTCTTCGCAGTAAAGGAAGTGCTTACCACAATATCTGTAATGCCCCACGCTATTACCTACCACACAAAAGTATATACTTATAAATGGAGCATGTAATACTTGCCGAAAATTCCTCCTCTCCAAAAGTGGCACATACTGTTCGAGCGGTGTTAAGTGGTAAACTCCTTAGGAAGCTAGTTTGCTAATTATTCGTATTTTGCATCGAAGTCAGCCAATCAGGCCATCGCGAGTGAATCAAGCAGCATGTCGGAGACATTGTCGCCGAACTTGGTTTGCTCAAACTAATGAAACAAGCCTTTGCTCACGTACTATAAATTGATTTCTTCCGATAAAAGCACATTTTATGTAACTGGTAATCAGAGTTCGAACAACTGTTACGTCATGGACCCACGGATGCCTATTACCTCATTTTAAAGCGTGCAGGTGCTTTTTATTTGTTCGTGCAATGACATGATTGTTTAACTTCATTCCTCAGTAACTCAGAAGCCGTACAACGTATCTAACTTTTTTTTAACTGTTACTTCCCAGCACAGCATCCCCTGCAACACCAATACAAGTTTTTAAGACTGTTTATGATCACCTTGTATATTATCTTCTGACAAACGTGCTTCCGATTGTGAGTCTGTGAAAAAAATCTGACTTTCCCGTTTCTTTTCTTTGCAGCCTTCGTGCGCCAAATATATCATCGTCTGTGTATCGATGAAAGTGTTGCCGTGAGAGAAAATGCAGCCAGAAAACTGGACGAGTTTGCGAAAGTGGTGGAGTTAAGCCACTTTGGAGTCGATATTATTCCCATATTTCATATGCTGCAGAAGGACGAAGAGGTACGCCAATTTAACATGTCTATAATGAATTGATTGTTTTTGTTTAGAAACACTGAGTATTTACTTTCGCACAATTATAGACTTTCTGAAATAACACTTGACGACACATAAGCATCTGACAGGACTTATGTACAGGGGAGGAATTACGGTAGACTTCAACTATCTTATTTAACTGTGTGAAGTGAAAGAGGGGAAAGGGAAGCGTGACAGAAACAGAAATTTTTTGTTGTTGAATGGATGTAGGCACGGTTTTTAAATACTGTTAGCACTCTAACAGTATTATCATCTAGTGTCGTTATAAGGAAACAATATGAAACAAGATTAATTACGTGTTAACAGACACTATACCAACACTACCGAGTGCCCCCAAAGCATTTGGTACTGATTTCAGTTATATGAAGGTATCCGTTCAGTAACTCTTGCTTAGGGATAAAAAGTTATAAATGTGTTATTTTGATGCATGTAGGAGGCAAGCAAACAGTGATGGAAGATAATGTATTGTCACAGTCTGAGGTACAACACATTTGCTCATTGATTGTTCGGACATACTACAATCGCCGCTCACGTCTTGTCGGTGAGGCACTTTGGAACAGTTAAGAACCATTCAGAAGAGTTCTGTTCATCCAAGCACTACACAGGTTGTTAGACCGATGATGGTGTTCTCATTCTCTGCTGTTATAATGAGTCTTGCTGGGTGCAGATATCCTAAATATGTAAGATGAGACTCGCTGCAGTGCAAAGATCTTAGCTGTTGCCAAACGCCCTTTATCACTACAGGAAATGGTATTCGGTTACGCATTACCTTAATTCTAATTTACATTTATACAAAGTGTTTCATGTAAATATCACGGTAAATGTCTACTGAGCTCATAAAAATATTAGTAATGAAGTATTGAGAATGAAATAGTGTCATTTTTGGAAATTAGCTTTCTCTCCGTGAATATTCAATACGAGGCTTGAGTACTCTTGGAGAGGAAAAAAGTAGTAAATCATGTTCGGTTTGGTAACAGAATACACAAGAATTAGAGCAATTACGATTAAAACTATTCCTTTCAACTGTCTTTATGATTGTTAATCATTAACCTCATATTAGTCTGCTATTTCAATACTCCTAACAATATTGCACTACATGACGTCATAACTTTAAAAGGGTAACTTGATCTGTGGTATTTATCATATCTTACGTTTGTTCCTTCAGGAAATAATACGTTTGGCAGCTGCTGAATCGTTAGGGAACATTTTGGTGCACCAGCGCCTTTCTGACGAAGTCTGCAAGGAGCTCCTTTCAGAGTTGGAAAAGTATATTGACGATCCATCTCCGAATGTTCGTTACCTGGTAGTCAGCAAAATTATCGAGGTA
Source organism: Schistocerca gregaria (assembly GCF_023897955.1). Lineage (NCBI taxonomy): Eukaryota > Metazoa > Arthropoda > Insecta > Orthoptera > Acrididae > Schistocerca > Schistocerca gregaria. Next base: position 135,798,424 of record NC_064925.1, on the reverse strand, counting down.
TGTATGTCAAGAAAATACATTTCAGTGAAAGATATGTCCACACTGTTTGTAAATATTATATAGTAATGCGAAATTCATTTAAAATCCTAGATGGTGTGCTGGAATATTTAATGCAATGTGATTATCGATGAGAAACTCTAAACAATTTTTTTCTACTACTAGGAAAATTGTTTCTCAGTATATTATTCCTGAGGTCTAATAATTACACGGGAACACGGAACTGGTAGACCCAGTTTGTTTAGTAGGAATTCTGTAGTAGACGAGGATGAAAGGCACCATCAGTTTAAAAACATTTTCCTTCCGTAGATATCAACATTCATTAAACAGTTCATAGTTTACCATCTTACTGTACATGAAGTTATTGGTTAGGAGATAAATACGTAATTTAAGTTACTGAAATTAGTATAACTAATACGATGTTTTCCTCTTTTATAGGTTCTGAGAGGTCCACAGAAAGGCTCGTTTAAGTGAGATCTCCTCCAAATACGTGATGATTTAGTGAAGACTCTGACATAGATAGATGAACAGCAGCAACACATCAATATCAAGCTTTTCAGTGTGATCATCTCAAAATTTCTGAAGATATGTTGAAGGACTCTGGGAATTATGTACGGGTAGCCGCAGTTAATCAGTTGCAAGCCTTTTAGGTGCGTTTTTTTCTCAAAATTGTTCAAGATTTGTTTTTGGACTCTTTAAGTGTAAAGAGGGGAGCCGAAGCACATCATCTTCAAGTCTTTTAAGTGTGTTATTCCGAAATACTAGTTGAAGGACTGTGAAAATAAGAGACGGGCAGCTGCAGCATTTCAATTGCCCGGTTTCTGCAGTGATCTTGGCATGGAAGACGCACTCAAGTTATATAGAATGGTACTTTGATTGACCAAAATTATATTAGTATTATGAAGAATGTGCCTGGTCTTCTAAATCTGAAGCAATAAAGCACAGTGTTGCTGTTTCATTCTGTATTTTTTTCTTAGTTTTATTTCCATGAAATGGAACATGTTGAATTGATTTCAAACCAGTTTCGTACAGAGCGATAGCTAAACACAAAATATCGGGAGAATAAGCCGAAAATTATTCTGTGATGCAATTAGTTAATGCCAGTTGTAGTATAATCTCAAGTACTACACATTAATGCATACAAATAATGCATAATGAATTCCACCTACATCTACAGTATGTCCCAAATTCTGTCCTCTCTCCCACACTACCAGTAAATCCCACTTACATTTACATACACCCCCACTCTCTCTCTCTTCCTCTGTCTACAGCACAATGCAGACAGACAAACACACATACGCGCGCATGCACGCACACACACACACACACACACACACACACACACACACACACACACACACAAAACACACTTTGTGTAATGAGTTTTCATATGGAAGCGATGTTTCTTGCCTTAACTACTGCTGCAGAAAAATAAGAAAATAAAACCAGTTAACTTTCCTCCTTTATATATCCAAACATTATAGCATAACGTAATGAAGTCGATATACGTTTTCCAGGTTTCCTGACTATTTTATAACTGTTAATATAACGTGTTGTTATTGGAGAAAGAGATGCAGTAGATGCGTCTTCTTTACAGTCCATTGATTTGTAGCAAATGTCAAACAATATACGCAAATACCATATCGTAATTCTGAATTCTCCACATAAACGGAATAAACTTCTAAGAGATCACTGTGGGTTCACAAGGCCCATAAAGAATTTTAATATCAACTTGAAAGTGTACATGACTAACTAAAGTTTTTACTCCGTTATTTTTATTTATTAACATGAAAAAATTAAATATCTACCTTCAAGATGCCAGTGTACCTAAGAAGGTACCTGACTAACTACACTTTGGTAAAACAAAGATTCAGGAATCCGGTTGAAGAGTAAAACAAAGGTTCGGTGATGTACTTGAAGACTGCGAAAGTTATTTAGGAGTTGACATTGCTAATAACAAAGTTGTGATCTTGCAGAAGTTATGGAGAATGCGAAAGAATTGTCGGCACGTAGAGAACCCGAAGGATTTTTTTAGTATCAGTCAAATTAGAAACAATAGAGCTACCACGACATAAGGGGTACTTTAATTGAGGCAAGATTATTTTACTGAAAATGCACACTGTATTGCGCGGAAAAAAATTCCCTGCTTAGCAGGACAATTTACCCTACTAAACTCCCGCATCTTCATTTTTATCTATAGTCCTGCATGGTATTAAGCAGACGTCTGTGTTCGGAAACGTGATTCTATCAGACCCGCGAAGCTTTAATTGAAAAGTGTTGCAAACAGCCGACAAATAATCGGAGTGAATATCTCGTGGGCATAACTGAAAAGCAATTAACGAAAGAACACTAATTATATACGATGGTTCATGTCGAAATGTCCGCCGCCAGTCTCTACTGTTTCAAAGATAACATGCGAAGAAACCAGCATAAATGATTAAAAGACAAGGTAATGGCTTGACTTAAGAACGTAGCCGACACAACACAGTATAATATCCTTCATCATACATACATTGATATACACTTACACATGCTCAGCTCAAGTCCAATGACAAAAAAACTGATTGTACAAGCAGAAGCTAAAAGAGCATCACCTTTTCCATTTTAGTCAGTGCCTTTACATTGACTATGTTTACAACCTCTGGAAGTCTCGGTACATTAAATATGATCTTTGAAAATATAGAAAAGTCATAGTTCTTCTTGTAAGTAAATTATGAGACGAAAATGTAGGATAAAAAATAATGATACATTTTATCGCCCTCCATGAACGCTTGTCAACTTCGTACGCCACAAGCATTCAACAGCAATTTGGCGTGGACGTTATCTCTCAGAAAATTATTTTCCTGTTACATTTAGAAAAGAAAGACAGAACGTAAGATAAAAAAATAGAAAACAAATTTTATGATGGATGAATTGTTAAGGAAACTTTACAAATACAGTAATTTCTTACAAAATACTGAAAATAATTGTTTCATTGATAAATACTAACCAAGGGTCTCATATAATTCCTAACCAGGGCAAAAAATTTTTAGTGGCGCCCCCCCCCCCCCACCCTCACCTCCCTCCACTCCTCATTTATTGTTTGAGACAGGACATCAAAATTAAAAAAATAATCGGTTTGTCAGAATTATGTTCATTTAGTGGCGCACATCTTTCTGTAAACTTTGATATACAAAACGTATACATTCAAGGAAATTTAAAACATGTTATTTGGTCTTAAGTGTGCAAAAGTGCAGTGCCATGCCTACACAGACAGGAAGTTTCTATCATACGAAACCGAACTTTGCTCTGTGGATTTCAGACGTGTGTATTTTGTAATTCAAGCCATCAGATATGTTTGCCGGAGAGTGGAAATTAAAATGGTCTGTGCCTCCTCTCCCGCTCGGAGTCGGCCGGATTGACATACTCCCCCCCCCCCCCACCCCCCCCCCACCCCCTTAAGAAAACTCACAATTAGTTCTGGGTGGGATTATTTGTCACGGGGAGAATAAGAATTCTTCAAAAAATTAGCATTCTTAATGCCTCATAGCTAATAAGTTTATCTTTTGTGTGACAAATTAACTATAGCAAACGTAAAATCAGTAAATACAAGAGACAAGCAAGACAGTACACATTTCTTCAGTCCTTGGGCTCCAGCAGTTTTTTCTCTATAATCTTGCAACAGCGTTACGCGGCATGATTTCCTTTCTGGGAAAGAATCTATTAACTCATCAAAGTTCGTCAAACCTTTGACTACATGAAAAATGAAAATTTCGTCGTTTAACACTGAAAAAGCTGTTAGTAGAAATAGTATCCAGGTCTGGCGTAGTTTCGCTATTTGATTACGTCAATTTGTCAACGTCTTCCAGATAATAGGAAATAGGTCTTTCGAATTCTGCAGGAACTGTAGGACATGCCAAATAAGCGAAACCGTTTTGGCACAAATGCTCAAGTTTACGTACCTCATTTACATAAATAACACAACAGAATATAATCCATGAAATACCAGGGTCAAATGCCTATTAGGCCTGCTGCAAGCAAAGGTTTTATTTTAGGACATAGTTTCACATTTCATTCACATGCAACAGTTTCTCAAGCATGAGATCGAAAAGTAGTAGTACGAAATTTTTTTATAAATTTGGAATAGTAATATTCTTCTATATAAATTGTGTAGAGTCCTCGTTTCTTCTCCTTCCTGATCATAACAATCTTATCATCACTAATTCCGGTAACTATTCGTGCCACTGTCAAAACGTATTCTCTGGTTGACTTCACTAACCTCACTAGAATCACTAGTTTAGTTACCCCACGTTTATTGTCCAACTAGTTGTCATTACATGTTTGTACAAGGCATTTTCCGCGATATTCCGAGAACAGAACTTAAGCGGCTGCTAACCATTAATTGGTAAGAGATTAAACTGATACCCCATGGTAAACAAAATAGGTCCGAAGGCTGTTGCAGACGCAACGGGAAAATCATGCGAGGTTCAGAAGAACGTGAAATCCCGAAGATTATCTAAAATTTACAGACGCGCGAAATTTGGCACGGACTTCAATGCGAGATGCCTTTAGTAGGTTCCACAACGAAATATTGTCTCGAAATTTGGTAGAAAATCCGAAGAAATTCTGGTCCTATGTAAAGTACACAAGCGGCAAGACGCAGTCAATACCTTCGCTGCGCAATGCCGATGGTACTATTACCGACGACTGTGCCGCTAAAGCGGAGTTATTGAACGCCGTTTTCCGAAATTCCTTCACCAGGGAAGACGAATGGAATATTCCAGGATTTGAAACACGAACAGCTGCTAGCATGAGTTTCTTAGAAGTAGATACCTTAGGGGTTTCGAAGCAACTCAAATCGCTTGATACAGGCAAGTCTTCAGGTCCAGATTGTATACCGATTAGGTTCCTTTCAGATTACGCTGATACAATAGCTCCCTACTTAGCAATCATATACAACCGCTGGCTCACCGATAGATCTGTACCTACAGATTGGAAAATAGCGCAGCTCGCACTAGTGTTTAAGAAGGGTAGTAGGAGTAATCCATCGTACTACAGACTATATCATTGACGTCGGTTTGCAGTAGGGTTTTGGAGCATATACTATATTGAAACATTGTGAATCACATCGAAGGGAACGAACTATTCATACGTAATCAGCATGGTTTCAGAAAACATCGTTACTGTGCAACGCAGCTAGCTCTTTATTCGCATGAAGCAATGGCCGCTATCGACAGGGGATCTCAGGTTGATTCCGTGTTTCTGGATTTCCGGAAGGCTTTTGACACCGTTCCTCACAAGCAACTTCTAATCAAGCTGCGGGCCTATGGGGTATCGTCTCAGTTGTGCGACTGGATTCATGATTTCCTGTCAGGAAGGTCGCAGTTCGTAGTAATAGACGGCAAATTATCGAGTAAAACTGAAGTGATATCAGGTGTTCCCCAGATAAGCGTCCTGGGACCTCTGCTGTTTCTGATATATATAAATGACCTGGGTGACAATCTGAGCAGTTCTCTTAGGTTGTTCGCAGATGATGCTGTAATTTACCTTCTAGTAAGGTCATCCGAAGACCAGTATCAGTAGCAAAGCGATTTAGAAAAGATTGGTGTATGGTATGGCAGGTGGCAATCGACGCTAAATAACGAAAAGTGGAAGGTGATCCACATGAGTTCCAAAAGAAATCCGTTGGAATTCGATTACTCGATAAATAGTACAGTTCTCAAGGGTATCAATTCAACGAAGTACCTGGGTGTAAAAATTACGAACAACTTCAGTTGGAAAGACCACACAGATAATATTGTGGGGAAGGCAAGACAAAGGTTGCGTTTCATTGGCAGGACACTTAGAAGATGCAACAAGTCCACTAAAGCAACAGCTTGCACTACACTCATTCGTCCTCTGTTAGAATATTGCTGGGCGGTATGGGATCCTTACCAGGTGGGATTGACGGAGGACATCGAAAGGGTGCAAAAAATGGCAGCTCGTTTTGTATTTCACGAAAGAGGGAAGAGAGTGCAGCAGATATGATACGCGAGTTGGGTGGAAGTCATTAAAGCAAAGACGTTTTTCGTCGGGGCGAGATCTATTTACGAAATTTCAGTCACCAACTTTCTCTTCCGAATGAGGAAATATTTTGTTGGGCCCAACCTACATAGGTAGGAATTATCATCAAAGTAAAATAAAAGAAATCAGAGCTCGAACAGAAAGGTTAAGGGTTCGTTTTTTCCGCGCGCTGTTCGGGAATGGAATGGTTGGGAGATAGTATTATTGTGGTTCGATGAACCCTCTGCCAAGCACTTAAATGTGAATTGCAGAGTAATAATGTAGATGTAGATGTAGAACTGGCCCTTAGGGTGTAGCGTCTGGCAAAAATTTTCTGCCAAATCTTTATTTTCTTGGATACACAGAAAAGATAATATGTAATCTTGCGTACCTGTTATTCCTGTTAGCCGTTTTTCCCACTCTGCTAGACTGAGTAGATGGATTTCACTAATAAATATGATATCGCTGATCGTTCGCACATCCAATGAACCGCATAAACAAATAGCTATCGGCATTCACCCTTTCGGGTTTAATAGGCTCAGCTGGTATAACCGCGTCCCCTTTTGCGTGCGGGATAATGTCTTATTTCGATATGGGATGGGGATACTCCTGGCGGGGACATCACGTGCGTCATGCACACATTCAAAACTCAAACAATGATTCGTTCAGAAATCAACTTAGAATGTGTTCAAAAATGTTCAAAAACAAACTAGGGTGTATTTGAACGTCATACGAATAATCGATAGATCAACGTGCGCTGAACACTACACACTTTGTGAAAGAAGATTTTTTTTCAAGAATTTGAATTTGGCGCCCCTTAAGTTGTCGCCCTGGGCAGATACTCCGATTGTCCACCCCCATACAGAATTATTTCTTACGTTTCAGTACTTGATGAGAACTCAACAGTTACTCTAATAATCTTGGCTCATTTCGCTTTTTGACTTTCCAGTTCCCAACTGGGAGTAAAGAGCCAAGGAGAAAAAAAAACCAGCCAAGCGAGGAACATCACCATCTATTCTATACATTCAGTGCTCTTACTCAAAATTGTGCATTTAGTAATGTGTTCATGGGTCACTGTCATGCTTAATACATACACAGAATCTCATATAATACACAGTTTTTATTATTTAAACACATGAAAAAGACCTGTGTGTAGAGTTTCAAAATAGTTTTGTCGACAGATAATTTCCAAAAAAAAAATGAAATCTCTCTGTTTAACGTCCATGTTGTATGGGGAGTTTAAGTCTCGATAAACATTTTGTTCAAAACAAGGAAATGATGTCAAAGTCTGAAGCATGGTTGCTGCATCATTGAGCTGCAGTGAATGACTAAAGTAGGCATCGAGTTTTGTCTGTCTACATCAGGTCAGCTGGGGCGAGGCGGCATAACAGGTACTGCCGCCACGGAAGACAGCTGCCAGCCTCAGAACAGGTCGGCTGGCGCGTTATTCTTCAAACTGCTCGCCACGGCATATATGTAACATTGACAGGGACAGTAACTGTTTTCTTTAAGACTTGCCAGGCAGCGCTGCTCTGTGATGAAATTCACGTTACAAATGAATTACAATTTAGCCACACACAAACTGTAAAGGAACTGAAAATATTGTGATTTAATCGCAGAGGTGCTGAAAAATTGTTCCAGTGACACACCAGAGAAATATCTGGTAAACTTTTTATCTTTGAGAGACATAGGAACAATTTCGCCCTTCGTTTTTTATTTCTTGTATGAACGACTACTTTTTGTTCTGATGGGCTGGTGGGATGTCGTACTGTCTAATTACTAGTGTGTGTGTGTGTGGTAAATGAATGAGTTAAAAGACGCAAGATGTGTTTTATATTATTTTCATCGCACAACAAGCCTTATTCCTATGCCTATGGAGTATTTATGTTAAGCAGAGAAGGCGAGTTTTAGATGGAACCGAAGATCTTCAAAACGGCGCTGCTCAACAATCGAGGTACGTGATTGTGCTCTCTACTTTCCTTTCGTGGCCGCTAAAATTACTTCCGATTCGTTTTGCCGAGACATTCAGAACCTGCAATCTTCTTTTTCTTATAAAAATACTAGTCCGATGGAAAAGAAATACTCTTAGATTTAAATAATTATCATTCTTTTACCCAGGCCACGGTGAATGATAGTACGTACGTTCCTCTACTCTGAATGTACGTTCGCAATCTCCGAGTGTGTTACGACGAAATTATTTCACAATGAAAATTTCTCATCAGACCGCAACCACTCGCACGCGAATGTACGTACCCTCTGAATATATCTAGTCAGTCACGCGCGTTGTTCAAAAGCTTTACTTTTAATATTCAGTGGATTACATTTCCGAAATTAATTTTTGTTTACGCTGCAAATCGTACTTCAGGCGAAGTATTTATTACGTAACTTTCAGGCTCAATTTAATAAAAAAAAAAGATTCCGAATAATAGAAATAAAGAATAACAATCAAACAAATCAAACCTAAATACACAGAAAGAGGGAACGTTACAAAACATATTATATTTTTGTCACCAGAATCGGTGCGGCATACAGTTTTTCACTGGCTGTAAGTTAGTAATACTGTCAGCTGAAAGCAACATATAACATGTTTACAAATAGGATTTTCATGCCGAGAGATATTTAACACATAAATCATTTTATTGCTTACCATAGCTTGTAAGTCACTTACGAGTTCATCACTAGCAACCTGCAAATGCTACTGTAGTACAACTTACATGAGTCGCGTTTAATACAATCACATGCAATTTAGTTTATAAGATATATGTCGACAGTTGGGTTTTACGTTGCGTTGTTGATACCCACTACTTGGCCAGGAAATTAGTTCGAGTCCGCATCTTGTACCGAACCCACGAATTCTTGCAAGTGCGAGTATTTATCACCAGCAGCAGGATATACAGAAGACGGCGAGTGTCCTGTGATTCATCATTCATTTCAAAGCATCTCCCAGTTCTTCAGACATGAGTATACCGGCACTGTGCACGTTCAAATGTCATTTCCAAACGTCTGCTTACGTGCACCACGTAGCATCTTCTGTTACATTTACATCCCTTATACTACTTTGATACAAGTCCGACTCGCCGGCCGGTGTGACCGAGCGGTTCTAGGCACTACAGTCTGGAACCGCGCGACCACTACGGTCGCAGGTTCGAATCCTGCCTCGGGCATGGATGTGTGTGATCTCCCTAGGTTAGTTAGGTTTAAGTAGTTCTAAGTTCTAGGGGACTGATGACCTCAGAAGTTAAGCCCCATAGTGCTCAGAGCCATTTGAACCATTTCTGAACTACACTCCTGGAAATGGAAAAAAGAACACATTGACACCGGTGTGTCAGACCCGCCATACTTGCTCCGGACACTGCGAGAGGGCTGTACAAGCAATGATCACACGCACGGCACAGCGGACACACCAGGAACCGCGGTGTTGACCGTCGAATGGCGCTAGCTGCGCAGCATTTGTGCACCACCACCGTCAGTGTCAGCCAGTTTGCCGTGGCATACGGAGCTCCATCGCAGTCTTTAACACTGGTAGCACGCCGCGACAGCGTGGACGTGAACCGTATGTGCAGTTGACGGAATTTGAGCGAGGGCGTATAGTGGGCATGCGGGAGTGGGGCGTGAGTTCTCCACAGTACATCGATGTTGTCGCCAGTGGTCGGTGGAAGGCGCACGTGCCCGTCGACCTGGGACCGGACCGCAGCGACGCACGGATGCACGCCAAGACCGTAGGATCCTACGCAGTGCCGTAGGGGACCGCACAGCCACTTCCCAGCAAATTAGGGACACTGTTGCTCCTGGGGTATCGGCGAGGACCATTCGCAACCGTCTCCATGAAGCTGGGCTACGGTCCCGCACACCGTTAGGCCGTCTTCCGCTCACGCCCCAACATCGTGCAGCCCGCCTCCAGTGGTGTCGCGACAGGCGTGAATGGAGGGACGAATGGAGACGTGTCGTCTTCAGCGATGAGAGTCGCTTCTGCCTTGGTGCCAATGATGGTCGTACGCGTGTTTGGCGCCGTGCAGGTGAGCGCCACAATCAGGACTGCATACGACCGAGGCACACAGGGCCAACACCCGGCATCATGGTGTGGGGAGCGATCTCCTAGACTGGCCGTACACCTCTGGTGATCGTCGAGGGGACTCTGAATAGTGCACGGTACATCCAAACCGTCATCGAACCCATCGTTCTACCATTCCTAGACCGGCAAGGGAACTTGCTGTTCCAACAGGACAATGGACGTCCGCATGTACCCCGTGCCACCCAACGTGCTCTAGAAGGTGTAAGTCAACTACCCTGGCCAGCAAGATCTCCGGATCTATCCCCCATTGAGCATGTTTGGGACTGGATGAAGCGTCATCTCACGCGGTCTGCACGTCCAGCACGCACGCTGGTCCAACTGAGGCGCCAGGTGGAAATGGCATGGCAAGCCGTTCCACAGGACTACATCCAACATGCTCTGTTGCCTGTGTCTATGTGCCTGTGGTTCTGTCAGTGTGATCATGTGATGTATCTGTCCCCAGGAATGTGTCAATAAAGTTTCCCCTTCCTGGGACAATGAATTCACGGTGTTCTTATTTCAATTTCCAGGAGTGTAAGTCCGACTCTAGTAACTATACACAGGAGAACATACGAGCTGTGTCCAGCTGTGCGTACCTGCCGCAGCATGACTGACACCACGCTAAGAAACATCCACATGGCGACTCACCCTATAAAAGGTTCTCAATGTTACTCTGTCACAAGGCTATGTAAAATAAGAGCCAAGTCGACCTCTCGGAAATTGTGTAGTGTCCCAGAAATTGGCAACGGTCGTTGTCTTGATGTCTCAGCTTGTATGCATGAAAATTCTTGCCTAACAGAACCTGTTTACGAAAATAGCGTGGAATAACGCCCAATGCATTCTTCCTTGCTGTACTAACATGGCACCCCATCCTTCACTTGTTACCCTTCCAGTTTTCAACGTACACAAATCTTCTCAGCGGCATGTAGAGATTACATGGTGGCATTACATGAACTGTTTCTATGCCCGAGACCTTAATCAATGTACTAGATGTTGCTGCTGGCGTTACCGGGTCAATGAGTCGTCTGTTCTTGAGATCTACTAAAAGATTATAATGGTGAATGAAGTCGGCTCCGATAATCGGCGACTGCACATCTGCAATTACGAAATTCCATGTCAAGTTGCGCCGTAAATCCAAAGTGAGTGATAATAGACGTTCTCCGTAAATATTAAAACCAGTGCCGTTTGCAGCATAATGTTTACGATCTGTTTGCTTTCGGAAATCACTATTCGAAGTCGGAATCACAGAGATGTGAGCTCCGGTGTAAATTAGGTAACGACTTCCGCTACATCTGTCTATGAGAAATAGACGAATTGAATGATGGCTCCAATCACCTTCCGCCGCTAGTGTGGAGCGTTTGAGTTTGAATGTTTGTTGGAATCTTGGATGGGAGGTGGTCGAAACGATCATGGGCACTGACATTTCCTTGCCCTGTGGCGATATTTAAAGTGAAACCAACATTGTGCTCCATTAGGATGGAAACGATGTGCTGACCGCAACCTGTCTCGTGATTTACTTGGTGAGGAGCGTTGTATTTGCGTCGCTGCTGTCGCCGATCATTTTTACACTTCACTAACCACAAATGCGTTCCGTTTCTTATTAATCACGTCGGTGTCACCAATATGGTTTATGGTTGAAGGTCCATAAAAGACAAGAAATGTTGTATTTATACGTTTAATGAACACTCAGAACATTGTACATGTGAACAAGATCAGAGATTATAACAGTTTTGAAGTAATAAGAATGTAAAAAAATTTCAGAGATATTATTTACAAATATTTACACTCTAGTCCGCAACAGGTTATTAGGCTACAGAAAAGTCGGCCAATTTTTACGAGTGAAAAGAGGTAAACAGAGAATTATAGTTCAGGTGACAGAAAAGTTGGTCAGTCATTACGAATAGTGAGGAACAAAAGGCAAAAGGCGATGTGAAAGTCAGCCGTTAAGTTGTATTTATGGGCGAAGTGGAATCCACCAATTATTTTATGAAATGCGCGGGAGTAGGTATATTGTCAACACAGGACACAACACTGACATGGAAATCTCATAGAAGACACAGGATAGCGAGTAAGGATTAAATAGAAGGCCAGATAAAATGAAGGGCAGAGAGTCAAAGACAAACTGGTTTTAAATATGACAGTAATGTGGAATAATGGTCTAGCTAAGAACAAGGTAATTACCCTCTACATATTACAAAATCATACAATGGTCGTATATTAAAGTCAGTAGCAAACAGACAGTAATTACAGGACACAGTTCCACTAGTATGGTTTATAGTAACAATACACTAGAGTAGAAGGAATGATATCTCATTCAGTGGAGTAAAGCAACTTTTTGGTAAATGAGTGTTTCTGCATTATGTTTGAAGCAAGATTCTGAAATGTTCATGTATCTATGTATCGAAGTTGTGAGCCTCCGTGGATAAGATTTAAAGAGCATAGTAGCCGACTGGCTCATTAGCGAAGCAGGTCGGTAGTAACGTATGGTGGGAGCGAGTAGAGAGCCCTTAAGAGTACGAAAGGCAATGACCCGGCTGTCACCGAAACAAAAACATTGATGTAAACATTGGCTTTGTTTAGAAACACCCTAAATCAAAACGAAACATTACACATTATCTATTTATATTGCAATAGTACATGCAAACTTGATTATTTAAAATTTGTTTAAAGTTACCTGTGGATTAATTGAAGGCATTTTTTATTGTTTCATGGAAATGTACTAGAGCTGTATGCTGAGGATGGAGTGCTCAAAATCAACACCACTTTCGCAAGTCTAGAGTTTCACAACGCAAGACCACATCACGGACAACAGTCATCAGTATGGGTTGCTGCCGAGGGTTGCTTGCGTATGTTCTGGTAAATGGTGTCAGTGCAAAGTTCTTCCGTCTCAATTGTATTTGTGAATTGTACAGGTGTTGTGTTTATTTTATTTGTGACCCTATGAGGTGGATGCCTTTGTGACGCATTCATATGAATAAGTGAAGAATGCCACGGTGCCCTCATAATACTGAAGATGTCTAAAGAATGTTTCATCGAACTGAAAGGACGGCAATACAACGATACTAATTCTGTAGCACTGTATTTTGTTGAATTTAATTGACGGCAGTGTGCCGAGAGTAGCCTAACAGCAACATAAAATGTTTTGAATGAAATTTTCCTAGGAAATAGTGGACTGCTATAGAGTATTATAGTAGAAGTGGTAGTTTGTAAGTTAACAAAACACTGTCAACAACATAAAGGTGCTGAGTGACACTACTCTGAAAATGTTCATTATTTAAAGAATGATGTAATTACTATAGAAAGTGTAATTAAAGGTTAATGATTTAGGATACAACACTATACACGAATTTATTGAGGTTAACAATTAGTTTTTTCTAATAACAAAATATTTAAGTCTATGAGTATATAAGTTGATTAGTAAACTGAGAATGAAAAATTGTAAAGTAGGTTCAACTTTTGAAAAACAAAACAAAACAAAAAATTACACTTGTAGCGAAATTGCTAGGTTCTTTAGAGATGATAGCTGAAATCTGTATAGAACTCAAATCAAAATTTGTTTATTTCAAAAATGTTTGTTGTCTGTGAGAACATCCCAACTTTTGGAAACCTCAGAATGAGGAGGATCTGTAATATTTCTGTCTTTGCTGCCATCATATTCGGCTACAAGAAGCTCTTAGAGCAACTGAAAAGGCAGCAGTGGCAACATGATGTAAAGTGGTATGAGGTACCAATGACATATGATTTGTTTAGTACGGTTACCATGAGAAAGACAACCTAAATTGTGGCCTTCTCCACGATGGCTGTTGCGCTCGGCAGTCGCGCGCCAAAATGGTTATCTTCTACTTATATTATTAATGACTGTTAAATTAAACAGCGTATTTTCTTGAATTTCAAAATTGAAGCATCTCTCAATAGCGTCCCATCATTACATCATTTCACAGTTATTAATAACTAGCAGAATAATAAACAACTGCGAAAAGAAAAGGCAAACGAAGCACTTTGGTGATCTTCGGATCGCGCTTAACTTGGATGGCGAGCGAAGTGGTTAGGCTGTAAGATCAGAGCTGGTTTGGCAGTGTCAGAGGACGGACGTTTTGTCCGCATAATCTATGGTTTCGAAATGTGAGAGCTCAATTGGCAGTTTCAAAGGACAGACATGTTGTCTTCTGCGGTCGGTGGTAGTTAATACTTTATTAGCAATGTGTGATTGTATAGATGTGTAGTTGAGAACAGTGTGATGGCAATTGCCAGAAATACGCAGTTCATTAATTTGTAGAAGAATAGTAATTATTAATGACCATAAAGTGGATTGTAATTGTGCACTTTCTCATGTTCTGCTAAAAAAAGCGAGTGGCAACCGGAATAAACAAACTAATTGGAAATTTAATCATTTCTAAGATATCAGTACCTTGCAAAGAGTTTCTTACAGCCTCAAGATTACGGATTCACGACCTACATGCTGTTTTCTGCGCAGGGGACAACAACTGTAGAAGGATGCAAATTGGTGAACTTTTATTACAACTATGTATTCCACTCAGGACTGTGGAAGCAAATAGGCACTTCGCATGTACTGCAGTCTTAGTAGAAATGAGATCAGTGACACGTCATCTGTGGTAATGCAGAGGAGGTATGATGGAGAGAGATTTTTTGAGGGAAGGGGCTTGTCATATGCACCTATATATCACTTCTCCCTAAATCTCTGTTTTTCGACTTGTCATAGAGGTACATGATGAATTAGGATTTTTGCTAGGCAAACATATTCAAACAGCAAACATGATGTGTCGTACTAAATCCACATAGATTATAAGACATACAACCACAATAAATAGAAACAAGTAATAATATTTACAAATAAGACTTCATGCGCTATGTACAAAACCCTTATTGTACATATTTCTTTAAATGTCTCTGGTGACTTTTCTTTTTAGTCATTTGTTTTCTGACCGGTTTGAAGAAGCCTGCAACGAATTCTTCTCCTGCGCCAACCTTTTCATCTCAGAGTAGCACTTGCAACTTGTATCTTCACTTAATTGCTGGATGTTTTCTAATCTTTGTCTTCCTCTATAGTTTTTACACTTTACAGCTCCCTCCAGTACCAAGGACGTCATACTCTGATGTCTTAACAGATGTCCTATTGTAAGGGTACTAGCGACCACCTTAAACATCAATCGATGCTAACGTTATACCTCTGCGAGGAATTTTTGAATGTTGTGAAAGTGAGATAATCTAATGTAAGAGGAACAAAGACACTGGGATTCGTTTCTAAGACACTCCAGCAAATTATAACCGACAAACAACGGTGGGGGTAGGAACAGACGTTGTTCCTGCACAAACGTAAGCTCTAACCAGCCTAATTAGGCGGTCTTGTGTCAAGTAAAATGATAAAGCAGAAAGTAGTGCTAAGGCTAACCTAACCTTCCTTGACATACACAGTAAACTCTTTCCTTACATCAGTTCCTACTACAACACAGTAATCTATCCTTGTAGATAAATATGCTATTAACAGGAAATGGGCAATGAGGTCGTCAACAGTAACATATGCCTCTCATCAACACGTACCTTAAATGAACTAGGCGTTACAGTTTATCAAAACCAATTACCGACACGCATGAAACTTGTAACAATACCGAACAATGAAAAGCTGGAAATTTAAATCGGGGGGGGGGGGGGGTCTCCTAACGATCATTATCTACAACTCCATTGCTTAGTACAGGGTCTGTATGTATATGCATTAACCAACTTGCATTAGAATAGATAACGCAGTAAATTGTTCTTTCTTAAACTCGGTTTGAAGCAACTAAACAGAATGCAAACCTAACAACACTGGCCCTGAAGGAGCCTTTGCATTGCTTCATTAACCAACTAGCTTAGGAAATGAGGACCCTTAAACTTTCATCATTTGAAGAAATATGCTTATTAAGAAATCTACAACCAGTCTGTATGAGAAACGGTAAGTATTCTTATCATTAATTATTAATTAAGTGTAGCACAACATACTGTAACTTTTTAAATAACTCCCATGAATCAGTAAAGGCCACCGGTCTTGCATCTTTCAGATCATCATTCACCCTTGCAGTAAAATCAGCTGGCTGATCCGAAAGTTCGACAACTCATTCCGACAATGCGCTGACTTTCTCGATGTGCCTTCTTGAAACAAGCTTCAGAGCATCTACATGTGACAAAATCGTATCGACTGTGTACCTTACGCCTTCCCCATTTTGCACAAGTTGCGCGACCACATCGGTAGATGCAACTGAGTCAATTACAGCCGGCAAGGTCTCGTGATTTTCGTGCACAGTGATATGCAGTTCTTTCTTGTGGGCTTCATGATTGTGTAATGGCTTCATGTCGGTAAATGATAGGCTGAAAATGTTCACAAATTTGTGTTTTTACATCTTCAAAAACTTTTTGATATTTCTATTCGATTTAGGGTGACTCAGTGGTTAAATCTTCACGAGTCTGTTTAAGTGATTGTTCAATTGCGTTAAATTTTTGAAGCTGATGCAGTGTTTGTTTCTCATTTTGTTCCATTTGTTGCATTAGATGTTGCTGTATTTGTTTCTCGTTTTGAATTAATTGTTTCATTTTTTGAATTAATACAAATAACAATTATTTAGTGTCAGAAACATGTTCCGTTGTGTCTTTCAACTGTGCGTTTGCACCGGCAACATTCATATTTTGAAAAGCAGAGAATGAATCTTGACTTGATTGAGAAAAGGGTGATGACTAGACCACGGATCTTTAGGTCGTAAAAAGTGTGTTTTAGGCACCTAAAATAGGCTCCTTCAGTAGTTCATTTAGGCTATATAAACCTAAAATAGGCTGTAATAAAAATGATGCAGATAAAATAAAAATAAATTAAAATACACAGTGTTGGCAGTATGAACATCTTGTTAGTCATTAAAACAAGGAGAACAAATATTAACACAGTTACGGAGCACAGCAATCTACAACATTAATGTTGAACATAACTTCAAATATTTTTGAGTTCCTGCAAGATAAAGACCTCTGTAAAAAAGATGTGGCAATTGTTTAATTAATACATTCGTAGTTTCAATATTCTGGCCATAGTTGGCTTCACAATAAATAACCAAAATCTTTTCTAGGTTTTCTAGTGAAAAGCTGTGGCGCTTCTAATTCAGAATCAATTTATACGCTGAAAAAAAAAAGTTCTACCTCAACAAATGTGACAGAGGTGTACTTCATCTTCGGCGCATGTTGGACAGGAATGCTGCAGTCAGGTGTGCTGGATTTTCCACTAAGTATGTCGCCAGCTGCACACAACTCCTTCAGGCCAGTGTTCTTCTGCAAAACCGTTGGCACTTTTGCCCGTACTTTTTCCCCTACTTCACCTGGCGCTTCATTAATTTTCATTTTGACTTCTTCAAGCAAAGAAATATTGTCGTAGATAGGTCTCCCTGAGCCTTCTATTTGAAAAATTATTCTTGCCATAAATGTGTAATGGGCCCTAATTTAAGATAAGTCCCGTTTTAAAGAAGAATCTTTGAGTAACTCCATTGCTGCAGTTACGGATGCAGCATCCTCCGGTATATTTTCAACCACCTTCTGGAGAGCTGAGAGATACGTACTATAGTATTCTGGTGCTATCAGCCACGTGCCCCAGCGGGTGACAACAGGTTCTGGCGGCAATGGGACATCTGGGAGCTGTTCTTTGAATTCTTGATGGTGCCTTAACAAAAATTTTCTTCACCCTAGATATTACTTTATTTACTTTAGGAAATGGTTGCCTTACTTACGTGCAACATCAATGGGTAGAGTACTTCTAATAGTTGAAACGCTGCTGTCATATATGCAGCAGCATCAGTGACGGCGAGAAGCACCTTATTCTCATCCACTCCGTTTGGGTATAGTACCTTAAGCCCATTGTTCACAAACTGTGCTATTGTTTGTTGGTTGGTTTTTGAAAGATGTTTTGAGTAAATCAAATGTTCCCTTGATGGAGCATCTGGATACAGCTTGCCAATAATCAGCTTTGCAATGTAACGGCCAAGACTGTCAGTAGTTTCATCCACAGAAATCCATATACAAGATTCTGCAACATCTTCTCGGATTCTGTGCACTGCAGCATTGTAAGCTGAATCCACATAATTCTTGCGTAAAGTTGACTCTGCAGGAATAGACTGATGGCAGTGCTTCTCAAGAAAACCTCTGAAAATAGGGTTTTCTAGTTTCCGAAAGGGGATGTTTGCTGCCACAAGTGCATGACACAAATCACTGCAGAACTTGTTTTTTCGGAGGATTCATCAGATTTATTGGTTAAAAGAGTTTGCTTCAATTTTGACTTTCGTTCAACATTAGCTTTATGTGCGATTCCATCAGCATGCTGCGTTAAGTGAGATTTCTTAACACTCGAAACCTAATACGAGAGGAAACGGAAATGCAGTTTAGAATCGCATATAAAATTTCGTATTACTAAAGGATAGCGATAAAAAAGAATCCTAAGTGACAGGAAAATAAGAAGTCTAAGGAAAACATCAACTAACCTCCTTGTTGCATGCTTGACAGAAAATAATTTTCCCATATGTTGTATAATGCGGAAAATCTTGCGGCCACTGCCTTATATCACTAGACTTTGAACTAACTGTTTGGCGTAACATTCTCACACAGAAATTAGAATTTATTTTGCACTTAGAACGTCACTAACCCTTAACACGTCGGTCGCTACACAATATACTGATTTGTTTTCGCTGGGAAAAAGAGAACAATGACCTGTTCTCTTTTTTTCCTTTATTGCGGTGCATGGGAGCGGTAGGAGAAGTACCGTACTCGTTGCTGGACATATGGCACCTGGCAGATGGCCGCCCCTTATGAACAAGCGAATGGAAATTACCGGTGCTTCAGATGAAAACGTCTCATTACTGGCAAATTATTTTTCGAACTGGAAAATTCACGAATAATACCTTTCACGAAACAGAGTAGTTTGATAGGGCTGCCTGTAGACAGCAGCGAGGAAATGCCCGAAGGGCAGTAATTTAGCTATAGAGGGCGTCTACGATTAACATAGTGTTTTTTCAATCCGTGCTCAGCTTAAGGCTTATGAAACCGTTTCCTTGCGAAAATACACAGCTGGCCAGAATCCTACGAACGAAATATTTTCAAATGTAACATGTAGTACTCCCACGTGCGATTCTAATGTGTAACTCAAATCTTTGAGAGGTTCCCATTCGCTCACCGAAGTGAAGCACTGTCGCGCTCGGCGCGTACTTGAATGGATGACCATTCAAGCGTGCCGAGTGCTGTTGGTAGTAAGGCAAGCAAAGGGATTGTAAACAGTCTCTAACGACCTTCGCCTTCGATGAGACGTAAAGCCCTAAGTTTAATCTTTGAAAACACAAGAACTCTGTCAGATTTACGAAATAAGTACTTTTCAGGATTTTGATGACGAAATAGCCAAAATTAGGCGTCAACGTCGAAATATGCAATTTTAGTTCCTATAGAACTAACGGTATTCAGTTTAGTTACTCATGAAACGCAGAAGTACCAACTTATATGCAAATTGGAGCTTAGATAAAAAATAGGTTTTAACCTAAAGGTCCGTGATGTTTTTTACATATGAATAATAAAACAACTATAAAGAGTATTTGGTATTAATAGGGATAAAGATATAAAAAATAGAAAAAAAGAACGAAGTGTTAGGCAAATACGAAGCATGAGAGCACATCAACTAGCCACCTTGGTGCACGCTGGGCAGAAAATATTTTTTTCCATTTGTCGTATAGCGTGGAAAAACTTGGAGCCACTGTCTTATATGATGAAATAGGCACTTTTTAGGATATTAAAGCCGAAATAGGAAAAAATAGGCACTAACGTCGAAATAGGCTTTCTTAGGTCCTATAGAATTAACGCTATTAAGTGTATCTAGTCATGAAACGCATTAATACAAATTTTTATGCAAGTAGGAACTCAGGAACAAAATAGGTTTTTACCTAAAATTCGCGGTCTAATGATGACAAAAAACCTGAATCTACAGTATCTGCAAGGTTTCGTTCAGTTATTCCTCATTCCTGAGGCGAAGAGTTACTGATCGATCGATCGACAATAGTTCTGAGTTCACTGATTGTTTCCATTTCTACACCGTCATTCATTGCCTGGTCCATGTCCGTATGCAAAATTACCAAATTACTGTCTTGAACATTTACCAGTTCGTTACATGGTGGTACTAACAAGCTATACTCGTCGTCACTGTTATTTCTCAATTTACTTTCAGCCTAGTACCACATTTTTCATGATCATCACGATACTTTACACGATAACACAGAAAAACACAATTTGAAAAGCAAAAAATAAGACACACTAAAATAGCACTAAAAATAATAAATATTTAATTAATTGCCAAAGTTGCTGCAATATATTTAGTGCACATCTGTATCTACATTTACATCCATACTCCGCAAGCCACCTGACGGTGTGTGGCGGAGGGTACCCTGAGTACCTCTATCGGTTCTCCCTTCTATTCCAGTCTCTTATTGTTCGTGGAAAGAAGGATTGTCGGTATGCTTCTGTGTGGACTCTAATCTCTCTGATTTTATCCTCATGGTCTCTTCGCGAGATATACGTAGGAGGGAGCAATATACTGCTTGACTCTTCGGTGTAGGTATGTTCTCGAAACTTTAACAAAAGCCCGTACCGAGCTACTGAGCGTCTCTCTTGCAGAGTCTTCCACTGGAGTTTATCTGTCATCTCCGTAACGCTTTCGCGATTACTAAATGATCCTGTAACGAAGCGCGCTGCTCTCCGTTGGATCTTCTCTATCTCTTCTATCAACCCTATCTGGTACGGATCCCACACTGGTGAGCAGTATTCAAGCAGTGGGCGAACAAGCGTAATGTAACATACTTCCTTTGTTTTCGGATTGCATTTCCTTAGGATTCTTCCAATGAATCTCAGTCTGGCATCTGCTTTACCGACGATCAACTTTATATGATCATTCCATTTTAAATCACTCCTAATGCGTACTCCCAGATAATTTATGGAATTAACTGCTTCCAGTTGCTGACCTATTTTGTAGCTAAATGATAAGCGATCTATCTTTCTATTATTCGCAGCACATTACACTTGTCTACCTTGAGATTCAATTGCCATTCCATGCGCTTTGCGTCAATTCGCTGCAGATCCTCCTGCGTTTCAGTACAATTTTTCCGCGGTGGTCTCGCGGTTCTAAGCGCGCAGTCCGGAACCGTGGGACTGCTACGGTCGCAGGTTCGAATCCTGCCTCGGGCATGGATGTGTGTGATGTCCTTAGGTTAGTTAGGTTTAAGTAGTTCTAAGTTCTAGGGGACTGATGACCACAGCAGTTTAGTCCCATAGTGCTCAGAGCCATTTGAGCCAGTACAATTTTTCGTTGTTGCAACCTCTCGATACACCACAGCATCATCTGCAAAAAGCCTCAGTGAACTTCCGATGTCATCCACCATATCATTTATGTATATTGTGAATAGCAACGGTCCTATGACACTCCCCTGCAGCACACCTGAAATCACTCTTACTTCGGAAGACTTCTCTCCATTGAGAATAACATGCTGCGTTCTGTTATCTAGGAACTCCTCAATCCAGTCACACAATTGGTCTGATAGTCCATATGGTCTTACTTTGTTCATTAAACGACTGTGGGGAGCTGTATCGAACACTGTGCGGAAGTCAAGAAACACGGCATCTACCTGGGAACCCGTGTCAATGGCCCTCTGAGTCTCGTGGACGAATAGCGCGAGCTGGGTTTCACACGACCGTCTTTTTCGAAATGCATGCTGATTGCTACAGACTAGATTTCTAGTCTCCAGAAAAGTCATTATACTCGAACGTAACACCTGTTCCAAAATTCTACAACTGATCGACGTTAGAGATATAGGTCTATAGTTCTGCACATCTGTTCGACGTCCCTTCTCGAAAACGGGAATGACCTGTGCCCTTTTCCAATCCTTTGGAACGCTTCGCTCTTCTATAGACCTACGGTACACCGCTGCAAGGAGGGGGCAAGTTTCTTCGCATACTCTGTGTAAAATCGAACTGGTATCCCATCAGGTCCAGCGGCCTTTCCTCTTTAGAGCGATTTTAATTGTTTCTTTACCCCTCTGTCGTCTATTTCGATATCTACCATTTTGTCATCTGTGCGACAATCTAGAGAAGGAACTACAGTGCAGTCTTCCTCTGTGAAACAGCTTTGGAAGAAGACATTTAGTATTTCGACCTTTAGTCTGTCATCCTCTGTTTCAGTACCATTATGGTCACAGAGTGTCTGGACATTTTGTTTTGTTCCACCTACCGCTTTGACATAAGACCAGAATTTCTTAGGATTTTCTGCGAAGTCAGTACATAGAACTTTACTTTCGAATTCATTGAACGCCTCTCGCATAGCCCTCCTCACACTGCATTTCGCTGCCACAACTGCTTTGCTCCTTAGAATACTGTACAACAATAAAACACTACAACTACAAATACTCTACACACTTATGTGTTAATAAACAATAACTAATTTCTAATCATGCATTAATCATTCAAACTACAAGAAAAATTAGAAGATTCCAGTTAGGTATTCTGGCCAGGTGAAACTTATTAATATATTTAAATTTATTTTTACTTAAACTGCTGAGTAAAATTGAATGCAAGTGTACCTTCGCTAGTCTTTATCATCTCAACACTGACCTACTGAATTTGCTGTGATTAACAGAACTCAAACTTTTCCCATACATTAATTACCCACAATATATAATGGTAATGCGATCTGACTGCTTAAAAAGGGTAACGTAAAATAATGGCCCTGAATGAATAGAAATCCTAACATAACTCATATTATTCCAGAATGAGATTTTCACTCTTCTGCGGTGTGTGCGCTGATATGAAACTTCCTGGCAGATTAAAACTGTGTGCCAGACCGAGACTCGAACTCGGGAACTTTGCCTATCGCGGGCAAGTGCTCTACCAACTGAGCTACCAAAGCACGACTCACGACCCGTCCTTACAGCTGGCAGAAGTAAAGCTAGACTGTCTTTAGAAGCTTACAAAACAGAGTACCTCTTAAAAGATAGCCTACAATAAAACTATACAATATCTCGGTTAAGAACAGGGAAGCAACTAGACATCTAGGAATACATCTGGACAATATATTAAACTTCAATGAACACTCGGGATTAATTACCGAAAAGCCGATGGCAACATTGCATACATTAGCTAGACTTAATACGCCCCAATTTAGAATTCCACTGCAGACTATGCGGGTAACACATGGCAGTCTTTGATTCAACTGTTTGTTTTGCTGTGAGCACCTTGGCAACCCCCTCAGACTGATCATCCATAAAAACATTGTAAGACGTGGACAAACCGAGCGTGCTCATCAGAATATGTACAGCTTTTAGTACAACATCCATAGCGGCACTGTCAGTGGTCACGAGTGGAGGCTCCGTTGTTATCACTACTCGCCACCAACGACATACAGGTTAAAGAAATGTAGACCAGACAAAATACAAGACATAAGTGGACGCAGCGCAACAGACTGGATACACCTTAACTTATGGCGGACTGAGAAATGGCAGGACGAATGGGGCCAGACAGACAAGGGACGACGTGACTACTCGGTTTTTGCCTCTATACGAGAACGCATAAGACTGAAATAGATTGACCCCACAAAAGGAAAGCTCCATTTCCAGACAGGGCAGGGCCCATATGCTGCTCATCTCCATCGTGTAGGTCTAAAAACATTGTGAATGTGCTGAATATCGCACTGCTGCACATGTAGTTCTCCACTGCAACACAGAAACACACCTAGGACTGAATACAGAATTACCAGACCTAGGAAATACAATAAGAGATCAGAACAAATGGCACATCGTGAACAGACTAGCAGATGACATTTATCAAACCCTTCATGAAGCTTAAAGACAAAATAAACCATACTTAAGATCACTACAAAACACAACACAAGCACGACAACAAAATACGTGGCACTAAACAGACGCAGACACTGACATTAAATGGAATGAAACAACAGTTACAGAAGGTGAACGTCACATTCAGACATTAATGTAATTATCCATACAAGATCAGAAGACGGATGTGATAAAACAGAGCCCAACAATACAATTAATAAAATAGTACGAAAAGTGTGTAATTAACATTAGATTACTAGTAATTCATAACACAGTTCAAATGGTTCAAATGGCTCTGAGCACTATGGGACTCAACTGCTGTGGTCATTAGTCCCCTAGAACTTAGAACTACTTAAACCTAACTAACCTAAGGACATCACACACATCCATGCCCGAGGCAGGATTCGAACCTGCGACCATAACACAGTTACTGAAAACTATTATGTATAGAAAATGATATCGGTTGTAACACCAAATACTTCAATGACGACAGGCTCGAAGTTTTCCTGAACCCTCATGAGTGACATATTTTCAGGGACAAATTTTCTTTTTCGCTAACTTCCCTCACAACTTTCTTTACTCTTTCTGTTCTTTTTAATAATTATTTATTTATGTTTTCCAAGCTTTTGTATTTTATTTTATAACCCTTCTTTATATCAAACAAGAACTAAAAATAAATTCCGATTGTTAACACACTGTCACAGTAGTAATGGTATTAGCAGAATTGTATTAGTAATAATACTGCCCACAAACAGTTAAATAGATTTTGGGCTAATTGTAGTGTTGTAGTGTCGTATCTTGAAGAGGTAGCTGTCACTATACTTCAGGACTCATTTCCTTAATTAAAATTTCTTGTGTGTTACTCAAACTGAAATCAGGTATCTTTTGATCTCTACAATCTCTACAATAAATGATTCTATTTTAGAAAAAAAGATCTTACACAAAAACAACAAACATAAAGACAGCATAATATCTCTTTTCAAGATTGCTGACCAACATGTCTAGCACATGATAGCAAATAAGCAGTTGCGGATGATGCCAAATCAAGATATGAAATGCGGTAGTAATCTAAGGTCACTTACATGGAGGGCAGTTAGAAAGCATAGTTTTACTGGGAGGATTCTGAGAAAACACAATACATCCCTAAAGAGTACCATATTCGATGTAAGACGTCATGGTCTCCAGACCTTCATTGCTTACATATTCCGCCCTCATAATTACATTCCGCACATCGAAGCCAAACTCGATAAGATAAAGTCAATGTTGTATGAATTCATGTGAACGATATGGAAATAACAAGTAAATCGCAGGTGCGCAGTGAGGGTGAAATACTCGAGGCTGGCGTACACACACACTTTCAAGATGCGACAGTCACAGGAGCTTTTAGTTCGGGAGAGGCAAACCGCACGCCAGGCGGCCGGTCCCTTCAGACGACGAGTCAGCTTATCTACGTCGGCCGGCGACCGCTCGTAGAGCAGACAGCGTTTGCCTGAGTGAAAGGAACAACGACCCCGTGTTTGGCTTAAAAGCAAATTCCGCTACATTTTGTGAGAGCGTCCAGCCTACTCATTCCTTACAAACAGAGCACGCAGTTTCAGAGGTTTTCACAGGGAGACAGCAAACGCCAAACGCCTATGCTACAGATTTCCGGATTGCTTGCCTTAAGCGAAACGTCATTCTCCCGTTTTAGAAGAGCAATGCTGATTGGCAGAAGATATTCCTGTCGCCTTGAGCTGAAGGAATAATGGAAGAGACCAAAAGATATACCCCTTCACCTCTGGCGTGGAGAGGGGCCCTTCCGTTGTCGCTCTTGGAGCAAGAACACGTAATGAGAGCGTGTGCGCTCGTGTGTGTACTCAAAGAGCGAGGAACAAGTCTCTCCTCAGTACTTCACTGGGAGAGCGCCTCTGTCGAGAGTGAATCGGAGTGCGACTCTATAGTGAGTCCTTGCGATTAAGTGTTGTTCACTGTGTTGGCCACCGCACTTATTGTGTGGTGTGAGTGGACAAGGTTATAGTTAGACGCCTGGGAGCGAATTTTTGAGTAGCATTGCGGTGGACTGTTTATCTGACCAGTGTACCACGCCAATAGTTAGACTAGGGGTGAGTAGGAGTCCTTTTCTTCATCAAGGCGTAGGGAGAGTTTGATTGGCGAAGGTCAATTCAGATAGAACGAGAGTTATCTTATTTGTCAGCAGCGAGAGGCACAGACAGCAGTCATTGCAGCTTACGGTACAGTGCGCTACAGCTCTTGCGAGCCCATATTTCCTCCACAACAGTACACTTTACTGCATTTCACACGCGACGGTCTCGACCATACCCAGCAAAATTCTAACGGATAATTATTCAAGTTGTGTAGGTCGGCTCTCAGCCATTCTGCCAAGTCAATAACAATTTTAATTTTTGTATAGAAATTTCATTAGAGAATCCTATCCTTAAGAGATAAGTTCACATTCCGAAAAGAACCCTGAGTAAACTTGTTCAGTTCATAACTAAAAGTGCCATTATGCAAAAAGTTATAGTTTTCGTTAGTTTCATGTTTTTCTTACATTACCTAGCATTACTCCAGTACCCAAGTATCCCACTAGTTACGTAAGAAATTTTGTGGATTTTTGTGTCATTTCCTTAACAGCGGACGACTCCAGAAGATATTTATTGCTGAAAGTTTTTCAGGAATTTTTCTTTAGAACTTTAGGAGCATCTGTCTGACTTCTATACTAGTGTGGGGGTGGAAATTGCATCTTGCTGGAGCCGCAGGTTAAAGGGTACATCTCAGATTAATCCGTTGCGCAGAATGACAGAATAGAACCCACATGCTCACAACGAGATGGTACCAAGACCATTTCTAGAATAACGTTCAAGTATTTTGCATCCTTATCAAGTAGGCTTGGCAACAGACAGTGACGTGGTGTTAGAATCATTACAGGTAGGTGTAGCCCGTACGAAATTACGCCAGAAATTCCTATGGAACTAAAATGAGTATCCCTTGAAGAAAGACGGCGTAGATCTCGCGAAAGTATGTTCGGTAAATTCGAAGAAGAATGTGCGACCATTACGTTACCAACAAAGGTACTCGGTAAGGAACATGAGAGTAAGGTACGAGAGATTAGGGAGTGTACCGTCGTTTTCCCCAGGCTCAATATGAAAATAACACAGGAAGGAAAGTCGATAATGTTGGTACGATGTACCAGAAAACAGGTTGGAGCAGTGCTTAAGAAATTCTATGTAACACATAAGATATAATTCTATTGTGGCACGAAAGAGCAGACAAGCTTCCTCTCTTATTCCATACCACACTTAGAACGTACACCTTTCCAGTTGGTCAAGCAGGAGAAGCTGAGGGCTTTTGGTTTGATTTCCATCCAGATAAGAACTTCCTTTCTCAAAGACAGAACCACTTTAGCTATACTGCGAATGTCTGCTATGGTCGTCGTACAGAGGTTGGTAGCAAATTAAATATTTCACGGTCGTTCTTAACCACAACAGCAGTCAGTTACGTTAGGCATGCAGGAAAGCTGTCATGTCTTGTGATGGAAGCGTCCTGTATCCTCCACTAAGCTTCAAGGCAGAGCGAATTCTTCAACAATGAGAGATGACGGGAGGCGAGGTGTATCGTTGTCTGGCGACAGTCTGAGGCAAATACTGAACGGATCGTGAGCTTACTGACGAATCCTGTTTGCGTTGCCGGTGAAGGCTCTTATTATCTGTCGAGGTAAGCACTGAACGTCTTTCGTTTCATTGTCTGTATAAACCGTCGGTAATTTTTGATATTCTGATTCACACAATAGTGCTGAAGAGATACAGCCTGCCCCGAGACATGTGGCGTACGATTGAAATTTTGCGTGATACAGCTTGATTTTGCATATCTGTAGTTCTAGGGCCAGTTGTAAGTTATTAATGTTGAAACAGGAAAGAAAGATACGTTACTTGTAAATCTACGTGTAATTATAATACCTTATGACACTCCACTGATGTGTGGAATAGGTTCAGGCTCTCGCTGGAGTCTAGTATCAGTGATTTGAAGAGTACATTTTTAATTTAGGTCCATTTAGTATGTATAAGCCAAAAAGGAGGGAATTGTAACCACTACCTCACTGGTTACTGCTAACGCATTATAGGTAATTTATGAGTGTAACATCTTGTTGTCAGATATACAGCGTGCCTCATGACACTGAAAAAAATCTGATTTATGCAAAGCCGGCCGTGCTGTTCTAGGCGCTAGAATCTGGAGCCGAGCGACCGCTACGGTCGCAGGTTAGAATACTGCCTCGGGCACGTGCGTGTGTTATGTGGAATGAAGGTGGAATTCCATAGTTCAGCTTGAGTTAGTGCGAGTGGCAACTGCCGTATCTTTCATACGGCGGATTTACTGAAAGTGTGGGATATCTGAAAGTTAGAAAGATTAAACTGTAAATTCACCATCAAGTTTTAAGTCGTGCAATTTATGTTCATCCATCCGCATATTTTTTTGATCGTGCCTGACCTTTCTAATTTTCTGACAGTTAGTGTCAGGGTGAATGCAGTATCAGAGACGCTGCTCAGTATGTGAGACCACCATTTTAAATTAAAGATAGTCTCTTTTTTTTTAAATATTTTACTCGTTTATTTCATTGGCAAATGACATACAACAAGATAAAAACTAAGACATAAATTTAGTTTTGTGCTAATGTTAGCGACGCTGCTCCAATTACGATACCATGTAACGTGTGTCACAGGTCCACAGCGAACGCAGTGCTTCTTGATAACAACAGTTGAAAATTTTACTACTAGGAAATCTTCCAGATGAAGTGAATGGTATAACGATGTACGCGATTTCTTGCAAACAGGAGCAGCTGAAGCAAATGATCAAGTGATACCGTATTAACATCATTCAACGCAGTTGTCAAGCTGAATGTGTAGTCTAAGGAAAGTTTTTGGAATATTACTTTGATCTCATAATTTCATCAAGAATATGTGCTTTCACTGAAGATTTCAAGTATGTTCGCGGGAAAGAGCAACATTTTATGAAATAAAGGATGTATTTAAATTGCAGAAATGTTTTAGTGCCCACTTTAAGTGGACGATATGTCTACAGTCTTCTGACCTATTTGATGCAGCTTGGTACTAATTTCTCTCCTATGAAAACCTCCTCATATAGACATATTAGTTGCACACAACGTCTTCAAATATTTGTTATATATTTCCCCATCTCTCTGCTCCTCCCCCACCCCACCCCACAATTTACAGCGCCTACAGCAGCGCCAAGTAGCGTAGAAGTGATCCCTTATAATTTTGCGAGATACAGCTTGATTTCGCATATTTGTAGTTCTGGAGCCAGGTGTAAGTTATTAATGTTAAAACTGGAAAGAAACATACGTTACATGTAAACCAACGTGTAATTCTAATATCTTATGATCCTCCACTAAAGTGTGGAATAGTTCCAGGATCTTGCTGCAGTCTAGTATCAGCGATCTGAATAGTACATTTTTAATTTAGGTCTATTTAGTATGTATAGACCAAAATGGAGGGAATTGTAACCACTACCTCACTGGTTACTGCTAACTCATTATCGGTTATTTATGAATTTAACAGCTTGTTGTCAGATATACTGCGTGCTTCATGACACTGAATCTGATTTATGCAAATGTAGTTGTTAAGTTGGGGAATTCAGTTTAGCTTTTTACCATTCTCTGTGATGACGGTGTTATTTATATGGAACATATCGTTAGGATGTAATTAAGGTGGAATTCCATAGTTCAGCTTGAGTTATTGTGAGTGGCAACTGCCATAGCTTTCATATGATTGATTTATTGAACATGTAGCATATCTGAAAGTTAGAAAGATTACATTGTAAATTCACGCTCGAATTTTAAGTCCTGCAATTTATGTTCATTCATCCGCATTTTTTTTGTTCATGCCTGACCTTTCATTTCTAATTTTTGCACAGTTAGTATCAGGGGGAATGCAGTATCAGAGACGCTGCTCAGTATGTGAGGCCACCATTTGAAATTAAAGACAGTCTCTTTTTTTTCAATAATTTACTCGTTTATTTAATTGGCAAATGACATACAACAAGATAAAACTAAGACATAAATTTGGTTTTGTGCTAACGTTACCGACGCTGCTCCAATTACGATACCATGTAACGTGTGTCACAGGTCCACAGTGAACGCCCTGCTTCTTGATAACAACAGTTGAAAATTTTATGTGTATGCTGTGTTACTTTACAAGTAAATCTTCCAGAGGAAATGAATAGTAGAACGTCGTATGCGATTTCTTGCAAACAGAAAGAACTGAATCAATTGATGAAGTAATTCCATATTAACATCTTTCAACAGAGTTATCAAGTTTGAATGAGTAGTATAAGGAAAGTTTTTGGTATATTACTTTGATCCCATAATTTCATCAAGAATATGTATTTCCGTTGAAGGTTTCAAGTACGTTCACGGGAAAGAGGAAACAATTTACGATATAAGGGATGTATTTAGATAACAGAAATGTTTTAGTGCCTACTTTAAGTGGGTGATATTTCTTCAGTCTTGTGACTTGTTTGATAGTAATTTCTCTCCTATCACAACCCCCTCTTATAAGTGTAGTACCTGCACACATTTCCCATCTCTCGGCCCCCCACAATTTTCAACCCCTTCAGCACTGCCAAGTAGCGTGGAAGTGATTCCTAGATGCGCAACACATTTCCTATCATCCTGCAGACGAATTCTGCTGCTTTGGAATAAACGCAACACCTGTTGGACAAAGCAAGAAGTACATTAAGGACTACGTAACGGCCTTATGTTATCTAGGAAGTCTACAGCCTTTTCGCAATCCAGAGCCACAGTTCTGCACGCCTATAGCTTGTTTACTTCAGAACGGTGTGTAACTGTATTGAAAGTTTCTCGAAAATAGAGATCCCCAGCGTCAGTCTAGGCTTTGTTACGTACAGCCTTTTGGAGTTTCTAAATGATGGGAAGAACCTGGCGATTCGTAAAATCCAGTTTTCAAAAGCCCAGTTGGTCCCTGTTGAGATTCTACTATGAAGAGTTGGATTTGTTTCGGTTGATTTGGTGGAATAGACCAAGCAGCGAGGTCATCGTTCTCATCCGTTTATGGATGGATGAGGAAGGAAGTCGGCCGTGTCCTTTCAAAGGAACCATGCCGGAATTTTAGGGAAATCACGGAAATTTGAAATCAGGATGGCCGGACGACGGATTGAACCTCAGTCCTCTCGAATGCGAGTCCAGTGTGCTAACCACTAACCAGCTCGCTCTGTCTACCAATCCACATATGCATGGCAAAACATCTTTAGCAAAGCAACAACATATTTTTCGTGTTTCAAATGTGTCTGTATATCTTCAAAGCCATCCCTCTTCTCTTATATATATATATATATATATATATATATATATATATATATATATATATATATATATATAACACTCAAATTTAGTTTTCAACTTTAACTATGATTACTTTCAGAGCACTAACTGTCTCCTCGGAGTGAGTCGTAGGTGTATCTGAAGAGAGAAGCTAGTGTGGCTTATAGAACTCCTTTGTACTTTTGTTTGCCAACATATTCCTGACAGCTGAAACATGTTGCTTTTATTCTGACCTGAAAATATTGTCCACTTCATTGTGCACTTCACGATTGACATATGCGCGATAGATTTGCAAGGACAGAATAAAGAGACACACATACACACACACAGGCTCTCTCTCTCTCTCTCTCTCTCTCTCTCTCTCTCTCTCTCTCTCTCTCTCTTTCTGACACACACACACACACACACACACACACACACAGACAAACAAAACCTCCCATTATAAGGAATATGCTGACATGAAGACATACCCACGTGATACATGCCGTGATCGTGGTTATTTTCCGTCCGGCCACTGCAGTGTTAAAGGTATTTAATCAGTAACGTTTTATTATTTCGATAATTGCTAATATTTGCTATAATATTGTATAACCAACTCTGAAATTACGCTTACGTGTCAGTGATTGCCTTCCCTGGGCATATTTTGTGGCTTTGTGCTTACTCCAAAGTGTTGTGTTATATCAGCTGATTGTGTAGAGGAGACAGGAGGAATCGGTCTTTGGAAACAGTTAGGGAAGCTATGTTTCACGTACCAATGGGCAGCATGTGACACAGACTGTTGTGTGTCACAGATGTGGGCGCGTCTCAGGAATCGTTTGTTCTCCTGTGAACAAACCTGTTGCCTTTGGGCGTTCTGCAGGCGTAGGCGTAGAGACGAGGACGCTGATGAAGAACTGATGTGGGTCCAGGAAGTGAGCGACAGCGAATCGGAGGTAAGCAGGCCTTGCTACCAGACGAGGATGTCATATCACTAGTATATTGGTGCACGTACCTAGTAATCACCGACAGACATTATTGGCTGCATCAGTCTGATGTTTTCCGTAAGTTACAGGAACTCACACAATTATCGAAGTGAAATGCACTAATTACAGCTCCCCTTTTACACTACTTCACAGCTAATGAGATGAGTTTGGCTAAAATACCGACAGTCTGCACAACACCAAACGATAGAAGAAACGCCACTGCAGTAACAAAACTGTTTCTTTTTCATTTGTTTTACTACTGACAGGGGAGCAGAAAGAAGACAAAGTATTAGTTACATGGACGTAAATATCACAGCAATCGTAATCAAGATATATAGGAATGGTACAATGACCAACATCACAATACCCTCAAACGCATGTCACCGAAACGTACATAAACAAGTATAAAGGATGTCAATGCTATCTGAATCAAGAAAACATGGAACAGCAAATTGCTTCAGTGGTTGACTCATTACTGAGTATAGTAAAGAAAGATTTAGATGCAACACACACTACAGAAAAAAGATAAAAACAAATTTGTATCCACCACTTTGTAGGTTAAAAAATAAACAATGTAGCAATTGGATTACGTACATCTATACCACAGAGTCAAATCATAATATACATTCAGATTCTTTAATATATAACATGACTTGAAAGGAATGCTCCATGTTCTGCCTAAGATAAACAGGAAAAGAATTTCACACTACGTTTACAGAGCGCATACTAGCCTATACACATAACAGACATACCACATCATCAGTAGGTCAACACATTCACAGTACAGGGCACCAATTCGTTAACGAAGATCAAAATGTCATTGGGTTCCACCGACTAATTGAAATGGATCTGACTGAAGCAGCGGAGATATGTTCACACCATAAAAATTAAGAAGACAAAATGAAAAACTGGAAAGTGCTTCAGTGAATTCCTTCAGCTTCTTAATTAGGATCATTAAAGACACAAATCATATAGTGCTAGGTAAGAACTACTAACTTTTGAAATGTGTAATTAAATAGTTATTCAGATTACAGACGAAAAATACCCTGTCCACGAAAGTTTAATATACATACTCCGTGAACGATCTATAGCTTAATCTATGCTCGCTATATGTAAAAATATCGTTGCTACTGTTTGTTATTGTATGTTTGTTGTTTTCAGCGCGTTCTGTGCCGTGTAAGTTGTGTGACTGATATTTAATATATGTGAGCTTCTGCATAAATGAAACAGATGAAAGCCGTAAGGAAAAGCTTC
Organism: Schistocerca gregaria; assembly: GCF_023897955.1. Taxonomy (NCBI): domain Eukaryota; kingdom Metazoa; phylum Arthropoda; class Insecta; order Orthoptera; family Acrididae; genus Schistocerca; species Schistocerca gregaria. The sequence continues at coordinate 135,764,908 of NC_064925.1, read as the reverse complement.
TTCCAGATTCAACATAACCTATAAGTAAAGATCGAGGTTTAATTAGAAAACTTCTCGTGTATGCGTATTACGGAAAAGGCAACAGAGAAGTGCATTACCACACACTTCGAAAACATCACTTATAAGTACTATAACAAACGATAAAATGCACTTGAGAACGGGTATCATTAGCACAAAAGGGTCGTGCAAGAAATAATTGACAGAGAAACAGAACTGGTAACGAAAGAAGGTGTTTTATAAAATCATGCGGCTCTTCGTTCAAACGTGGTAATCATTCCACACCGAAAAACTGTGCTCAAGATCTAATCGTTCTCTGGTGACTTCAATCGCGCGTTAATTTCTGTTTATTAGGATTGTTTTAAGCAATATGAGTCTAATATATGTCTTGACTAGAATATAGTTATGTTGCCGTCACAAGTTGAATCACTCCGAACAAAAACTTCTAGATAATTGATTGTTGTGACTGCTCCAACTAAGGCTTAGGCTGCTCAACCTATGCAAGACATCCGTCTGTAATGCCATAATACATTGACAGCTTAAAAGTTACAGTAAACGATAGCACCATATTTATCGTACCAGAAATGTTTCGGCGACTAGTGTTTAATTTTCTAATTTAATGTTCTCAACATAACCTGAATTTCAAGACATGGTCCATTCTGTTCAGTTGCTCTTCTAAGTACTTCACTGACAAAATTTCATCAACAAACCTCAAAGTTTTTGTTTTCAAGACTCCATTCATTCTTTTAAAATGGCCTTCTAAGCCACTTTCTGTGTGTTACAGAATTGCAATGCCAGTGGCAAACCTTAAAAAGTTTTCTTTCCGTTTCTGGAACTTAACTTCCTTTCAGAATTGATCCTTGGTTCCCTTAACTACTGTCGCAAAGTAGTTAATGACTAACATCAACGAAAGGTTAAAGCTGTTTTAATTTTTACTGCTTCTGTTTCGTCTTCGCCGATTCTTATAATTGCAGTTTTTTGTACAGGACGTAGATAGGCTTCCACTCACAGTTTTTTTATAGTTGATAACTATTTGAAATTTCAAATACTGTATAGTAATCAGAACAATCAAAGTCTTTTTAGAAATCTGCAATGTGGGTTGTCATCAGTCTTTTTTCTAAGATTAGTCGAATAGACAGTGTTGCGTATCGTGTTGCTAGTTAACTTCTCCAGTTCGACTTCTATCAGTAGCACCATTCTCCAGTAGAAAGAATTTTTTTAACCAGTTCGAACTATGAAATTAAAAAGTGGAACTACGAAACATTTAATTTTATAAAATATTTAATTTACGAGGTTAATGCCTCAGTATGTAGTAAATATCTGATTTTAATGAAAGCTTTGTTGTGCAAAACTGTGGACACTTCGTACCTGAAGTGGAAAGTGCAATAGATCGACTGTAATTACTGAGCTGCTAAGCATCTCAACTATTTATTCCCAGATATGCTGTGTGACTGATACTGTTTGAGTACCGAAATGGTATTCAACAAGTTGCTCCTTCTTTTAGGACAAAAATTTTACAAACTAATGATAAAGAATACAGAAAATAAGTAACGACATTCAGGACTCTTTGCAATCATTTAGTAGGTACTTTCAAAGAAAAAACCATACCCACGGTGACACATTGTGACATGCCTTTGATATGTGTATCAGAGAGTTCCTGGTTTCTAGAAACATGTGTTCTGTAGCCCACATGATGGTTATAATAGGCATTTGCCTTCACATACAGAGATACTTTTATCTGACCTTTTAATCCAATTGTTTTAATAGAATATTGACATTTTATATTTTTTCCGAGTTCGTTCCTGTATTTGTTCTATTTCCTCTTCAGACTGCTCTGGAGTACACCCCAACGACAGAGGAATCAGATGTGTGTGACAGAGCGCAGTGCTGGAAGAGGGAGACTACACCAACAATATTTCGTCAATACTTCGAAGATCGATTCGTCTCCCTCTTGAGTATATTGTCAGCAGAAGAGTCAATTAAGTCTAGAATTTTAGCACGCACGCTGCTGTGTAAGTGCTATGCAGGACTTTCACAGGCTGGAAAAGGTAATTCGCCCTGTCAGACTAACTGTACTCTTATTGCTTATCGAGAATGCAGTAGGAAATATTTGTCTTATACTTCTCGAAATTTTTTTTATTACTGTGTAGAGATGCTGTTGCTTTTTCGAAAAAGGATTAACCAGCGTACGATGAGCTGGAATGTTCGTTTGATGTCGAGTAGGCTTTGAGATTTTTTGCAAAAATAGAGACTATGTCTCTTATTCAAGCTGTGATACAACATTATACATTAGTATCAACATGTGGGATACTACTTTCAACTGAGAGCAATCGACGATGCCATGTTAAATTTTCTGAAATTGCACCACACGTATTTCATAAAGAACTTGCTGTCAGGCCAAGAATTGTTTCATATCACATGCTACTTTTATGAGGCGTTAGTTGTACTCTTCCCGCTAAAGGAAGTGCTTACCAGAATATCTGTAGTGCTCCACCCAAATATGTACTACACAAAAGTATACAGTTATGAATTGAGCAGGTAATATTTGTCGAAAATTGCTTCTCTCCGAAAGTAGCACGTACTGTTCAAGAGATGTTAATGGGCAAACACCTATGTTGCTCAGTGACCAATTACTGAATCCGAGTTTAATTTAATCTGAATTCCCGAAATGGGGAATTGTAAGTGCCCACATTAGAATAAATTCTTTATGTACTCAATGGGCTACCTCTGGGTGCACGATGGTATTTTCTGTGCTCCCTTAATGATGGAAGACGGTTAATCATTACTATCCAGAGACATTAGGCTTCAGGGTAAGGCTGAAATACTTTCCAATAAAGTTCATGAGTGCTGAGAACAAAGAATCAATAGTTGTCTGTCTCTGTGGGTCCTGCGATATCCCAGCTACCTCAAACTTCCCTTACCTGTAGAGCGCGCGCTGATTGGCTAACTTCAATGCTCAATAACTCGGAAAAGGAGCAATCTCTCGTATTTTGTTCGTACCAGATATTTTCTAGCACATATTCCCCTGCTACACCCTTACAAGCTTTTCAGACTCTTTTTGACCACCCTGTGTATTAATGTGTTTCCTATTGTCTGTCTGTTATTAAAAAATCTAACTTACCCGTTTCTTTTTTTTTTTTTTTTTTGCAGCCTTCGTGCGCCAGATATATTATCGTTTGTGCATCGATGTAAGTGTTGCCGTGAGGGAAAATGCAGCCAGAAAACTGGATGAGTTTGCAAAAGTGGTGGATTTAAGTCACTTTGAAGGCGATATTTTACCCCTATTTCATATGCTGCAGAAGGACGAAGAGGTATGACGATTTTTCATGTCTTTTTGTAATTGGTTGGTATTGTTTATAAACTCTGAATATTTAATTTCGCTTAATTTAGAGTAGATCATGGCTGAATTAGACTCATTATGAAAAAGAGCCTTTTCTTTCACCTGTCTTTATGATTGTTAATTACTAACCTCTTAATAGTCTGCTATTTCAATACTCTTATCAAAAATGCACTAGATGTTGTTATAACTCAGAAAGGGTATCTTGATCTGAGGTATTTATCAAATCTTATGTTTGCTTCTTTAGGTAATAATACGTCTGGGAGCTGCTGAATCGTTAGTGAATATTCTGATGTACCAGCGCGTTTCTGACGATCTCTACAAGGAGCTGCTTTCAGAGTTGCAGAAGTATATTAATGATCCGTCTTCAAGTGTTCGTTACCTGATCTTCATCAAAACTGTCGAGGTATGTATCTCAAGAAAATATGTTACAGTGCTGGATTTGTCCATACTGTCTCTAAATATTACATTGTAATCTGAAATTCGTTGTAAAATCCTAGATGATGTGCTAGAATATTTAATGCAGTGTGATTATCGATGAGGAACTCCCAACACTTATATTCTACTACCAGAAAATCTATTTCTCAGTATGTTAATCCTGAGGTCTAATTATTACACGGACACACGGAATTGGTATACACAATTTGTTTAGTAGGAGTTCGTTATAGACGAGGTCCAAAGGCACTATGAGTTTAAAAACATTTTCCTTGTGTATATATCATGATTTAGTATACATTTCGTAGCTTACCATCATACTGTACATGAAGGGTTTGGGGAGGAGATTAATTGAAGTTATTGAAATCGCTATAACTTATACGATTTTTTCCTCTTTTATAGGTTTTACGCGGTCTACAGAAAGGCACGTTGAAGTCGGCTCTTCTCCAAATACATGATGATTTACTGAAGACTCTGACATGGGAAGATGGACAGCATCAGTAAGATTTTTTTGTGTGATGATCTCAAAATTACTGAAGTTTTTTGAAGGATTCTGAAGATTAAAAACGGGTAGCCGCATACCATCAGTTACAAGACTTTTAAGAGTTACTTTCTTTTTTCAAAATTCTTCAAGATTGGTTGTAGGACTCTTGTGTATAAAGAGGGACAGTTGAAGCACATCATCTGCAAGTGTTTTAAGTGTGGTGTTCCCAAATACCGGAGTTGCTGAAGGAGTGTGAGAATAAGAGCTGGACAACTGCAGCATATCAATTGCAAGGCTTCTGCAGTGATCTTGAAACGGAAGACATATTCTTGGTATATAGAATGGTACATTTGGTTGTGTGACGAATGTGTCTGGTCTTCTAAATCTGAAGCAATAAAGTGCGATGTTAATTTTTTTCATTTTGTATTTTTTTCTTACTTTTATTTTCATGAAATGAAACATGTTAAATTGATTTCACACCAGTTTTGTACAGAGCAATAGCTAAACGCAAAATATCAGGAGAATAAGCCGAAGGTTAATCTGTAGTGCAATGAATTAATAAAAGCTGTAGTATGAGCTCATGTACTATACATCAATGCATACAGATAATGCATCATGAATTCCATCTACATGTATTGTATGTCCCAAAATTCTGTCCTCTCTCCCTCAGTACCATTTAATAGCACTTAACAATTATACATACCACCCACTTTCTCTCTCTCTCTTCCTCTGTCTGTCGTGCAGTGCAGACACACACACACACACACACAAACACTCACACACACACACATCACAGCACACACTATGTGTTAAGAGTTTTCATATGGAATCGATGTTACTTGTCCTTCTACTGCTGCAAAAAATAAGAAAATAAGACCAGTGCTTGCATGATGATGTGGTAATTCGGAGGGGGCGGGAGGCAATTTCAGTTGATCCAAGATGATTACAACTACCTATCCAAAGATTACAGTATAGTGTGATGATGTCGATGTATGTTTTCCAGGTTTCCTGACTGTTTTATAACTGCTAATTTCCCGTGTTGTACTGGAGAAAGGGATGCAGTAAGATGCGTCTTCTTTGTAATTCAATGATTTGTAGCATATGGGAATTAATATCAGCAAATACCATATCGTAATTCTGAATTCAGCACATAAACACAATAAACCTCTAGGAGGTGAATGTGGGTTCAAAGGCCCATAAAGAATTATTATAAAGGCATGGAAGTGTACATGACTAACAAAAGATTTTGTTCCGTTAATTTTATTTTATTAAGATGAAAGAACTAAATGTCTACCTTGAAGATGCCAGGGTATCAAAGAAGGAACCTGACCGACTATAGTTTAGTAAAACAAAGATTCTGGAATCTGTTTGAAGAGTAAAACATAGGTTCGGTAATCTGGTTGAACACTGCGAGAGTTATTGAGGTGTTGACGTCGATAAAGACAAACTAGTGATCTTGCAGAAGTTAAGGAAAATGCGTTAGAATCATCGGGACCTAGAAAATTTGAAGGTGCTAAACTATCAGGCAAATTAGAAAACTACCGCGACGTAAGGTGAACTTTAATTGAAGCCGGATGATATTATTGAAAAAGCACACTGTAGTGGGCCACAGAAAAATTCCCTGCTTTAACAGGCCAATTTACCCGATTAAACTCCAGCATCTTTATTTTTATCTATAGATCTGCATGGTATCAAGCAGACATCGGTGTCCGGAAACGTGATTCTATGAGATCCGCGTAGTTTTAATTGAAAAATATTGTAAACACCTGAGAAATGATCGGAATGAATATCTCTGGGGCATTCTGGCGCTGAACTGAATAGTAATTAACGAAACGACGCTAATTACGTCCGATCGTTCATGTTCGAACTGTCCGCAGAAAATCGGGTGTATTTCAGAGGTTTCATGCGAAGAAACCAGCATAAATGATTAAAAGACAAGGTAACAGATTGACTTAACAACGGAGTCGACACAACACAATTTACACTACAGGCCATTAAAATTGCTACACCACGAAGGTGACATGCTACAGAAGCGAAATTTAACCGACAGGAAGAAGATGCTGTGATATGCAAATGATTATCTTTTCAGAGCATTCACACAAGGTTGGCGTCGGTGGTGACACCTACAAAGTGCTGACAAGAGGAAAGTTTCCAAACGATTTCTCATACACAAACAGCAGTTGACCGGCCTTACCTGGTGAAACGTCGTAGTGATGCCTCGTGTTAGGAGGAGAAATGCGTGCCATCACGTTTCCAACTTTGATAAAGGTCGGATTGTAGCCTATCAAGATTGTGGTTTATCGTATCGTGACGTTGCTGCTCGCGTTGGTCGAGATCCAGTGACTGTTAGCAGAATATGGAATCGGTGGGTTCAGGAGGGAAATACGGAACGCCGTGCTGGATCCCAAAGGCCTCGTATCGCTAGCAGTCGAGATGACAGGCATCTCATCCGCATGGCTGTAACGCATCGTGCAGCCAAGTCTCGATCCCTGAGACAACAGATGGGGACGTTTGCAAGACAACAACCATCTGCACGAACAATTCGACGACGTTTGCAGCAGCATGGACTATCAGTTCGGAGACCATGGCTGCGGTTACCCTTGACGCTGCATCACAGACAGGAGCGCCTGCGATGGTCTACTCAGCAAACGAACCTGGGTGCACGAATGACAAAACGTCAGTATTTTGGATGAATCCAGGTTCTGTTGGCGACAACGCAGTGAACGCACATTGGAAGCGTGTATTCGTCATCGCCATACTGGTGTATCACTCGGCGTTATGGTATGGGGTGTCACCCGTTACACGTCTCGGTCACCTCTTGTTCGCATTGACGGACGTTACATTTCATATGTGTTACGACCCGTGGCTCCTTCATTCGATGCCTGCTAAACCCTACATTTCAGGAGGATAATGCAAGACCGCATGTTGCAGGTCCTGTCCGGGCCTCACTGGATACAGATAATGTTCGACTGCTGCCCTGGCCAGCACATTCTCCAGATCTCTCACCAATTGAAAACTTCTGGTCAATGGTGGCCGAGCAACTGGTTCGTCACAATACGCCAGTCACCATTACTCTTGATGATGTGTGATATCGTGTTGAAGCTGCATGGTCTGGTACGATTTTTTTTTTACGTAACTTAGTTGAAAGCTTTGTTGATTTGCTAAAAGTAAAATTGGTTCTTTTTGTCATGACAGAATAAATTACTATTAATCACACCAGATTTGTCGGAGAACAGGAGCAACATGTGTAATTGATCCAGCTTTAAGAAATTCTATATCCTTTTAGCGGAAAATTCGTGCGGTACTCTCCGACGTTAGAAAAGTCGTGGTGTTCCGTTCGGAGCAGGAGGCGGCTGTCTTTTCTCATTCGCGATATCGAAAATTACTAAAAAATGAACAGAAAATTTTTTCGGAGGAAGATCGCGCGGAGAAAACAGACGGAAGTTACATGAAAGAAACCTAAGGGACCAACTAATTGGATTTGTACGAGCATATAAACGGAACTGAAAGAACTTGGAATAAATACTATAACGATGTCGTCACGACAGCCTCCTGTTCCGACAGAACGCACGCTGGATCATAAGCTGCATAAATCTTTTAAACAGAAAAGATTATCACAAGTATAGTTAATGAAAATAAGGTTGAGAGATTTTCTTTGAAATTAAATAAACTTCAAGGCTTCAAGTATTATATTATGAAACGGAAACTTACATTAACATGGCCACCCATTGTGTCGGTGGAGAGAAATTTCATGATACACATTCTCGCTTGTTTGTGGCTACATATATTTTTAATCACTTAAACTCTTAAAGTTACAATAAAATGATTATATCAGTATGGAGCACAATACTTTTGCGTCCGACTCGCAACACATTCACAGAACAGCTAGAGAGCGGCGCGGCTCCCTGCAGAAGTAAAAATTGGCAATTGTTATTATTTGAAACATAGGTGCGTCGTTTTTTTACTGATCGATAGCAGCGTATAATAGTTTATAGCTATCGTGATATTGTGCGCTTTTCAGGAGCGCGGCAAAGATATCTGGTTACAACATTCATTGGTATATGTTAAAAGTTCGCACATACTGACGCGAATACAAAAAAAAAAAAAACTTTTACATGTTAAAAATCGCAGTGATAAAGTCTGTAATGTCCTAATGCCTCCCATGTGAGGCATGATGATTCCGGAAGGATCATCAGGACTCATATGTAGTTTCAAGACATTACTGCGTTTTATCATCTATTTACTTTCGTTCTAACATAAAATTGGAGTGAGTTTGTCATCTAGTTATATTATGCTTCCAGTTCAGTTATGAAAACAAAGAAAGTCTTTCAGTGTCTTTTGTGCACTTTGGCACTTCTCTCAGTTCATTGTAAGGTGTCCTTGCACTGTTATCTTAATTGCTGTTACTGAGAAACAAAATGCGACAAAAATAATCTTAAGTCCAACACAAACAAAGGTAAATAAATAATACTCTATATAGAAAACAAAACATGTCAGTAGACAAACATACACAGATACATTGAAATAATTACTTAAACAGTCCTCTAAAATTGTCTGTGACCTGTTTGGTGTCGTAGTGTGTTTTATCCGTTTCATTAGATTCTTTTAGAATGTCGTTGTTAATCAGGATGTTGCACTTGACCCTACACTGTACACTTTTATTTGCCACGCGCTCACTTAACCGGAGTCTGGAACGTCTATTCTCGTTCGGTGAGCGGCGTCGTCCGAGAGGTCACAACCCTGGGTAGCGTCTTTTTTGTATTCGCTCGTGTTGCCTCTCTAGTGTCTGGCATCAAGTGTCATGTCGTTTACATGCAAATAAACAGAAAGAAACCTGTGTGAGGTTCGTGCTATAATCTAGACTTACAGGTAAAGGTTTTATAGGATTCTGGACAGGATTGATAACGTTCCCCTCCAGTTAACGTTTCAGTGCTCAGTTAATGCCTTGACTTTATTTAATTATCTATCGCAAAATATCCGACGTGACTGATTAAATGAAAATTAATTTGAAGCTAAGACTTCTCTTTTTACAGAATAAATAAAGTTCATAATTAAGTTTCAACGTGATAGCTTTAGCAATGTCTCTTGCGTAGTTGTGAGACGGAAAACATTCTAAGGTCAATGACACGCCTCCACAGCGCGCGCGTCGGTTGTGTTTCAAATGTTAATTGTTGAGTCCAACTGCAAGCAGCTCCGCGCTGTTGCCGGCTACTAGTCCAGTGCAACACGCGCTCGTGTATGCTCGTATGAAGTTTAACGTGTGTCACTCGCGCTGTGCTAAGATGAGAACACGTGGAAAACACACGTCTAGTGTTCTTTCTCCATCGTCGATCAGTGTATCGAAAACTTGGGTAGAAAATACCACCGTCTGTTTCGAGGATTTCACACGACAGTCCCTGCGACCTGCCATGCTGCTTACACACAGGTAAGTGAAGCCAACGTTTTACATATAGTCTGCAAAATGTTTTGCTGTGATCGCTGTCACTACCTGCACTTGCGTGTACACACGTGACTGCACACGTATTTTGTACACTTTATCACTCGCATTTTGTTTAGAACGTCTTAGGGTGTCTGCAAATTCACATCTCCCATCTCACATTGCGATTTCAAAGTTCACAGTTCAAGTTACTCACAGGTAAATACATTACAAGATTAAACAATGTCCATAAATTACATACATACATACATACATTTCTTAAGTTTGCTTACAGTCACAAAATTCTGTTAACATTTTCAGTCACGCCACGCCGGATTAGCGTATTGAATACCACTACTTGTGCATCAGGGCACGATTATTTCGGTTATTCTCTCTCCCTTTTACAAAGGTAAAATTTTTCTTAAAACAAATCATTTAAGCAGCTTGTTATTTCGTTTCTCTTCAAAATTTAGTGTCACTGTTTATGTAGAGCACAGATTGAACAAATTCTGTCTCTACTGGCCGCGCATACTCATGCATTTCTCTCCGGAAGATTCATGATTCATAAAGTTACTGGCTGCAAGTACTACTCGCGGAATGTATTATAATCTCTCAACATTGCTACTCGCGATACGCGATTAGAACAAAACTTTCGCTAACGAGATCCTCCCACAAATTTCGTTTCCACTTCAACCGTCTAAAGAGCACTCAGATGAGCCTGTCAAATTCTAATCCTCACTTTTTTTTAATGGGATAAGATGGGGAAGTGGAAGAGGAGAGGATCAAATATGAACATAAATACACTATATACATATACAAATTCTAGCACAACTACACTAGGATATTTTTGTGACCTTAGATGCATGACATGCGTCACGTGTGCCTTCAAGTGGCTATTCTTTAATCTAATATCAGATCTTAGTTTTATTATAATGTGAGTCATATCTGGTGACAGCTTTCTAGTTTCTCACGCTTCCTTCTGGGCGATTGTCGGGCCTGGCTGTGATATAGCTAATTACTTTAGTGCATCTTACATGTTTAAAGAAGAAACGTTTACCATCAGGAATACTTCAGACTTGTCAGTATGACGTATATGTTTCCATGTAGTGGCACTCTCGACTACATGACCTAACAGCTGTTGTAAAACAGAATAAAGTAAATGCTTTGTTGCTTAACTATTAAATCTTTATGAGGCTCACTGTTCGTAGATGATACTTTGAAACTGAGATTGAATCTCCTGAAAACTATCAAATACTACGTGATTCTGTCTGTTATTTACTGCTTTTGACAGTTCAAACACTTGGCTACACAAATCTGTTTAATTCTGAAGATCGAGCTAACAAAAGGTATAGTTCATGGCGGTGTTACAATAACGCACAGTTTACACGCAATAGGCTGTACTCTGTACACTTAAAGACTAACATTCCACCTTGAGGGCTGAAAAAGAAATTGCTTAACCTAATATTTCACATATATATATATATATATATATATATATATATATATATATATATATATATATATTCATTGGAGTTGGAAGCTGGCAATCTGCTACTTCCTTCCGTATCTCCTTTCACCAATAACGGCATTCCTCAATGCCAACAGCCTACTTGGACTGCTTACACCTATGACTAACTTAAAACTAACTGAGAATCTGTCCTCTCAAATGGAATGTGCTTTCTTTTTCGTACGCCATAATAAATCAAATCTTCAATTACCTCCATAGTTTTTCGCCACAGTGAAAGTACTTGTATTGGTGTGTTTGAATACCGAAGTGTTTCACAGGTTAAACCTTAGGCTAATGTTCCTTTGCTTGTTACTTTGCCTCGTTATACTTCTTGAGATCCTGGTGGTGATACAATCCTTTAATTCTGCCAGATGCTGGATCCGCTATTAGATAACATCCTGTATGTGGTTTTCTAATTACTACAAATGGTCCGTCGTACAATAGCCTCCATTTCCAATTTCCTTTCAACAACTTCGATGGCTTAAAATGTGTCCGTAAAAGTACCTTTTCATTAATATCATATGTAAGAGCCTTAGATACCTTCTTGTCATGACTTCCTTCGTAGATTCGCCTGTACAGCTAAGGATACCAATGCTTGCCTAAGTTTTGCATCTAAATCTAATTCTGGTTCTACAATTTTAGGTATGGGATCTAACCATTCATTTCTTTCCCGATGACTCGTCATTAATTCTGCAGGTGTAAATCCAGTTGAGAAGTGTGGAAGATTGTTGACAATCTGCTCGAATGAAGATACAAAGTCAATCCAACGGGTTTGTCGATTAGGTATGTAGGTTCGAACGAATCTATTGAACTCTTTGAAGATACGTTCGGTGGGATTAGATTGCGGTCTGAAACGAGATATAAGTATTTGTTTGATGCCATGTCTGGCAAGAAAATTGCGCCATTGTCTGCCAGTGAAATTCGATGCATTATCTGATAGAATGGCCTCCGGCTTGCCAAATCGAGGAAAATAGTCTTGTTCGATTCGACGGATGATCGGAAGTGCACTGGATGATCTCACTGCATAAAGTCTCACATGTTTTGTGAAAAGATCCATCAATGCGACTAGGTATTTCACCCCTCCCCTCCCGTGCGGCAGGGGGCCGGCGAGATCAAGGGCCAGAACTTGATTCGGTCTCTCAGTAATAATTGGATTCAGAGGAATTAGGTTCGAATGGTTGAAGGGTTTTGCCTTCTGGCAGATAAGACATGTACTTAACAACTTGTGGATTCGATGGTGCAAGTTTGGTACATAGCAATACGCAGAAATCTTTCGTTTGCATTTTTCAGGTCCATAATGACCCCAGGAAAGATGTGTGTACCAGATAAGGTGTTCAACGTATGCGTGTGGTATACACACACACCGCCTACCAGAGAGGAGAGAAGTTTGATGGAATAAAACATCGTGGCGTAGTTTATAAAATTTGGACAAGTGGTCATCGGGTTTTGTTAGAAGAAGTTGTTTGACCTTACGCCATTTGGGATCTGTTTCTTGGAGTATACGCATCTGCTTGCAGAGCTGAAGGAAATACTTTCTATGTAGTGGGTCTTTCATTAGAAGAATTCGGTAGTTAGACATCTGCTCGATAAGTTCACTGGGCTCGGGAAGTCCTTGAGGAATGCGTGATAAAGCATCCGCGATAATGTTGTTTTTACCGTTGATGTATACTATGTCGAAATCATACTCTTGCAAGAAGAGACTCCATCGTGTAAGACGAGGACGAAGAAGTTTACACGAGAGCAAGAAACTAAGAGCTTGGTGATCAGAAAAGACCTTAATTTTCCGACCATGGATGTAGTAATTGAACCTTTTAAAGGACCATACAACGGCCAGAGCCTCCAACTCTGTCACCGAGTATGACCTCTCACATTCTGTGAGAACCCTACTTGCAAAGCTGATAACTCTTATCTCTTCTTTTCCATCAATTACTTCTATTTGAAACAAACAAGAACCAAGCCCCTGAAATGAAGCATCTGACGAAATAAAGAATTCTTTATCCATGTCTGGATGGAACAAAATATTGCTGTTAATAAGTGCTTGTTTAATGCGATCAAAATCTGCCTGACACTCTGGCGTCCAATGCCAGTGAGTATTTTTCTTTAGAAGATCATGCAATGCCTGACTGTTCATCGACTGGTTCGAAATAAACTTTCTGAAAAAGGAAGTCATTCCGAGGAAGCCTTTCAACTGGCGTTTGGAAGAGGGCACGGAAAAGTTTTTAATAGCTGTTAGTTTGTCTGGATCTGGGGTAATTCCCTGTGATGATACAAGATGTCCTAAAACTTTAATCTCGCTTTTACCAAATTTAGACTTATGTAGATTAGCTGTGACTCCATAGTCAACAAACCTCTGGAAAACTTTGCTTATTATGTCTAAATGTTCTTCCCAAGATTTCGTAGCAATCAGTAAGTCATAAACATACACTGTTACTCGATCCAACAGTTGAGGTCCTAATACATGATCAAGTGCAGCTATGAATACGCCTGAACTCACATTCAAACCAAATCGAACTACTTTAAATTGGTATGATCTACCTGCAAATATAAACGCTGTATATTTTCGAGACTGTGATGTCATCTTGACCTGCCAGTAGCTCGATCTCAAGTTTACCGATGTGAGGAATTGTACTCCATGAAACCTTTGTAATTGTTCATCCATAGCCTCAGGTCGAGTTCTTACTGGAATAATTATTTTATTTATGTTTATTGCATCCAAAACTATACGTACACTACCATCCTGCTTCAAAACTGGCAATAACGCACTACTGTAAGGTGAGTCTGACGGTTCAATGATCTCCTACTTAAGCATTTTACTTATTTCATTTTTCAGAGCCTCTCGCCTTGCATACGGGACAGGTACGATGTCTTGCAAAAAGTAGAATGGGTAGCGACCTTCGTGTCATATTTGTAGTCACGTATTAGTCCAGGTTTCGAAGAAAAGACATGAAGATACCTCATAAGTAAGTGCAGTAAATCTTGCCTTTGTATGTAATCAAGTTCACTTGATTCACTTACTTAATTCAAAATCTCTTCTCTAGTCGGAAGTCCGTCATCAGTATCAAAATCCGTCCAACTGTTACCGTGTCTTGTCGTATGTGCTTGGTTCAAAAACATTCGCTGTACCAGTCTGCGTAACTTAACTTTGTGCTCAGTGTTGACTCTTTTGACCTTGCCGCGCAACAATTGCAGCGTTACCCCCTGTTCACCTACTCGGATTGTACAGATACCCTTTTCTATATCAATCACTGCCTTATTCTTCCTCAGGAACTCCATTCCTAATAAGCATGACACTGACAAATTCTTAACTACTAGAAATGCACACATGAAAGAAGTAGAATTAATCCTTATCGGTACCTGAGCTTGCAAATTTACTCGCTGTGATAAAGATCCTACCGCTCCTGTTACTGAACAACCTTATACTGGTAACGTTAAAATTTTCATCCCTGTAAAAACTTTCTTAAACATACTTAGTGATAAAGCATTTACGTTTGCACCAGTATCAATAATAGCATCTATTGGTGTATTATCTATGTAAATTTTAGTCATTGCTTGTACTTCGTTTTCCCATACGTCATTCAAGTCTGTCTCAATATTTTCCTGCAACAAATCGTCTCTCAAGTCAGTGTCGCGATCATAACGTATTACGTAAAGTCGTTCAAGGTCGAGTTGGCCCCCATTATGTGCCGCAGCATCCCAAAGGAGGCGAAAAGGTGCTGCCTTTAGTTTTCCGCTTTCTTGTGATGCGACTGATTTGATTCTTCTGTCACATCACTTGACCATTCTCGCTGGTTTTTTACCCATTGTGTGTGTTGATTTGTATCAAACCCTTGTTGGTACTGCACTTGGTTACCAGGCTGAAAAATCGGTACATTACTTGCCTGCGAAAAATATACCGGTGGATTGTATTGTTTTCTTGGTTTATTGTTATTGTATCTAAAGTCCTGTTGTGGTGGTGTGTACTGTTGTTGTTGCATGAATGGTTGTTGCTGAGGCGTGTATTGCTGTTGTTGCTGGTGTTGTGGCTGCCCATAGGGTTGTGGTGGAGGTAGCTGACCTCCGCGATTTTGATCGTTGCAACGTTTACCCTTGTATTTGTTCCCATTCTGGTAAAAGTTACTACCGTTGTTGTCTGATTGGTATGGGGCATTCCCGTAATACTGTTGTTGCGTGTTGTATATTGGATTGCACCATTGGTTGCCGTAATGCTTGTTTTTGTGTTTATCATTACGGTACCATTGTTTCGGCCTCTATTGCGGTTATTGTAGTGTTTGTTTGCGTATTGTGTTTCGTGTGAACCATTTCCATTACTACCGTTTCCATTCGAATACGTGCCTGCGTTGTTGTTCTTACGGTTAGCATTCGCACGCGCGTCTTCGTGTATAAATAAGATCGAGCTAATCAAGGACGGATAAAAATGCGTCCTGATCTTCCTCTGACACGTTCACTAATTTTTCGCGTATGGAAATGGGTAGTTTTGACTTAAGAATCATAATAACATTTTTTGTTTTTATGGGAGTGTCCCAATATTGTATCTTTCTCAAGTACTTTTCAAAGTACCGGCGAAGTCCGCCACTGTTCGAATGGAAAGGTTCGGCGTTGTAGACCTCGTTGCGTAGGCGTTGCTGAACACCTGCGCTCCAAAATTTGCTTAAAAAGTTCTTCTCAAACTCGCTAAATGTTTTGCACTTATCAACCATCTCGGTTCCCCATATAGCACTTTCTCCTTGTATGTATCCGGTAATGAATTGTATTCTCTGTTTGTCATTCCAGGCACCTAGAAAGACTCCTGAACAGTTCTTTAGGAAAACGACTGGATCAATATTTCGCTTTTCCGGTTGGAATGGTTGAAAAACTCTGTGTTTCAATACACTCTCCTCTTTCATGAGGGTTGTGAGTGTCAATTGTTCAGTGTTGTTGTGTGAATCGTTAAATTCATTTTTCGGTCGCGGAATGTTCTGTGGTGTGTTGTGTTGTTGTGCTGTCTGGTACTGATGTTTATCTGGCTCAGAAGGTAGTGAGTGTTTCCCGTCACTCTGGTTATCATACTGTAGTGTTTGAATTTGCTGTTTCAGGTCGGATATCTGATCTGTTACTTGCTTCCGCCATTCCGGCAAATCCTGGGTAAACACTCGTCTAATTTGGCCTAGTTCAGAACAAACAGTGTCTCCTGAACTGCCGGGTGCAGATAATATGTCTGAGGTTGCGGATTTAACATCTTTCAAGTCACGTGTAACCTTCTCCTCAACAAGCTTCTCTTGTACATCAATCCATTCTTTGTAATGTTCGGTAAGTCCTTTAGTGTGCGAAGCAACACTACTGTTAACTCTTTCCTCAATAGTTCGGTCCGAAATGTCATTCGCCATTGCACTTACTTTTGATTCTACAGTGGCTACCGCTGTCGCTAACTCGTCTACCTGTCGTGCAACTGTTTTATACGCAAGTTTTACCGAATCGGTTTCTTTGCGACACGCTTCGAATTGAGTTGTGAGATTCTGATCAATGTTATCAATTTTGTTATTCAGAGTGCTTATCTGTGTTGTCAAAGTGGTTACTTGCGCCGTGACGTCACCCTTAACCGAATCTATCTGTGCTGTGAGAGAGCCTACTTTCGCATCAATGGTGGTATTTACGTCATTCCTAACTGAGTCAATCTGTGTTGTCATATCCGTTTTCAACTCTGATACAAACTTGTCTCTGTCTTTCTCACGTTGTTCGTGATCACGTTCGCGCTGTTCCCTCTCCTGTCTGTCTAGTATCAATTCCTGTAACATTTTGACAATGTCAACTGATACCGTTACCGGGGAGGTGGGTGTTTCCTGCTGAGTGTCGTCCACGTTAGCTACCTCAGACTGTCGTCTGTCCTGGCCGTCGTTCCGCGTGAGCGGACTCGGTAATGTTTGTTAACAGTGCCGTCGCTTTCGTCTGCAGAGTTCGAGCTCGATTGTCCGTCCGCCATAATGAAATTCAACTATTGCCAACTTAAAATGGGTACTGCCAACTGAAATTCTGATTGTCAATTATTCTTACCGCGCAAGTTAAAGTCGCGGCGCGCGTTCGTCAAATGTCTAATGTTACGTGGGTAATAACTGACACACGTCTGTAGCAAAAAGACAAGATGGAGTCAACGCCGTTGTAACAATTGATTGCCAACGCTGTTACACAGAAAAGACTGAAATGGCATCCATCTGAAACTTCCACGAGAATACTAACTACAGTATAAAACAAATAGTCCAAGCAAAAGGTTACAGAAAATGTTCAAATATTTACGTAGAAAAAAAAGTGTTTTTTTTTACGTTAAGCTACAGAAAGGATAGAGTGAGGTCGAATTTGAAGGTCAAATGAGCTACTCTTTACACAGAACTATGGCAAACGAAAATTTGGTACTCACTCGGCGTTGTCTTCAAAACTGCAAATCTGCGTCTTATTAAATCCCAAGATATTTGTGTAAATACCGCGTCCTTCAATATTGCGTATATTTATTGCTCATCCGTAATTTTATGCAGCACTGGGTTCCAAAGAGCGGTACATGAAATAAGACAACCATATATTAGTACCGTGACACTTTCAATATTTTAGTCAAGTCCCTGTTCGGGCGCCAGATCTGGTATGATTTTTTTTACGTTATTTAATTGAAAGCTTTGTTGCTTTGGTAAAAGTAAAATTGGTTCTTTTTGTTGTGACAGAATAAATTACTATTAATCGCACCAGATTTGTCGGAGAACAGCAGCAACATGTGTAATTGATCCAGCTTTAAGAAATTCAATTACCTTTTAGCGGAAAATTCGTGCGGTACTCTCCGACGCTAGAAAAGTCGTGGTGTTCCGTTCGGAGCAGGAGGAGGCTGTCTTTTCTCATTTGCGATTTGGAAATTACTAGAAAATGAACAGAAATTTTTTTCGGAGGAAGATCGCGCGGAGAAAGCAGACGGAAGTTACATGATAGAAACCTAAGGGACCAAATAATTGGATTTGTACGAACATATAAACGGAACTGAAAGAACTTGGAATAAATACTATAACGATGTCGTCACGACAGCCTCCTGTTCCGACAGAACACACGCTGGATCATAAGCTGCATAAATCTTTTAAACAGAAAAGATTATCACAAGTATAATTAATGAAAATAAGGTTGAGAGATTTTCTTTGAAATTAAATAAACTTCAAGGCTTCAAGTATTATATTATGAAACGGAATCTTTTAACATGGCCACCCATTGTGGCGGCGGAGCGAATTTTCATGATACACATTCTCGCTTGTTTGTGGCTACATATATTTTTAATCACTTAAACTCTTAAAGTTACAATAAAATGATTATATCAGTATGGAGCACAATACTTTTGCGTCCGACTCGCAACACATTCACAGAACAGCTAGAGAGCGGCGCGGCTCCCTGCAGAAGTAAAAATTGGCAATTGTTATTATTTGAAACATAGGTGCGTCGTTTTTTTACTGATCGATAGCAGCGTACAATAGTTTATAGCTATCGTGATATTGTGCGCTTTTCAGGAGCGCGGCAAAGATATCTGGCTACAACATTCATTGGTATATGTTAAAAGTTCGCACATACTGACGCGATTACAAAAAAAAAACTTTTACATGTTAAAAATCGCAGTGATAAAGGCTGTAATGTCACAATGGGCAGCTGTACATGTACATGCTACCCAAGCTCTGTTTGACTCAATGCCCAGGCGTATCAAGGCCGATATTACGGCCAGAGGTTGTTGTTCTGGGTACTGATTTCTCAGGATCTATGCACCCAAACTGCGTGAGAATGTAATCACTTGACAGTTCTAGTATAATATATTTGTCCAGTGAATACCCGTGTATCATCTGCGTTTCTTCTTGGTGTAGCAATTTTAATGGCCAATAGTGTAAATATCCTTCATACCCATAGATTGATATACACTTACATTTATTCAGCTCGAACTTCAATGACAAATAAAGAGATACTACTAGCAAAAGATAAAATAACATAACTTTTTACATTTTAGTCAGTGCCTTTACGTTCACCATAATTACAACTTCTGGAAATGTCGGTACGTAAAATGTAATCTTTGAACATATAGAAAAGTCATAGCTCCTCTTGTAAGTAAATTATCACAACAAAAATTTGGGATAAAACATAATGAAACATTTCATCGCCAATCATGCATGCTTGTCACCTTCGTACGCCAGAAGCATTCAACAGCAATTGGGGGTGGACGTTATCTCTCAGCAAATTATTTTCATGTTACCTTTAAGAAAGAAAGACAGAACGTAAGATAGGAAATAGAAAACATATTATTTAATGGATGAATTGTTAATAAAATTTTGCAAATACAGTAACATCTTGCAAAATGCTCAGGGTAATTGTTTCATTGATAAGTATCGGCCCCGGATATACGGTAATTCCGAACCAGGGCAAAAACTTGACAATGGCGCCCCCCCTCCCCCCACCTCAGGTTGTTTCAGATATGACGTCAAAACCTGAAACAAAAAATTGACTTATGAAACATATGTTCATTCTGTAGCGCACATCTTTCTGAAGAGTTCAATGCACAAGACATACATGTTTGAAGAAATGTAAGACTTGTTATTTGGTCTTAAGTGTGTCAAAGTGCAGTTCCACACCTCTACACACAGCATTCTTGTATAGCAGGTCACTACTTCGCCCTGTGGGATTCAAACGTGTATATTTAGTAATAGACGTCACCAAATCTATATTCAGGACAGTGGAAATTAAAATGTCCAGTAGTGACTCTTTCTCTCAGTCGTCCGGTTTGACTCCTACCTTCCCCCTAATAAAAAAGCTCACAGTTAATAATTGGGGTGGGGGGGTGGGGTTGTTTGTGACAGGGAGAAAAGAACTGTTCAGAAATTTGCACTTTTTATTGCCTTTTAGCTAATAACTTTTCTTTTGCGTGACATAAAAGTAGCTATTGGAAACGTAACACCAATAAAGCCAAGAGACAAGCAAGACAGTACACATTTCTACAAACCTTCTGTCCCAGCAGTTTATTCTCTCTAGTCTTGCTACAGCGTTACATGGCGCAATTTCTTTCAGCGAAACAGTCTAGTACCTCATGAAAGTTCGTTTGACTACATGAAAAATAAAAATTTCGTTGTCTAATACTGAAAAAGCTGGCAGTACAAATAGTATCCAAGATTTGATTACGTCAATTTTGTCACTGTCTCTCATATAAAAGGAAACACATATTTCCAATAATTCAGCAACTGTAGGACATGCCAAATAAGCGAGACCGTTTTAGCACAAATGGTCAGTTTTACGTACCTCATTGACATAAACAAGACGACAGAATATAATCCACGAAATACCAAATTCAAATGCCTATTGGGCTTACTGCAAGTAAAATGTTTTGTTAGGAAATAGTTCCACTTTTCATTCATACCCTCCGGTTTCTCAAACAGGAGATCGAAAAGTAGTAGCACCAAATTTTTATATAAATTTGCAGTAGTCATATTCTTCTATATAATTTCGTGTACTGCTCTGTTTCTTTTCCTTCCTCTTTCTTACAAACAATCTTGTCATCACTAATTGCGTAAATATTCCTGTCTCTGTCAAAACGTTTTATCCGGTGAACTTCACTAAACCTGCCAGAATAGCCGGTTTAGTTACGACACGTTTATTGTCCGGTTAGGCGTTATTACATGTTTGTACAACGCGTTTTCCTCGCTGTTCCGAGAATAGAACTTAAGCGGCTGCTATCCAGGGACTGTACAACTGGCTCTTAGTAATTAGCGTTCTGGCTAACATTTCTTGACAAAATTTAATCTTCTTGCATACACAGAGAGGTTAAAAAGTAATCTTGCTTACCTGTTATTCCTATTACTTTTTTTCCCTCCTGGTAGTGATAATCTATGGATTTCGCTAATAATTATAACAACGTTGGTCATTCGCACACCAAATCAACCACATAAACAAACAGCGATTGGCACGCACCATTCCGGATTTATTTGCCTCAGCTCGTATGGAACCGTCACCTTCTATCAGCTTGAAAGTTTTTTTATTTCTAGATGCGACGGGGATTCCCCTGGAAGGGACGTCACGTACTTTATGCACGCAATAAAAAAACAAATAATGATTCGTTCAGAAATCAAATAGAAATGTGTTCAAAAGTATTCAAAAACAAACAGGGCTGCTTTTTAAAATGTAATGAATAATCGATAGATAAACATGCGCTGCACATTATGAACTTTGTGAAACAAGTTTTCTTCAGTGATTAGGCTTTGGCGCCCCTGAAACGGCCGCCCTGGATAGACACCCCGATTTTTCACCCCATAGATCTGTGTCCGATAAGTATACGAATAAAAGAGAATTATGTTTTATGTTTCAGTACTTGATGAGGACTCAACAGTTATTCTAATATTCTTGGCTCATTTCTCGTTTTGATGTTCCTGTCCCAAACTGGGAAAAAGAAGGAAAGGAGAAAAAGACCAACGAAGCGAGGAACTTGAACATGTATTCTATACATTTAGTTCAATTTCGAAATTGGGTATTAAGTAATGTGTTCATGAATCACTCTCATGCTTGTTACATGCACAGAGTGTCATAAATTATACAGCTTACACTATTTACACACATGTAAAAGTCCGTGCATAGAGTGTACAGAATTGTTTCATCACAGATAATTTCCAGAGGAAGAGAAATCTCTTTTTTTGTTTAACGTCCATGTTGTTTTTGCGGGAGTTTAATTCTCGATAAACATTTTGTACATAATAAGGAAATGAAATCCTCGAGGACTGAACCATGGTTGTTGCGTCGTTGTGCCATAAAGAGTGGCTAATACGGGCGTCGAGATTTTCCAGGCTACAACAGGTCGGTGGCGTCTCGACAGCTGGGGCGCTGCGTCGTAACAAGCACAGCCGCCACGGAAGACAGCTGCCAGCCGAAGCACAGGTCGGCTGGCGTGTTATTCTTCTATCAGCTCGACACGGCGAACATGGGACATTTACAGGGGCAGTAACTGCTTTTCATTAAGACGTGGCACGCAGTGCTGCCAGTGATAAATTTCCCTGTACAAATATATAATAATTTATACACTCACTCACTCACTCACTCACTCACACAGACACACACACACACACACACACACACACACACACACACACACATACGCACTATACATGTGGGACCCGAATCCATTCGGCATACAGTTTTTCACTGGCTGTAAGTTGCTAATACTGTCAGTTGAACAGTTGAACACGTAACCTGTTTAAAAATAGGATTGTCTTGTTCAGATATTCTCTTGGGGAATGCCTTTCCGAGATTTATGTGTGAAATACTCCTCTGTGATACATACAAGGGGAGACTGAGTAGATAATTAAATCACTGAATACTAAGGACTCTCATGGACACGATGGAGTGCCTTGCACAGTATTTAAGTACTGTGCTGCACAGTTAGCCTGGGTAACTCTAAGATGTTCCTGTTTCCTGATGATAATAGCTTGTTATTAAGGGATGTTGGGCCACACTGCCTCAGTTTCAAATATTGTAGGTCATGACTTGAGATCACGACTTGTAGAAAATACTAGTAAAATAACGCTAAATCACACTAAGACTCACTTTTTGCAGTTTATAACACACAATTCAACAAAGCTCGACGTTTTAATTTCACAGAATGGCATATGATTAGTGTAACTGAACAGTTCAAATTTCAAGGTGTTCAGGTGCGTAATAAACTGTCGTGGAAAGCCCACATTCAGGATCTTGTTCAAAGACTTAATACTGCCACTTTTACTATTCCAACGGTATTTAAAGTAAGTGATGGATCGACACGAAAATTAGCCTACTTTGCTTATTATTATTCCCTTATGTCGTATGACGTTATACACTCCTGGAAATTGAAATAAGAACACCGTGAATTCATTGTCCCACGAAGGGGAAACTTTATTGACACATTCCTGGGGTCAGATATATCACATGATCACACTGACAGAACCACAGGATCATAGACACAGGCAACAGAGCATGCACAATGTCGGCACTAGTACAGTGTATATCCACCTTTCGCAGCAATGCAGGCTGCTATTCTCCCTTTGAGACGATCGTAGAGATGCTGGATGTAGTCCTGTGGAACGGCTTGCCATGCCATTTCCACCTGGCGCCTCAGTTGGACCAGCGTTCGTGCTGGACGTGCAGACCGCGTGAGACGACGCTTCATCCAGTCCCAAACATGCTCAATGGGGGACAGATCCGGAGATCTTGCTGGCCAGGGTAGTTGACTTACACCTTCTAGAGCACGTTGGGTGGCACGGGATACATGCGGACGTCCATTGTCCTGGTGGAACAGCAAGTTCCCTTGCCGGTCTAGGAATGGTAGAACGATGGGTTCGATGACGGTTTGGATGTACCGTGCACTATTCAGTGTCCCCTCGACGATCACCAGAGGTGTACGGCCAGTGTAGGAGATCGCTCCCCACACCATGATGCCGGGTGTTGGCCCTGTGTGCCTCGGGCGTATGCAGTCCTGATTGTGGCGCTCACCTGCACGGCGCCAAACACGCATACGACCATCATTGGCACCAAGGCAGAAGCGACTCTCATCGCTGAAGACGAGACGTCTCCATTCGTCCCTCCATTCACGCCTGTCGCGACACCACTGGAGGCGGGCTGCACGATGTTGGGGCGTGAGCGGAAGACGGCCTAACGGTGTGCGGGACCGTAGCCCAGCTTCATGGAGACGGTTGCGAATGGTACTCGCCGATACCCCAGGAGCAACAGTGTCCCTAATTTGCTGGGAAGTGGCGGTGCGGTCCCCTACGGCACTGCGTAGGATCCTACGGTCTTGGCGTGCATCCGTGAGTCGCTGCGGTCCGGTCCCAGGTCGACGGGCACGTGCACCTTCCGCCGATCACTGGCAACAACATCGATGTACTGTGGAGACCTCACGCCCCACGTGTTGAGCAATTCGGCGGTACGTCCACCCGGCCTCCCGCATGCCCACTTACGCCCTCGCTCAAAGTCCGTCCACTGCACATACGGTTCACGTTCACGCTGTCGCGGCATGCTACCAGTGTTAAAGACTGCGATGGAGCTCCGTATGCCACGGCAAACTGGCTGACACTGACGGTGGCGGAGCACAAATGCTGCGCAGCTAGCGCCATTCGACGGCCAACACCTTGGTTCCTGGTGTGTCCGCTGTGCCGTGCGTGTGATCATTGCTTGTACAGCCCTCTCGCAGTGTCCGGCGCAAGTATGGTGGGTCTGACACACCGTTGTCAATGTGTTCTTTTTTCCATTTCCAGGAGTGTATTTTGGGATAACTCTTCCCATTCTAAAAGGATATTTCTGGCTCAGCAAAGGCCGGTCCAGGCAATAACTGGTGTAAGTTCGCAAACTTCTTGTCGACCCTTGTTCTCTAGTCTGAGTATTTTGACCTTGTTCTTATCAGACGTGTCTTGTCAACAATATCAGCTTATTTCCGAGAATAAGCAGCTTTCGCTCAGTTAAAAGCTGTTCAAATGTGTGATAATTCCTGTGGGACCAAATTGCTGAGGTCACTGATCCCTAGATATACACACTACTTAAACTAACTTACGCCAAGGACAGCACACACACCAATGCCCGAGGGAGGACTCGAATCTCCATTGGGAGGGGTATCGCAATTCGTGACATGCACAGCACACTCATTTAATACTCGGCAGAGATCCAACCAGCATTTGGATGGGACTTCCTTAACCCTTGTGCAGAAAGGTATGCAGTGTACTACTGTATCCATTTTTAATAAGCTACCAGAAGAATTCAAATATTTTCGCAGTAATTCATTTGCTTTCAAGTCGAAACTGAAGAGTTTCCTCATGTGTTACTCCTTCTATTCTGTTGAATAGTTCCTTGAAAAATTAAGCTGATACATATGTTGTATTATTGATTGCGTTTACTTAAACTTATGGCCTGAGGATTTTTGGGTTCATAAACAGTTTATTTTCATGTGTCGTAACCTTTATGTTGTAATTTCATGTACTGACACGTTTCATGACCTTGGAGATTTTCTTCTCAATTTGGTCCTACGGAACTGGGCGTGTAAATAAATAAATAAATAATATGTAACACATGAAACATTTCGTTGCTTAACATTGCTTTGAAGTCACGAGTTCATCACTTGCAACATGTAAATGTCAGTGTAGTGCAACTGTGTGTGATTCGCATTTAATGCAATTACATGCAGTTTAGTTTATAAGATATACGTCGACAGTTGGTTTCTACGTTGCATTATTGACACCCACTATTTGGCCAGGAAATTTGGTGTAGTCTGTACCTTGCACCGAACCAACGAATTCTGGCAATTGCAGGTGTTTATTACCAACTGCAGGATATACAAAAGGTGGCTAATCTCCTGTGATTCATCATTCATTATCTTCCAGTTTTTCAGAGATGAGTACACCGGCACTGTGCACTTTTGAATGTATTTTCTAATCATCTGCTTACGTGCTCCACATAGAATCTTCGCTCGTATGAGTACCCCACATACTGCTTTGTTACAAGTCGGACACTAGTAACTATACACAGGAACATATCCAAAGTCTTTTTCTTTGGCAGTCCCACAGATTGTAAAACTTTATTTTCAGTACTTTTGCAGACGAATATTTACAATAGTTGTTTCGTATTACACAGAATGCAGTGTTGGGCTTAATTGTCTTGTGGAACTGAATGGCCTGATATATAGGGCAATGCAGATATAAATGCCAATACTTGGGTACCATTGTTTAATACCCACACGCCACAAATCGTCACTTAGGTGAGCACAGATCGTAATGACAAACAACCAAAATAAAGCCAAAAAAAAAACCACGGTAACTAAAATACAGGAAACAGAGTGAAACACTCATTGTCAAAATCCATATCCCACATTTCTTTGAGTGCTATGTGACTGTGTTACTAACATACTATGAATTGAAAACTTAGTTATGTGAGTGATGGTAAAATCTTTTGCTTCTCTTATCCTTAATGCGAAAGATTATATGGGATTCGTTACTTCATGTTTAACAATATATTAAAATAATTCTTTTCAGTAGAGGAATCAGGCATTAAACTACTATCATTGGTTTCTCATTTTTCCAGTATTACACGTCGCAAGGATAAAGAGATTTCCATGTATTGCATAAGTCCCACTTTCAAGAGAGAAGATACATAATTTGTGATATATATACTATTTACAAATAATTTCTTCATGCTGGACAGGCTGTCTACCTTTTAAACAAATGATCGCAACTTAAAAGGTACAAGATCAATTAGGGATTTAACTAATCTAACATATTTAAACAGTAAACATGCTTGGGGTACTAAATCCACATAGACTGTAAAACATGCAACTACAATAAATAAACACAACTAATAATATTTACAAATAAGACATCATGCACTTCATTGCACACATTTACTTAAAACTCTCTGGTGAGATAATGCTTTAATAGTGTTAGAATCTACAGTAGTTAGTTTATGACATACGATTCTTCACATGGTACTCTTACAATCTTATAAGGGCCAGTATTTAGCAACTGCAAATTATAAATTTTCTTTTGTGGAAGTGCGGGCTTGAGGTGAATTCTCGACAGTATTTTTTCACTAACCTTGACGTTCTTAATATTTCGCATTTTTTCTCTCCATACTTTGACTTCGTAAAACGTGTGTTAGCTGTTGAGATAGTGAGGGCATCGAGTAACTTTCCTACCCTTCATATGTGACATCCTTGATGCTGCACTAGTGGGTTTATCCATTCATTCTTCTATTTGACTTCTAACATGAATTCAGCTGCAGCGTGAAGCGTGGATGACTGGGGCAAATTAATCACTGTTTGTTCAAAAGGGGCTACGCATCCCACCCTTCCAATCTATTGCTGGGGAGTGTACGCCATAACGAGTCAGTTGAACCCCATAAAAACTCTTTTAATTGGATTTGATTCAAAAGAAATTGCAAAATCTGTTGTTCTTGAATAAAGGATTTCGAAGCTTTAAATATAAAATTCGGGGCTGGACAGCAGAGCATGTGGTTTGCCAAAGCTCAGGAAGTAGACTTCCCTCATTCTTTTGATAGTTAGGCTGCAGTAGCAATATTGTGACATAGAGTATAAGATATTTAGAAAGCAAATCATACATCGCTGCAATGTATTTAGGATCTCCACGACCCTAAGGCAGTGGTCACACTATGTCAAGGGAAACGATTTCTCTAGGATTAGAAGTAAAAATCAGATGCAATGATACCTTATTGAATGTGTTCCTGGGTTTGCCTTCTAACAGACAATGCAAGTACATAAGAGCTGGTTTATCGAACAATGCAGATTATGAGCGTAACAGTGGAGTGTAATCTTCTTCTGACACTTTTCTACACCAAAGTGCCTCATACAAGATGCATGTGAAATATGAGGTGTCGTGGTACACAAAAGGAATGCATACACACTGGTCATTTGAATTGGGTCTTTCTCTGTGGAATAGACCATTGTCATGTATCTTGTAATATTGAGTGCTATTAATCATTTAACTTTGGTCCAATGAGGTTCAGCATCTTGTGAAACTCTCCTATCTGATAGTGAGCGTAACAGTGGAGTGTAATCTTCTGACACTTTTCTATACCAAAGTGTCTCATACAAGATGCATGTGAAATATGAGGTGTCGTGGTACACAAAAGGAATGCATACACACTGGTCATTTGAATTGGGTCTTTTTCTATGGAATAGACCATTGTCATGTATCTTGTAATATTGAGTGCTATTAATTATTTAACTTTGGTCCAATGAGGTTCAGCATCTTGTGAAACTCTCCTATCTGAGCACATCTCTAGGTAATACTATCAATATAACGGATCCAACATTAACAATATTTTAAATTCTGATATTTGTTCAACCAGAATGGAAAGCTCAGGTATCCTTTCAGAGCATCCGCAATTATACTGTCTTTGCCTTCGACAAGAACAATTTCGTAATTATATTCCTGTAAAAATAGTTACTATCGAACATGTGTTTTGTGCAGCACTTTACATGTGAGAAACAAACTCAGTGCTTGATGGTTCGAATAAAATTGGAAGTGTTGACCATAAATGTAGAAATTGTATTTCTTAAAAGAGCAAGCCACAGCCAAGATATCTAATCCAGTTGCAGAATCTGATCTTTTGCACTTAGTGAGAATTCGAATAGCAAGCTGATTATTCTTACTTGTTACTTACCATGCTTCTCTATTATCTGGAGTAGACTTGTTCCCAATCAAGATGAGCCAGAGGGTATGCAGAAAATGTTTTTGCATGTCAAGACTTTTGAACTAGCTAAAGCTTATTTTATTTTGTTAAAATCTTCCTGGCACTTATTAGAGCAGAAACAATTTACATTCTTCTCTAAGTGATTCAGCAATTGAGAACAATTCAGAAACTGATTAGGAACGAAATCTCTGAAAAAGGAAGCAATTAACAGAAATGCTTCAGTTTTTTTCTCATCAGTGGGGGGGATAATTAGAATAGCTTTTAACTTTTGGGATCTGGTACTATTCCTTGGGGCTACACAATATGATCTAAAAATTTGACCTTGTCCCTTGTAAGCTTTTACTTTCCTAAGTTAGCTGTGACTTCTCTGTTCGAGAACTTCTTTAGCACTTCTTCGAGCAGTTTAAGATGTTACACCAAAGGTACAGTTGCTGCCAGCAGGTCATCCACATAGAGTGTAACTTAAACTAATAGTTTCAGTCCTAGTACAGTGTCTATGGCTGTTAAGAAAACCCCAGCGTTCACATTCAGCCTTAAAGGCAATAAAGATGATATACTTTCGTAATATCTCCGTTAAGGTTACCTCCTGGTAGTAGTTGTGGAGATCTATCACTGATAGATATCGTACAACGTAGAGTTCTTGGATGTGTTCCTTTGGTATTTCTGGTCGGGCTCTTACAGGAACTACGATTTTATTGATAGATCTTGCATCTGAAATGAGGTGGTTGCCTGCACCAGACTTTAATATGGCTACCAATGGACAACTGTAAGTGTACAAAAATGTTTCTAGTGTGACCCACGGCAAGATCTTTTGAATTTCATGTTTTATAGCCTCCTCTCTATCCCACGGGACAGAATAGGATTTGTGGCAGTATTTCTTATGGTGGACCACATTCGTATGATGCTGATATCCATTAATCACTACAGATTTACTGGAGAAAACTTCAACATAGGACACCATCAGGTTTACTAATTCCAGCTTCCAATCCTCAGACAAACATTCTCATTCTTGGGCTTCCTTATGCATGCGTTGCAGTGTGCCAGATATCCTTTACCCAGTTTGACAAAACAGGGGCGGTATTGACATGATCATAGTAATGACTTGTGTACGACATCAAAACATACTTTCTATCATCTTTATACATTGTGGTAAACTTTTCTGCAGTATGATTCTTAGTATTTATTCTTGACAAAATTTGCCATTACAAGCCTTATTTTAATTATGTTTAATGCACACTCTTTACCACTGACTATCAAATGGTACTGGCCACTTGGTAGGTTTACCCTAGCTTTCCTTGCAAAAATTGCATACCCAATAGGCAACTGACTCTTAACCCATTCATCACAAGCAACATGCAATTAATGGCTCCATCCGCAAAACTAGCTTCAAACTGCTATAGCTTATCTACCCTCTGGCACCTGGCACCAATAGCGCCTGACATGAAACAATTCTGTCCTGGTGCAGTAGGTCTTGTTCTTTAGTATCCATGGATCATTTCTTATACCAATTAATGTGTAATTGTATTTATAATCTGACTGTTACACATATCTGCTAGTTACATAATGATAATGCATATATATATATATATATATATATATATATATATATATATATATATATATATATATATATATATATATATATATGTATTAAAAGCACATTACAAATGGCACCTTTGACAATATATATATCGTTTTTCTGCAATTCCTTGGTCTTTATTGAGCATTGACAGGAAAGCAGATAAAAAGTAGAGCACAGCAGCATTATCGTTTTTACATGAAATATTATTTTGTACATGTTGTCTGTTGGAAGTGATTCGGTATATAGTTTTAAATTCGTCCCAGTTTCCCTTTGAAATATGTACTGAAACACTATTTTATTTTTATATTTCAAGATATTCTTTAACATGTTCAGGACAAATACTGATAACATTGCTTTTTATTTTTCTTTTGAAAAGAGACATACTTTCTATCATCTTTATACACTGTAGTAAACTGTTTTACAGTATATGTCTAGCATTGATATGTCTTTTGTCTGTTAATTTTAGCCTACTTCCTTCTATATGATATTCATTTTTTTTCTTGTATTACATTCACTATATTCTCCATTTTGCAATGCAGTGCTGTTAGTTTTTGACGCTAATGTTAAAATCTTTAGCTCCCTGATTTTATTTTAGCTGGATTCATTAGGTATTACTTTGGTGATGCATCGTATAGATCTTTTTTGTAATCTTAATATGCTTTGTGTGTGCACAATCACAGCATTTCCCCAAACGAGGGTGCTATATGAGAGGTACGAATGGACTAGTCCATAGTACATTGTTTGTAGAGTGTGTCAGTTTACTGAAATTTGATATTATTATCATCAGCAATATGCTTCAACCTAATTTGCTGCAAATGTTATTTTTGTAACTCTCCCATGTCACATAACTATCCGCTGTCACACATAGAAATTTGTTGATGTCTTTCTCCTTAGTTCTAGGTCTCCAAGCCTGAGAGTAACGTTGTCCAAAGCTTGTTTTTTGTTTGCATGAGTCTGCATATATGTTATTTCGTTTCATTTATGAAGAGATTGTTACCTCTGGAACACTTGTTTCCACTTTTCATATTTAGCGAAGAGTTCTCTTACAGGTCATCTGTTGTAGAACTTCAAACAACAAATGAAGTGTCGCCTGCATACATAACTACACTATCAGATACTTCTTCGGCCTTATCATTGACATGTAGATTGAAGAGTAGTGGAACATGGATCGATCCTTGAGGAATAGCAAGTTTAACAGTTTCAAAATTTGAAAATACACTTTTTTAATATCAGTTTTCACTTTTTGTTGTTTTGTATCTACACACTGATTTCCATTTTCTAAAAACGATTTAATGGTGTCTACTGCTTCCTCCCTTATATCATAACAATGTAGCTTTTCTAATAGAATGTCGTGATGTACACAATCAGATGCTTCAGGTAGGTCCAGGAATATACCACAGGCTTTCGTCTGTTAATAAAGTGCTTTAGTTACAAGTGTAATGTAATATTCTGTCTTTTATCATTGTTTCTATTATTTTAGAGAGTACAGATATAAGAGTTATGGACCTGGATCTTTTCTACAGTTTTTTATGTGCAGGAGATACTTTATTCTTTTTCACGCACTTTGGAAATATTCCTTTTGCTACAGTTAAGTGTATCATAGATAATAATGTCTTTCCTCCCAATTGTAAATAGCATTTTATTAGTTTAGTGGATATACCACACAGTACATCCATGTTTTTTTAGACTATGTATTATTTTTACAATTTATGATTCATTACTTGGGGTCATAAGCATTTTGTTTTATATGGAATGTTTATTGTGTTTATGTTGGAAGTATAATTTTTGATTTATTTAGTTGTGCACAACTTCAATGTAAAATTTGTTTAAAGTATTGCTGACATTTTGTGCATCCGTATGTTCCCTTCCATTTACCTCAAGTGTTATATCATCAGTGTTTTTACATTTACATATTTCCCCTCTTCATTTATGAGAGACCATATGGCCTTAGCGATATTTGTTGAGGTTGCTATGTCATTTTTGGAATATGTCGATTTAGTTCGTTTATCAGTTTTCCCTATATGCAACTCTATTTTCTTGTGTTGGTTATAGCCAACAGTTTCCATACATACTTTTCATCTTTTCCTTCTTCTTTTTCACATCCACTGTGATCCAGTTTTTATTATACTTCTCAATCATTTTCCTACATACTAATGGACATGCAGTGGCCTAATGTATTATAAAATGATTCACGTTCTGTTTCTACGTTTTCTGTTGCATATACTTCACTAAAGTCTTTTTGCAATACCCTTTGTAGCCGTTCTATGTTTGTTTCCTTAGTTTAACTAAACTCTTTAATTAATTTTTCTGGCTTTCCTACGCTGGCTGCTACTTCAACTTATACCGCATATTGGTCTGCAATGGTTGTGTATAAGACCTCTACTGGTTGCCTGCTCTACCATATATTAGCCATTACTTGATCTATTAATGTTTCTGTATTTTTACAGCATCTTTTAGGACTCTCTACCGCAAAATTAAGTCCTTAAATTTTAATCAGATCTCAAAACTCCTTCTGCAACAATTGTCTTTTAGTGTGATGATATTTAGACCGCCAGCTACAATTATGTAAGAGAATTCCCTGCTAGCCTTATCTAACATGACTTCTGACTCTTTCTGAAATCCAGTTATCTGGCTGTTTGGTGATCTGTAGAGCCCTATTATCACACACTTTTCCCCATTGTATGGTGTCTATACTGCTGCAGCTTCAAACAGCATTTCTGTAGGGTGTCTACTGACCAATGAATGATACCCTTTATTTTTCTGTGTACTTAGACGTCCACTCCTCCGCCCTTATGTTCAGATCTGCAAAAATTAGCAACTTTTTTATATTCCTGTATACTGTAAACATTAATTTAATTTCACTTTAGCCCATGTTCTAACACAATAAATACATGTGGTAACTCTGGAGCTGTTAGTACCTATATCTGCTCTGATTTACTGGATGCATACTATACATTCTGCTGCAAGGTCCTTATGTTAGAAATATGTGTGTTAATGTTTTGATTTTCTGTGGCACCTTTCTTTTTACCTGTTGGTACAAAAAACTCCTGCTCCTTGAGATGTTTGCAATTGTCTGTACTTTCTTATCTCCTGTATCTTGCCTGCAGCATCTCTGCCACAGCTTCTTCTTCTGCAGGTGATTCTTCTTCTGCTAGTCATTAGACTACTTTACTTTCACTTATTGGTAATTGAATGGAATGGACACTGTCTTGAAAGGAGGGTATAAGATGAACATCAACAAAAGCAAAACGAGGATAATGGAATGTAGTCGAATTAAGTCGGATGATGCTGAGGGAATTAGATTAGGAAATGAGACACAAAGTAGTAAAGGAGTTTTGCTATTTGGGGAGCAAAATAACTGATGATGGTCGAAGTAGAGGGGATATAAAATGTAGACTGGCAAATTGAAAGGAAAGCGTTTCTGAAGAAGAGAAATTTGTTAACATCGAGTATAGATTTAAGTGTCAGGAAGTCATTTCTGAAAGCATTTGTATGGAGTGTAGCCATGTATGGAAGTGAAACATGGACGATAAATAGTTTGGACAAGAAGAGAATAGAAGCTTTCGAAATGTGGTGCTACAGAAGAATGCTTAAGATTAGATGGGTAGATCACACAACTAATGAGGAAGTATTGAATAGGACTGGGGAGAAGAGAAGATTGTGGCACAACTTGACCAGAAGAAGGGATCGGTTGGTAGGACATGTTCTGAGGCATCAAGGGATCACCAATTTAGTATTGGAGGGCAGCGTGGAGGGTAAAAATAGTAGAGGGACACCAAGAGATGAATACACTAAGCAGATTCAGAAGAATGTAGTTTGCAGTAGGTTCTGGGAGGTGAATAAGCTTGCGCAGGATAGAGTAGCATGAAGAGCTGCATCAAACCAGTCTCAGGACTGAAGACAACAACAACAACATTGGTAATTCTTGAAGAAAACTCTAAGTAAGATCGTTCATGTTTGTATTTGGGTCAGGTATGACAATGATTGGAATTCCTCCCCAAATTAAATTGACTGTTGCCTGAAAAAGTTCTTGTACCGGGCTCAGAGCCATCACAGGGCTCTTTCCTAATGTCTATTCCACCATAATATCATAACATATGTAGTTGCTCGGTGGAAGTGGAGGCCCTTTTCTGTCCCACGACTATCATCAGGGAGAATGGAGTACATCTACATCTACGTGATTACTCTGCTTTCCACAACTGTGAGGTAACGGGTGAGTTGTGGTGCCCCGAAAATATTCTAAGTTCAGAGTTAGCGATGCCGCGAGGGGGCCGCTAGGAGGGCTACAGCTCGTCAGAGGCCGCATGATCCCACAGCAGGGCTCGAATACGTGGTCGAGACTACAGTGTGGCTGCGAATTCCATGGTGATGCTGTGTCGATGAAGGAGACATGCCGGGAGTGCCAAAGATGGCGGACTTTGTGGAAACTTAATGGCAGACATTTCACAGTTCATATAGAAATTAATAGTAGCCAGATGAATAATGATACCTCAAAAAAGAAACACGTGCATTGCATTTATTTGCACAATGATTCTGATGGTGTAATTAGATTATCAGTATCTTTATTATATTAAAGTTTAGTATCTGACAATAAATTATACAAGTAACACTCAGCAGTGAGTTTCCAAAATCTAAACGGTTCATCTGATATTGGAAAACATCATGTCTTTAGGAAGCTATTAGTGTAAACCTAAATTGGTATAAATTACAGGCATGTAACTTGAATAGTATATGAGTTATTGGAGGTTAAAGTGACCAGTTACTATCTATCGCGTGAGGCCACAAGTACTGCACAGTTACACGAAAAAACGGTAGCAGCATACTTATAAATATATTTATTCATCTATGACTTTGTTTATATCCGATATACACTATTCATGAAGAACCTGCTAAATTATGTACTGTGTTTTAGAAAGCGCAAAGACATTAGGCTACTGGCTTAATTCTGTTCTATTCGTTTGATACATGTTGATTTAATTTGTTTATGTATTTAACAATGTGTGTTCGAGTGTGTTTATGGTCGAGCCATAGGAATATTTATTTAATTTCAAGTTATTTAGATGCAAATCCAGTGTTTCGTACGTGTTTCAACATGTTTGTGAGTGGGCGTTGGCTTGAAGACATGGCGGGAGTGCTCTACCCAATCACAGGGCTCATTACTACAGGAGGAGACTAGCGAAGTGGGGGAGGAGCGTCGTTTCCGAGAGAGGACGCCAGTAGTTCTGAACAGGGCGGTGCGAGGGATAGTCGCACAGGACTCTGGAAGTGCTGGACACGACGGCGTGATGGACGCACGGTCGCGACAGAGACTAGTAGAGTGTGGAGTTCCGCGCGTGGTCGCGGAGGATAGAAATATTTCGGAATGCCGACCTGTGCTCTTGTGAGATATCCGTGGCTTCAGCAGTGAAGACGTAGTATGTGTTCAGAAGTGACTATCTCGCGAGCTATGTTGTTGTTCATAACTAATTACATGAAGTCGGAAGCTATTGTTTCCCTGTTATTCAACTTATATTTTATTTAATTTACTGGACCATAGGCACCAATAATTGTTTTGCAGAAATATAGTGCATTCTCAAAAGTACTTCTACTATCGTACTCATCATTTAAAGTCGTTAAGGTAGTACCTGTAGATTTTATTTAATTCCAATCTTTCATTTATAAATTTATATGTGTTAAATTCATAATTCACAATTGCCGAGTGATAGAAATCTTCGGCCATTTTGTTCACGTATGTATTCCTATCGTATAATGTAGACTCAGCAGTATTTGGCCTGTAATGCGGCAACTACGTATCCCAGCACCTAGACAACGAAACCAGCGAAAACTTTTAATATTGCAACTCTGAGTCGGAGGGTACGTAGTTGAGGGCCACACCACACCTCATTTTCGTTTTGATTTTTGAAAGCCAATGAATGTACTATATATGCTGGCTAGTGTGGCAGAGGGTTCAATGGACCACCTTCATGCAGTCTCTCTACCGATTGGTCCGCCGGGGAAACGAGCACTTAAATTTGTCTATGCGAGCCCTGATTTCTCATATTTTATCGTCATAAACGTTTCTCCCTATGTAGGTAGGTGCCAACAGAATGTTTTCGCAATCGGAGGAGAAATTTCATGAGAAGACCCCGGCTCAACGAAAACCGCCTTTGTTTTAATGATTGCCACTCCAATTCACGTATCATGTCAGTGTCACTATCTCCCCTATTTCGCGGTTATAAAAAACGAGCTGCTCTTCTTTGTTCTTTTTCAACGTCATCCGTCAGTCTCACCTGATGCAGATTCCACATCGCACAAGCGCATTCTGGAATAGGGCCTACAAGCGTGGTGTAAGCAGTCTCTTTAGTAGACCTGCTGCACCGTCTCGTGTTCTGTCAATGAATCGCAGTCTTTGGTTTGCTCTACCTACAATATTATCTATGTGAACGTTCAGATTTATGTTATTTGTAATTTTAATCCCTACGTACTTACTTGAATTTACCGTCTTCCGATCTGTGTGACTTATCGCGCAATCTTAATGTAGCGGATTCCTTTTAGTACTCACATGAATTTCACACTTTTCTTTATTCAGGGTCAATTGCCACTTTTAGCACCGTACACATATTTTATCTCAATAATTTTGCAATTCGTTTTGGTCATCTGATGACTTTACAAGACGGTAAATGACAGCATCATCTGCAAACAATCTAAGACGGCTACTCATATTCTCTGCTACGTCGTTAATATAATCAGGAACAACAGAGGGCTTATAACACTTCCTTGTGGAACGCCGGATATTAGTTCCGTTTTACTCGATGACATTCCTTCTAACACTACGAACTGTGACCTTTCTAATAGGAAATCACAAATCCAGTCACACAACTGAGTCACGCAGTTTGGTTAGAGGACGCTTGTACATCTAGTATCGTCCAGACAACAAAACGAAAGGCGTGATTGTCAGGTCGCCGCCAATTCGGAAGAGGTTCGAAGGTTCATTTTCGTGCCTGTTGTCATAATTACTTTTTTGCAATTTGGCGTAGATCTCGCATTTTTTATCTGTCTGTTATCATGATTAGAATTTCGTGGCGGTGGCCGATTTTTATGATTTTTGTGCCACTGGTTGCAAAAATTTGCGTGGCACTGGTTCTTTGTGGCCCCATTGCGGTTTGTATGGTATCCAAGGTTCGACCGGACGCCGGTAAAACGGCGCCAAGTTCTACGTGTTTACATGACTGTTTTGATTCGCCAGAGATGTCTGCGGCGCTGCGCTGTTGCTACAGCGTCTGTTACAGCGCCCGTGATTGGTGGCATAAGAGCCGGTGATTACAAGCTGCACTTCGCCGTTCCCTTTAGCATATCTGAAATCTAGACGTATGAAATCGATTGAATCTGGGATCGGGACGAAGTACTCCAAACAAACGTCCGATATCGTGATTAGCGTCTCACGTACATTAATCGCCAATATTGCTTTTAAAATCCAAAGCACACCTTTGTGGGCTACAAGACTGTCCCAGTATCTTCTCTTACTGATATAGTGCTCAAAGTATTTTCTCAAGCTACCCTGTTTGAGGTCTTGAGCTACTGGGCCAGACACCTCCTTTCTAGAACACTCATGGGCAGCCGCTGATCAAACCTTAGTCAGGAAAGCCTTCTCAACGTCTTCATATATATAGTAAATTCATAACAGCAGCTACCCACAGGGCCTCTTCGCCTGGAATACACACTGTGACAAACTGAATTTTCTACTTTTCATCCCACAGTCTAGGCAAGACACCTATAAAAGCGTTTATAAAGACAATGGGATACGGGGATTACGTTTCAGGTCATTATACCTGAAACTGGCGATGATTTTGTAAGCTTTCTTAAAGAAGTATCACTGCTAAAGTGGGTGCTGCCCCTACCGACTCATTCATATACTGTGAGTGGGTACTAACCGGTTCTGCATCGTTGGAATAATTTCGGCGGTAAAGAACAGCCGACTGATACATTTCAGGAATGCGATTCGGCGGTGCCGCATTCGCCATAACCTCGCGGTGAAACTCACTAGCTTGAATGGACACTTAGGAATGTCATGATGTAGTACACGCTTTGTATCTGATAATGAATGGTTCCCTCAGAGAATCCGGTTGGAGAGTTTCCTCTGCCTTAAATCGATGTACAGTATCTTTCCACTCGGTATTTATCTTTACGTTAACCTCATTGTCTTTTTCTTCCAACCATGTAGTGAATTCATTGGAAAATGTTTGACCCTGACCTTCTAAGTGCCAGGTTCAAGTACCAAACTCTCAATTCTCTGAGACAGCTTGTGTACACTGGTTTCGATGGTTGACTGTGCTGTCTGCAGTGACTGTGCATCTCTTGTTAACTTCTTAACTGCCTTCGGTATGCCTTCGTAAGTTTTCTTAGGTTCCGATATTTCGATAGAAATAGTTGACAAACGAGTGGTCTGTGCCTTATCTCACCCATTAAGAGTACTACTCATTTTGGAGGAAAACTGTTTGTCACGCTCAACTATACAGGCTCTCTGTCACGTTCGGCAAGATTAGTATTGCTTTGTGCTGAAAACTGCGTGGTCATCTCTTCGTCACCCTTAAAAATCATTATTGCGATTTTCTTGAATAACATTGTGAATGGATCTGCATTTTCACACACTTCAGGAATTTCCTCACTAGATACTGCTTGTAGGTTTGACTGAAACAAATGGCAGGGTTCACATCCTTTGTTGCTAGACTGGCATTATTACCAACAGAGGCGTCAGATTCAGTACAGTATTCATTTAATTTTCTGAAGCCATTGACACTTCTTTCTTCATTTCGGTCATTATACTGATATATCAATTTATTTAAAACTGTGTTATGTCCTAATACAAACTCTAAACGTTACGATGAAGTGCAGAGAAAATTATTTCTTATTTCTGTTGAACACGGTGGACGCTCGCTTTCAAAACTGCAGAGAGTCACCTACAGTCCATGTCATCCACGCGATGCCGTAATGCTGCCATATTGATCACGAACTTTTACAACAATTCAATTAACAGAACTGAATGTCTCTCAGACTAGAACTTATGATCACTTAATATGAGTTATGAATTGCCCAGTGGGATATCGTAGAAACGAAAAGACCATTAAGCGCGGAATGCAAGCAGTTCATAAGCTTATCCTTTAACTTTAATTTTTCTCTTTTTTTCCTTGATGTTTTGCCACTTTCACACATCACGCAATAAAATTTCTTCATTATACGTTTTTCTTAAAAGTTGTTTCATTCCACTGTTCTTCTCTTGGTTCAAATGGCTCTGAGCACTATGGGACTTAACATCTATGGTCACCAGCCCCCTAGAACTTAGAACTACTTAAACCTAACTACCCTAAGGACATCACACAACACCCAGTCATCACGAGAGAGAGAAAATCCCTGACCACGTCGGGAATTGACCCCGGGAACCCGGGCGCGGGAAGCGAGAACGCTACCGCACAACCACAAGCTGCTGTCCTTCTCTCAGCGCATTTTTCCAACATGTAACAGAAAAAGCAAAAATAATAATTACAAGCAATAACAGAAATTTTCATACAGTCTTCGTGCCCCACGCTTTGGGAGAGAGATGAAACGTAACTCATAACCCTTCCTCCTCCGTCCCCCCCCCCCCCCCCCCCTCCCATACCAGGTCACTAAGTGAGAGCCAGATGAGATATTACTCAAAGGAGAGGAATTTAACAGTTTAAAAATGGGGCCTGATACAAACAATACGTCAACCACAACATGGACAGAACGTTCATTTAAGATAGATGCTTAAAATTCCTTGCTTTAAGTAATTATGTCCGACTTTTGGTGTCGGAACAACTGCTGCCATCCTCGCCTGTTTTGCCTGTAACTTGTGAAGAAAACAGGATAAATGATTAAAAGATAATGTAATTGCGTGAATTAATAACGAAGCCACACGTGAACGAGAAAAAATGCGTAATAAAAATGGAATGGGCAAAGAAAAAGGTGGTGTTGAGAATATTACGAAATGGCTCGCTGCTGAGTGCTGTAGTCGAAGCGATGGAAGAGAGAAAGAATGGCAGAGGTAGGCAATGGTGAGCGATGGCAGCCTATGGCTTAGCATGCTCATAGGGCTCTTAGAGTTGGAGATTAACAGAGTTTTAGAGATCAAATAAGGCAAAAAGCGTAGATAACATGCCTTTCTAACTTCTACAATCATTGGAGGAACTGGCAATGAAACGACTATTGAAGTTGATTTGCAGAATCTATTATTGAGGAGACATACCATAATATCTCCGGAAAAATTTCATCTACCTTATCTAGAAGACACAAGGTCAGAGGAGTCCCAGAGGAATTGGACACATTTGCCTGAAGACCCTCCATGTCGTACGAATGTTACGTAGCATTCCTAATGTTTTTCTTTCGAAAAATATATTCGCCCACAGTGGAAACAAACGATTCATGTCTAAAGTTTTATTGTCAATGGCGTCTAAGTGAATAAAACATGGAAAGTATATCAAGTCTCAAATAACCATAGGTGATGGACAGGTGCTATAACGGTCGCAACTGCTTCTAACTTCCCATGACTGGTTCCTATAGCTGTTGCTATTCTGTCAATACTGTCCTATGAAAAGTTAATATTGCTGTAGCCCAGCTATGCGTCCTATTCTGCAGTGGCCTACAAGCAAGTAATCATCTGTCAATTCTCTACAATTTGTCAACTCATTTTAACAAAAGTTGTGGACAAAAATTACACATAAATGAATGAATCTATGTTCTTCACACAAGTAGACAAACTTTCTAATAATATTTGATAGTAAATATTGATGTGATAGGAATTTGTCGTTGCGAACGTAGGTAGGCAGTGTTCCAAAGTATCAATAAAGCCAGGAAGCAGTCTTCTTCTAACAATTTTGTAAAAACCGTTCTACACACTACAATACTGTAATGTCTGCAGAGTAATAAAGTTGTACAACCAGTGTCTTCCTTGTAAATCACTAAGTCAAGACATTGGCCATTCACACCACATACGTGAATTTAATCTGGTGAGTTATTGAGAGATTTGTGAGAGAGATAAATCGAAATCCGATTTGGACCCATGTGGCACACTTTAAATGTTTATACTGGAAAATTTTGTGTCGAAAAATGGCAGTTAACACCTTGTGCTGTGATTGCGTAGATATGTTTTTAACTGCTTCATACCTGGGATGATTGCTGCTATATCTTTGGTGCCGACGCTTCGGGGACCGGTTGATCGCTGGTCTTGAGCAAAATAGAGCGATGCTATTTTCCGTAAATCATATGGAACGACACCAGAACCTAATAATATTGCGATGTCTGCTGCGAAGAGTCTCACTGTCAAAGCACACTAAGAAAAGAAAAAAAATTTTTACTGCTCCA
This sequence comes from Schistocerca gregaria, assembly GCF_023897955.1. Classification (NCBI taxonomy): domain Eukaryota; kingdom Metazoa; phylum Arthropoda; class Insecta; order Orthoptera; family Acrididae; genus Schistocerca; species Schistocerca gregaria. The sequence continues at coordinate 135,723,611 of NC_064925.1, read as the reverse complement.
CCGTAAAACATGACAAGACACAATCGACCGCTGATCATAGAAAACACCAATCAGTATTATCCATGGACAGCTGAGTAAGATACACTTTATTATACTGCACACCCATTTATTCGTTTTTCTGAAAGTCAAACAGTATTTGGCGGTCAGCCCGTAGAGACAATATCAATCATGACTTCATGTAAACATGCAGTAAAGTTTATTACACCAATGACAATAGTCCGATGTACTCGTCTCGCCAGCATAACACAACTCAAACTCAATTTTAGAATGTAATTTACATTCATATATCTGTTCATATACACTCCGGGATGATTTTTGGCATAGCTGCTTTATTCCAGTTTACCACCAGCTGTTTCTGACACGTTCTATGGTTACAGTATGTTCGCAGTATATTGTGTCATCATCTACAATCAATCATCCTCAGTCCCTTCTCCCTTCAAAATCTTCTTTTTTCTACCTCTTCCTTGTCTTGCGATCTTCTCCTCTTGAGAATTCGGCTTCCTATCTAAATTATTGGTTATTAATAGCTACAGAATAAACACACAGATCTTCCAAAACATTATGACCAGCTACCTACTACACATAGAAACCCTTCCAGGCGATAGAACTGAGCATCACCTGGTGAGGAAAGATACATGCATGGTACATGTAGTATCAGTGAGCGTGACGTCCATTCGTAGAATGAGGAAGGCCCGCGATCTATCTGAGTTTGACTGAGGCAGATTGTGATGGCCCAATGGGTCTTCATGAGTATTTCGCAAACTGCGCTACTTGTCCAATTTTCGAGGAGTGTTTTGGTGCCTCTCTTCAACAAGTGGCGAGACCAAGGGGAAACCATTTCCAGATCTACATCTACATCTACATCCATACTCCGCAAGCCGCCTGACGGTGTGTGGCGGAGGGTACCCTGAGTACCTCTATCGGTTTTCCCTTCTATTCCAGTCTCTTATTGTTCGTGGAAAGAAGGATTGTCGGTATGATTCTGTGTGGGCTCTAATCTCTCTGATTTTATCCTCGTGGTCTCTTCACGAGATATACGTAGGAGGGAGCAATATACTGCTTGACTCTTGGGTGAAGGTAGGTTCTCGAAACTTTAACAAAAGCCAGTACCGAGCTACTGAGCGTCTCTCCTGCAGAGTCTTCCACTGGAGTTTATCTGTCATCTCCGTAACGCTTTCGCGATTTCTAAATGATCCTGTAACGAAGCGCTCTGCTCTCCGTTGGATCTTCTCTATCTCTTCTATCTACCCTATCTGGTACCAATCCCACACTGTTGAGCAGTATTCAAGCAGTGGGTGAACAAGCGTACTGTAACCTACTTTCTTTGCTTTTCCGATTGCATTTCCTTAGGATTCTTCCAATGAATCTCAGTCTGGTATGTGCTTTACCGACGATCAAGTTTATATGATCATTCCATTTTAAATCACTCCTAATGCGTACTCCCAGATAATTTATGGAATTAACTGCTTCCAGTTGCTGACCTATTTTGTAGCTAAATGATAATGGATCAGTCTTTCTATGTATTCGCAGCACATTACACTTGTCTACCTTGAGATTCAATTGCCATTCCCTGCACCATGCGTCAATTCGCTGCTGATCCTTCTGCATTTCAGAACAATTTTCCATTGTTACAACCACTCGATACACCACAACATCATCTGCAAAAAGCCTCAGTGAACTTCCGATGTCATCCACCAGGTCATTTATGTATATTGTGAATAGCAACGGTCCTATGACACTTCCCTGCGGCACACCTGAAATCACTCTGACTTCGGAAGACTTCTCTCCATTGAAAATGACATGCTGCGTTCTGTTATCTAGGAACTCCTCAATCCAATCACACAATTGGTCTGGTAGTCCATATACTCTTACTTTGTTCATTAAACGTCTGTGGGGAACTGTGTCAAACTCCTTGCGGAAGTCGAGAAACACGGTATCTACCTGTGAACCCGTGTCTATGGCCCTGTGAGTCTCGTGGACGAGCAGCGTGAGCTGAGTTTCACACGACCGTTTTTTTCGAAACCCATGCTGATTCCTACAGACTAGATTTCTAGTCTCCAGAAAAGTCATTATACTCGAACGTAAAACCTGTTCCAAACTTCTACAACTGATCGACGTTAGAGATATAGGTCTATAGTTCTGCACATCTGTTCGATGTCCCTTCTTGAAAACGGGGATGAGCTGTGCCATTTTCCAATCCTTTGGAACGCTAAGCTCTTCTAGAGACCTACGGTACACCGCTGCAAGAGGAGGGGCAAGTTCCTTCGCGTACTCTGTGTGAAATCGAACTGATATCCCATCAGTTCCAGCGGCCTATCCTCTTTTGAGCGATTTTAATTGTTTCTCTATCCCTCTGTCGTCTATTTCGATATCTACCATTTTGTCACCTGTGCGACAATCTATAGAAGGAACTACAGTGCAGTCTTCCACTGTGAAACAGCTTCGGAAGAAGACATTTAGTATTTCAGCTTTTAGTCTGCCAACCTCTGTTTCAGTACCATTTTGGTCACAGAGTGTCTGGACATTTTGTGGGGTTCGGTGGCCACTTCTCATTACAAATGTTGGACCTCATAGGATAGGCAGACTGGTAAAACAGGACGGCGGTGAACTGTGGTGGAACTAACGTCAGACTTTAATGCTGGACAGTGTGTCTGAACATGCAGAGCACTAATAACTCCTAACGATGGACCTCAGCAGCCGACGATCCACGCATGTTCCTGTGTTAACAACATGGCATCGGCAACTACGACTGAAATAGCTACGTGTCCATTGGCAATGGATACTGATGGAGTGGCAGATCCGACGATACCCTATATCTTCTTCATTATGTCGATGGGCGGGTGTGAAACTGTCGTCGTCCAGAGGAGCAGCTCCTTGACTCCTGTACTGCGCGATGGAGACAAGCTGTCAGCGGACCCATGATGGTCGGGGAGACATTCATGTGGGCGTTCGTGGTTCCAGTTGATCTCATGCAAGACACCATGGCGACCAAGGAGTATCAGACCACATACACTCCTTCATGACGATCATGCTTCCCGATGAGAGGCGCATCTTCCAGCAAGATAATGCGCCATATCACAAGGCCAGGACGAACACAGTGGCGAGTTCCAGTTGATGTGCTGGCCCCCCAACTCGCCAAATCCGAACCCCATTTGAATATATCTGAGATGTGAATGCACGTGGTGTCAGGGCTCATCGCCCCCTTCGGTGAAAACTTAGTCCAGTGGCCTACCAAGGCAATATCGCTTCCATGCCACGACACGTCACCGCTATTATCGATGCCATAGCATAAGCCAGGTGATCACAATGTTCTGTCCTCATCTTGTGCCTTCAACAAACCAAACTGATCAAACCCCTTCCTTCTTCTCTTATCGATAAACAGTTTTCTTCTCGATAAAATTGGCGAGATTTTTCCACTGTTTACAAATATCAGCTTTCGTGGCACCTTTGTTTTATTCAACACGATTCTCATTTTTCTCTTCTATAGTATCACATTAAAGCAGTGATATTCCTGTTACCATATCTTTCATCTGAATTACATTTTGTTACTTCATGTGCACTTGGCATTAGTTGCCTCATGATCACAAATGGCCCCTCGGACAAATAAAATAAGTTATATACTTCTCCAGCATCTTCATTTGTTTTCTAGTGACCACGCACCAACACCAACTCCACTGTCTCGTTTCAAATTTTCAACGTGTTGCCTTTTCCTCCTTAACGCTTCCTTCTCGCTTTTGCGAATCACGACAATTTTTAGCTCATCAAAATTGACCTTTCTTTGTTCAGATTATTTTTTCCGTTCAGGATATTAGGGTGTCCTCCTATCATCACAATGTATGACGTCTGGTCGGTGCTTTCACGCGTGGTGCAATTCATAATGTTCTCATATAGTTCGACGTAACTTCTCCAGGTGGTTTGTCTCTGAGACCAGTACCTTCTGGCCAACTGTGCCAGCTTTCTCAATTAATAGTCCACAGGGTTACTGGAAAGAGGGTATGGTATAATGTGTAACAACTTAATATTACGTGATACTAACTTGTTTCTCAACTGTCTTAGTATAAGTTTCGGACCATTGTCGGTTAAAATGGCCTTGTTGTGTTGTTGTTGTTGTCTTCAGTCCTGAGACTGGTTTGATGCAGCTCTCCATGCTACTCTATCCTGTGCAAGCTGCTTCATCTCCCAGTACCTACTGCAACCTACATCCTTCTGAATCTGCTTAGTGTACTCATCTCTCGGTCTCCCTCTACGATTTTTACCCTCCACGCTGCCCTCCAATGCTAAATTTGTGATCCCTTGATGCCTCAAAACATGTCCTACCAACCGATCCCTTCTTCTAGTCAAGTTGTGCCACAGACTTCTCTTCTCCCCAATCCTATTCAGTACCTCCTCATTAGTTACGTGCTCTATCCACCTTATCTTCAGTATTCTTCTGTAGCACCACATTTCCAAAGCTTCTATTCTCTTCTTGTCCAAACTAGTTATCGTCCATGTTTCACTTCCATACATGGCTACACTCCAAACAAATACTTTCAGAAACGACTTCCTGATACATAAATCTATATTCGATGTTAACAAATTTCTCTTCTTCAGAAACGCTTTCCTTGCCATTGCCAGTCTACATTTTATATCCTCTCTACTTCGACCATCATCAGTTATTTTACTTCCTAAATAGCAAAATTCCTTTACTACTTTAAGTGTCTCATTTCCTAATCTAATTCCCTCAGCATCAGCCGATTTAATTTGACTACATTCCATTATCCTCGTTTTGCTTTTGTTAATGTTCATCTTATATCCTCCTTTCAAGACACTGTCCATTCCGTTCAACTGCTCTTCCAAGTCCTTTGCCGTCTCTGACAGAATTACAATGTCATCGGCGAACCTCAAAGTTTTTACTTCGTCTCCATGAATTTTAATACCTACTCCAAATTTTTCTTTTGTTTCCTTTACTGCTTGCTCAATATACAGATTGAATAACATCGGGGAGAGGCTACAACCCTGTCTCACTCCCTTCCCAACCACTGCTTCCCTTTCATGCCCCTCGACTCTTATGACTGCCATCTGGTTTCTGTACAAATTATAAATAGCCTTTCGCTCCCTGTATTTTACCCCTGCCACCTTTAGAATTTGAAAAAGAGTATTCCAGTCAACATTGTCAAAAGCTTTCTCTAAGTCTACAAATGCTAGAAACGTAGGTTTGCCTTTTCTTAATCTTTCTTCTAAGATAAGTCGTAAGGTCAGTATTGCCTCACGTGTTCCAACATTTCGACGGAATCCAAACTGATCCTCCCCGAGGTCTGCATCTACCAGTTTTTCCATTCGTCTGTAAAGAATTCGCGTTAGTATTTTGCAGCCGTGGCTTATTAAACTGATAGTTCGGTAATTTTCACATCTGTCAGCACCTGCTTTCTTTGGGATTGGAATTATTATATTCTTCTTGAAGTCTGAGGGTATTTCGCCTGTCTCATACATCTTGCTCACCAGCTGGTAGAGTTTTGTCAGGACTGGTTGTCCCAAGACCGTCAGTAGTTCTAATGGAATGTTGTCTACTCCGGGGGCCTTGTTTCGACTCAGGTCTTTCAGTGCTCTGTCAAACTCTTCACGCAGTATCGTATCTCCCATTTCGTCTTCATCTACATCCTCTTCCATTTCCATAATATTGTCCTCAAGTACATCGCCCTTGTATAAACCTTCTATATACTCCTTCCACCTTTCTGCCTTCCCTTCTTTACTTAGAACTGGGCTGCCATCTGAGCTCTTGATATTCATACACGTGGTTCTCTTCTCTCCAAAGGTCTCTTTAATTTTCCTGTAGGCAGTATCTATCTTACCCCTAGTGAGATAAGCTTCTACATCCTTACATTTGTCCTCTAGCCATCCCTGTTTAGCCATTTTGCATTTCCTGTCGATCTCATTTTTGAGACGTTTGTATTCGTTTTTGCCTGCTTCATTTACTGCATTTTTATATTTTCTCCTTTCATCAATTAAATTCAATATTTCTTCTGTTACCCAAGGATTTCTAGCAGCCCTTGTCTTTGTACCTACTTTATCCTCTGCTGCCTTCACTACTACATCCCTCAGAGCTACCCATTCTTCTTCTACTGTATTTCTTTCCCCTACTCCTGTCAATTGTTCCCTTATGCTCTCCCTGAAACTCTGTACAACCTCTGGTTCTTTCAGTTTATCCAGGTCCCATCTCCTTAATTTCCCACATTTTTGCAGTTTCTTCAGTTTTAATCTACAGGTCATAACCAATAGATTGTGGTCAGAGTCCACATCTGCCCCTGGAAATGTCTTACAACTTAAAACCTGGTTCCTAAATCTCTGTCTTACCATTATATAATCTATCTGATACCTTTTAGTATCTCCAGGGTTCTTCCACGTATACAACCTTCTTTCATGATTCTTAAACCAAGTGTTAGCTATGATTAAGTTGTGCTCTGTGCAAAATTCTACTAGGCGGCTTCCTCTTTCATTTCTTGGCTCCAATCCATATTCATCTACTATGTTCCCTTCTCTCCCTTTTCCTACACTCGAATTCCAGTCACCCATTACTATTAAATTTTCGTCTCCCTTCACTATCTGAATAATTTCTTTTATTTCATCGTACATTTCTTCAATTTCTTCATCATCTGCAGAGCTAGTTGGCATATAAACTTGTACTACTGTGGTAGGTGTGGGCTTCGTATCTATCTTGGCCACAATAATGCGTTCACTATGCTGTTTGTAGTAGCTTACCCGTATTCCTATTTTCCTATTCATTATTAAACCTACTCCTGCATTACCCCTATTTGATTTTGTGTTTATAACCCTGTAGTCACCTGACCAGAAGTCTTGTTCCTCCTGCCACCGAACTTCACTAATTCCCACTATATCTAACTTTAACCTATCCATTTCCCTTTTTAAATTTTCTAACCTACCTGCCCGATTAAGGGATCTGACATTCCACGCTCCGATCCGTAGAACGCCAGTTTTCTTTCTCCTGATAACGACATCCTCCTGAGTAGTCCCCGCCCGGAGATCCGAATGGGGGACTATTTTACCTCCGGAATATTTTACCCAAGAGGATGCCATCAGGTGTGCCTAATTCCCCTATGTATTCTTCAGGTTTCGCAGCCGCTGTCTTACCATTAGCTCGGGTAATCCGGTACAGTCATCCGAATTTGGAAGATATGTCGTTTATTGTCAGAATACACTGATCACCAACTACGGTTCTAGGTAGACGGCATAATAAATCTGCAAAACCCAGTTCTAGAACATTCTGAGCTAGAATATTCTGCTTGGTACATGGTACTAATTTAATCTGAGCTTTAGTTTTCTGACATAGATCACACGTTTTAATTCTCTTATTAACACTTCTTGTCACATCCTTGAAGCTAATAGTCTATCTTACTTTTCTAGGCGCTTTCTGTTGTGTACGACTTCGTTCAGAGTGGTAAGAAGAGGTAGGCTGCAGAGTGGCACGGGAACACAATGAACGTAAGAGCTACTTAGTTTATATTTCTCCAAACGTACAAAGACTGATGCAACAAGAATAATGATCGAGATCGATATCACCAGGAAGAAGCATAAACGAAGGTGGAAGCAGTGTAGTAGTTTCCGGCCGCTATCGGCATCGAACAAAAACTTGCACTTCTGTTACCAATGCTACGACGCCTTTGGTGTGGTATCAACACGAAACACATTTTCGAGGTCCATAGTGAATGTGGCTAAGGAGTTCATAGCCTGCAAGTCTTCCAAACAAGAAACACAAAAAATAAAAAGTGGCAAAGAAAGCAGCAGCATATTTAAATAAGCAAAGCAAATGCAATATTACAATTAATATAAGGCAATATGCAGCAAACAAGAAAAATAAATTAATGGTAAAAATGGCTTATTAGAGTAATACAACGTAAAACTCAGTAGGGCAGCGCCTAACAAATAGCAGCAGCATTTGCAGTAACTTATACCTAAATATAATAAAGCACAAACAAAAAAAATATTACAGTAAAGTCAGCAATGCATATATGGGAATGTCTTTCACATCTTAATGTCTACGTCACATCTTAACACTACGAGTGGAGCACCACAACAACTTATACTACCAAAAAATTACCAAGTCCTATAAAAGAAAAATTACATATGCCATTCCTCTTAACAGTCCTTTCTCCTGCTTGTACTTCTTTCCTTTCCTAGTGCTCCTCTTTTAAGAATGTAGATCATAAAATTATTATTTAACGGATCTGTTGACAGAAAGTGTCTACATTAGCATATGTATTAAGTATCATTTTACAAAATTAATGCGACCGCGCAGCTATATACTACATATCAAATGAAATAAGCAAATATGTACTAAGCAAAGCGTGGAAACATCATTCAATAGCCATGTGGCATTTCATAAGTTAGTAAAAATTCTCTCAACCCTCGTAGGAAGATACTAGTCACTATCAGGTGTGTAGACGTAAGAGTATCTCTCATCACTTCATAAGCATTTCATTAAATAGTATAGGGTACAAGCTCCAAAGTGTGGTAACATGTTTCCAAGTAATAGTGTGTCGTGTTTGTGATACATTCTGCAAAGAAATATCAATAGTGAGGTCAACAGGCTCTCTTTTCTACAGCTATGCGAGCGCTTTGCGGGATTACAGCAAGCTTCAAAGTCGCTGAAATGGCAAGAGGAAAGTTTAAAGTCTACACAACAATATGTACACTCCTGGAAATTGAAATAAGAACACCGTGAATTCATTGTCCCAGGAAGGGGAAACTTTATTGACACATTCCTGGGATCAGATACATCACATGATCACACTTACAGAACCACAGGCACATAGACACAGGCAACAGAGCATGCACAATGTCGGCACTAGTACAGTGTATATCCACCTTTCGCAGCAATGCAGGCTGCTATTCTCCCATGGAGACGATCGTAGAGATGCTGGATGTAGTCCTGTGAAACGGCTTGCCATGCCGTTTCCACCTGGCGCCTCAGTTGGACCAGCGTTCGTGCTGGACGTGCAGACCGCGTGAGACGACGCTTCATCCAGTCCCAAACTTGCTCAATGGGGGACAGATCCGGAGATCTTGATGGCCAGGGTAGTTGACTTACACCTTCTAGAGCACGTTGGGTGGCACGAGATACATGCGGACGTGCATTGTCCTGTTGGAACAGCAAGTTCCCTTGCCGGTCTAGGAATGGTAGAACGATGGGTTCGATGACGGTTTGGATGTACCGTGCACTATTCAGTGTCCCCTCGACGATCACCAGAGGTGTACGGCCAGTGTAGGAGATCGCTCCCCACACCATGATGCCGGGTGTTGGCCCTGTGTGCCTCGGTCGTATGCAGTCCTGATTGTGGCGCTCATCTGCACGGCACCAAACACGCATACGACCATCATTGGCACCAAGGCAGAAGCGACTCTCGTCGCTGAAGACGACACGTCTCCATTCGTCCCTCCATTCACGCCTGTCGCGACACCACTGGAGGCGGGCTGCACGATGTTGGGGCGTGAGCGGAAGACGGCCTAACGGTGTGCGGGACCGTAGCCCAGCTTGATGGAGACGGTTGCGAATGGTCCTCGCCGATACCCCAGGAGCAATAGTGTCCCTAATTTGCTGGGAAGTGGCGGTGCGGTCCCCTACGGCACTGCGTAGGATCCTACGGTCTTGGCGTGCATCCGTGCGTCGCTGCGGTCCGGTCACAGGTCGACGGGCACGTGCACCTTCCGCCGACCACTGGCGACAACATCGATGTACTGTGGAGACCTCATGCCCCACGTGTTGAGCAATTCGGCGGTACGTCCACCCGGCCTCCCGCATGCCCACTATACGCCCTCGCTCAAAGTCCGTCAACTGCACATACGGTTCACGTCCATGCTGTCGCGGCATGCTACCAGTGTTAAAGACTGCGATGGAGCTCCGTATGCCACGGCAAACTGGCTGACACTGACGGCGGCGGTCCACAAATGCTGCGCAGCTAGCGCCATTCGACGGCCAACACTGCGGTTCCTGGTGTGTCCGCTGTGCCGTGCGTGTGATCATTGCTTGTATAGCCCTCTCGCAGTGTTCGGAGCAAGTATGGTGGGTCTGACACACCGGTGTCAATGTGTTCTTTTTTCCATTTCCAGGAGTGTATATTTGAAAGCGGCTAGCGCCCAGCTGGGCGCAGTGTTATGCCAAGGTCACATGTACTGCTTACCAAAATATTTACAACAGTTTCCGCTACAGTGACAGTTTCATACAAATAAAAAATTTCACAGGCTAAAAATTTACGTTGGAAGAGTATAGAAACGAAATCTCATAAATAGCAGTGTCCAAAAATTTCGGTCGGCACTGTGGTACTCACTTTCACATATATACTTACCTTTCATAACTCTTAAAGTACAATTCTTGGTTTCCATAATTTTTTTTACAAACCAGAGTCCCTAATCACAAGTCATTATTCATAGCCTCATTACACATACATGTATTCGTCGTTCCTCAACACTTCATCATAATAAACACGCAACATAATCATATTCCTCGTATGGCATCATCTTACTGATCATAAACATACCTCAACATCATAATACAAATCATCGTCGTAATAACATCATCATAACAGATCAGTCAAATCGCAAAATCGTTGTAGCTTCCATCAATAATCTCAAAACCTTAAAAAAAAAAAATTCTCTCTGCTCGTTTCAATAGTGTCGTCTACCTTAAACGTACCTCAAAAATCATGATCCCATACAAAATACATCTCTCAAAGCTCTCATAATACTGGTTCCGAAAATATATCAACAGTTACCAAAACGCAAGAGTGAAGTAATCAGACTGTGTAATTACCTAGTCAGCGATGTAGTGAAAACAAATTTGACTCTTTCAGTTAGATGATCAGATAGCTGTGTAGTTCTGTTAGAGAAATATGGTACCGATTTGTAAAACTGCATAAGCAAATACCATATTAGCTTCTCTATATCATAGTAGGTCAGAAATATTTCTTAAAATGTTCGAAGTACTAAAATTCGTCACTCAATTACGTGTCCTGTAGCGCTAAGCTATGATTCTTACTGTAAGATAATTTCTGTCATAGCTTAACGGTAAAACTGTGGCAAGTGTCGTAGTTATCGTCGTTCATGAAGGACGTTCTCCAAAAATCAATGTATTTACCTTTGTCATAATCAAAACTTAAGTGCCACGTGAATAGATGTTCTAATTATTACGTACATTGCCGTGACCTTGAAAGTACTGCACTGTAACGAATTGTTGTGTTACGAAAATAACTGCCTCACTGTAGCTATGCCACAACAATCATTACCCAAAAATGTTTTGCTTTCCAGAAAAACGTAGAAAAACTCTCCAGACATAAAACATATAAAGCGCAAATACAATAATGAAAATTGTGTCACTCATAAGTAGCGTCATAGTATAGTCGTAAAGCTTAGAAGCAATACTATAACACCTGTGACATCTCAGAAAGTACTTTAATTAAAAAATGTCTTTACAAGAAAAACAAAATGTTGCAGTAAAACCTCATTAGCAGTGTTTGTTCCAAGAATGTAGACTTTATGGTCGTGACGTAATCGTGCACCTAACAAGCAAAAATGTACACACCACGAGACCGTGTCTTCTGTTCCCTATAAAAGTGAACTCGTAAAAATTATTTTCTTAGTAAATTCCATAAGTTGGTGACTGCATAGTTGACTTCAAAACATCTCTCCATGCGAAATGAAAGCGTAATAGTAACTTCAAGTGAATAGTTTAATGGCAGAGTCTAAGTCAGAAAGCAAATTGTTTTTCAATAATCGCTTTCAGACTAGAAATGTGGTTCAATATTCTTTCTACTTTAATGATCAATTATGAGGAAAGCAGTAAGAATTTGAGAAAGCCAGCATATGACTGTATATCATTACTAGAAATCTTGAATGTTATGAATTTACACGTAGTGATGAAGAGCTTTTAGTGAAATTCGTTGTGTCGCCGATTTGCAAATCTGTCATTCTTATATCGTGTCAGCGGTCCCACCTCAAAGTTCGGTGCACCCCGTCGCCTCCTTTCAAGATCGCCGAACCACCAAGTATTATTGCTTTCTAACCTTTTCATTTTTCTAAATACCTCTTCCCGTGACAGAACGCGAGTATCCTCTGAAATATGTAATTCTTGTATTTTGTGTGCCAACTGATCTTCTACTTCGATCATTTTTCTTTTGTGTTACGTGTTGATTTGTTTCTGACTTTGTTTGAATTTCCTGACTTTTCCGTACTCCCCTGCAAGCTGATGCGAAAGTTCGACTACTCTTTTCAACAATGCGCTGACCTGCTCCGTGTGACTTTATGAAACAAGCTTTAGAGCATCTACCTGTATCGAAATCGTATCCACTGTGTCTCTTAAGCCTTCCTGATATTGCACAAGTTGCGCGACCGCATAGGTAGATGCACCTGAGTCAATTCCAGCCCGAAAGGCGTCGTGATTTTCGTGCACAATGAACTGCATTCCTTTCTTCATGATTCTGTACCGTGTCTTCATGTCGCGAAAAGATAGGCTGAAAATGTTCAGAAATTTGTGTTTTTACATCTTCAGAAGCTTTTTGCTATTTATAATCGATTTCGGGTGTCTCGGCAGTTAAAACTTCACGTGTTTGTTCAAGTGGTTGGTCAGTTGTGTTATTTTTGAAACTGTTGCAGTGCTTGTTTCTGATTTTGTCCATTTCTTGCATTAGCTGTTGTTGTGTTTGTTTATCATTTTGAATTAATTGTTTCATTTTTTTGAATCAATAGCAATAACAATGCTTTACTGTCTGAAACATGTTCCATTGTGTCTTTCGACAGTGCGTTTGCACCGGCAACATTTGTATTTTGAAAAGCAGAGAATGAATGTTGAGCTGATTGAGAAAATGGTGATGACGCAAAACCCGAATCTATGGTGTTTGCAAGGTTTCGTTCTGTTATTCAGCATTCCTGAGATGAAGAGTTACTTATCGATCGATCGACAATAGTGCGAAATTCACTGATTGTTTCCATTTCTACACCATTATTTATTGTCTGGTCCATCTCCCTATGCAAAATTACCTAATTACTGTCTTGAACATTTATCAATTCGGTACAAGGCGGTACTGACAACCTACACCCGTCATCACTGTCATTTCTCAATTTACTTACAGCCTAGTATCAAATTTTTCACACACGATGATTGTCACAATACTTCACACAATAACAAAGAAAAAACACAATTTGAAAAGCAGAAAATCAACAGACACACTAAAATACACTGAAAATAATAAATATCTAATTAACTGCAAAAGTGATTGAACAATATTTAGTTCACATCCACATGCATACCACAACTGCTTTGTTCGCTACAATATGGTACAACAATAAAAAACTATAACTACAAAGGAAATTCTCTGTACAATTAGACCCTAGCAATAAACATTAACTTATTTCTGATCAAGCACTAATCATTCAAACTGTAAGAAAAATCAGAAGATTCCAGTAATGTATCCTGGCAGGGCCCCAGGTGAAACTTCTTAATATATTTAAATGTATTTTTACTTTAACTGCTGAGTGAAACTGAATGCAAGTATAGTTTCATCAGTCGTTATCGTCACAGCATTGACATACTGACTTTTCCCTCACTAACAGAACTCAAACTTTTCCCATACATTAATTACCCACAACATTCAATGGTATTGCGATCTGACAGCGTAAAAATGATAACTTAAAACAATGACCCTGAACAAGTAGAAATCATAACAAGAACCCATATGTTATATCATAAGTCACTTACCTCACAAAAATCTTTATTACACGAACTATTGCAATACAGCAAGCGCCAATACAACCAGCTAATCAAAAGATTCTAACTACTGTAGGCTCTAACTACTAATAGGCATGTGGTTGGCAAAGGAAAGATTATGTTGCAAAGCAAACAATGTATTTTTACCTTAATAATGTGACATATAGTTAAAAAAATATAATCGTCCATGATATTAAGTTCCAAAATTATAAATCATGAACAATGTTACATTCCCATGACAGATACACATCCAGATCCTCAGCTTGCGCTAGTACTTCAGACCTCTAACCTCCATCAGTGTTAACCACTGACTTCCAACCTCCTTCAGTGTTGGCTGTTCACCTCCAACTGCTAGTCCGACCAGCCACAGAGAGCTTTATACTGACTGCCACAGCGAAGTCAGAGAATTAATACAGAGCGCTACATAGCGCTACCAACATACAAACACATAAACAGCCTACTTACAACATATTTTCTTGACGTCTAAATTATATTTAAAGGGCCAAAAACCCTACCATGGTAATGGTATCACGAAATTCAGCATCCGAGGCCAATAAATATTGCTCTTAAACTCCTCTGGCATCAAAAATCAAAGAGTAGGAGCTACAATTATCCGCTACTGCTAGCCAGGTGTTAACTACAGAGCTGCTCAGACCAGACTCCTTACCCGTCACAAAGGATGAGTTGCCACTTGCGCGCCAACACAAATTTTCCACTTCGCCAAGCTAGTTAGGTAGCTGTGGGTTTTCCCTACAACTTTTCATTCAACACTATGTTCCCTAACTATGGACCAAGTTATTTACTGTACATTATATTACAAGTATTCCAGTAGCTTTTGTAATTTGCAAGAATATTTTAAACAACATCCTACAACAGTTCATCTAACTGAAATATGTGTACATAGTCAAAGACTTTCCACAACAGAGACAATATTCTATGTAAGGAACACTACAGATTGACATAGAATTATCGATACAGATATAAAAGAGGTCAAAAACAGGCGTTACACTATTATCCTGTCACTTCTCCTTGTCAGTCTTTTCCACATACTCGTTATCTCTCCGATTCTGCACACAAATTCCTCATTTCTTACCTTATCAGTCCGCTTATTTTCAACATTCATCTGTTGCACCACAGCTCAAATGCATTGATTCTCTCCTGTTCTGGTTTTACCACAGTCCGTGTTCCACTGCCGTACAATGCTATGCTAGAAACGTATATTCTCAGATGTTTCTTCGTCAAATCAAGGTCTATGTTTGATCCCTGCAGACTTCTCTTGACCAGAAATGCCCTTTTTCGTTGCTAGTCTGCATTTGACGTCCTTCTTGGTGCACCCGTAATTGGTTATTGGTTGTATAGAAAAAGAAATCAGTAGTAAAACCAAATACTTGAAAAGCTGTTTCAATGACGATAGCTTCGAAGTTTTCCTGCACCTTCAACAACGACACAGTTACGATTTCAGGAACAAATTTTCTGTTTCACTAACTTGTCTCACAACTTTCTTTACTGTTTGTATTTTTTAATGATTATTTATTTATGTTTTCCATTATTTGTATTTTTTTATAACCCTCATTTCTATTAAACAAGAACTAAAAAGGAATTTCGATTGTTAACTCACTGTCGCGGTAGTAATTGTTTTAGTAGAACTGTATCAGTAATAATACTGCCCACAAACACATATGTAGATTGTGAGCTAATTTTAGTGTTGTGTCTTGAAGAGGCAGCTGTCACTACACTTCAGGACTCACTTTCTTAATTAAAATTTCTTGTGTGTTACTCAAACTTAAATCAGGTAGCTTTCTTGTTACGTGTAATCTCTACAATAAATGATTTTTTTTTAGAAAAAAGATCTTACATAAAACAACAAACACAAAGACTGAATAATATCACATTTCAAGATTGCTGATCAACATGTCGAGCACATGACAGCAGTTAAGGTGTTTCGGATAACGCCAAGTCGTGATATGAAATGCGGTAATAATGTAAGATCACTGATACGCAGGGCGAATGAAAAGCTTAGTTTTATTGGAAGGATTCTGAGAAAACACAATTCATCTCAATAGAATACCGCACACGAGCAGCTACCAAGATCATTTCTAGAATATCGTTCAAGTATTTTGAATTCTTATCAAGTAGGCTTGGCAACAAACAGTGAAGTGGTGTTAGAATCATTACAGGTAGGCGTAGCCCGTAAGAAAGTACAACAGAAATTCCAAGGGAACTTAAACGGGGATCCCTTGAAGAAAGACGCCGTAGATCTCACGAAAGCATGTTGGGTAAATTTCGAAAACCTGTATTCGAAGAAGAACGTGCGTCCATTACGTTACTAAAAAAAGCGCTCACGTAAGACTCACGAGAGTAAGGAACGAAATATTACGGGGCGTGCCGTCGTTTTCCCCCGGGTCAATATGAAAATAACATAGGAAAGAAAGTCGATAATGTTGGTACTATCTACCACAAAACAGGTTGGGGCGGTGCTTAAGAAATTCTATACAACACATAAGATATAATTCCATTGCGGTACAAAAGATCAGCGTTGTGTGAAAGAGGAGATATGCTTCTCCTCTCCATCCGTACCACATTTAGCACGTACACCTTGCCAGTTGTTCAAGTAGGAGATGCTGAAGGCTTTTGGTTTGATCTACATCCATATAAGAACATCTGTTTTCACAGACAGCCCACGTAAGCTATACTACGAGTGTTGGCTATGGACGAAGTACAGAGAATGGTGGCAAATTATATATTTCACTGTCGTTCTTAACCACAGCAGCAGTCAGTTATGTTAGATTTGCAGCAAAGCTGTCATCTCTTTCGATGGAAGGTTCCCTATCCTCCACTTAGATTCGCGGCAGAGCGAAGTCTTCAACAATGAGAGATGATGGCAGGCGAGGTGTATCGTTGCCTGGCGACAGTCTGAGGCAAATACTGAACGGATCGTGAGCTTACTGACGAATCCTGTTTGCGTTGCCAGTGAAGGCTCTTATTATCTGTCGAGGTAAGCACTGAATGTCTTTCATTTCTTTGCCTGGATCTGCCGTCGGTAATTTTTGAGACTCTGATTTACGAAATAGTGCTGAAGAGTTACAGCCTGCGCCGAGATACGTGGCATACGATTGTAATTTTGCGAGATACAGCTTGATTTCGCATATTTGTAGTTCTAGAGCCAGGAGTAAGTTATTAAAATTAAAACTGGAAAGAAACATACGTTACATTTAAAACAACGTGTAATTCTAATATCTTATGACCCTCCACTAAAGTGTGGAATAGTTTCAGGGTCTCGCTGGAGTCTAGTATCAGCGATCTGAATATTACATTTTCAGGTTAGGTCTATTTAGTATGTATAAGCCAAGAGGGAGGCAATTGTAACCACTACCTCACTAGTTACTGCTAACCCATTATCGGTAATTTATGAATTTAACATCTTGTTGTCAGATATACTGCGTTCTTCATGACACTGAAAAAAATCTGATTTACCCAAATGTAGTTGTTACGTGGGGAATTCAGTTTAGTGTTTTCCATGTTCTCTGATGATTGTGTTATCTACATTGAACATCTCGTTAGGATGAAGTTAAGATGGAATTCCGTAGCTCAGCATGAGTTAGTGGGAGTGGCAACTGTCATAACTTTCATATGGCGGATTTATTGAACACGGAGCATATCTGAAAGTTAGAAAGATTACATTGCAAATTCACGCTCGAATTTTATGTCCTCCAATTCATGTTCATCCATCCGCCTCTTTTTGTTCATGCCTGACCTTTAATTTCTAATTTTCTCACAGTTTGTATTAGGGGGATTGCAGTATCAGAGACACTGCTCAGTATTAATTTAAATTTAAATAATTAATTTTAAATTACAGACAGTCTCTGTCCTGTTAATATTTTACTCTTTTATTTCATTGTAAAATGACACACAACAAGATAAAAGTAAGACACAAGTTCTGTTTTGTGATAATGTTACCGACGCTGCGGCAGTTACGATACCATGTAACGTGTGTCACAGGACCACAGCGAACGCCCTGCTTCTTGATAATAACAGTTAAAAATTTTATGTGAATGCTGTGTTACTTTACAGGTAAATCTTGCAGAGGAAATGATTGGTGGAACGTTGTATGCGATTTCTTACAAACAGAGAGAACTGAATCAATTGATGAAGTAATACCATATTAACATCGTTCAACAGAGTTCTCAAGTTTGAATGTGTAGTTTAAGGAAACTTTTGGTACATTACTTTGATCCCATAATATCATCAAGAATATGTGCTTTCGCTGAAGATTTCAGGTATGCTCGCTGGAATAAGGGATGTATTTAAATTGCAGAAATGTTTTAGTGCCTACTTTAAGTGGATGATATTTCTTCTGGCTTGTTTGAAGCAGCTCAGTACTAATTTCTCTCCTATAACAACCCCCTGATGTAGGCGTAGCAGTTGCATACAACGTCCTCAAATATTTAATATATATTTTCCCATATCTCTGCCCCCCACGGATTTCAGCGCCTACAGCACCGCCAAGTAGCATGGAAGTGATTCTTAGATGCGCAGCACATTTCCTATCATCGTGCAGATGAATTCTGCTGCTTTGGAATAAACGTAACACCTGTTGGATAAAGCAAAAATGGCATTAGGGACTACGTAACGACTTACGTTGTCTAGTATGTCTACAGCCTTTTCGCAATCCAGAGCCACTATTCTGCATGCCTATTGCTTGTTTACTTCAGAACGGCGTGTAACTGTATCGAACGTTTCTCGAAAATAGAGATTCGCAGCGACAATCTAGGCCTTGTTAGCTACAGCCTTCTGGAGTTTCTAAATGATGGGAACAACATGGTGTTTCGTACAAGCCAGTTTTCAAAAGGCCAATTGTTCCCTGTAGAGATTCTACTATAAAGGGTTGGATTTGGTTGGGCTGATTTGGTGGAAGAGACCAAGCAGCGAGATAATCGGTCTCATCGGGTTAGGGAAGGATGAGGACGGAAGTCGGCCGCGTCCTTTCATAGGAACCATGCCGGCATTTTAGGGAAATCACGGATAATTTACATCAGGATGGCCGGACGCGGGATTGAACCGCCGTCCACCCGAAAGCGAGTGTTGTGTGCTAACCACTATCCACCTCTCTCGGTCTGCCAGTCCACATACGCATGATAAAACATGTTTTGCAAAGCAACAACAATTTTCGTGTTTCAAATGTGTATGTATACCTTCAAAGCCATCCCTTTTCTCTTATTTAAAAAAAAAAAAAAAAAAAAAAAAAAAAAAAAAAAAAAAAAAAAAAAAAAAACAGGTACGATCTGCGTCGCTATCAATCGTGCTCGATGCTTTCATAATTCACCGACCAATAGTAAACAGTTTCTTGAAGAAAGACTAGGCGTTCATAATCAGTACAGCAATTTTCCCAGTCAGGTGTGATAACCTTAAACTTTTCGATCATTTTCACTTGGTTGTCATTCCATTACCACTCACTCCTATTAAACTTTTTTGTCTCTATGAGACGATCTGATTGTACAGATGTTTTGTGACGTTCTTTTGTGAGCCTGTAACTGAAATTAAAACTTAGCTTTCAACTTTAACTATGATTACTTTCAGAGCACTAACTGTCTCCTCGGAGTGAGTCCTAAGTGTATCTGAAGAGACGATGCTAGTGTGGCTTATAGAACTCCTTTGTACTTTTGTTTGCCACAGATAAAACATGTTGCTTTTATCCTGACCTGTACATATTGTCCACTTATTCTTCACTTCACGATTGACAAATACGCTATTGATACGCAAGGACGGAAGAAACAGACACACGTACACACACAGGCTCTCTGCCCCCCCCCCTCTCTCTCTCACACACACACAAACACACACACACACCCACACCCACAGATATGTGCATGAAAACAAAACCTCGCATTATAAGGAATATGCTAACACGAGGACAGACCCACGGGACACATTCTGTGCTCGTGGTTATTTTCCGTACAACCACTGCAGTGTTTACGGTATTTAACAGTAACATTTTATTCTTTCGATAATTGCTAATATTTATTATAATATTGTTTAAACAACTCTGAAATTACGCTTACGTGTCAGTGATTGCCGTGCCTGGGCATATTTTGTGGCTTTCTGGTTACTCCGAAGTGTTGTGTTATATCAACTGATTGTGTAGAGCAGACAGGAGGAATCGGGCTTTGGAAACTGTTAGGGAATTATGTTTCACACAGCAATGGGCAGCATGTGACACAGACTCTTCTGTGTCACAGATGTGGGCGCGTCTGAGGAATCGTTTGTTCTCCTGTGAACAAACCTGTTGCCTTTGGGCGTTCTGTAGGCGAAGGCGTAGAGACGAGGACGCTGATGAAGAACTGATGTGGGTCCAGGAAGTGAGCGACGGCGAATCGGAGGTAAGCTAGTATTGTTACCAGACAATGATCTCCTATCACTAGCATATAAGGGCACGTACTAAGTAGTCACCGACAGACATTATTCTCTGCATCAGGCTGATGTTTTCTGAACGTTACAGGAACTCTCACAATTATCGAAGTGAAATTCACTGATTCTAGCTCTCCTTTTAACCTGTTTCACACCTAATGAGATGAGTTTAGGTAAAATACCGACTGTCTGCACAACCCTAAACGCTAGAACCCTTAATTTAAGGAAGGTCACTGCAGTAACAAAACTGTTTCTTTTTCATTTGTTTAATATTGACAGGGGAGCAGAAAGAAGACAAAGTATTAGTTACCTGGACGTAAATATCACAACAATCGTAATCAAGATTTATAGGAATGGTACAATGACCAACATCACAATACCATCAAACGCATGCCACCTAAACGTACATAAACAAGTATAAAGGATGTCAGTGCTATCTGAATCAAGAAAACATGGAACAGCAAATTGCTTCAGTGGTTGACTAATTACTGAGTATAATAAAGAAAGATCTAGAAACAAGAAACACTACAGAAAAAAGATAACATCAAATTTGTATCAAACAGACTCTAGATTAAAAAGACTCCAAAATCTTTAAAATAAAAAATTCAGAAATTAGATTGCGTACATCTATACCACAGAGTCCATTCATAACACATATTTAGATTATTGAAAATATAACGTAACTTGAAAGGAATGCTACATGTTCTGCCGAAGATAAACAGGCTAAGAATTTCCCACCACGTTTACAGAGCGCATAGTAGCCTATACACACAACAGACAAACCACATCATCAATAGGTCAACACATACACAGTACAGGTCACCAATTCGTCAACGAAGATCAAAAGGACATTTGGCTCCACCGACTAATTGAAAGTCGTAAAATGGATCTGACTGAAGAAGCGGAGATATGTTCACATCATAAAAATTAAGAACACAAAACATTCAATAAAAAACTGGAAAGTGATTCAGTGAATTCCTTCAGGTGCTTAATTAGGATCCTTAAAGACGCAAGTCATATAGTGCTACGTAAGAACTACTAACGTTGTAAACAATGTATAATCAAATAGTTATTGAGATTACAGACGAAAAATACCCTGTCCACGAAAGAGTAATATACATACCCCGTGAACGATCTATAGCGTAATCTCTGCTCGCTACATGTAAAAATATCTTTGCTACTGTTTGTTATTGTATGTTTGCTGTGCCGTGTAAGTTGTGTGACTGATATTTAATATGTGTGAGCTTCTGCATAGACGAAACAGAAGAAAGCCGTAAGGAAAAGCTTCTTCCAGATTCAACATAACCTATATGTAAACATCGAGCGTTAATTAGAAAACTTCTCGTGTCTGCCTATTACGGTAAAGGCAACAGAGAAGTGTAGCACCACACACTTCAAAAATATCACTTACAAGTACTATAACACACGATAAAATGCGCTTGAGAACGGGAGTCATTACCAGAAAAGGATTGTGCAAGAAATAATTGATAGAGAAACACAAATGGTAACAAAACAAGGCATTTTATAAAATCATCCAGCTCTTCTTTCAAACGTGGTAAGCATTCCACACCAACAAACCGTGCTCAAGATCTAATTGTTCGCAGGTGACTTCATTCGTGCGTTAATTTCTGTTTATTAGGAGTCCTTTAAGCAATACGAGTCTAGCATATGTCTTCACCAAGAATATAGTTATGTTGCCGTCTCATGTTGATTCACTCTGGACAGAAACTTCTAGATAATTGATTGTTGTGACTGCTCCAACTGCAGCTTAGGCTGCTGAACCTATGCAAGACATTCGTTTGTAATGCCATAATACGTTCACAGTTTACAAGTTACAGTAATCGCTGGTACCATATTTATCGAACCAGAAAAGTGTTTGATTTTCTAATTTAATTTTCTCAACCACACCTGAATATCAAGTCACAGTCCATTCTGTTCAGTTGCTCTTCTAAGTACTTTGAGATCACTGAAATAATATCATCAAGAAATCTCAAAGTTTTTGTTTTCTAGACTCCATTCATTCTTTTCAAATTACCTTCTAAGCCACTTTCCGTGTGTTGCAATGGCAGTGGCAAACATTAAACAGTTTTTCTTTCCGTTTCTGGAACTTAACTTCCTGTCAGAATTGATCCTTCGTTTCCTTAACTACTGTCTCAAAGTAGTTATTGAATAACATCAAGGAAAGGCTAAAAGCTGTTTTATTTTTTACTACTTCTGTTTTGTATTCGCCAATATAATTGCAGTTTTTTGTACACGACGCAGATAGGCTTCCACATACAGTTTTTAATAGTTCAGAACTATTTGAAATTTCAAATACTGTACAGTAATCACAACAATCGAAGTCTTTTTAGAAATCTGCAGTGTGGGTTGTCATCAGTCTATTTTCTAACATTAGTAGTAGAGACAGTATTGTTTATCGTGTTCCTAGTTAACATCTCCAGTTCGACTTCTATCAGAAGTACCATTCTCCAGTAGACAATTTTACGAGGTGTATGCCTCACTATGTATTAAATTGCTGAGGCTAATGAAAGATTTGTTGTGCAAAACTGTGGACTTATTTTGTACCTGAATTGGAAATTGCGATAGATTGACTGTAATTACTGAGTTGCTAAGGATCTCAACTATTTATTCCCAAATATGCTGTATGACTGATGCTGTTTGCGTACATAAATTGTATTCAAGTAGTTGTTACTTCTTTTAGGACAAAAATTTACAAACTAACGATAAAGAAATCAGAAAATGAGTAACGACATTCAGAACTCTTTGCAAACATTTAGTAGCTACATTCAAATAAGTTACCATGCCTTCGGTGACAAAGTGCGTCGTGCCAGTGATAACTGTATCAGAGAGTTCCTGGTTTCAAGAAACATGTGTTCTGTAACCCACATGATAGTTTTAATAGCCATTTACCTTCACATGCAGTGATACTTTTTTCTGAGCTTTTAATTGAAATGTTTTAATAGAGTATTCACATTTTATAGTTTTTCTGAGTTCGTTCCTATATTTGTTGTATTTCCTCTTCAGACTGCTCTGGAGTACACCCCAACAACTGAGGAAACAGGTGTGAGTGACACAGCGCAGTGCTGGAAGAGGGAGACAACGCCAACAATATTTCGTCAATACTTCGAAGATCGATTCGTCTCTCTCTTGAGTATATTGACAGCAGAAGAGTCCATTAAGTCTAGAATTTTAGCACGCACGCTCCTGTGTAAGTGCTATTCGGGACTTTCGCAGGCTGGAAAAGGTAATTCGTCCAGTCCAACTAACTGTACTCTTCTGGCTTATCGAGAATGCAGTAGGAAATGTTTGTCTTATACATCTCGAAATTTTTTTTATTACTGTATAGAAATGTTGTTTGTTTTTCCAAAAAGGCCTCACCAGCTTGTGATGATTTGACTCAGGGAATGTACGTTTGATGTCGAGTAGGGTTAGAGGCTTTTTGCAAAAATATAGAATATGTCTCTTCTTCTAGTTGTGATACTACTTTATACATTAGTATCAACATGTGGGGTACTACATTCAACTGAGAGCAATCGACGATGCCGGGTTACATTTTCTCAAATTACAGCACAAGCATTTAATAAAGAACGTGCTGTCAGGTCAAGGATTATTTCACATCACATGATACTTTTATGAGTCGTTAGTTGTACTCTTCGCATACCAATGTCAGACTTGCCAGACCTGTAGAGTGCGCCCATACAACGAGCTGATTGGCTAACTTCAACACTCAATAACTCGGAAAAGTCGTTATGTATCGAATTTTTTTCTTAGAAGTTATTTTCTAGCACATATGGCCCTGCAACACACTTACAAGCTTTTCAGACTGTTTTTGACCTCCCTGTATATTAACTTATTACAAATGTGATTCGTATTGTCGGTATGTGATTAAACAATTTAATTTACTCGTTTCTTTTCTTTGCAGCCTTCATGCGCCAAATATATTATCGTCTGTGTATTGATAAAAGTATTGCTGTGAGGGAAAATGCAGCCAGAAAACTGGATGAGTTTGCAAAAGTGGTGGATTTAAGCCACTTTGAAGTCGATATTATACCCCTATTTCATATGCTACAGAAGGACGAAGAGGTATGCCGACTTTTTATGTCTATTTAGAATAGACTGCTTTTGTTTAGAAACACTGAGTATTTATTTTAGCTCAGTTAAGATTAAATCATGTTCAGTATTGATTAGAGATAATAGAATTTGACCCATTGTGATAAAACTATTTCTTTCGCCTGTCTTTATGATTCTTAATTATTAACCTCGTAATACTCTGCTATTTCAATATTCTTATCAATAATGCACTAGATGTTGTTACAACTTAGAGATGGTATCTTGATCTGAGGTGTTTATCAACCCTTATGTTTGCATCATTAGGTAATAATACGTCTGGGAGCTGCTGAATCGTTAGTGAATATTTTGATGTACCAGCGCGTTTCTGACGAGCTCTACAAGGGACTGTTTTCAGAGTTGCAGCAGTATATTAATGATCCGTCTTCGAGTGTACGTTACCTGATCGTCATCAAAATTGTCGAGGTATGTATGTCAAGAAAATATGTTACAGTGTTGGATTTATCCATACTGTCTCTAAATATTAGATTGTAATTCGAAATTCGTTGTAAAATCATAGGTGATGTGCTGAAATATTTAATGCAGTATGCTTATTGACTAGAAACTCCCAACACTTCTATTCTACTACAAGAAACCTGTTTCTCAGTATTTTATACCGGAAGTCTAATAATTACACAGAAACTAGGAATTGGTAGACACAATTTGTTTAGTAGGCGTTCTCTAATAGATGAGGGTGAAAGACACTATGAGTTTAAAAACATTTTCCTTATGTATATATCATAATTTAGCATACATTTCGTAACTTACCATCTTACTGTACATGAATGTTTTGGGATGGAGATTAATATGTAATTGAAGTACTGAAATTGATATAACTTATATGATTTTTTCCTCTTTTATAGGTTTTAAGAGGTCTACAGGAAAGCACGTTGAAATCAGATCTTCTCCAAATACTTGATGGTTTACTCAAGACTCTGACATAGGAAGATGAACAGGAGCAACACATCAGTCTCAGTTTTTTTAAGTGTGATCGTCTCAAAATTACTGAAGATTATATGAAGGGCTCTGAAAATTAAGAACGGGTATCTGCAGGCCATCAGTTACACGCCTTTTAAGTGTTATTATTCTCAAAATTCTTCAAGATTTCTTGTAGAACTCTTGCGTTATAAGGAGGGACAGTTGAAAAACATCATATGCAAGTGTTTTAAGTGTGGTGTACCCAAATACTAGAGTTGCTGAAGGACTGTGGGCATAACAGCTGGGCAGGTGCAGCATATCAACTGCAAGGCTCCTGCAGTGATCATGAAACGGAAGACATACTCATGCTATATGTAGTGGTACTTTTGGTTGACTCAGACTAAAATATTAGTGTGACGAATGTGCCTGGTCTTCTAAATCTGAAGCAATAAAGTACAGTGTTTTGTTTGTTTCATTTTGTATTATTTTCTTAGTTTTATTTTCATGATAAATTGATTTCACACCAGTTTTGTACAGAGCTGGAGGTAAACACAAAATATCAGGAAAATAAGCTAAAAGTACAAGCTGATGTACTATACATCAATGCATACAGATAATGCATCATGAATTCCATCTACATGTTTGTATGTCTCAATACTCTGTCCTCTCTCCCTCAGTACCAGTTAATCGCACTTACAATCATATATAGCCATTACAGCCCCCTCAATCACACACACACACACACACACACACACACACACACACACACACACACACACACACACACACACACACACACACACACACACACATATATATATATATATATATATATATATATATATATATATATATATATATATATATATATATATCACATACTATGTGTGAAGAGTTTTCTTATGGAATCGATGTTTCTTGCGCTACTAGTACTGCAAAAAATAAGAAAATAAAACCAGTGCGTGCATTGGGATGGGTGAATGGGGGGGAGGGGGGGAGCAATTTCAGTTGATCCAAAATGATTACAACTACCTCTTTCCGTGTAAAGATATGTGTTACAACTCATGTTTTCTGGTTTACTTTCCTGTATCATATATCCAAACATTATTGTATAGCGTAATGAAGTCGATGCATGTTTTTCACGATTCCTGTCTTTTATAACTGCTAATTTCCCGTGTTGTAATGGAGAAAGGGGTGCAGCTAGATGCGTCTTCTTTGTAATTCAATGATTTGTAGCAAATGGGAAACAATATAAGCAAATACCTTATGGTAATTCTGAATTCTGCACATAGACACACTAAACCTCTAAGAGGTGAATGTGGATTCACAAGGCCCGTAAAGAATTATAAAAACGGCATGGAAGTGTGCATGACTAACAAAAGCTTTTGTTCCGTTAGTGTCAAGTTTTTATTATATTTTATTAGAATGAAAGAACTAAATGTCTACCTTGAAGATGCCAGGGTATCAAAGAAGGAACCTGACCGACTATAGTTTGGTAAAACAAAGATTCTGGAATGTTTGAAGAGTAAAATAAAGGTTCGGTAATCCGGTTGAACACTGCGAGAGTTAATGAGGTGTTGACGTTGATAATCACAAACTAGTGATCTTGCAGAGGTAAAGGAGAATGCGATAGAATCGACAGGACTTTAAAAATTTGAAGGTGCTAAAATAACAGGCAAATTACACACCTACCGCGACATAAGGTGAACTTTAATTGAGGCTGGAATAATTTTACTCAAAATTCTCACTGTAGTGGGCCACAGAAAAATTCCCTGCTTTAACAGGACGATTTACCCGATTAAACTCCAGCATCTTTATTTTTATCTGTAGATCTGCATGTTATCAAGCAGACATCAGTGTCTAGAAACGTGATTTCCATCAGACCCAGACAGTATTAATTGAAAAATATTGCAAACAGCCGAGAAATTATCGGAGTGAATATCTCTGTGGCGTTCTGACGCTTAACTGAAAAGTAATTAACGAAAGGACACTAATTACGTCCAATCGTTCATGTCCGAACTGCCCGCCGGCAATCTCGTGTATTTCTCAGGTAACATTCGAAGAAACCAGCATAAATGATTAAAAGACAAGGTAATTGCTTGACTTAACAACGGAGCCGATACAACACAGTTTAAATATCCTTCACAACGCATAGGTTGATATACACTTACATTTGTTAAGCTCGAACTCCAATGACAAAAAAAGTGATAGTACAAGAAGAAGATGAAAGAGCATCACATTTTCCGTTTTAGTCAGTGTCTTTACATTCACCATGTTTACAACTTCTGGAAGTATCGGTACGTTAAATGTAATCTTTGAACATACAGAAAAATCATAGCTTCCCTTGTAAGTACATTATCAGAACAAAAATTTTGGATAAAAAATAATGAAACATTTTATCCCCTCCCATGAATGCTTGTCAGCTTCGTACGCCAGAAACATTTAACAGTGATTGTAGGTGGACGTTATCTCTCAGAAAATTGTTTTCATGTTACCTTTAGGAAAGAAAGACAGAAAGTAAGATAAAAAATACAAAAAACATTTTATGGATGAATTGTTAAGAAAACTTTACAAATACAGTAATTTCTTGCAAAATGCTCAGGGTAATTGTTTCATCGATAAGTATCAGCTCCAGATATACGATAATTCCGAACCAGGGCGAAAACTTGACTGTGCCCTCCCCCCCCCCCCCCCCCCCCCAGATTATTTGAGATGTGACGCCAAAATCTAAACAAAAAATCGACTTGTAAAAAATATGTTCATTTTGTAGCATACTTCTTTCTGAATATACGAAACGTAAATGTTTCAAGAAATGTAAGACATGTTATTTATTCTTAAGTGTGTCAAAGTGCAATTCCACGCCTCTACACACAGCATTCTTCGATCGCACGTCTCTACTTCGCCCTGTGGAATTCAAATGTGTGTATTTAGTGATGGAAGTCACCAAATCTGTATTCAGGACAGTGGAAATTAAAATGTCCTGTAGTGTCTCTCTTGCTCTCAGTCATCAGGTTTGACATCCTATCCTCCCCCGTAAACAAAGAAGCTCACAGTTAATAATGGTTGGGTTTGTTTGTGACAGAGAGAAAAGAACTGTTTAGAAAATTTGCACTCTTTATTGCCTATTAGCTAATAACTTTTCTTTCAATTGACATAAAATTAACTTTTGGGAACGTAAAACAAATAAAGCCAAGAGAAAAGTAAGACAGTACACATTTCTTCAAACCTTCTGTCCCAGCAATTTATTCTCTCTAGTCTTGCTACAGCCTTACATGGCGTAATTTCTTTCTGCGAAACAATCTAGCACCTCATCAAAGTTCGTCTATCATTTGACTAAATGTAAAATCAAATTGTTGTTGTCTAATACTGAAAAAGCTCTTAGTACAAATAGTATCCAAGATTTGATTACGTCACTTTTGTCACTGTCTGCTAGATGAAAGGAAATACATCTTTCCAATATTGCAGCAACTGTAGGACATGCCAAATAAGCGAGATCGTTTTAGCACAAATGGTCAATTTTACGTACCTCATTTGCATAAATAACGCTACAGAATATAATCCACGTAATACCAATATCAAATGCCTTTTGGGCCTAATGGAAACAAAATGTTTTGTTTTCATTCATACGCTCCAGTTTCTCAAACACGAGATCGAAAGTAGCAGCACCAAATTTTTATATAAAATTGTAATAGTCATATTCTTCTATATAATTCCGTTTGTGTCTCCGTTTCTTTTCCTTCCTGTTTCTTACAAACAATATTGTCATCGCTTATTTCCTAACTATTCCTGTCATTGTCAAAACTTATTCTCCGGTTAAATTCACTAACCCTGCTTGAATAACCGGTTTAGTTACCTCACGTTTATTGTCCGGTGAGGCGTTATTACATGGTTATACAACGCGTTTTACACGCTATTTAGAGAAAAGAACTTAAGCAGCAGGTAACCATGGACTAAGTAATTAGCGTTCTGCAAACATTTTTTGTCAAAATCTTGCTCACCTGTTATTCCTATTACTCTTTTTCCTCCTCTGGTATTCTGAATCCATCTATTTCGCTAATGATTATAACAACGTTGATCATTAGCACATCCAATCAACCACATAAGCAAACAATGATTGGCACTCGCCCCCTTCGTATTTATTCGGCTCAGCTCATGTAGAACCGTCCCCTTCTGTCTGTGGAAAAGGTTTCTTATTTCTAGAAGAGACGGGGATTCCCCTGGAAGGGATGTCATGTACGCTATGCACGCATTCAAAAAACAATAGATCAGTCGTTCAGACATCACCTTGAATGTGTTCAAAAATATTCAAAAACAAACACGGATGCGTTTCAAAACCTAGTGAATACTCATTAGACAACCATTCGCTGAACACTAGGAACTTAGAGAAACATGTTTTTTTTCAATAATTTGAAATTTCTCGCCCCTGAAACTGCTGCCCTGGGTTGATACTCCGACTTTCCACCCCCTAGACCCGTGCCCAGTAAGTATACAAGTGAAAACAGAATTATTTTTTATGTTTGAGAACTTGATGAGATAGTTATTCTAAGATTCTTGGCACATTTCCCGTTTTGATGTTCCTGTCCTCAACTGGAAAAAAAGAGCAAAGGGGAAAAAAACCAGCATCACCATGTATTCTATACACTCAGTTATCTAACTCCAAAATTTGTATTAAGTAACGTGTTCATGAGTCCCCATCATGCTTATTATATACACGGAATGTCATATATTACACAGTTCTGATTATTTAAACACATAAAAAAGGTATGTGAATAGAGTATAGAGAATTGCTCTATCGACAGATAATTGCCAAAGAAAGTGAAGAAATCTCTCTTTTTGTTTAACGTCCATATTTTTTGCAGAAGTTTAATTCTCGATAAACATTTTGCATATAACAAGGAAATGATATCATCGAGGACTGAACCATGGCTGCTGCATCATTGTGCTGCAGCGAGTGTCTAATGCGGGCGTCGAGATTTGCCAGGCTACAACAGGTCGTTGGCGTCTCGTCAGCTGGGACACGGCGTCGTAACAAGCACAGCCGCCACGGAAGACAGCTGCCAACCACAGCAGCGGTCGGCTGGCACGTTATTCTTCAAACCGCTCGCCACGGCGTACATTGGACATTTACAGGGGCAGTCACTGCTTTCAATAAGACTTGACATGCAGTGCTGCCCTGTGATAAATTACCCTTTACAAATAAATAACAATTTACACAGGCAGTCACACATACACTCACAAACACACACGCACACATACACACTATACTTGTGTGACTCGAATCTGTGCTGCATACGGTTTTTCACTGGCTGTAAGTTGCAAATACTGTCAGCTGAATGCAACACCTACCCTGTTTACAAAAATAATTGTCTTCTTCAGATATTCTGTTGGGAAATGCCTTTCCTAGATTGATGTGTGAAATACTCCTCGGTGATACAGACAAGGGAGAGAGATTTCGTTAATAATTAAATCACGGAATACTAAGGACCCTCATGGATAAGATAGAGTGATTTGCAGAATATTAAAGTACTGCGCTGCACTGTACTTAACCATATTTTTTTATTATTCCCTCAGGAATGGTTAGTTTCCTGAACGATTAAAGTACTAAGTAGTAGACCGCTTTATAAAAAGAGAGAAAGGGACAATGAAGACAATTTTAGACCTATTTCTATGCCATCAGTGTTTGTTAAAATTGTTGAAAGACTATGTACGTACAGATAATTGATCAGTTTCTATTTTAAATTTGCTATCATATGTGTAGTTCGGCTTTAGAAGTCGACAGTACTGAAAATGCTATAACCTCTTTTAACTGTGATGTACTGGATGAGTTAAACAATAGGTTTCGAACGCTAGGCATATGTTTTGGTCTAACTAAGGTGTTCTATTGTGTTGTTCATAAAATATTGCTCCAGATGTTGGACCATTACTGAATACAGGGAGTAGCTCAAAAATGGTTTACTTCTTACTTTAACAACATAGTGTTGACAATGGCTGTGATGTGGGGTCTGAGTGGGGTAAGGTCAAATGGGGGGGGGGGGGGGCGCCCCAGGGATCAGTGTTAGGGCCACTCCTGTTCCTTATTTATATGAATGATAAACCCTGTAGTATTACAGGTAACTAAAATATTTCTGTTTGCTGATGGTACTAACTTGTTATTAAAGGATGTTGTGCAACATTGCCTCAGTTTCAAATTGCGCAATTCGGGACTTATAAATATCACTTGTAGAAAATATTAGTAAATTAACGCTAAATCACACTAGCACTCAGTTTTTACAAAGTCTAACACACCATTCAACAAAGACCTACGTTTTAATTTCACAGAATGGCATATGATGAGTGAAACTGAACAGTTCAAATTTCTTGGTGTTCAGGTGGATAATAAACTGTCGTATAAAGCCCATGTTCATGATCTTGTTCAATGACTTAATACTGCCACTTTTACTGTTCGAACGGTATCTAAAGTAAGTGATGGTTCCACACGTAAATTGTTCTACTTTGCTTATTTTTATTCGCTTATGTCGTGTGGCGTTATATTTTGGGGTAACCCTCCCATTTCTAAAAGGTTATTTTTGGTTCAGAAACGGTCGGTTCAGGCAATAACTGGTGTAAGTTCGGGAACCTCTTGTCGACCCCTGTTCTCTAGTCTGGGTATTTGACATTGTTCTTAACTGTCGTTTCTTGTAAACAATATCAGATTATTCCCGAGAATAAGTTGCTTTCGCTCAGGTTAAAAGCTGTTCAAATGTGTATGAATTCCTAAGGGACCAAACTGCTGAGGTCATCCATCCCTAGATTTACGCCTACTTAAACTAAGGACAACACATACACCAATGCCCGTGGGAGAACTCGAACCTCCATCCGGACAGGTAGCAGTATTCGTGACATGGCGCCTCAACCTTCCTGGCCACTCCCCACGGCACACTCAGTTAATACTCAGTAGAAATCCAACCGGCATTGGGATCGGACTTGAGCAGTCTTGAGCAGAAAGGTATGCAGTATACTACCGTGTCCATTTTCAATATGCTACCATAAGAATTAAAAAATATTTTCAGTATTTCACATGCTTTCAAATCGAAACTGGAGAGTTTCCTCATGGGTCACTCCTTCTATTTTGGTGAAGAGTTCCTTGAAAAATTATGCTGATTCATATGTTGTATTGTTGATTGAGTTTACTTAAACCAGTGGGCTGACTTTTTTGGGTTCACAAACATTTTCTTTTTATGTGTTATTACTTTTATGTTGTTATTTCATGTACTGACACGTTCCATTACGTTCGAGATTTACTCCTCAATTTGATCCTATGGAACTTGAAGTGAAAATAAATAAATAATATTCAACACACGAAACATTTCGTTGCTTAGCATTGCTTTGAAGTCACTTACGAGTTCATCACTAGCAACATGTAAATGTCAGTGTAGTGTAACTGTGCGTCATTCGCATTTAAGGCAATCACATGCAGTTTAGTTTATAAGATATACGTCTGCGGTTGGGTCTTACGTTGCATTATGGACACACACTACATGGCCAGGAAATTAGGTGTAGTCCGTACCCTGCAGCGAACCCACGAATTCTGGCAGTTGCGGGTGTTTATTACCAACTGCAGGATATACAGAAGATGGCTGGTGTCCTGTGATTCATCATTCATTTCCACGTATCTTCCAACTTTTCAGAGATGAGTACACCGGCACTGTGCACTTTTGAATGTAATTTCTAATCATCTGCTTACGTGCTTCACATAGCACCTTCGCTCGTATGAGTTCCTCAAATACTACTTTGATACAAATGGGACGCTAGTAACTATACACAGGAACATTTCCAAAGTCTTTTTCTTTGGCAGTACCACAGACTGTAATACTTTCTTTTCAGTATTTTTGTCGACGGATATTTACAATAGTTGTTTCGTTTTGCACAGAATGCTGAGTTGGGCGTAATTGCCTTGTGGAATAGAATGGCCTTATATATAGAGCAATACAGATATAAATGCCAATACTTGGGTACCATTGTTTTAAGCCCACACTCCACAAATCGTCACTTAGGGAGCACGGATCGTAATGATAAACATTCAAAATAAAGGAAAAAGCTAAAAATCTGCAGTCGCTAAAAACCAGGAAGCAGAGTGAAACACTCATTGTAAAAATCCATATCCCTCATTTTTTCGAGTGCTATGTGACTGTATTACTAACATACTATGAAATTGAAAACTTAGTTATATGAGTGATGGTAAACTTCTGCTTCTCTTATTTTTAATGTGAAAGACTGTATGGCGTAAGTTGCTTAATGGTTAACAATATATCAAAATTTTTCTTTTCATTACAGCAACGAGGCTTAAAATTACTATCAATGCTTCCTCATTCTTCATATATTGCACGTCATTCAGAAAAGTAGATTTGGTTTCTCATTTTTTCCGTATTACACGTCATAAGGATAAAGAGATTTCCATGTATTACGTAAGTCCCACTTTCAAGAGAGAAAATACCTAACTTATGCTTCATACCTATAGATACACTTATATATATAGTGATACAAGTGACGACTGAAAACGCTAACCTGGCATCCTGGAGTGCTTCTATTAGTGACGACTACACACACACACACACACACACACACACACACACATATATATATATATATATATATATATATATATATATATATATATATATATATATATATCAGGATGCCAGGTTAGCGTTTCCAGTCCTCACTTGTATCACTATATATATATATATATATGCATTTATACTACTATTTACAAATAATTTCTTCATGCTGTACAGACTGTCTACCTTTTAAACAAATGATCGAAACTTTAAATGTAGAAGATCAATTAGGTACTTAGCTATTCAAACCTATTTAACAGTAAACATGACTTGTGGTACTAAATCCACATAGACTATAAGACATACAACTACAGTAAATAAACACAAGTAATAATATTTACAAATAAGACATCATACTCTTTATTGCACGTATTTTTGTAAATCTCTCTGGTTAGGCAATGCTTAAATACTGTTCAAATTTACAGTAGCTATGAGATGCGATCCTTCATATGGTATTCCTATTATCTTTTAAGGGCCTGTATATAGCAACTGCCAATTCTTATATTTCTTTTGTAGAAGAGAGGGCTTGAGGTGTGTTGTCAACAGTATTTTTTCACTAACCGTAAGGTTCTGGATATTTCACAGTTTTTTGCCATATTTTGATTTCCTAAAACGCGTGTTAGTTGTTGAGGGTATGAGGGCATGGAGTATTTGTATTCTCTTGACATGGCACATCCAAGATGATGCAGGAGTGGCTTTGTCCATTAATTCTTCTGTATGACTTCTAACATGATTTCAGCTGCAGCGTGGAGCTTGTATGCGTGGGGCAAATTAATCACTGTTTGTTCAAAAGGGCCCACGAATTCCATCCTTCCAGTCCTTTGGTGGGGACTCTACGCCCTAATGAGTCAGCTGAACGCCATAAAAGCTCTTTTAATTGGACTGGATTCATCAGAAAATTTAGAAATTAAAATTTGCCTAATATGTTGTTCTTGAATAAAGGATTTCCAAACTTGGTTGGGCTTAGCCAACAGTTTTTGTACATACCTTTTACCTTTTCTCTCTTCCTTTCTACAGCTACTGTGACCCAGTTTTAATTATACCTCTCATTCATTTTCGTACGTACTAATGGACATGCAATGGCCTAATGTATTGCAGAACGATTCCCATTCTGTATCTAGAATTTCTGTTAAATATACTTCACTAAAGTCTTCGCTTTCTAATACCCTTTGTAGCCTATCTATGTTTATTTGCTTAGTTTATATAAACTCTTTAAACAATTTTTCTGGCGTTCCTACATTGCCTGCTATTTCAGCTAATACCCAATACTATTCTGCAATGGTTGTGTATATGACCTCCACTGGTTGCCTGTTTCTGTAATTTTACAGTATGTTGTAGGACTCTCTGCTGCTAAATTAAGTCCATCAGATTTAATCCGATCTTCAGAACTCCTTGTACAACAATTTGTTTTAGTGTGTTAATAATTAGATCCCTTGCTACAATTAAGTAAGAGAATTCTCTGCTAGCCTTATCTAACTGGACTTCTGAACCTTTCTGGAATCCATTGATCTGACTGTTTGGTGCTCTGTAGAGCCCTTCTATCACAGTTTTCCCCATTATATGTTTTCTGTATTGCTGTAGCTGCAGAGCATTTCTGTACTGTGTCTACTGACCATGGAATGATACCCACTATTTTTTCTGTGTACATAGACGTCCACACCACCGCCCTTATGTTCACATCTGCAGAAATTAGCAAATTTTTTATATCCCTGTATATTGTAAACATTTATTTCATTTACCTTTAGCCCATGATCTAACATAATAAATACGTGTGGTAACTCTGAAGCTGTTAGTACCTATATCTGCTCTGATTTACTGGATGCATGCTATACATTCTGCTGCAAGATCCTTATATTAGGAATATGTGTGTTAATGTTTTGGTTTTCTATGGCACCTTTCTTTTTACCTGCTGGTACAAAAAAATCCTGCTCCTGATTTTAATTCTTCGTTCTTTCTTCTTTCGCTTATTTTGCCTGCAGGATCTCTGCCACAGCTTCTTCTTTTGCAGGTGATTACAGCCTCTGCTTCTGGTGACGACACTCCTTCATCTGCTAGTGTTGACACTACTTCTTCTTCTACTAGTCATCACACTACTTTACTTTCACTCATTTGTAATTCTTGAAGAAAACTCTCAGTAATAACCTTCATGGCTGTACCTGCATCAAAAACGACAATGATTGGAATTTCTCCCCAAACTAAACTGACTGTTCTTGTACAGGTTCTTCACAGTCACCACAGAGCTCTTTCCTAATGTCTACGCTGCCATTATATCGCAACATATGTAGTTGCTCGGTGGAAGTGGAGGCCCTTTTCTACCCCACGATTGTCATCAGGGAGAATGGAGTACATCTACAGCTACATCCACATATACGTGATTACACCTACGTGATTAGAGGATTCAATCAACCACCTTCATTCTGTCTCTCTACTGTTTCACTCATGATTCATCTATCATGTCTGTGGCACTATCTCCCATATTTGACGATTTGCTAAACTAGCTGACTTTCTATGTTCTTTTGCGGCGTCATCCGTCAGTCACACCTGATGCAGATCCCACACCACACAGGAGTATTCCAAAATAGGACCTACAAGCGCGGTGTAAGAAGTCTTTTTAGTAGAGCTGCTGCACCTTCTAACTATTCTGCCAATGGATCGCAGTCTTTGGTTTGCTCTACCAACAATATTTTCTATGTGATCGTTCCAGTTTATGTTATTTGTAATTTTAATCCCTCAGTATTTGGTTGAATTTACAGTATTCAGATTTGTGTGACTTATCGTGTAATCGAGATTTAGCAGATTTCCTTTAGTACTCATGTGAATAACTTCACACTTTTCTTTGTTCAGGGTCAATTGCCACATTTCGCACCTTACATACATTTACCTAAATATTTTTGCGAGTAGTTTTTATCATCTGACGACTGTACAAGACTGTAAATGACAGCATCATCTCCAAACAATCTAAGACTGCTACTATGCCGTTAATATAAATCAGGAACAACAAAAGGCCTGTAACACATTCTTGGGGAACGCCGGCTATTACTTCTGTTTTACTCAATGATTTTCCTTCTGCTGCTACGAACTGTGACCTTTCTGACAGGAAATCACGAATCCAATCACACAACTGAGGCGATATTCCATAGGCAAGCAGTATAGTTAGAAGACGCTTGTGCACCTAGTATGACACTTCTCCAAACAACAATATGAAAGGCATGATTTTCAGGTCGCGGACGGTTCGGAGAAGGTTCCAAGGTTCGTTTTCGTGCTTTTCGTCATAATTAGTATTTCAAGGGAGTGTGCAATTTGGATTAGATCTCGCATTTTTCATCTGTCTGTTATCATGATTAGAATTTGGTGGCGGTGGCCGATTTTCATGACTTTTGTGACACTGCTTGCATAAGTTTGCGTGTTACAGGTTCTGTGTGGCCCCATTGCCGTTTGTGTGGTATCCAAGGTTAAACCATGCGCCAGTAAAACGGCGCCGAGTTCTAAGTGTTTACATGACTGTTTTGATTCGCCAGAGATGTCAGCGGCGCAGCGCCGTTGCTACAGCATCTGTTATCTCGCCCGTGATTGCTGGCGTAAGAGCCGGTGGTTAGAAGCCGCACTTCGCCGTTCCCGTTAGCATATTTGAAATCTAGATGTATGAAATCGACCGTATCTGGGACCGGAAGGATGAATTCCAAACAAACGTCCGATATTGTGATCAGCGTTTCACGTATAAACGCCAAATTTGCTTTTAAAATCCACAGCACAACTTTGGGCGCGACAAGATTGTCCCAGTAACTTCTCTTACAGATTTAGTGATCTAGGTATTTTCTCAGGCTACCCTGTTTCAGGTCGTGAGCTTCTTGGACCGACAGCTCCTTCCTAAAACGCTCCTGGGCAGCCTCTGATCAAAATTTAGTCAGGAAATCCTTCTCACCGTCGTCGTCTAGGCTGACAAACCAGATACTCGAAAAATAAGCTTCACACGAAAACATTTTTAGAGTCCTAAGTTGATTATTTTCGAGACGGACATCTCCTGGTGCTAAAATTAGCCCGCCAAACCAGCTCCCTGGTGGGCGGGTGGCGGGGGAGGCAAGTTTAAAATTTCAAATGGGAACCCCCATTTTCTTTGCAGAATCAGATTCTACATAAAAAACTACGTCCATTTTGACTTAAACATTTATTTTGATTCTTGTTAGTTGGCTCTATAATACAAGAAAATTCCTGTTGTCATGGATAAACAAAAAATGCTTATTTACTTCGTAAATTTTGATTCGCTTAAACTAAAACAGTCCCTCCCTCCCCATAGGGTGGGGTTTGAGAGAGAGGAATTAGAGTTTCACAACTGTTGACCACGAAACAAAAAAAAAAAAAAAACCTATCCGAGTCTCCGGAAAAAATTAATATCAAAATCACAGTTCCTTTTATAGCCACATTATAAATTACAAGAATAAAAATTTTGTGCACAAAAATGAAATGTTTAAAGGTGTTGCAGGAGACTGTTGAAAATCAGATGAACTGAACGAGTAAGGAATGACGTTCTGGAACGCGTAAACCAGGAAGAAACGCGTAATAAAAATGGAATGAGGCTAAAAAGAAGGTGGTGTAGAACATATTACGAAATGGCTCCTTGCTGAGTGCTGTAGTCGACGCGACGGTGGAGAGGAAGAATGACAGAGGTAGGCAGTGGTGAGCGATGGCAGCTTAGGGCTTAGCAGGCTCATTGGGCTCTTAGAGTTGGAGATTAATAGAGTTTTAGAGATCAAATAAGGCAAAAAGCATAGATAACATGCCTTTCTAACTTCTACAATCATTGGAGGAACTGGCAATGAAACGACTATTGAAGATAGTTTGCAGAATCTAGTATTGAGGAGACATACCATAATACCTTCGGAAAAATTTCATCTACGCGATCTAGAAGACACAAGGTCAGAGGAGTCCCAGATGAATTGGACACATTTGCCTGAAGACCCTCCATGTCGTACCAATGTTACGTAGCATTCCTAATGTTTTTCTTTCGAAAATATTTTCGCCCACAGTGGGAACAAACGATTCATGTCTAAAGGTTTATTGTCAATGGCGTCTAAGTGATTAAAACATGGAAACTATATGAAGTCTCAAATAACCATAGGTGATGGACAGATGCTATAACGGTCGTAAGTGCTTCTAACTTCTTATGACTGGTTCCTATAGCTGTTGCTAGTCGGTTAATACTGTTGTATCAAAAGTTTATACTGCTGTTGCCCAGCTATGGGTCCTACTCTACAAGCAAGTAAACATCTGTCATTTCTCTGTACTTTGTCAACTTACTTGACCGAGGATGTGGACACAAAATACACATACCACACACTAAATGAATACATGTAAGTTCTTCACACAAGTAGACAAACGTTGTAATAATATTTCAAAGTAAATGTTGATGTGATAGGAAATGTCGTTGGGAACGTATGTAGGCAATGTTCAAAAGTAGCAATAAAGCCAGGAAGCAGTCTGATTCCAACAATTTAAAAAAAACCGTTCTGCACACTACAGTTCTTTAATGGCTGCAGAGCAATAAAGTGGTACAACCAGTGTCTTCCATGTAAATCACTATGTCAACACACTACGTTACGCGAAAAATTGTGTAATGTCCTTGTATTGATCATTTATATCACATACGTAAATTTAATCGGCTGAGTTATGGCGAGAGAGATAAATCGAAAGCTGACATGGACCCATGTGACACACATTAAATGCTTATACTCGGGAATTTTGTGTCGACAAATGCCAGTTAACATCTGCTGTGATTGCATAGATATATTTTTAGCTGCTTCGTACCTCGGATGACTGCTGATATATCTTTGGCGCCGATGCTTTGGGGACTGGGTGATCGCTGGCCTGGAGCAATACAGCGATGCTATATTCCATAAATCAAATGGAGCGATTGCAGAACCTAATAATACCGCAACGTCTGCTTCGAAGAGTCACACTGTCAAAGCACACTAAAAAAAGGATCCAATATTTACTGCTCCACCGTAAAACATGACAAGGCCCAATCGACCGCTGATCATAGAAAACACCAGTCAGTATTAGCCGTGGACAGCTGAGTAAGATACCCGTTATTATACAGCATAGCCATTAACTTGTTCTTCTCAGAGTCAAACATTATTTGACGGTCAGCCCGTAGACACAATGTTACTCATGACTTCATCTAAACGTGTAATACAGTTTATTACACCATGAGAATACTTCTCTGTACTCGTCTCGGCTGCATGACACAACTCAGACTCAATTTTAGAATCTAATTTAGATTCATATAATTTCTCCTGTACACTCCGGGATGATCTGTGGAGTAGCTGAATTATTCTAGTTTACCAC
The DNA here is from genome assembly GCF_023897955.1 of Schistocerca gregaria. Classification (NCBI taxonomy): domain Eukaryota; kingdom Metazoa; phylum Arthropoda; class Insecta; order Orthoptera; family Acrididae; genus Schistocerca; species Schistocerca gregaria. The sequence continues at coordinate 135,683,492 of NC_064925.1, read as the reverse complement.
TAGCTGTCTCTGGCACGTTCTATGGCTCTAGTATGTTCGAAGTTCTACAATGAACCTTCCTCAGTCTCTTCTCCCTTCCAAATCTTATTTTTTTTACTTCTTCTTTGTGCTGAGATCTTCTCCTCTTGAGAATTTGCCTTCCCTTCTAAATTATTGGTTATTACTAGCCACAGAATAAACGCACTAATCATTCATCGTATTATGACCAACTACCTAATATCGATAAAAACCCTTCCAGGCGATAGAAGTGAGCGTCACTTGGTGAGGAAAGACTGTTAGCCAGACACACGCCGATACATGTAGTATCAGTGAGGGAGCTATCCGTGCGTAGAATGGGGAAGGCGCGCGATCTATCCGAGTTTGACAGAGGGCAATTCGTGATGGCCCAGTGGCTCGGCACGAGTATTTCGTAATCTGCGCTACTTCTCGGATTTTCAAGGAGTGTTGTGGTGCGCGTCTTCAGCATGTGGTGAAACCAAGGGGAAAAAATTTCCTGATGTCGTGGGGTTCGGTGGCCACTCTTCAATACAGATATCGGACATCATAGGCTGGACAGACTGGTAAAACAGGACGGTGAACTGTGGTGGAACTAAAAATTACACTTTAATGCTGGACAGACTACAAGTGTGTCAGAACACGCAGTGCGCTGAGCACTCCTAAAGTAGGGCCTCCCCAATCGACGACTCCTGCATATGCCAATGTTAACATCAAGGCGTCGTCAACTACGACAGAAATAGCCACGTGACCATCGGCACTGGACATTGATGCAGTGGCAGATCTGATTAATCCTAATATCTTCTTCATGATGCCGATGAGAGGGTGTGAAACCGTTGTCTCACAGAGGAACAGCTCGTTGACACCTGTACTGCACGACGGAGATAAGCTGGCAGCGTACCCATCATGCTCTGGGAAACATTCACGTGGTCGTTCATGGGTCTAGTGGAGCTCGTGCAAGACACGTGGAGACCAAGGAGTATCGTACACTTTTTGTTGACCACATACATTCCATCATGAAGATTATGTTTCCCGATGAGAGTCGCATCTTTCAGCAAGATAATGCTCCATGTCACAAGGCCAGGTGGAACACAGTGGCGAGTCCCAGTTGATGTACTGGCCTCTCAACTCGCCAAATCCGAACCCTGTTGAACATATATGAGATGTGATTGCACGTGGTGTCAGGGCTCATCGTCCCCCCTCAGTGAAATCTTCCTCCAGCGACCTAACAAGGCCTCACTGCCTTCATGTTGCGACTCGTCGGTGCTATCATCCATGCCATAGGTCGACATATAGGCACAATATAGGTGATAACAATGTTCTGACTGATCAGTGTATATTGGGAATAAAAATGTCTACTTATCTCTCGGTACGAATGTCCTCATCTTGTAGCTTCAACAAACCACATTTATCAAGCCTCTTCCTTCTGCTCTCATCGATAGACAGTTCTCTTCTCGATAAAATTGGCGTGATGGTTCCAGTCTTAGGAAATATCAGCTGACTTGGCACCTTCCATTTATTCAACACGCTTCTCATTTTTCTCTTCTATAGTATCTCATTAAATGAGTGACATTTCTGTTTTCATATCCCTCATCTGAATTACATTTTGTCACTTCATATGCACTTGGCATTAGTTGCCTCATGATCACAAATGGCCCCTCGGACAAATAAAATAATTTCTCTATTTCTTAAGCATCTTCATTTGATTTCTCGTGACAACGCACCGAAACCAACTCCACTGCCTCGTTTCAAATCTTAACCCTGTTGCCTTTTCCTCGTTAACGCTTCCTTCTCGCATTTGCGTACGATGGCAATTTTTAGCTCTTCGGTATTGACCTCCCTTTGTTCAGATAATTTTTATTCCTTTTAGGTCATTAGGCTGTTGTCCTTTTATCACAAAGTGTGGCGTCTGGTCGGTGCTTTCACCCGTGGTGCAATTAAAAATGTTCTCAAAATGTCTGACATAACTTCTTTGGGCAGTTTGTCTTTGAGACCAGTACCTTCTGGCCAACTGTGCTATCTTTATCAATTAGCATTCCACAGGATTACTGGACAGGTGATATGGTGATACGTACTTGTTTCTAAGCTATCTTGATATAAATTTCGGACCATTCTTGGTTAAAAAGCTTTAGGTGTGCCCAATTCTTCAATATATCGGTCAGATTTCACTGCCGCTGTCTTACCACTAACTCGGGTAATCCGGTACAGTCACACGAATTGTCGTTCATTATCAGACTACACCGACCACCTCCTACAGTTTTCAGTAGAGGGCATAATAAATCTGCCCAACCCAGTTCTAGAACATTCTGAGCTAGAAAGTTCTTCATGGTACATTGTACTAATTTATTCTGAGCTCTAATTTTCTGACATAGATCACACGTTTTAATTCTTTTGCTAGCACTTCTTGTCACGTCCTTGAAGCTAACAGTCTCTCTTACATTTCTAGACATTTTCTGTTGTGTACGACTTCGTTCAGAGTGGTAACAAGAGGTAGGCTGCAGAGTGGTGAGGGAACTGTCATTGTAGGAAAGCGAGATAGGAGCAGAAATAATTAGCGAACAAGTTAACACAATGAATGTGAAAGTTACTTAATTTAATTTCCCCAAACGTACAAAGACAGATTACAAAGAATGATGCAACAAGTAAAATGCTCGAGATCGATGTCACCAGGAAGAAGCATGAACAAAGGAGTAATTAGTGTAGTAGTTCCCGACCGCTAACTGCATCGAACAGAAACTTGCAATTCTGTTACCAATGCTATGACTCCTGTGGAGTGGTATCAATACGTAACACATTTTCGAGCTCCAAAGTGAATGTGGCTGAAGTGTTCATAGCCTGTACGTCTTGCAGACAAGAAAGACAAAAAATACAAAGTGGCAAAGCAAGCAACAGCATATTTAAATTAGCAAAACAAATGAAATGTTACAATTGATATATGGCAATATGCAGCAAACAATAAAAGTAAATCTGTCGTAACATGGATTATCAGAGTAACACAAGTATATCTCCGTAGGAAAGCGCCTGACAAACAGCAGCAGCAAATGCAATAACTTATACCTAAATATAAGAATGCACAAGCATAAAAAATATTACAATGCAGTGAAGATATGGGAATGTCTTTTACATCTTTATGTCACATCTTAAGTGTAGAGTGGAGCAAAACAACAACTTATTCTACCAAAAAATTACCAAGTCCTTAAAAAGGAAAATTACGTATGCAATTCCTCTTAATAGTTCCTTCTCCTGCTTGAACTTCTTTCCTTTCCTAATACTCCTATTTTAAGAATGTGGATCATAAAATTATTATTTAGTGGATCTGTTGACAGAAATGGTCTTCATTAGCATATGTATTAAATTTTATTTTAAAAAATTAATGCTACGTCACAGCTAGAAACTACATATCAAATAAAATAAGCAGATATGTACAAAGTAAAGCATGGAAACATCATCCAATAACCATGTGGCATTTCATAAATTACTTAAAATTATCTCAGCTCTTGTAGAAAGATACTTGTTATGATCAGGTATGTAGACTTAAGAATATTTCTCATCACTTCATAATTATTTCATTAAATAGTGAAGGGTACAAGCTCCAAGGTGTGGTAATATGTTTCCAAGTAACAGTGTGTCGTGTTTGTGGTGTATTCTGCTAAGAAATATCAGTAGTGAGGTCAAAAGGCACTCTTTTCTACAGCTGTACGAGCACTTGCGGGATTGCAGCAAGCTTCAAAGTTGCTGAAGTGCCACGAGGAAGGTCCACACAACAATAGGCAAATTTGAAAGTAGCTTGCACAAAGCTGGGTGCATTGTTATATCAAGGTAACACGTATTCTTTACCAAAATAATTACCACAGTTTCTGCTACAGTGGCAGTTTCATATAAAAAAAAATTCACAGGTTTAAAACTACGTTGGAAGTGTATAGAAACGAAATGTCAGAAATAGCAGTATCAAAAAATTTCTGTCGGCATTGCGGTACACTCTTTCACTATATAGTTACATTTCATAACTTTTAAAGTACAATACGTCGTTTCCAACGTTTTTTTACAAACGAGAGTCCCTAATTACTACTCATTATTCATTGCCTCATTACACATATATGTATTCGTTGTTAGTTAATACCTTATCGTAATAAACATGTAGCATAATAATGTTCAACATATAGCATCATCCTACTGATTATAAACATACATCAACATCATAATACACATCTTCATAGTAATAACATCATCATAACAGATCAGTCAAGTCTCAAAATCGTCTTAGTTTCCTTCAGTAATCTCAAAACCTTAAAAAAGTTAAACCTTAAAAAAAGTTCTCCCTGCTCATTTCAGTAGTGCCATTTATTTCAAAAGTACTTCAAAATGATGATCTCATACAAAATACATCTCTCAAAGCTCTCACAATAATGGTTCCGAAAATATATGAACGGTTAACAAAATGCTAAGAACAATTTCATAAGTGTGATGTAATCAACAGTGCAATTACCTAGACATAATTATGTCAGTGATGCAGTGAAAAAACATTTTTCACTCTCAGTTAAGTTATCAGATAGCTGTATAGTTCTGTGTTGGAAAAATATGGTACCGATTAGTAAAACGGCATAAGCAAATAGCATATTAGATAGGGCACAAGCATGGTACACAAAGTAGGCGGAACCCCTTGAGGGCTAATGTAATTATACCCTCATATGTTACAGATTAAAACTGCGGAATGAAATGTATCGCCGAAATCCTTCTCTGTATCATAGTGGATCAAAGATATTTCTTAAAATGATCGAAGAGCGCTACGTGGCGTTACCAATAAGAAAACCTAAACCCTTCATTAACGTCTTCAACGTACTCTTTTCGCCTATCCGCTCTCTCCACTGTGTATAACAGCGCAATTACCGTTGCACTCTGAATGTTATCACACTTGCTTTTAATTTCACCGAAAGTTGTTTTGAGTTTTCTAAATGCTGAGTCAGCTCTTCCGACAATCATTTCTTTTTCGATTTCTTCACGTTCTTCATGCAGCCATTTCGTGTTAGATACCCTGAATTTCCTATTTATTTTATTCCTCAGCGACTTTCATTTCTGTATTCCTGAATTTCCCTGAACATTTTTGTACTCCCTTCTTTCTTCAATCAGCTGAAGTATTTCTTCTGTTAGGCATGGTTTCTTCACAGTTATTTTGTTTAGACCTACGTTTTTCTTTCCAGGAACTGTGATTTCCATTTTTAGAGATGTTCGGCCTACTGAGTTATTTCTTATTACTGTATCTGTAGCCTTAGAGAACGTCAAGCATATCTCGTTGTTCCTTAGTATTTCAGGAACCCACTTCTCTGCTGCTGTATTGATAGACATTTCTGGAGCTTTTGACAGCCTCTGGTGGCAGGGTTTCTACAGAAGACTTAGAGCTATAGACACTCCATCAGGTTTGTATTATAGTATGGTAGACTAACGCATGCATGAAGTCTGGGCACCGAAAGGTTGTCAAAATAGGATGCCCACAAGGGCCCATTTGCGGGCTAATATTCTGGGACATTGCCATCGTACCTGTATTGAATAAAATAAATGATGATTACATAGAAAAAGTGGTGGTGGCATATGCTGACGACCTGCTGGTTGTAGTGTCAGCAAATTCAAGAGTATAATTAGAAACAAAGTCCACACAACTTCTTGAAAGTAGTAACAATTGGTGTAAAAATAATAAACTGTCTTTAGTAGCTAACAAAACAGAGTACCTCTTAAAAGGTAGCCTACAAAAAAAACTAAACAATATCTCAGTCAAGAACAGGGAAGCAGCTAGATTTCTAGGAACACATCACGACAATATATTAAACTTCAATTAACACACGAGACTAATTACTGACAAAGCATTGACGATATTGCATACATTAGCTAGACTTAATACGGCCCAATTTCGAATTCCACTGCGGACAATGCGACTATCACATGGCACTCTTTGAGTCAACAGTTTGTTTTGCTGCGAGTTCCTGGGCAAACCCCTCATACTGATCTCCTATAAAACATTGTAAGACGTTGACAAACAGAATATGTGGACCTTTTAGAACAACATACATAGAGGTATTGTGTGTGGCCACGAGTGTAGGCTACGTTGTTATCACTATTCGTCATCTAACAGCGACATAATGAGTAAAGAAAGGTAGACGAGGCGAAATACTAGACGTAACTGGACGCACAAGACGACGTCTCCACTCGTTTTTCGCTAACTTACGAAAACGCATAAGACTGAAATACATTTACCCCACAAAGGGAACGATCCATTTCCAGACACAGAATGGCCTGTATGCTGCCCATCTCCATCGTGAAGGTCTAATATACATTGTGAATGTGGTGAATATGGCACTGCTGCACCTGTTGTTCTCCACTGCAACACAGAAACACACCTAAGACTAAGTATAGAATTACGAAACCTAGGAAACACAATAAGAGATCAGAACAAATGGCACATGTTGAAGAGACTAACAGATGACGTTTCTCAAACCCTGCATGAAGCTTAAGGGCGAAATAGACCATACTTAAGAACACTACAAAACACAACACAAGCACGACAACAAAACGCGTTGCATGCAAAAGACACAGACACTGACACTAAATGGAATGAAACACCAGTTACAGAAAGTGAACGTGACATTCAGACACTAATGCAATTATCAATACAAAATCAGAAGACGAATGTGACACAACAGAATCTAACAACAGAACAAATAAAATAGTACAAAAATTGTGTAATTAACATTAAATAAGGAGTAATTCATAACACAGTTAATGAAAACTGTTACGCATAGCAAAAGATATCAGTTGTAAAGCCAAATGCTTATAATGCTGTTTCAATGACGACAGGCTAGAAGTTTTCCTGAACCTTAATCCGTGAACTCAGTTACGGTTTCAGGGACAAATTTTCCCTTACACTAATTTCCCACACAACTTTCTTTACTCTTTGTACTCTTTTTAATGATTATTCATTTATGTTTTCCAATCTTTGTATTCTATTTTGTAACTCTTATTTACATTAACAACAATTAAAAAGAAATTTCAATTGTTAACACACTGTCACAGTAGTAATTGTATTATTAGAACTGTATTAGTAATAACACTGCCCGCAAACAGTTATATAGATTGTGGGCTAATTGTTGTGTTGTAGTGTCTTGAAGAGGCAGCTGTCAGACACTTCAGGACTCATTTTCTTAATTAAAATTTCTTGTGTTTACTCAAATTGATATCAGGTATTTATTATATTTCGTGTAATCTCTACAATAAATGATGTTTTTTAGAGAAAAGATCTTACACAAAAACAACAAGACCGCATGATATCTCATTTCAGGTTTGCTGATCAACATGTCGAGCACATGACAGCAGATAAGCAGTTGCTGATGATGCCAAGTCATGTGGTGAAATACGATAATAATGTAAGATCACTGATACAGAGGGCGAATGGAAAGCTTAGTTTTATTGGAAGGGGTCTGAGAACACATCTCTAAAGAATACCGCACACGAGAAGCTATCAACACCATTTCTAGAATACCGTTCAAGTAATTTGAATCCTTATCAAGTAGGCTTGGCAACAGACAGTGAAGTGGTGTTAGAATCATTACCGGTAGATGTAGCGGTACGAAATTACACCACAAATTCTTAGGGAAATCAAAGGGGGATCCCCTGAAGAAAGAAGATGTAGATCTCGCGAAAGCATGTTGGATAAATTTCGGAAACTTGTATTCGAAGAAGAATGTGCCACCATTACGTTACCAACAACGGGTCGCGCGTAAGGGTTATGGAGTAAGGTACGAGATATTAGGGAGCGTACCGTCATTTTCCCCCGGCTCAGTATGAAAATAATATAGGAAAAGAAGTCGATAATGTTGGTACGATGTACCAGAAAACAGGTTGGAGCAATGCTTACGAAGCCAAGTAGCGCATTTGCCGTAGTGTAGTGGTTATGATACTAGATTGTTGCATGGAGGGTGACTTACCTGAAATGAAAAATTTTAATTTATATATTCGGTTCGAGTAAATTCTAGAAGTATCCACAAATGGCAAGAATAATTGTACAGGAATGTTCTGCAGCTGTATATGTACCGTGTGTAGGCAGTTCGCTCCGTGCTGTTGGATGTGCAGTTGCAGAATAAACCTTCGTCAAGTGAAGTTAGTGTTCGTCATTCATCTACTTACACCTTCCTCTATGTGACATTATTCTGGTGGAGACGCTGGATATTGGAGCTTGTGTTATCGCACATTATCGTCGACGCAGTGGCTCCCATCAGGCCACGACAGAGCCGCCGTTTACGTGGCGAGAGACCCGAGTTCGAGCCATGTTCAACAAATCGCAATGTATCGGAGACAGAAGAAGAAGAGGACTTCAAGATGACAGAAACTGTGTGCCACCACATGAGACATCCTTCCGGGTTCTCTTGTGACGATGGCCAAGATCCAAACAAGAGGCTGAAGGTTTATCAGCGTATAACCAAATTTAACAAATAGGATGACACCCTGTGTTTGGCGAACGTACTTTTCTGCTTGGAGGGAACTGCCAAGCAATGGTATGAGAACAACAAGGAGAAGTTCAAAAACTGGGAAATATTCCAGGCGGAACTGCGCAAGTATTTCAGCGACACACAACGACAGAAGTGCAAGGCTGAAGATAAATTATAGTGTAGGGCACAGCGTCCAGGTGAAACGACAGCATCCTACATTCGTGACGTCTTGGAGCTGTGTAAAATAGTGGATCCTTGAATGAAGGAGGAAGATAAGGTTGCACACCTCATGAAGGGTGTTTCTGAGAACATGTATGACGCCCTACTCCTGAAGGAGGTTTCGACAGCAGACGACTTCATAAAATGTGCCAGCATATCGAGTCAATGAATCAAAAACGAACTACATGCAGGAAATTTGAACGTCTTCAAAACGTCGTAGTGATGTCTGTGATGAAGGAAAAAACTGATTTCAGAAGTGTTCTTCGTCAGATAGTGAGAGAGGAAGTTCAGAAAACACTTGGATTGCATTGCGAGCAGAAAACCGAGACGCTTCAAGAGATCATAAGGGAGGAAGTGGAACAGACATTGAACCTAATCTCTCGTCCTTCATTTCCCTTTGAAACTGTAAAAAAGTCGAGGCCCAGGCGAATTTACGTCCCTACAACGCCGCATGAGGAGCGCCGCATGAGGAGCCTGTTTGGGCACTAAGGAAGGCTGATGTCCGGAGGACCCAGAATAACCAACCAGTATGTTTCCACTGCGGGCGACCGGGACATGTGGTGCGCTTTTGTCGAGAAAGGTGGCGGATATTTGATGACGCCCGCGCCTGATGACAGCAGACCGATCTAAGCCAACGCCAACTGGGGGACGACGAAGATGAACAAGAAGATGTGGGTGCAGGACGACGTAGGCCACCATCGCCGCAAGCTAGCCGCTGGAAAAGGACGCTCCCCAACACGCCAATAAAAGTCTTCGTCGCCGTTTAGAAGCTCCAGCCGATTACTTAGCTGCCACAACCTGAAAAACTGAAGGGTGCGACCTTACTTGGGGGTGAGGACGCCGAAGAGAAAAATCCTTCGCCGTCGATAACTACAAAAATGATAAGAAACTAGGTCGATATCCTGATGGATGGTCAACCAGCCCCAAGCTCTTGTGGACTCGGGAGCATCATATTCAGTCATTTCGGAGAAGTACCGTCGTCAGTTGCAGAAAACCGTATTCGTCGACAGCAAAACATCTCTGCTGAAGGTGGCTAATGGGAAATATGTAAAAGCTACAGCAAGATGTGTCATTCGTGTGGGTATAAGTGGCCATACACAGCGTTTAGAATTCATCGTCTTACAGGAGTGTAGTCATGACGGCATTCTCGGATGGGACTTTTTGAAAGCTTCTCAGGTAATTATAGATTGTGGTCTCTCGAAGATTATGCTACACGAGATGAAACACTGTGGACAGCAACATACGCATTCGAGTGTCCGGAGACTATCTACATATACATCTACATCCATACTCCGCAAGCCACCAGACGGTGTGTGGCGGAGGGTATCTTGATTACCTCTATCGGTCCTCCCTTGTATTCCAGTCTCGTATTGTTCGTGGAAAGGAAGATTGTCGGTATGCCTCTGTGTGGGCTCTAATCTCTCTGATTTTATCCTCATGGTCTCTTCGCGAGATATATGTAGGAGGGAGCAATATACTGCTTCACTCCTCGGTGAAGGTATGTTCTCGAAACTTCAACAAAAGCCTGTACCGAGCTACTGAGCGTCTCTCCTGCAGAGTCTTCCATTGGAGTTTGTCTATCATCTCCGTAACGCTTTCGCGATTACTAAATGATCCTGTAACGAAGCGCGCTGCTCTCTCTTCGGGCTTCTCTATCTTTTCTATCAACCCTATCTGGTACGGATCCCACATCAAATAGGGTTAATAGAAGCGCTAGAGAAAACCCAACGGAGATCAACTTAATCCAAAAAAGTGTATCTTTGGAGCAAAAGAAATCAAAATACTTGAGCACCTTGTGTGAAACGAAGTTGTACGGTCAGATCCAGAAAAGGTGAGATCTATAACGGAATTTCCTATTGCTAAAAGTATTAGACACGTGAAAAGCTTCCTCTGTTTGTGTTCTTATCACCATCGTTTATCAAAGACTTTTGTATCAAAGCCAGGCCACTCCAAGAGTTATTAAAAGCCGATGCTAAATTTATCTGGGGTGGTGCTCAACAAGATTCTTTCAATGTGTTGCTAATGACTCTGTACTTCGTCTGCATGATGAGAGAGAACCTACAGAACTACACACAGATGCCAGTGGCTTTGGGATCGGTGCTGTTGCGGTGCAGATTTCGGATGGAAAAGAGAAGGTTATAGTCTATGCTTCTAGGACACTTACAAAAGCCGAGACAAACTACTCAATTACAGAAAGAGATTGGATTGCTGTGATCTGGGCCATGTGCACATTTCGACAGTATGTCTATGGAAGGCCATTCACAGTTGTTACAGATCATTGTTCACTTGGTTGATTGACAGATGTTAAGGATGCAACAGGACGAATCGCCAGGTGGGCACAAAATCTTCAAGAGTATGACATTAACGTAGTGTACAAAAGTGGAAGAAAACACCAAGATGCAAACTGTCTCTCAAGAAACCCTGTGTAAGAACAGATGAAGATAGTGACTGTCTCGCTGAATTCCTGGATCTCTCTGCTGTGCAGAAGGAGGACGTCAAGATATCTCAAATTATGCTTGCCTTAATTCGGTCAGAGGATGTGGAAGGACAATTTGACGTAGTTAACGAATTACTTTGCAAGAAAAATTTTGATCCGCCTAGAAAGAGGTTGCTACTGTGATTCCTAAAACATGTGCTTAGCTGTTCTACAGAAATCCCATGACACACCTGAGGCCGGACATTTGGGTCTTATTAAGACATACAATAGAAGTCCCAAGAGATTTTTCTGGCCAGGTTTATTTAGGAGAGTCCGTCACTATGTGTCGCACTGTCGAGAGTGCCAGAGGAGTAAGGCAGTTCCTCAGAAACCACCTGAGCGACTCATACCAATTCCACCAGCCGAAACGCCTTTCTAGCGAGTTGGGATTGACCTCCCCCAACGATTTCCAACGTCTGTTAGTGGAATAAACGGATTACTGTTTGGACTGATTGTCGGACACACTATGTCATTACAAAAGCCGTGAAAACAGTCGAAGAATCCGAGGTAGCCAAATTCATCGTAGAAGACATTGTATTAAAACACGGTCCCTCAAGGTCATTAATTACGGATCCAAGGAAAGTTTTTCAGTCGAATCTTGTGACAGAGTTAAACCGTCTGTGCAACATTACTCGTCACATAACGGCTGCCTACCATCCGCAGACAAACGGGCTTACTGAACGCCTTCACCATAGGATTTACGAAATTTTTCCTGGTGCATGGGCGTGAGGCGACGACGACGATGGACACAGTGTTTCCGTTACATGCTGATTATGTGGACGACGATTACATCGGCCAGGTGTTAACCAGAGCTGACGAAGCTCGGCAGTTAGCTCGACTCCGCACGCTGCAGGTTCAAGAAATCGATCGCCGCCCTGTTGTCTACCAGCCTGGTGGCCTCGTCTCGATCTTCACCCCTGTTCTGTAGGTTGGTCTCTCTGGACCTTATAAGGTTGTAAGACAGTTGTCTGATGTTACTTATGAAGTTGAATATTTCGACCCTGACACAAGACGACAAAAGATCAAAGATATGCTCCGCGTCCTTCGAATGAATCCGTGCAAGGATCCTGCAACCCATGGTAAATTCGAAGCTCCAGCGACAGGCAACAAGCTGAAAGGCAACAAAGAACTTAGCGGCAAGGGGAAGTTCAAAGGTCACCGCCAGGGCGAACGTCAATCATCGGGAGTCGGAGTACGCAGGACCGATAATTCGTTCCCGGACAAGGAGGACGTAAAACCGAGACGCAGTTCTCTTAAGGAGGGAACAGTGTCGCAGAAAAAAGCAAGTAGTGGAGTCGCCGTAGTGTCGGGTTATGATACTAGATTGTTGCTTGCACGGTCGTGACTTCAAAACTCACCTCCACTGACAGATTTTAATTTCTATATTCGGTTCGAGTTCGTTCTAAGGGTATCCACAAATGGCAAGGATAATAGTACTGGGATGTTCTGTAGCTGTATATATACTGTATGTGTTCTGGCCGTAGGCAGTTCGCACCGCGCTCTTGTATGTGCAAGTGCTGAATAAACCTTCGTTAAGTGACGTTAGTAATCGCCATTCATATACTTACTACTCATTCTACTTGGAAATATAACGCATAAGATATAATTCTATTGTGGCACGAAAGAGCAGATAGGCTTCCCCTATCTATCCGTACCACACTTCGTACGTACAACTTGCCAGTTGGTCAAGTAGGAGAAGCTGAAGGCTTTTGGTTTGATCTCCATCCAGATAAGAACATCTGTTTCCACAAACAGCCCCACGTAAGCTAAACTGCGAGTGTTTGCTATGGTCGAAGTACAGAGAATGGTAGCAAATTACATATTTCACTGTCGTTTTTAACCGCAGCAGCAGTCAGTTATGTTAAAGAGTTGCAAGAAAGCTGTCATCTCTTTCGATGGAAGGTTCCCTATCCTCCACTTAGATTCGAGGCAGAGAGAGAAGTCTTCAACAGTGAGAGATGGCGGAAGGCGAGGTGTATCGTTGCCTGGCGACAGTCTGAGGCAAATACTGAACGGATCGTGAGTTTACTGACGAATCCTGTTTGCGTTGCCGGTGAAGGCTCTAATCATCTGTCGAGGTAAGCACTGAATGTTTTTCGTTTCATTGTCTGGATAAGTATTCGGTAATTTTTGATACTCTGATTTACGAAATAGTGCTGAAGAGATACAGCCTGCGCCGAGATATGTGGCGTACGATTGAAATTTTGCGAGATACAGCTTGATTTCGCATATCTGTAGTTCTAGAGCCAGGTGTACGTTATTAACGTTAAAACTGGAAAGAAACAAACCTCACGTGTAAAACAAAGTGTAATTATAATATCCTATGACACTCCACTAAGGTGTGGAATAGGTTAAGGCTCCCGCTGGAGTCTAGGATCAGAGATCTGAAAAGTACATTTTTAGTTTAGGTCTATTTAGTATGTACAAGCCAAAAAGGAGGAAATTGTAACCACTACCTCACTGGTTACTGCTAACTCATTATCGGTAGTTTATGAATTTAACAGCTTCTTGTCAGATATACTGTGTGCTTCATTACACTGAAAAAAATCTGATTTATGCAAATGTAGTTGTTACTTGGCGAACTCAATTTAGCTGTTTGTTATTCTCTCTGATGACCGTGTTATTTATATGGAACATCTTGTTAGTATGTAGTTAAGATCGAATTCCATTCTTCAACTTGAGTTATTGCGAGTGGAAACTGCCATATCTTTCAAATGGCTGATTTATTGAGCTTGTAGCATATCTGCAAGTTAGAAAGATTACATTGTAAATTCACACTCGAGTTTTCAATCCTGCAATTATTGTTCACCCGTGTGCTCATGTTTTTATTCATGCCTGATATTTCATTTCTAATTTTTTCACAGTTAATATCATGGGGGATGCAATATCAGAGATGCTGCTCAGTATGTGAGTTCACCATTTTAAATTAAAGACTGTCTCTGTCACTGTTAATATTCTACTTGTTTATTTCATTGTCAAATGACATACAACAAGATAAAACTGAGATACAAATTTAGTTTTGTGCTAATGTCACCGACCCTGCGGCAATAACGATATCATGTAACGTGTGTCACAGGGCGACAGGGAACGCTCTGCTTCTTGTTAACAATAGTCGAAAATTTTACGTGTATGCTGTGTTAATTTACAAGTAAATCTTCCAGATGGAAGGAATGGTAGAACGTTGTATGCGATTTCTTGCAAACAGGTAGAGCTGAAGCAAATGGCGAAGTAATAACACATTTACATCATTTAACAGAGTTCTCAAATCTGCACGTAAAGTCTAAGGAAAGTTTTTGGTGTAGTACTTTGATCCCATAATTTCATCAAGAATATATACTTTCACTGAAGATTTCAAGTATACTCGCTGGAAACAGCAAACATTTTCTGAAATAAGGGATGTATTTAAATTGCAGAAATATTTTAGTGCCCACCTTAAGTGTGTGATATTTCTTCAGTCCTCTGATTTGTTTGAAGCAGCCCGGTACTAATTTCTCTTCTATGACAACCTCCTCATGCAGACATATTAGTTGCGCACAACGTCTTCAAATACTTGTTATATATTTCCCCATCTCTCTGCCCCCCACCCCACAATTTTCAGTGCCTACAGCACCGCCAAGTAGCGTAGAAGTGATCCCTAGATGCGCAGCACATTTCCTGTCATTCTGCAGACGAATTCTGCTGCTTTGGAATAAAGGTAACACCTGTTGGACAAAGCAAGAAGGACATTAAGGACTAGGTAACGACTTACGTTATCTAGGAAGTCTAGAGCCTTTTCGCAATCCAGAGCCACTATTCAGCATGCCTTCTGGAGTTTCTAAATGATGGGAACAACATGGTGTTTCGTACAAGCCAGTTTTCAAAAGCCCAGTTGTTCCCTGTAGAGATTCTACTGTAAAGGGTTGGATTTGGTTGGGCTGATTTGGTGGAAGAGACCAAGCAGCGAGATAATCGGTCTCATCGGATTAGGGAAGGATGAGGACGGAAGTCGGCCGCGTCCTTTCATAGGAACCATGCCGGTATTTTAGGGAAATCACGGATAATTTAAATCAGGATGGCCGGACGCGGGATTAATTCGCCGTCCACCCGAATGCTAGTGCAGTGTGCTAACCACTATCCACCTCGCTCGGTCTGCCAGTCCACATACGCATGGCAAAACATGTTTTGCAAGGCAACAGCAATTTTCTAGTTTCAAATGCGTCTGCATATCTTCAAAGCCATCCCTCGACTCTTCTAAAAACGCAGGTACTTCTCTATGCGACGATCTGATTGTGACGTTCTTTGGTGAGCCAATAACTGAATGTACATTTAGCTTTCAACCTTAACTATGATTATTTTCGGAACACTAACTGTCTCCTAGGAGTGAGCACTACGTGTATTTCAAGAGAGGATGCTAGTGTGGCATCTAGAACTCGTTTGTAGTTTTGTTTGCCACCTTATTGCTGACAGTTAAAACATGTTTCTTTGATCCGACTTCTACATATTGTCCACTTCATTTTTCACTTCAAGACTGACAAATGCCCAGTAGATATGCAGTGACTGAACACACACACACACACACACACACACACACACACACATATATATATATATATATATATATATATATATATATATATATATATATATATATATATATGTGTGTGTGTGTGTGTGTGTGTCTGTGGAAGAAAACCAAACCTCGCATTATAAAGAATATGGTGACATGAAGAAAGACAGACCCACGTGATACATGCTGTCTCATATTTATTTTCCGTACGGCCATCGCAGTGTTAAAGGTATTTAATCAGTAACATTTTATTCTTTCAATAATTGCTAATATTTCTACTAATATTCTTTTATCGACTCTGAAATGACACTTAAGTGTCAGTGATTGCCATGCCTGAGCATATTTTGTGGCTTTCTGGTTACTCCGAAGTGTTATATCAGCTGATTGTGTAGAGGAGACAAGCGGAATTGGGCTTTGGAAATAGTTAGGGAAATTATGTTTCACGCACCAATTGTCAGCATGTGACACAGACTGTTGTGTGTCACAGATGTGGGCGCGTCTCAGGAATCGTTTGTTCTCCTCTGAACAAACCTGTTGCCTGTGGGCGTTCTGTAGGCGAAGGTGTAGAGACGATGACGCTGATGAAGAACTGATGTGTGTCCAGGATGTGAGCGACGGCGAGTTGGAGGTAAGCAGGCCTTGCTACCAGACAAGGTTGTTGTATCACTAGTATACAAGGGCACGTACATAGTGGTCACCGACAGATATTATTCATTGCACTAGGCTAATGTTTTCTGTGTGTTATAGGAACTTACAAAATTGTCGAAGTGAAATGCACTAATTAAAGCTCTCCTTTGACACTCCCGCATAGCTAATGAGATGAGTTTGCCTAAAATACCGACAGTCTGCACAACACTAAAAGTTAGAACTCTTAATTTGAAAGAGGCCACTTCAGTAACAAAACTGTGTCGTTTTCTTTTGATTTTCTCTTTACAGGGCAGCAAAACGAAGACAAAGTATTAGTTACTTGGACGTAAATATAACAACAATCGTAATCAAGATTTATATGAATGGTGCAATGACAAATATCACAACACCCTCAAACGCATGCCACCGAAACGTACATAAACAAGCAACAAGGATGTCAACGCTATCTGAATCAAGAAAACATGGAACAGAAAATTGCTTCCGTGGTTGACTCATTACTGAGCATAATAAAGAAAGATCTAGATACAAGACAGACTACAGAGGAAAGATAAAAACAAATTTGTATCCAACAGTTTGTGGATACAAAAGACTCAAAAATCTTCAAAATAAACAATTCAGAAATTGGATTGCGTACATCTATACCACAGAGCCCAATCATAACATATATTCAGATTCTTGACTATATAACATGCCAGGAATGCTCCATATACTGCCTAAGATAAACAGGCAAAAAATTTCACACCACGTTTACAGAGCGCATAGTGGCCTATACCCACAACAGACATACAACATCATCAACAGTCCAACACATACACAGTACAGGTCACTAATTCGTTCGCGAAGTTCAAACTGTCATTGAACTCCATCGACAAATTGAAAGTCGTAATATGGATCTGACTGAAGAAGTGGAGATATGTTCACATCATAAAAAATAAAAAGGCAAAGTATTCAATGAAAATCTGGATAGTGATTCAGTGAATTCGTTCAGCCGATTAATTACGATCCTTAAAGATGCAAAAGGAAATTTGCTACGTAAGAACTACTAACTTTGTAAACAATGTATAATCAAATAGTGATTCAGATTACAGACGAAAAATACCCTCTTCACGAAACAGTAATATACATACCCCGTGAACAATCTGTAGCGTAATCTGTGCTCGCTATATGTAACAATATCTTTGCTACTATTTGTTATTGTATGTTTGCTGTTTTCAGCGCGTACTGTGTCGTATAAATTGTGCGACTAATATTTAATATGTGTGATATTCTGGGCAAATGAAACAGAAGACAGCCGTAATAAAAAAGCTTCTTCCAGATTCACCATAATACATATGTAACGATTGAGCGTTAATTATAAAGCTTCGAAAACAACAAGCATAATTACTATAAGACACGATAAAATGCGTTTGAGAACGGCTATCATTACCAGAAAAGGGTCCTGCAAGAAATAATTGATAGTGAATCAGAACTGGTAATGCGTTTGAGGGTGTTGTGATATTTGTCATTGCACCATTCATATAAATCTTGATTACGATTGTTGTGATATTTACGTCCAGGTAACTAATACTTTGTCTTCGTTTTGCTGCCCTGTAAAGAGAAAATCAAAAGAAAACGACACAGTTTTGTTACTGAAGTGGCCTCCCTCAAATTAAGAGTTCTAACGTTTAGTGTTGTGCAGACTGTCGGTATTTTAGGCAAACTCATCTCATTAGCTATGCAGGAGTGTCAAAGGAGAGCTATAATTAGTCACTTCGACAATTTTGTAAGTTCCTGTAACACACAGAAAACATTAGCCTAGTGCAATGAATAATATCTGTCGGTGACCACTATGTACGTGCCCTTGTATACTAGTGATACAACAACCTGTATTAATTTTTACTACTTCTGTTTTGTATTCGCCATTTCTTATAATTGCAGTTTTCTTGTACACGACGTAGATACGCTCTCACTCACAGTTATTTATAGTTGATAACTGTTTCAAATTTCAAATAATGTATACTAATCAAAACAATCAAAATCTGTTTAGAAATCTGCAGTGTTGGTTATCATCAGTCTATTTTCTATGATTAGTTGTAGAGTCAGTATTGCGTATCGAGTTCCTAGTTAACTTCTCCAGTTCGACTTCTATCAGAAGTACCATTCTCCAGTAGACAGTATTTTTGTAACCAGGTGGAACTACGAAATTAAGAAGTGGAACTACGATCATTTACTTTTATAAAATATTTAATGTACGAGGTGTATGCCTCAGTATGTAGTAACTGAGTGATGCTAATGAAAGGTTTGTTGTGCAAAACTGTGGACTCATTCGTACCTGAAGTGGAAAGTGCGATAGATCGACTGTAATTACTGAGTTTCTAAGCATCTCAACTATTTATTCCCAAATATGCTGTGTGACTGATGCTGTTTCAGTACCGAAATGGTAATAACGTAGTTGTTACTTCTTTTAGGACAATAATTTTTACAAACAAACGGTACAGAAAGCAGAAATTGAGTAACGACAATGTGAACTCTTTGCAAACATTTAGTAGCTACTTTCATAGAAAACACCATACTTTCGGTGACACATTGTGACGTGCCTTTGACAAGTGTATTAGAGTTCCTGGTTTCTAGAAACATGTGTACTGTAACCGACGTGATTTTTATAATAGCCATTAGCTTCACATACAGAAATACTTTTTTCTGAGCTTTTAATCGAAATGTTTTAATAGAATATTGACATTTTATAGTTTTTCTGTGTTCGTTCCTATATTTGTTCTGTTTCCTCTTCAGCTGCTCTGGAGTACACCTCAACAGCAAAGGAGTCAGATGTGCGTGAGGGAGACAACTCCAATAATATTTCGTCAATACTTCGAAGATCGATTCGTCTCCCTCTTGAGTATACTGGCAGCAGAAGAATCAATTAAGTCTAGAATATTAGCTCGCACGCTCCTCTGTAAGTGCTATGCGGGACTTTCGCAGGTTGGAAAAGGTAATTCGCCCAGTCCAACTAACTGTATTATTCTGGCTTATCGAAAATGCAGTAGAAAATGTTTGTCTTTTACTTTCTCGCAAAAAAATTATTGTTGTGTAGAAATGCTGTTTCTTTTTCCAAAAAGGACTGACCAGCTTGTGATGAGTTGACACAGGGAATGTACGTTTGATGTCGAGTACGCTTTGAGATATTTTGCAAAAATAGAGACTATGTCTCTTCTTCTAGATGTGATACTATATTATACATTAGTATCAACATATGGGATACTACTTTCAACTGACAGCAATCGACGATGAGGGGCTAAATTTTCTGAAATTACAATACGTGTATTTTATAAAGAACGTGCTGTCAGGCCAAGGATTATTTCTTATGACATAATAGTTTTATGAGACGTTAG
Organism: Schistocerca gregaria; assembly: GCF_023897955.1. Lineage (NCBI taxonomy): Eukaryota > Metazoa > Arthropoda > Insecta > Orthoptera > Acrididae > Schistocerca > Schistocerca gregaria. The sequence continues at coordinate 135,663,767 of NC_064925.1, read as the reverse complement.
TGGTACTCTTCGCGGTAAAGGAAGTGCTTACCAGAATATCTCTAATGCCCCACCCAAGTAACTACTACACAAAAGTGTATACTTAAAAATGGAGCAGGTAATATCTGTCGAAAATTGCTTCTCTCCGAAAGTGGCACGTACTGTTCAAGCGCTGTTGAGCGGCAAAAGCCTTAGGAAGCTCAGTGACCAATTACTGAATCTGAGTTTAATTTAACCTGAATTCCCGAAATGGGGAATTGAGAGTGCCCACATTAGACTAAACTCTGTATGAACTCAAGGGGCTACCACTGGGTGTCAAGATGGAATTTCTGTGCTGCATTATTGATGAAAGGCGGTTAATATTTACGATCCAGAGACGTTAATTAAGCTTCAGGGTAAAGGTGAGATACTTGCCAATTAAATTCATGAGTGCTGAGGCCAAAGAATCAATAGTTGTCTGGCTCTGTGGGCCCTGCGATATCCCAGCTAACTCAAACTTCCCATACCTGTAGAGTGCGCGCACGCAACGAACTGATTGGCTAACTTCAATGTTCAATAACTCCGAAAAGGCGCAATCTACCGAATTCTTTTCTTAACGGTTATTTTGTGGCACATATTCCCCTTCCTTACAAGCTTTTCAGACTGTTTTTGACCTCCCTGTATATTAACTTCTTACAAATGTGATTCGTATTGTCAGTATGTGATTAAACAATCTAACTTACTCGTTTCTTTTCTTTGCAGCCTTCGTGCGCCAAATATATTATCGTCTGTCTATGGATGAAAGTGTTGCCGTGAGGGAAAATGCAGCCAGAAAACTGGATGAGTTCTCAACAGTGGTGGATTTAAGCCACTTCGAAGTCGATATTATACCCCTATTTCGTATGCTGCAGAAGGACGAAGAGGTATGGCGATTTTTCATGTCTGTTTAGAATTGATTGGTTTTGTTTAGAAACACAGAATATTTACTTTCGCTCAATTAAGAGTAAATCATATTCTGTATTGATTAGAGATAATGACAGAATTAGAGCCATTTTGATAAAAGCTATTTCTTTCAACTGTCTTAATGATTTATAATTATTAACCTCACAATAGTGTGCTATTTCAATACTCTTATCAGTAACGCACTAGATGTTGTTATAACTCAGAAAAGGTATCTTGACCTGAGGTATTTATCAAATCTTATGTTTGCTTCTTTAGGTAATAATACGTCTGGGAGCTGCTGAATCGTTAGTGAATATTTTGATGTACCAGCGCGTTTCTGACGAACTCTGCAAGGAGCTGCTTTCAGAGTTGCAGAAGTATATTAATGATCCGTCTTCGAGTGTTCGTTACCTGATCGTCATCAAAATTGTCGAGGTATGTACGTCAAGAAAATATGTTACACTGTAGAATTTGTCAATATCGTCTCTAAATATTAGATTGTAAAGCGAAATTCGTTGTTAAATCGTAGGCGATGTGCTGGAATATTATGACTGTTGATGAAAAACACCCAACACTTATTTTCTACCACAAGAAAATTTCTGAGCTCTAATAATTACACTGAAGTGTAAGTAGGAGTTCTGTAATAGACGGGGGAAAAAAACATTATGAGTTGAGACACATTTTCCTTCTGTACATATCATCATTTAGTAGACATTTCGTAGCTTACCATTTTACTCATCTTACTATACATGAAGGTTTTGGGAAGGAGATGAATACGTAATTGAAGTTTCTGAAATCGGTATAACTTACATGGTTTTTTTCATCTTTTACAGGTTTTAAGAGGTCTACAGGAAGGCACGTTGAAGTCAAATCTTCTCCAAATACATCATGATTTACTGAAGACTCTGACATAGGAAGATGGAAGCAGCAACACATCAGTACCAGTTTTTTTTAAGTTTGATCATCTCAAAATAATTGAAGATTTTTTGAAGGACTCTGAAAATTAAGAACGGTTAGATGCAGGCCATCAATTACGACCAGTTTAAGTCTAATTTTTCTCAAAATTCTTCAAGATTTGTTGTAGGACTCTAGCGGTATAAAGAGGGACAGCTGAAGCACATCATCTGCAAGTGTTTTAAGTGTGGTGTTCGCAAATACTAGAGTTTCTGAAGGGCTATGGGAATAAGAGCCGGGCAGCTGCACCATATTAATTGCAAGGCTTCTGCAGTGATCTTGAAATGGAAGACATACTCAGTGGTACTTTTGGTGGACCCAAATTAAATTGTTAGTGTGACGAATGTGTCTGGTCATCTAAATCTGAAGCAATAAAGTACAGTGTTACTGTTTTTTTCTTACTTTTATTTTTATAAAATGAAACATGTTTAACTGATTTTACACCAGTTTTGTACAGAGCAATAGCTGAACACAAAGTATCAAGAGAATAAGCCGAAATTTATTCTGTAACGCAATGAGTTAATAGCAGCTGTAGTATAAACTGATGTACTAAACATCAATGCATACAGGTAACGCATCATGAATGCCATCTATACCTATTGTATGTCCCAAAATTCTGTCCTCTCTCCCTCAGTATCAGTTAATCGCACTTACAATTATACATAGCCCTCTACATACACACACACACACACACACACACACACATACACACACACACACACACACACACACACTATGTATAAAGAGTTTTCTTATGGAATCGGTTTCCTGCCCTACTACTACTGGAAAATATAAGAAAATAAAACCTATGCATGCATGATGATGGGTGAATGGGGGCGGGGGAGGGGGGAGGGACATTTCAGTTGATCCGTTGATCCGAGATGATTACATCTACCTCCCTCCATGTAAAGAAATCTGTTAGAATTCATGTTCCCTGCTTTACTTTCGTCCATCATATATCCAAACATTACAGTATAGCGTAATGAAGATGTATGTGTTTCACGATTCCTGTCTGTTTTATAACTGCTAATTTCCCGTGTTGTAATGGAGAAAGGGATGCAGTAAGATGCATCTTCTTTATAATTCAATGATTTGTAGCAAATGGGAAACAAGATACGCAAATACCTTATCGTAACTTTTAATTTTGCACATAAACACAATAAACCTCTAAGAGGTGAATGTGGGTTTACAAGTTGCGTAAATAATGATAATAACGGCATGGAAGTGTACATGACGAACAGAAGGTTTTGTTCCGTTAGTGTCAAGTTTTAATTTTATTTTATTAACATGAGAGAACTAAATGTCTACCTTGAAGATGCCAGGGTATTAAAGAAGGTACCTGACAGACTATACTTTGGTAAAACAAAGATTCAGGAATCTGTCTGAAGAGTAAAATTAAGGTTCGGTAATCTGGTTTAAACATTGTGAGAGATATTCAGATATTGACGTTGATAATGACAAATTAGTGATATTGCAGAAGTTAAGAAAAATGCGATAGAACCATTGGGACCTAGAAAATTTGAGGGTGCTAAAATATAAGGAAAATTAGAAACCTATCGCGACACAAGGGGAACTTTAATTGAGGCTGGATGATTTTACTGAAAATTCACACTGTAGTGGGCCACAGAAAAATTCCCTGCTTTAACACATTAAACTCCAGCATCTTTATTTTTATCTGTAAATCTTCATCGTATTAAGCAGACATCAGTGCCCGGAAAAGTGGTTCTATCAGACCCACGAAGTTTTAATTGAAAAATATTGCAAACAGCCGAGAAATGATCGGAGTGAATATCTCGGGGGCGTTCTGGCGCTTAACTGTAAAGTAATTAGAGAAAGGACACTAATTACGTCCGATCGTTCATGTCCGAACTGTCCACCGCCAGTCTCGTCTATTTCGCAAGTAACATGCGGAGAAACCAGCATAACTATTAAAAGACGAGGTAACGGCTTGACAAGAACGGAACCGACAATTTAAATATCCTTCATCACGCATAGATTGACATACACTTACATTTGTTCAGCTCGAACTCCAATGACCAAAAAAAATTATAGTACAAGCTGGAGATAAAAGAGCATCACGTTTACCATTTTAGTCAGTACCCTTACATTCGCCATGTTTACAATTCCTGGAAGTTTCGGAACGTTAAATATATTCTTTGAACATATTGAAGAGTTATAGTTCCTCTTGTAGTTAAATTATCAGAACAAAAATGTAGGATAAAAAATAATGAAACATTTTATCGCCACCCGTGAATGCTTGTCAACTTCGTACGCCGGAAGCATTCAACAGAAATTCGGGGTAGACGTTATTTCTCAGCAAATTATTTTCACATTACCTTTACGAAAGAAAGACAGAACGTAAGATAAGAATTAGAAAACAAATTATTTACTGGATGAATTGTTAACGAAATTTTACAAATATAGTAATTTCTTGCAAAATTCTCAGGGTAATTGTTTCATCGATAAGTATCAGCCCCGAAGCGCACATCTTTCTGAAGAGTAAGATATACAAAGCATAAATGTTTGAAGAAATGTAAGACATCCTATTTGGTGTTAAGTGTGTCAAAGTGCAATTCCACGTCTATATACACAGTATTCTTCTATTGCACGTCACTACTTCGCCCTGTGGAATTCAAATGCGTACATTTAGTAATGGAAGTCACCAAATACATATTCAGGACAGTGGAAATTAAAATGTCATGTAGTGCCTCTCTTGCTCTCAGTCGTACGGTTTGACGTCCTACTCTCTCCCCTAAAAAGAGGTCACAGTTAATAATGGTTGGGTTTGTTTCTGAAAATTGTTTCAGAAAATTTGCACTCGTTATTGCCTATTAGCTAATAACTTTTCTTTTGTGTGACATAAAATTAACTATTGGAAACATACAACCAATAAAGCCAAGAGCCAAGCAATTTACTCTCTCTAGTCTTGCTACAGCGTTACATGTGTGATTTCTTTCTGCTAAACAATCTAGCACCCCATCAAAGTTCGTCAATCGTATGACTACATGAGAAATCTAAATTTCGTTGTCTAATACTGAAAAAGCTGTTAGTACAAATAGTATCCAAGATTTGATTACGTCAATTTTGTCACTGTCTGCTAGATAAAATGAAATACATCTTTCTAATATTGCAGCAACTGTAGGACATGCCAAATAAGGGAGAACGTTTTAGCACAGATGGTCTATTTTAGTATCAAACTTACATGAATAACACGACACAATATAATCCACAAAATACCAATATCAAATATCTATTAGACCTATCGCAAGTAAAATGTTTTGTTTGGAAATAGCTGCACATTTCATTCATATGCTCCAGTTTCTGTCGTAAAAGCATGTGATATACCATTTTTCACTTCTAATTGGAATATTAAGTGGTGCACATCTTTTGTTGTCAGACCATAAAATCTTGTTACCATATTCATGATATGGTTCACCACTTCCTCCTATTGGTATTGAGTGAAATTAGGTTTATAATTTCCTAAGACTTTCTTATATTACACAGCAGATTTATTTTTCCTGTTACTCTTCTTTTTAGTGCCATTCTACGGACATTTTGAACTGCCTTAATGGCGTTGTTCATATTGTCAGCGCAGGAGCTTTGACGATCTGTTTTCCGAACGTAAGTTCGCACCATTGACGAATCTGAAAAATGAAACACTTACATAAAAAGTCGCATGAAAAGGAACAATAAGTATGTCGTTAAGTAAACGCATGCATATGTAAGTAGGCTTATTTATATGTAATAGTTTATTAATGGGATAGTATGATAGCTACAGGGAATAATGATCCCCCCCCCCCCCCCCTATATGATTATTTTGCCCCAAACCCTCGTCCTGCACCAACAACAACGTTGCGGTGGAACGCCATCTTGTATGCTAACAACAACGCGAATACAGCTTTCTTATAAAGTGCCTTACAAGCCGAAATATTTATGACTCGCTTTAGAGGCACACAGCGTGACATGCACAATTACAGATTTAGAACATACCCTAGATCAACAATGCTTAAAACGAAGTTTTCTTCTGTAAATCTTGTTGCAGAACACATGACGGAACTATATCACTGGTGTAACCTCAGACTCATGTGAGCTCTTAATTCACGCTTTGCCCGCTGCACGGCAGCACTAACTGTGAAGACAGAGAGCGTAACCATTATGCCCCAAGGGATCGTTTTGCCCTGGTCTACCCTACATGCCTTTGTTTTAATTAAATTTAATACAACCTGGTATAAGAACGTAGGATTCCGCGGCTGGTGTCATAGTGATTAAAATTCTTGTGGGTATTATGCCGCGTCATTGCTAAAAGGCCTTCGTAAAGGACTCAAGAATTGATCCTGACACAGACAAAAGACTAATCACCAAGGTGCCTCTTCCTCCTAGAATCTATGGAGTACTTTAGCTCAATTAGGAGGGTTATCCGCTGAGGCCCAAAGTGAACGGAATATATTCACCTACGTATTATGTTGCGAAACATCTTGCACCTAAGTTACGCGGTCTTGTGGGACTCTTCCCACTGCATACAACTGATTAGGGAACAGCGAGTAAAGCCATCAGACAATGTGGTCAGTTTTGACATCAAGTCTCTCTTCATTAACGTACCTATTGAGGAGAGTATGCGCATTCTATAGGATCACATCCCACCAGATATCTGCGGTCTGGTGCGCTTATGCCTGTCATTTACGTACTTCACCTGGTGGGGGAAATATTACGAATAGTTAGATGGAGTGGCAACGGGTTCCCCGCTCTCGCCTATAGCTGCGGGCATCTTCATGGAAGCCTTTGAGCAAACGGTTCTAGCTTCTGCTCCGTTACGTCCCAGTTTTTGGCTACGATATGTGAACGACACATTCGTTATCTGGTCTCAGGGTGAAGCAGAATTGGGAAACTTCCTCCATCATTTAACTAGCCTACACAAAAATATAAAGTTCACACATTAAACTGAAAACAATGGTACCTTACCATTTCTGGATGTGGAAGTATACAGACGTGCCGAAGGCAAACTGGGACACAAAGTGTACCGGAAACCAACGAGCACTAATCGGTACCTGCACGCGGAGAGCCACTACCACCCAGCTCAAAATTATTCTGTTCTGCATACGTTAACTGCCCGAGTCTACCAGATAAACGATGAAAATAACATCAAAGAAGAATTAAAGGAGCTACAACACTCGTTCCAAGCCAACGGCTATGATGACTACATCAAAAGAAATGTAGCTAAAGCCAAGAAAGCAGAACACGAGAAGCTTGCACTGGTACACTTATCACATGTAAAAGGCGTCAGGGAATGGTTAGGCTACGTCCTCCACCGACGAGGTTTCAAACCGGTTTTTCGAAGCAGTCACAGGATCTACGAAATGAAAGGTTCCACCAAGCATGTAGTCAATAATCTTAACACTCTAGGTGTTTACGAACTACGGTGTGAGTGCGGAGCTGCCTACATAAGAGAAACTGGGAGACCTGTCAGCCTACGATTAGCAGAACACGAATGCTGTGTACGATTACAACAAAATAATAAATCGGCGATCGGAACACCACCGTGACTGTGGACCACCTATCAGGTTCCAGGAAGCCCGAGTACTGGTCAAAGAATCGTGGATGCGAGAACGCAAAATAGGGGAGGCGATCGAAATTATTTAGCAGCCTGACAACATCAACAGAGAAGATGGCTACAGACTCCAGGCGTCCTGGGATGCCGGCCATCCCAGTCCAAAGGGCCGCAAGCGGTCGCGGCGCAGAAGCTAAACGGGAGACGGACGTATGTGCACAAACAGCTGTAGAGCAACTGTCAGTCCACTTCAGCGCACACCAGGAGGGAAACTTGCCGACCAGAAGCCGAAAGCTGATTGGTGGAATGCTACCAATCGTTGATGACATGGACATCCACGAATAGCCTCTTTCCTTGCATCCCCTCTTACATCATGACTAGCCAATTAAAAGTTTCACAACAGTGACGTCAGACATCGATAGTCTGTAATAAATAGAAGCGCTTATCCCCTGAGGAAGGCCGTTGCAACTCTGCCGAAACGTCTGTTTTAGTTCCTTATTGTTGTTTGTTTTTTAGCAATGACATGGCATAATACCCACAAAAATTTTAATCCCCATTACTCTCTACCACTGACTTTCAAATAGCACTGGCCACTTGGAAGGTTGACCCTTGCGTTCCTTTCTCGCAAAAATTCCATGCCCAATATGCAATTCACTGTTAACCCATTAACCACAAATAACGTGCAAGTAATGTCTCCATCCCCAAATCTAACTTCAAACTGCACTAGCTTATCTACCCTCTGGCGCCTGGCACCAATAGGGCCTGACACCAAACAACTCTGTCCTGGTGGAGCAGGTCGTGTTCTATATTATGTGTGAGTGATTTCTTACAATATTGGACACGCTATGTTTACATAAAGCTTACATATACATAGTAAAATGCAGTGGTACACACCAATTAATGTGTGATTGCATTTCTGACTCATACACATATCTGTTAGTTACAGAAAGGTAAAGCGTGTATACATTATAGAATTGCACCAAAAAAATGCCATTAAGAGCACATTATAAAAGGCACCATTGATAATATATCTAGTTTTTCAGTAATTCCTTGGTCTTCAGTGAGCATTGGCAGGAAAACAGAAATATTTTTTTGTACATATTATATATTGGAAGTGATTCTGTATATAGTTTTAAATTCGTTCCAGTTTCCCTTTGCAATACATACTCACACACTACTTTAATTTTTATTTCAAGATATTCTTTAGCACTGTAAGGGCAAATACTGATCAGATAGCTTTTTTCTTTTTCTTTTACAACGAGACATACCTTCTATCATCTTTATTTTTTTTTGGTCATCAGTCTACTGACTGGTTTGATGCAGCCCGCCACGAATTCCTTTCCTGTGCTAACCTCTTCATCTCAGAGTAGCACTTGCAACCGACGTCCTCAATTATTTGCTTGACGTATTCCAATCTCTGTCTTCCTCTACAGTTTTTGCCCTCTACAGCTCCCTCTAGTACCATGGAAGTCATTCCCTCATGTCTTAGCAGATGTCCTATCATCCTGTCCCTTCTCCTTATCAGTGTTTTCCACATGTTCCTTTCCTCTCCGATTCTGCGTAGAACCTCCTCATTCCTTACCTTATCAGTCCACCTAAATTTCAACATTCGTCTATAGCACCACATCTCAAATGCTTCGATTCTCTTCTGTTCCGGTTTTCCCACAGTCCATGTTTCACTACCATACAATGCTGTACTCCAGACGTACATCCTCAGAAATTTCTTCCTCAAATTAAGGCCGGTATTTGATATTAGTAGACTTCTCTTGGCCAGAAATGCCTTTTTTTGCCATAGCGAGTCTGCTTTTGATGTCCTCCTTGCTCAGTGCGTCATTGGTTATTTTACTGCCTAGGTAGCAGAATTCCTTAACTTAATTGACTTCGTGACCATCAATCCTGATGTTAAGTTTCTCGCTGTTCTCATTTCTACTACTTCTCATAACCTTCATCTTCATCTTTATACACTGCAGTAAACTGTTGTACAGTATGTTTCCAGCATTTACATGTTCTTCATCTGTTGATTTTAGCCTACTTCCTTCTATATGATATTCATATTTTTTTCTTGTGTTATCTTCATGATATTCTCCATTTTGCAACGCACTGCTGTTAGTTTTTAAGTGGATAATATATACTGACACTACTCTTAAATTTTTTTGCTCCCTGGTCTTATTTTAGCAGGATTCACTAGGTGATACTTTGGCGATGCACCGCATAGCTCTCCTTTGTAATCTTAATATGCTCTGTGTGTGTGCTCATTTACAGCATTTCCCCAATCCAGGTTGCCAATAAGAGGTCGGATTGGACTAGTCCATAGTACATTGTTTGTAGAGTGTGTCTGTTTACTGACTTTGATATTTTTCTTATCCCAAATATGCCTAAACCTATTTTGTGGCAAAAGTTATTTATGTAATTCTCACATGTCACATGCCTGTCCATTGTTGCACCTAGAAATTTATAGCTGTCTGTCTCCTTTAGTTATAGGTCTCGAAGCCTGACAGTAATGTGGTCCAAAGTCAGTTTTTTTTTCATGTGTCTGTATACAGGTAATTTAGTTTCATTTATGAATGGATTGCTTCCTCTGAAATAGTTGTTTCCACTTTTCATATTTAGCGAAGCTTTCTCTTACACGTCATCTGTTGTAGAACTGGTAACAACAAATGAAGTGTCGCCTGCATACGTTTTTTGGCTATATCATTGACATGTAAAATGAAAAGTAATGGAACATGGATGGATACTTGAGGAATAGCATGTTTCACATTTTCAAAATTTAAAAAGACACTTTTGCTTTCATTATTTGCGTTTTTCTTTATTTTTACACACTAATTACTCTTTTCTAAAACGATTTAATGGTGTCTACTGCCCCCCCCCCTTATATCTAAACAGTGAGTCTTTTCTAATAGGATGTCGTCGCGTACACAATCAGATGCTTCAGATAGGTCCAGGAACATACCGCAGGCTTTCTTCTGTTAATCAAGTGCTTTAGTTACAAGTGTTATGAATTCAGCTATTGCTGTTTTGGCAGATTTGCTCTTTATGAACCCATATTGTTCGTCGTTTAAAATATTGAATGTTTGTATGAAATGTAATATTCCGCCTTTTATTATGGTTTCTACTATTTTACAGAGTACAGATGTAAGAGTTATGGGCCTGTAATTGCCTGGGTCTTTTTTGCAGCTATTTTTATGTGTCGGATTTCATTACTCTTTTTCAGGCACATTGGAAATATTCCTTTTCCTATAGTTAAGTTTATTAGACAGGCTAATGGCTATACTACTCACTGTAAACAGTATTTTGTTAGTTTAATGGATATACCATCTAGTCTCTCCATGTTTTTTGTTTTTACATTATGTATTATTTTTACAATTTCTGATTAATTAGTTGGGGTCATAAGCATTTTCTTTTATATGTAATGTTTATTGTGCTTATTTTGGAAGTATATTTTGATTTATTTATTTGCTCCTAATTTCAATATAATGATTGTTTAAAGTATTTCTGACTTTTGTGCATCTCTGTGATCCCTTCCATTTACCTCTCTTCAGTTATGAGAGACTGTATGGTCTTAGGGATATTTGTTGAGGTTGCTATCTCTTTTTTAGAATAGGTCGATTTAGTTTCTTTTATTAGTTTCTTTTATTAGTTTATTTTATCAGTTTTCCCTATATGCATCCCTATTTTCTTGGGTTGGCCTTAGCCAACATTTTTCGTACATACTTTTCACCTTTCCCTTCTTCTTTTTACATCTACTGTGACCCAGTTTTTATTATACTTCGCATTCATTTTCCTGCATACTAATGGACATGCAATGACCTAACGTATTGCAGAATGATTCCCATTCTGAAACTAGGTTTTCTGTTAAATATACTTCACTCAGGTCTTCGGTTTCCAAACGCTTTGTGGCCTATCTATGTTTGTTTGCTTGGTTTGTGTAAGCTCTTTAAATAATTTTTCTGGCCTTCCTACGTTGCCTGCTACTTTAACTAATACCCCATACTGCTGGTTGCCTGCTCCATGATATACACTCCTGGAAATGGAAAAAAGAACACATTGACACAGGTGTGTCAGACCCACCATACTTGCTCCGGACACTGCGAGAGGGCTGTACAAGCAATGATCACACGCACGGCACTGCGGACACACCAGGAACCGCGGTGTTGGCCGTCGAATGGCGCTAGCTGCGCAGCATTTGTACACCGCCGCCATCAGTGTCAGCCAGTTTGCCGTGGCATACGGAGCTCCATCGCAGTCTTTAACACTGGTAGCATGCCGCGACAGCGTGGACGTGAACCGTATGTGCAGTTGACGGACTTTGAGCGAGGGCGTATAGTGGGCATGCGGGAGGCCGGGTGGACGTACCGCCGAATTGCTCAACACGTGGGGCGTGAGGTCTCCACAGTACATCGATGTTGTCGCTAGTGGTCGGCGGAAGGTGCACGTGCCCGTCGACCTGGGACCGGACCGCAGCGACGCACGGATGCACGCAAAGACCGTAGGATCTTACGCAGTGCCGTAGGGGAACGCACCGCCATTTCCAAGCAAATTAGGGACACTGTTGCTCCTGGAGTATCGGCGAGGACCATTCGCAACCGTCTCCATGAAGCTGGACTACGGTCCCGCACACCGTTAGGCCGTCTTCCGCTCACGCCCCAACATCGTGCAGCCTGCCTCCAGTGGTGTCGCGACAGGCGTGAATGGAGGGACAAATGGAGACGTGTCGTCTTCAGCGATGAGAGTCGCATCTGCCTTGGTGCCAATGATGGTGGTATGCGTGTTTGGCGCCGTGCAGGTGAGCGCCACAATCAGGATTGCATACGACCGAGGCACACAGGGCCAACACCCGGCATCATGGTGTGGGGTGCGATCTCCTACACTGGCCATACACCTCTGGTGATAGTCGAGGAGACACTGAATAGTGCACGGTACATCCAAAACGTCATCGTACCCATCGTTCTACCATTCCTAGACCGGCAAGGGAACTTGCTGTTCCAACAGGACAATGCACCTCCGCATGTATCCCGTGTCACCCAACGTGCTCTAGAAGGTGTAAGTCAACTACCCTGGCCAGCAAGATCTCCGGATCTGTCCCCCATTGAGCATGTTTGGGACTGGATGAAGCGTCGCCTCGCGCGGTCTGCACGTCCAGCACGAACGCTGGTCCAACTGAGGCGCCAGGTGGAAATGGCATGGCAAGCCGTTCGGCAGGACTATATCCACCATCTCTACGATCGTCTCCATGGGAGAATAGCAGCCTGCATTGCTGCGAAAGGTGGATATACACTGTACTAGTGCCGACATTGTGCTCTGTTGCCTGTGTCTATGTGCCTGTGGTTCTGTCAGTGTGATCATGTGATGTATCTGACCCCAGGAATGTGTCAATAAAGTTTCCCCTTCCTGGGACAATGAATTCACGGTGTTCAATTTCCAGGAGTGTATTAGTGATTACTTGATCTATTAACGTTTCTGTATTTTTACTGCATCTTGTACGACTTTCTACTGCTTAATTAGGACCATAAATTTTAATCAGATCTTCAAATCTCCTTGCATAACAATTGTCTCTTAGTGTATCAAAAATTTTAGATCCCTACTACAATTATGTAAGAGAATTCAATGCTAGACTTATCTAACAAGACTTCTGACCGTTTCTGAAATCCCTTTGTCTGACTGTTTGGTGATCTGTAGAGCCCTATTATGACACAGTTTTCCCCATCAAATGTTGTCTGTATTGCTGCAGCTTCAAACAGCATTTCTGTACAGTGTCTACTGACCGTGGAATGACATCCTCTATTTTTCTGTGTACTTAGACGTCCACACCTCCACCGTTATGTTCAGATCTGCAGATATTAGCAACTTTTTATATATTCATGTATATTGATTTCATTTCCCTTTAGCCCATGTTCTAACATAATAAATATATGTGTTAACTCTACAGCTGGTGGTACCTATATCTGTTCTAATTTGCTGGATGGATGCTGTACATTCTGCTGCAAGATCCTTATATTAGAAATGTTTGTGTTAATGTTTTGATTTTCTATGGCACCTTTCTTTTTGCCTGCTGGTAAAAAAATGCTGCTCCTTGAGATGTTTTTGCTTCTTTGTTCTTTCTTCTCCCCGATATCTTGGCTGCAGGGTCTCTGCCACACCTGCGTATTATGCAGGTGATGACAGCTTCTCCTTCTGGTGAAGACACTCCATCAGATGGTGTTGACACTGCCTCTTCTTCTGCTAGTCATGACACTACTTTACTTTCATTTATTGGTAATTCTTGAAGAAAACTCTCAGTAAGAACGTTCATGGTTGTACCTGGGTCAGGTATAACAATGATTGGAATTCCTCCCCAAACTAAATTGACTGTGGCCTGCCGAAGTTCTTGTACAGATTCTTCAAAGGACTCACAGTCATCAAAGAGCTATTTCCTAATGTCCGCGCTACCGTTATATCGTAACATATGTAGTTGCTCGGTGGAAGTGGAGGCACTTTTCCGTCCCACGATTCTCACAAGCCAGAATGGAGTACATCTACATCTACGTGATCACTCTGCTATTCACAATGAAGTGCATGGCAGAGGATTCAATGCACCACCTTCAAACCGCCTCTCTACCATTCCACTCTAGATCGGTGCGCGGGGAAAACGACCGCTTAAATTTTTCTGAGCGAGCCCTGATTTCTCTTATTTTGTCGTGATGATCATTTTTCACTATGTAGTTCGGTGCCAACAAAATGTTTTCGCAATTCGAGGAGAAAACTGGTGATTGAAATTTCATGAGAAGATCCCGTCTCAACGTCAAACGCCTTTGTTTTAATGATTACCACTCCAATTCACGTATCATGTCTGTGGCACTATCTCCTCTATTTTGCGATTATACAAAGGGAGCTGCCCTTCATTGTTCTTTTTCGATGTCATCCGTCAGATGCAGATACCACATCACACAGCAGTACTCCAGAACTAGTTCGCAGGAGAGCTTCTATAAAGTTTGGAAGGTAGGAGGCGTGGTATTGGCAGAAGTAAAGCTGTTAGGACAGGGCTTGAGTCGTGCTTGGTTATCTCAGATAGTGGAGCACTTGCCCGCGAAATGCAAAGGTCCCGAGATCGAGTCTCGGTCCGGCACACAGTTTTAATCTGCCAGAAAGTTTCATATCAGCGCACACTCCGCTGCAGAGTGAAATTGTCAAAATGCGAGCGTCTTTTGTTGGGGGCAGAAGACGCTGAAGCTCGAGTGCATACAGGCGAGCTACTAGGCGGACGAGGCAGTCATCAGGAGTCCCATGACGCGGCTCGGAGGAGGACGATGACCCCGTCTCCAACTGATGCTGCCATCGGAGGAGGCGGTTCCACTGCCGGTTTGCAGACTCCATTCAGAATTAAGAGCTACATCAGCTCGTAATGTCAAGGGTACGTGAATACTAACCTCAAAAGTAAAAATGGCTACACTTCGATGCACCGATATAAAGGAAGGGACTACCACCATCTTGTGAAACGACCGCTGTAATTCCAAAGGCTTGCTCTAGAGCATTCTACCAGCTCACTTTAACGCTGAACACATATCACCCCGAAAAGATAACCAGTGATTTTTTATCTAAGACATTGTAAATTACTAACTTTATTACAAACTTTCTTCCAAAACATTAACTGAGAAATGATTTCAGAACAGTCACGGAGCCCTCTGTCCTCATCTTCGTGAAATCAGCGCCGTGCTTTCACTTGATTAATTCTGCAATCGCTGTGGTTTGTTGAAAATTTTAGCTTCTTTCAGTAGTACTTCAGCAGTAAAATTAGTAACAACGTTTACTTGTCATTTCATTTCTATTTATATGGCATGAGCTTTTTCCATGACGTCAAGAGTCATCGTCCACAGACTTTATTTAGTCCACTGGGTACAATGCTCACGCTTAATTATTTCACTTTCCTGTTTGTCCACTATGGCCGAAAGTACGAAAGAGTAGGGTGAAAACTGCAGAGAGTGAATAATTGTTTAAATAAATTTTGACATAAGAAGTTTTGAGATCGGACGAAAAGTGTAAAATAATTACTCCTACTGTCAAACAGATTCCTAAGACGATACAGAAGTCCTAAAAACGTAATAGCTATGAAATACTCGTAAAATTTGTAACGAAAATCAATAGAAAATAATTGATGCACGAGTAGTTCCCCTCCTAACTGTTATCCATTGAATGTTTTTTGTCGTATCGTTGTCGCTGTAGGCTTGTAGCAAGGGAAGCAAGGAAAGGATGTTGTTTGGTGGCCGGTATCCTCTTTCTACTATACAAACTGGACGCATGTACTAAGAAGGTTCTTTATTCATAAGAACAAGAATATACATATCTTCAGGTAGTCCAGGTGTCGTGGTACAAGGTCTTCCGTACTAATCCATATTAGCCTCACTACTGGTGAAGTGCTGTACACTGGACGCTAGGTGCTCCTGACTCTGGACTACAGACTGAGTCGCTGACAGACTGCGACTCACTGGCTCAAACTTAGACTGATTGAGCCCTCTGGTCTGCGGCTGTCGAAAGGGCGTTGGTGGTACGTTTCTTGCGAGTTTGCCTTTGCCCTCTCTCCTGATGGGCTAGCTTCCTCCGGTGCCTACTATCTATCTTCTCGCAGCCCTTTACCGACTGGAGTGTTGGCGATATCTTATGCCAGCCCAGAACATGTCCCATGTTTTTCGTTATAAATCTTCCGTTGTCATAATTTTTAAAACTTCATGCACACACAAATTTTCGGGAGTGTCTCTGTGTAGTTATGTATCGATAGGACGCTAGCAAAAAGTATTTTGTAATTTTTAGGCCAATTCAGAAACGCGTTACGTTAAAAAATTAGTTTTATTCCAGTAATTATTTTATGATTTTTAGTCTTTTCTTTGTGAAATTTCTCAGTGCGTTTTAAACATTTTTTATCGGCGGCTTCGTCGTTATACACCCAAGTCGCATATGTTGCGCACATCTTCTCCTCCCCCTTATTCTGTTGATCCGCTCCTCCCACTTACTTCTGCTTATTCATGCACGTGTGCTTGCATACCGCTTGTAACAAATTACCAATAATTCAGATGTACGCTAGGATCATTACTTCTCGTAATACGTTAAGTATTATCAAAGTTTCCGTTTGAGGGCATTTCCACAGTGGAAATGCAAAGCAGCGCGACTCCTATGTTTATGTATAAGCATGGACATCGAGGTAACAGATTAGCGTGCATTCGTATATTTCCATCGTGCATGCAGTAAATACGGAAACTTGGACTCTAGCGGCCTTATTGCCAAATGCGTCGAAACAGGACCATCGTTCCTTTATTCTTTTCTTGGCTGCAGAAGGAGGCACACCCTAAGCATGCATCGGATAATAAAGAACATCTAAGGAGCAGCTCGTCTGTTGAAAACCACTGTTTTGGAAACATGCACCAAAGGGTGCCGCAGCTTCTTCATCAAAAAGCACGTCCGCGCATCGCAAATATCGTAACGTAGACGTTACCCCTACTCAAGTGAGGGACACCCGTCCAATATTCCTGATCCATCCCCATGCGATTTTCACGCGTTCGGTCCCTTAAAAAAGTGCCTTGAAGGGTCGGGGATTTGCGTCGGACGAGGACTTATGGACTTCTTCAAGCAGCAGGACACGATGTTTTACCAAACGGTTATCTTCAACATGGTGTGTCGGTGGGATGTTGTCTCAATGGTCACGGTGGTTTTTCATGATAGTCACAGCGATTCTGGCCTGTACGACCTTTGAACAGAAACCTTTTTTGTTTGTCCGTTATATATAAGTGGCCTAGTAAACAGCATTGGAAGTTTCATGAGACTTCTCGCGGATAATGCTGTTGTTTACAGAGACGTTGCAACACTAAAAAAAGGCTAGCGAAATGCACGAAGGCCTGTAGAGTATCGACTCTTGGTGCAGGGAGTAGCAATCGACCCACAACATAAACTAATGTAACATATTGCGTATACATAGACAGAAAGACCCAGTACTGCAGGATTACCCGACTACAGATCTGGAAGCAGTTATTTCGATAAAATACCCACGAGTATGCGTACTGAGCGAGTAGCAACACGTACGAGGTGCTACCCAGTCTTGATGATAGCTCTGAGCCAGCACGGGATGGCTCTCCTGTTGGGCCACCGGTCGATTTTCCTGCCCATTCCGGACAAGTACAGACGATTGGTATGTTTGACCTTGGGAGCGCCAAAGTTAGCCGGGTGATGGAGCCCCTCAGGGAGATAGCAGGCAAGGTGGGAAAGAATTCCAGTGTGCAGTCGGTATGTTTGCTGGGAAGTCTCATCCGAGCTGTAGACGAGGCCCTCCCTGCCGCTTGGGTTCTGAGGCCATCCTCGCCTCCTTTCGCGGGCTGGTTGATTTGGTGAAGGCAAACAGCAACGCACGCGGGGTGCAGGCTATGCTGTCTATTTGTAGCACCGTACCCAGGGCTGATCGCGGCCCTCTGGTTTGGAGCAGAATGGAACGTCTAAACCAGATGCTCAGGCAACTCTGCGACGGTATTGAATGCGAATTTGTCGACATCCGCTATGTGGTGCTGAATTGTAGGATTTCTCTTAATAGGTCAGGCGTGCGCTGCACGCAAGAAGCGGTTACTAGGGTAGCGGAGTACTTGTGGCGTGCACATGGGTTGTTTTGGGTTAGAGAACCCTCCCTTGCGATCAAAGGCTATTTACCTGTTAAATCAGCCACAGTGACCTGAGAGAAACTTTTTCCTCGCAAATCAGAGATAGAAAACATTCATATGATTTTAGTAAACTGCAGAAGCATACAAGGAAAGGTCCCGGAATTAGTATCGCATACTGAAGGTTATAATGCACAGACAGTACTGGGAACAGAAATCTTGCTGAAACCAGTCGTCAATGACAACGGAATCCTTAGTTCAAACTGGAATATTTATAGTAAGGACAGGTAGTTGCCAATGGTGGCGGCGTGTTATTTGCAGTGAAAAATTCTGGAAAATCTAGCGAGGTTATCACGAATTCCGAATGTGACTAAATCTGAATGAATTTGAGTATCAAAGAACGCTCACAAATGGTGTTGGGATGCTTTTATAGACCACCTGGGTCTGGATCAGTAGTTTTAGAGAGCTCCAGACAGAACTTGCAGAATAACGTTAGTAATTTTCCTGGTCATTCCGGTGTTATAG
The DNA here is from genome assembly GCF_023897955.1 of Schistocerca gregaria. NCBI lineage: Eukaryota > Metazoa > Arthropoda > Insecta > Orthoptera > Acrididae > Schistocerca > Schistocerca gregaria. The sequence continues at coordinate 135,645,236 of NC_064925.1, read as the reverse complement.
AGGGTTACTTCAACTTGCCAGGTATAGATTGGGAATGTTATACCATCGAAACTGGTGCCAGAGACAGGGATTCGTGTGGCATTGTTCTGGATGTCTTGTCCGACAATTACCTTAAGCACATAGAGAACCAACTCGGGAGCGTAACGTCTTGGACCTCCTGGCAAAAAAACAGACCTGAACTTATCGAACCAGTCAACGTAGGGGAAGGTATTAGTGATCATAAGGCTGTGACAGCATCTATGACGACGGATCCTACAAGGAATGTTAAGAAAGGTAAGAAGACATATTTGCTCAGCAATGGGTGCGGGATACAAATTTCAGAATGTCTCTGCAGTCAGTGTCAAATATTCGATGATGAGAACGAAGATGTGGAGAACAAATGGAAAAATTCAAACACATAGTTCAATATACGCTAGATAAGTATGTTCCGAATAACGTTTTAAGGGATGGGAAAGATCCACCATGGTTTTACAGCCCTGTTAGAAAAGCGCTATGTAAACAAAGAGCACTTCACCTCAGATTCAAGAGAAGTAAAAACCTAGCTGACAAAAAGGAAAAAAAAAGAAAAAAAGAAAAAAACTGAACGAAGCGAAAATGAGCGTAAGGAGAGAAATAAGAGGAGCGTTCAATGGTTTTGAAAGTAAGACGTTGTCAACCGACTTGAGTAAACACTCTAAGAGATTTTGGTCGGTTGTAAAGCCAGTAAATGGGTGAAAATCATCTGTCTATTATCTCAGCGACCACACCGGCACCGAAAAGGAAGATAACACAAAGAAGGGCGAAATATTGAATTCGGTCTTATGAAGTTGTTTCACCGCGGAAGATAGTAACACTGTCCCTCCTTCCAATCATCGTACAAACGTAGAAATCGCAGATATTGAGATAACCGTTCGCGAAACTGAAAAGCAGCTACAATCGCTTAGGAGTGGAAAGCCATCAAGACCAAATAAGATACCTACAAGATTCTATAAAGGTTATGCGAAATAAATTGCTCCCCTTCTAGCAGTAATTTGTCGTAGATCGCTTGAGCAACGAAAGGTACCTGACGACTGGAAAAAAGGTCAGGTGATTCCCGTTTTTAAGAAAGGTCGTAAGACAGATCCACACAATTATAGACCTTTATCGTTGACGTCAAACTGCTGTAGAATTATGGAACATGTTTTATGTTAAAGAATTATGACGTTTTTGGAAAATGAACATCCCTCTATAAAAATCATCATGTATTCTACAAAAAGAGATCCTGCGAAACTCAGCTCGCTCTGTTCCTCCATGAGATCCACAGCGCAGTGGACAACGACGTTCACGTTGATGCTGTGTTGCTTTATTTCAGTAAGGCATCTGACACCGCCCCGCACTCCCGTTTCATGAAAAAGTACGAGATTACGGAGTATCGGAACCGACCTGCGTTTGTATTCAAGACCTTCTTACATATAGAATTCAACACGGCGCTCTTAAAGGAACTAAATCGACAGATATAAAGATAATATCCGGAGTTCAGAAATGGTTCAAATGACTCTGAGCACTATGGGACTTAACATCTGAGGTCATCAGTCCCCTAGAGCTCAAAACTACTTAAACCTAACTAACCTAAGGACATCACACACATCAATCCTCGATGCAGGATTCGAACCTGCGACCGTAGCGGTCGCGTGGTTCCAGATGGAAGCGCCTAGAACCGCTCGGCCACACCGGCCAGCTAATATCCGAAGTACCACAGGGAAGTGTGATAGGACCGTTGCTTTTTACAATATGTATAAATGATCTAGAAGAAAACGCGTTATAAGCTACTTCTTTCGTGGATGAGTTACATTTCTTTAAGATTCTTCCAGTGAATCTGAGTTTGGTGTCTGCTTTTCCCACTATCTGTTTTATGTGATCATTCCACTCCCGTTAAGGCTATTCGCAGGTGATGCAGTTGTTTATACCAAAGTAGCAACGCCAGAAGATAGTAAGAATTCGCAGAATGACCTGCAGAGAACTGATGAATGGTGCAGGCTCTGGCAGTTGGCCCTGAACGTAAATAAATGTAACATACCGGGCATACATAGGAAAAGAAATCCACTACTGCACAGCGACACTATTGATGACAAACAGCTGGAGACACCGTCTGCCGTAAAATATGTAGGCGTAACTATCCCGAGCGACCTTAAGTGGAATGATCACATAAAACAGATAGTGGAAAAAGCAGACACCAAACTCAGATTCACTGGAAGAATCTTAAAGAAATGTAACTCATCCACGAAAGGAGTGGCTTATAACACCCTTGTTCGTCCGATTGTTGATTATTGTTCATCTATCTGGGATTCCTATCAGGTGGGACTGATGGAGGTGATGAAGAAGATCCAACGAAGAGCGGCGCGTTTCGTCACGTGATCGTTTAGCCGGCGAGATATCGTTACGGAGATGCTAAACAAACTCCACTGGCAGACGTTACAAGAGATTTACTATTGAAATTTCGGGATAGCATTTTTAAGGAGGAGTCGGACAACATATTACTTCCCCCCACATATATCTCGCGCATTGACCACGAGGAGAAAATTCGAGCATTTAGAGCCAGTACAGTGGCTCACCGACAATCATTCTTCCCACACATTATTCGCGAACGGAACAGGTTTGGAGGGATCAGATAGTAGTACCGAAAGTACCCTCCGCACACACCATTAGGTGGCTTGGAAAGTATGACGTAGATGTAGAAACTGGGAAGACCAAATGAAACTGATTGCAGGTAAGACAGATGCCGAACTAATTGTCATTGGGGACATCCTCAAGAAATGCAGACCATCAACAAAGCAGGCACCTTTTCGTCCAATAATTGAAAACTGCTCGTCAGTTTGGGATCCCTACCAGAAAGGCGTGAAAGAGGAAACAGAGAAAATCCAAAGAAGAGCAGCGCTTGTCGTTACAATTCCACTTAGTGAAAGCGAGAGGGTCACGGATTTGCTCATCCACCTCCAGTGCCAGTCACTGCATGAAGAGCGTTCTGCATGACAGAGTGATTTAACAGTAAGTTCCGAGAGAGTGCGTTGCTAGAAGGGTCCTACAATACATTGCTTCCTCCTATTTGTATCTCGCGAAAAGACCGCGAAGAAAAAATTAGAGATTAGAGAGGCGTAGCGGCAATCATTATTCTCGCAAACCATTCGTGACTGGAACAGGAAAAGTGGGAAGTGACCATGGCGTACAAAGCACCACCAATAATAGGCTTGCACGATACGGATGTAATGTAGATATGCCCGCACAGCACGCTAGTCCTGCAGGGCAACCAGTAGCAGGCGTTACCAACCTTTTTCATCTCCACTCCACCTGTACCGTACGGAACAAGAAGGCGATTTAACATTGCATTGTCACTCAGTTCTGAGCTATGCTTATAATTTCAAGTCTCTAGATTACCGGGAAATCGCTTTAAAACCAGCTGCAATATCTTCAGACAAAGAGACAAGAACGCGGGCCAATTAAAACGTGTTAAAATGGCGGAGGTTTCAGCGTGCACCTGTTGCCAGTGGCGGAGATATTTTGTTAGGGAATTTACAAACCTCAGCCGGGCGGGAAAAGGCAGGGTCATGTACAATAATACAAACGAAGCACTAGTTCCAACAGCAACAGGAGCAGGTGTCACAGGGAAGAAAACATTTTTTTTCCAAAAAGTGTCTATGATACTGTTATGATGAAACATGTAGACTAATTGAAGATAAGGAACAAGCCTACTTAACAATGTTAAATCCGTCAGATAATCAAGACCTGAGACTAGATTGTAAGAGAAACTCAGCTCTAGTAAAATGGAAAGTCATGTATCCAAGAAACCATCGCTGGTAAAAATATTTGACTTTTAAGCTAACGTAAGAGGAAGAGAAGACACAGTGTACAAAATAATGAAATATTTAAAGAAGGATTGTATGAACAATCTAGAAATAAATACAATATCTGGGTCTAATCGGTTAAAATAACATACAACGCTTTGGACAGACGGGCAAGGTACATGGACAGTTGTGGTTGAAGCAGACTGGAAAGCGCAGTTGAAAACGTTGAAAGAACGATATGATGCAATGACGTCTAGCAAGAACAGAAAGACTTCAAGATGTGATATAATCAATATAGAACTGATAAAATACACACTAAATATTGTAAAAACAATAATACTCCGAAATAATCATCTTGGTATTGAAGCTCTTTTTTTCCGTGTTTGCTTTAACAATACATATGTTTTTGAATAGGGTCCGCCTTTAGCAAAACACAGTTTTGTTTTATAACCCAAACATGTTTCACTGCAGTTGCAGAATCCTCAGTGGGCTTTTATTTTCCATCTGTTAAAGATAAAGAACGTTCTTTGTTGTTTTGTATACATGTAGCTATTAGTTTTTAAAACATTTAATTACAGATATTTGAAAAAAAACACATAAATTATGAAAATTCATACCTTTTTACCACATGGTGTGGTTTTTCTGACGTGTTGTGTTTCTACAGTGACCGTTTGTTCCACAGTTTGTCATCTGCAACCACTTATACCTTAAAGTAGATAAATTGTTTAAGCCAAAATTACGATTGGAAGAACTATGTTATTACTATGCCTGAAATTATTTAATTCTATGTGTGTGTGTGTGTGTGTGTGTGTGAGTGAGTGAGTGAGTGTCTATTTACATAGTGTTTCACTTACTCTTTTTTGTCTTCATCACTGTCAAACACTGAATATTGAGCTGCCACTGCCACTGTCACTGTCATTCACTGTTTCACTGTTTATCAGCTGTAAAAACAAGATGGCTGACAGTGGAATAGTTGAAGGTGTTCCTGGCAGTTGTTTTGAACCTTTCAGAGGTGACTGTGTTTTTTTTTGTATATGTAAAAGGGGAAGAGAGAGAGAAAGTGAGGGAGAGAGAGACAGATTTTAGGTTTCAGGCTTTTTTTTATTTTATTTTTTTGTATGTGGGGGGGAGGGGTTTAAGATCTCTATAGGTTGGTTTTGTCTGTTAATTCTTTGAGGGCAGAGAACAGAGTGCCATTGCAGAGACCTGTGTATTCATTTATCATTTGTTTGCCTTCCACTCTAGCTTTTTCTATCTGGTAATTTTCTTCGATTATCAGTTTTTGTGAGGGGCTGTTGCTGCATTTGAGAATTTTCAAATCCTTATTGATGTTTGTTGGGCTATGTTTCTTGTCCATGAGGTGTTCAGCAAATGTGGAATGACAGCTGTTACTTTTTAATGCTCTTTTGTGTTCTGTATATCTGGTATTAAATTTTCTGGTTGTCTGCCCTATATAAACTGCTTTACAATTCTGGCATGTTAATTAGTAAATACCAGATGTGTTGTGTTTGTCTGTGTTTGTGTTGTTGTCCTTAGTTTTTTCTGTGTTGAGTTGTCTGTCCTGTAGGCTATTTTTATCCCTTGTTTTTTGAGTATGTTGCCTATTCTGTGTACTGTTTTATTGTTATAGGTGAGAGTGAACCATCTGTTTGTCATTATGGGTGTTTCCTGTTCATGTGTGTTCATTGGTGGGTTCTGTGTGTTTGTAGGTTGATGGGGAGGCTTTTGTTTTTGTATGTTGGGTGTCCTTTTTAATTTTGCTTTAATTTTGTGGTTTAGTTTATCTATAGTGTTTGTGTCATCTCCATTCTACACTGCTATTTGTCTGATTGTCTGCAATTCATACTTGTAGTTGTTTTCAGTGAGTGGGGTTTTGTTTAGTCTGTGTAGCATATATTGGAAGCCGGTTAGTTTGTGTGTAATCGGATGATTAGAGTCTTTGTAAATGGTTGTGCTAGTGTTGTCGCTTTCCTGAATATAGAAAATTGGTGTTGGTTGTTGTGTCTGTATATTGTGAGATCAAGGAAGTTTAGCCTTTTGTCGTGTTCTGTTTCTATGGTGAATTTTATTTTTGGGTGTACTTTGTTTATATCACTGTGGAGTTGTTGGATGCGACTTGGTGCTTCATCTATAAGGCATATGATGTCATCTACGTAACGGTACCAATATATTAACCGGTATTGTTTGGGTCTGACTATTGTTTCTAATATTTTATTTTCAATGTGATTGAGAAAGATGTTGGCTAGGACTCCACTGACTGGTGACCCCATTGGAAGCCCATCTTCTTGTGAGTAAAACTGATTGTCAAAGGAGAAGTAGTTTTGTTGTGTGATAAGTTTTAGGATGCTAGCTATTTCTTCTATGTGGGGTTCAGGAATTTTGGCTTGTTCTTCTAATTGTTGTCTGATGATGTTGATGGTTTCAGTGGTGGGGATATTGGTGTACATGGATGTGATGTCAAATGATGTGAGTGTGGCTGTTGTGGGTATGTTGATGTCTTTGATTTGCTGTACCAGCTATTCAGTGTTGTGTATGCTTCTGTTATTTGTGTATATGTAATGTTTCTGTATGTAAGTGTGAATTTCTCTGGCTAAGTGGTACGTGGGTGCACTTCTGAAATTGACTACCGGGCGTATAGGAATTCCATCCTTGTGGAGCTTTAGTAGGCTGTTCAGTGTGGGTGCTTGGGGGTTCTTTTGTTTCAACCATGTTGCTTTCTGATTTGTGAATATGTGTGAGATATTTTTTAGGAGTGTTATTGTGTTTTTCTGGTATCTTTGTGTTGGGTCACTGGTTAGCTTTGTTATGTTGTTGTCTTCCAGGAATTTTAAGGTTTTTTGCTTGTATTCATCCTGTTTTATTATTATCATGGTGCTGCCCTTGTTTGATCTTGTGATGAGTGCCTCATTGTTTTTAAGTTTGTCCTTTATTTTTCTAGAGGTTTTTTCTTCTTCAGTATTTGTTCCTGTCAATATGTTGTTTTTGTTTTCTTTTATTATGTATCCTATTTCTTCTGTGAATAATTCTCTTGTCAGACCTGCATTGAAGTTTTGGTTATTGTTTCTTTCTTGTTGTTTTATGATGTACTCACTTTCTGTGATAAGATTCTCCACTGTCTTGTGTGTGATGTGTGTGTTGACATTGTATTTTGGGCCTTTTCTAGAAAACTTATTTCTTGATTGGTTAGTGGTATGTCAGTAAGGTTTACCAGTCGTTTGTGGAATGTGTGGTTTGCTTCCTTTCTATTTTTATGTGCAAAAGCTTTGTTTTGTTTTAAAAGAGTGTTTAGTTTTTGTTGTTGTTTATTCCATTTTGATTTTATTTGTGTTTCTGTGTTTTGTTTGACTGTATTCATGATATCATTGAATATTTCAGAGACTTTAATGTGGTTTCCTAGTTCCAGGTGAATTTTGAATAGTTCAATATTGAGTTCTTGCTTTTTTGTATGTAGGTTTCTAATTTCTTGCTTCAGCCAGTCAGTTTCAGCTTTGTGTTTGGCATGACGAGCTGCAGGTGACATACTGTTTACATTTACATGTATATAGTTAGGTATAGTTAGGTATTACATTATATGAAAGACAAAGTCTATTGAATTTTATATTTAAAATAGTTTGATGTAACTTTGCTGTGGTGTTCCGGAATTTATTGTAGAGCTTGCTCGGAAATGCCTGGCAATGCGTCGAAATAATCATCTTGTATTTGAAGCTCTTTTTTTCCGTGTTTGCTTTAACAATACATATGTTTTTGGATAGGGTCCGCCTTTAGCAAAACACAGTTTTGTTTTATAACCCAAACATGTTTCACTGCAGTTGCAGTATCCTCAGTGGGCTTTTCTTTTCCATCTGTTAAAGATAAAGAACGTTCTTTGTTGTTTTGTATACATGTAGCTATTAGTTTTTAAAACATGTAATTACAGATATTTGAAAAAAAAACTCATAAATTATGCCAATTCTTACCTTTTTACCACATGGTGTGGTTTTTCTGACGTTTTGTGTTTCTACAGTGACCATTTGTTCCACAGTTTGTCATCTGCAACCACTTATACCTTAAAGTAGATAAATTGTTTAAGCCAAAATTACGATTTGAAGAACTATGTTATTACTATGCCTGAAATTATTTAATTCTATGTGTGTGTGTGTGTGTGTGTGTGTGTGTGTGTGTGTGTGTGTGTGTGTGAGTGAGTGAGTGAGTGTCTATTTACATAGTGTTTCACTTACTCTTTTTTGTCTTCATCACTGTCAAACACTGTTTCACTGTTTCACTGTTTCACTGTTTATCAGCTGTAAAAACCAAACATGGCTGGCAGTGGAACAGCTGGAGGTGTAAAAACAAGATGGCTGACAGTGGAACAGTTGAAGGTGTTCCTGGCAGTTGTTTTGAACCTATCCAAAGACATATGTAATAATACTCCGTTTTATAAACAGGTGCTGGAAAAATGGTTATATGCACCTGAAGATTGGATTATAGCCGAAACATGATCAGTTTGTAGGAAACGGAATAGGCGTGAACATCATAAGTACAGAGGTATTAGCCTCTGAAATACATGATATAAATTGTACGCTACAGTTTTAACAATACAACTGTCGTCAGTCTCTGGAGATGTTTTATTAGATATGTGACATGTTTTTCGCAAAGGACTGCATCTCCACCATGACACAACTAACAGAAAAACACAGTGAACTGAATTTGCCATCCTTTGTTGCTTTCTTTTGTTACGAAAGGGCAATTTGATAAAGTAGATTGAATCAACTGGTGAGGAATTTAAATAACCAGCGGACTCCACCTCATTTTATTAGATCTGTAGAGGGTTCAGATACGAACAAAATAAAATCAACGGATAGCAGACACTAACTATATGGCTGAAATAAACCACGCATCTTATATGTGTGTATAAGACGTAGACAAAACTTGGATACAGACAATACAACGTTTTAAAATTAAGAGCTTCGATGTGAGTACACTGCTGTTTGCAGACGACCAAGTACCTGCTGCTGAGAACGAAAATGACCTACAACAAGCGGTTTTTAATTTAAGGAAAATAGCTAGAGAATAAAATCTGAAGGTCTCCATTACGAAGACAAAATCAGTGGCATTTTTAATACAACAGACCATAAAAGCTAAGATCGAAGTTGACAATCAGAGCATAGAAATATTTAGGGTGCAATTTACATGTAGGGGAAACAATACTCTACTTAAGTTCAATAATGTTATGGCAAATCTGCAGCGACCAACGGATGCGAAAATTGGATACTTTAGAAGAGAGATGAAAAGAGAGTAGAAGCATGCGAAATCCTAGATACGGGGATAGATATATTTTCATGGATAAAAAGAGAAAATGACCACATTCGAGATGAACTGAATATGTAAAAGATAAGTGACACAATAAACCAATATCAGATAAGGTGGAAAGAACCCATAAACCGTACGCTATATTCAAGAATCACTAAAACAATAAAAGCTAAGAGACAAAAGATCTTTCGGAAGAACAGGGAAGAGATAGGAGGTGGAAAGAACCAGGAGGACCCTTCATGTACATGACGACGATAACTTTTGTTCTGAACATGCAGATGTTAGAATATTAACTCTGACTAAATGCAGAAACTAAAACGAAGTCCGATAGCAACAAAATTGTTGCGACTTGAAGGAAAAGTCAGTTTCGTGAGTAATGCTCGCTGCATTGTAGGCCGCTGTTTAAATATCCCAAGTGTTAACGAATGTTACATCCTGACGTTTTCTTTCTGTAGCTGAAGTAATGAAGTGAAATATGAAACATTACCAAGCCAAAGATATATCTGTTTAAATACAAGAATAAAACCTAAGCAGAAGCTCATCGTCAAAACCAAATTACTCTTAAAATGCAACAGCCTCTTGAAAATTTAAAAAAAAAAGGTTTTGAAAACGAAAACTTGTTAAAGAAAAAATTCGTCTTTCAAAAACTGAAAAATAAATTCCTCTTTCAAAACTAAGATCTCCCTTTAAAACCACTTTTGAAACTAAAATGATGCTTGAAACTAAAGATCGTCTGGATGTTAAGAATCTTCTTGAATCCAAAAATCATCTTGAACTAAAAATCCAACTTTACCCCCAGTTGTGTGCCCCTTCGGATAAAGCAGAATGTGTGTGTGTGTGTGTGTGTGTGTGTGTGTGTGTGTGTGTGTGTGTGTGTGTGTGTGTGTGTGGAATGAGGGAAGTGGTATTTCTTCGGGAGTTCGCAGACGCCTCCATATTTTTTTCACTTCGAACAGTAGACTGCCAGTCATACTCATGGTGTTTCCTCACGTCGATGCAATGGCTGATATTTTAATGCTGAATGATGAGAAGGCCCTAACACACAGAGAACATTTCGTGGAAAAATATCGTGAATACCCATCTGGAGCCCATAGAGGCTTCTGAGTGACAGTTTACAGGCACACTGGAAGCTTCACAAGCTACACCAACATTTACCAAGACGTGGTGTTATCAAGTGAAGAGTACTCATTGATACTGATGTAAAGACGTCGAGACTATTTTCCTGTAGGAAACAAAAGCAGAAACGGTAGTGTGTTACACAGGCTGACTTCCTTCCAATTTATTTCTATTCCGCAATCACTGAATGCAGACAGAGGGTCTAAACATCTGGAAAACAGTTTTAAAATTTCATCATTCATTCAGTTGCATTATTTATGATGTTATTTGTATTTCCACTGGATTCTGCAGTGTTAAAACGCAAGTAAATTACAAGAAATCCTCAAATTTTTTGTGTAAGGCTCGTCAGAGTCCAGATATTCCGCTTGCACTGATCCTCTGACGTGAGGAGAGGTCTGTGGACAAGCAGCGCATTCTGCGCCAGCGAGAACCAGAGCCTACCGCCAGGTTTACACATGCAAATAAAGTTACGCCACTCGAGTGGCACCGTCGAAGTTGCATGCGGAAACAAAGTTAGGTCGCCTCACTCGAGTGTGGCCACTTTTTTGTCATGTCACTAAAAGTTTAAATCGTTTTAACTCTGTGACGCGACTAGCCTTTCACTACCAACGATTACCGTCTATCTACTGGCATCAGACAGCTGCGCATCGATATACGACAGTATCGATCTGTTCATGTTTTTGTCAAGTGTCACAGCAAAACGAACAGAGAATGATTTATCGACAACAGCATGAGACTGTATCTGAAGGAATGTGTTATGTGCAGTTATACACAGGTTATAAAATCAGTATTGATTTTATTTTGACTTCCTGTCGTGTGTGTTAGAAAGTTGTTAAAATATAAGTGGAGTAATTTGTGTTAGTTGGATTTTAGGAAGGAAGGTAGATTAGTGTCTAACGTCCTGTCTACATTGATGCCATTAAAGACGGAGCACAAGCTCGAATTGTTTCAAGAATGGGGAAGGATAAAGGCCGCGTTGTTTCTAAGGAACAATTCCGGTATTTGCTTGGAGTCATTTAGGGCAATCACGGAATCTGGATGGCCCGACACGATTTCAATCGTCGTCCTCCCGAATGCGCTGCGCCACCTCACTCAGTAGGCTGGATTTTCGTGTAATGGTTTGCGAATATACATTGCAAACATTAAATAGCAATGTGAGCACATTATGAGTTAACGTAACATACAAACACAGGACAGTAAACTAATAACTTGTACATTAACAAAAGCCTGATACTCCCTATTTATATTCTATTTACGAACTAGATGACATTTACGAGCTTTGAATTTCTCTTATGAAAACACAATAAAAAATTTATGCTTTGAATGTCTATGAGGTTCATATCACCTGATCCATGTGTATGACTTTGTGGCACATAAATTACTTTGTAGGTAAACGAATGTAATCTATACATATTATAAAATTAGATATGTTTATGTATGTTCCACATCTCCTCCTAAATCACTGGACCGGTTTCAACCAAAATTGGAACACTCGTATCCTACAGTCAGGTAACAATCGCTGCGGTGGTAAGAACCACTTACGTATCAATGGGGTGGGGTTGGGGGTGAAAAAGAAGCGTAGCCCGCGACCCGTGGGTTCCAAGACTTCGTTCATCTAGTATTTGGAATGAGATCACTTAGAAACTTGCAACAAGTTTGACACGTAATTTCAAACCTTTAAGATATTTCTTCTCGCTTACAACCCCCAAAACATAATGACAGGGAAAAAGTGTATATGTTACTACTTTTCCGCTGTTTATGCAGTAAAAGTACTACATGAGCCATGACGTTAAAATTTATAAGACAATTTCTTTGTAACTGACTATATTTGCTCCAAATTTTGCAGTCAATATGGACATATAGCACTGCATGCAACTGCAAAAATTGTATCATTGTGCGACTCGTAGTTCAGGAAGTATGAAGTCATAAACAATGAGATGAATGGAAAAGTATCGCATCATGTATGATCTTTAAATTTAGTACTTCGTTTCTACTAAATCCCCTCGCAAAAATTTTTCGGATAGTATCCATATATTGCGCTGAGTGTACCTACAAAATTGTATCGTTGTATGACTAATAGTTCAGGATACATGACGTCATAAACATTAAGCGGAAATCCGGAAGGTGTAGTGTACCGGACGCTCAGCTATAATAAATACACGGACAATGCCAGGTTTCTCCTGTAGTTGATTAATAAATAATGAAGGTTTAGTTTCCGATCTGGTCATTTCAATCTGTAATAAGTCAGCAAAATTACAGTTCTTCAGTTACCATAAACGTTATTCACTACAGATAGTTGATTCATATTGTAGTTTCCACAGAAAAATCTGGATATAAATGCACTTAAAGGCCTCAAAACTGGAATCAGAAGAGAGCACTGTAGGCAACAGCCTCAATAAGTTTGTGTTAACATCCTATTACTGTGACATGGAAGTCTTAAAGCAAAAGTTATCTATTAGGATGACTTAATAATAGAATGAAGGAAGGAGTTGCAGTTTTTACTGATTTGTATAACCCATGATACGTCATAATTTGGTACAATGTATCTTGGTGTTTATTAGTGTATTTGTTACTTTTTGGGAACCAACATTTCGTTATAGCGTAAGGTTGCTGAGATCGTCAGTGATAGCCATTCACAAGAATATTATTTTGATGACGCCACATTGAAAGCCGTGAAATGTGGCTGTGGTGTGTGGAAACGGCAGCTCACAGCACCACTGCAGTTTGAACCGCCATGCCACCTGCCGTGGAGCCACTTTGGCTGCACGGGGATCACGCCCAGAAGTCCTGCTGGTAGCGACCGCTGATGGCGATGTCCAACAGCGAGAAGGGGCAGCCGGCGAAGGCAACACCGCAGTCGGAGGTGTTGGTCAGCGCGTGGCGGCTGGCAGACCAGTAGCTCCTGGCCGAGGGGTCATCTGCGGTAGAACTCAGCTCTGGAATCCTGCAGGGAAGGTCGTCAACAGCGGCTCATTAAAAAACTGAAAATACCCTCCACCATCTGGCAGAAGGAACAGAAACCACGCTCCACAACAGTTGCACTCGGTCCCGTCTGCAGATACCAACTACATGGCCAATCTACAGGGTCAAGCTGAACTCCACCGGAAAAGTTTCAGGTGTTGTTCAAAGATGTTTTCCGAGTATTTTTGTATCAGATATCAGTTGTCTCTAGTGGTTCGGTGCAAAGTAATTGCACTTCACTTGATTTCTTAATCTCATTTATTTTCGTATCTGTATCGCTTTGAAAACACAACATCTCGTCAAAACTAACCACGCACTTATTAGTGGATATTAATATGGAGTATGTCCACCCGTCGCCCTTATGAGGCCGTAAATCTACTGGGGACACTTTCATCGTGTGAATGTCTGCTTAGGGATGACAAATGGTTCAAATGGCTCTGAGCACTATGGGATTTAACTTTTGAGGTCATCAGTCCCCTAGAAATTAGAACTACTTAAACATAACTAACCTAAGGACATCACACACATCCATGCCCGAGGCATGATTCGAACCTGCGACCGTAGCGGGCGCGCGGTTCCAGACTGTGGCGCCTAGAAGGAATGACAGACCATTCGCCCAGAGAAGGTAGGGAAGTTGGGTGCTCGGGTCTGGAGCTAAGTCGAAGTTCTCATTACAAAGGTGTTCCGTTGGGTCAGTCTACGAGTCGGGGTAGGACAGTTCATTTCAGGAAAGTCATTGTCCACGAACCACCACCTCACAAATGCTTCTCCATGACAGCTCCATGGAGGCAATTTGTCTACTCTACACAATACACCACGCTGTAAAATGTGTTCATATCAGCCGGCCGCTGTGACCGAGTGGTTCTAGGCACTTCAGTCTGGAAGCACGCTGCTGCTACGGTCGCAGTTGCGAATCGTGCCTCGAGCACGTATATATGTGCTGTCCTTAGGTTAGTTAGGTTTAAGTAGTTCTAAGTCAAGTGGACTGATGACCTCAGATGTCAAGTGCCCTAGTGCTTAGAGCCATTTGAACCATTTTTGTGTTCATATCCTTTTATCGTTTTCTTAGGAGCAAGTGGACGGCACCCTAACCTCGATAAACACACCCATACTGTATCCCACTTCACTATTGGCACTACATGTGACTCCAGGTAATGTTATCCAGGTGTTCGCCAAATCCACACCCTTCCATCGGACTGCCACAGAGTATTGCATGAGCCCTCACTCCAGCTCATTTGCTTCCAGCTATCCACTGTCAATGGCAAGGGTCTTTATACCACATCAAGCTTCCCAGAAATGTATGGGTCATCAGGAGCTGATGGACCATGCACAGTGATTCAGCTAGTTCAGTGGTTCCAAACCTTGGGATGATTGCCCCCTGCGGGGTTAAATGAAATTTAACAGAGATCATTACTGTTATCACATTTTGTAAGACTCTTAATAATTACATAAGTTATCAATAATTACTTTTTCTCAGTTGCTTGTATTAATGCGGTGTATGGTACAGGTTCCTGATATAGTCCACCGACATATGTTGTGCTTCTTCCCGTATATCGCTGATGTTAAAAATGAGACATATACATAACAAATGGTAAATATCTCCAAAACGTCCTATCCAAGTTGTAGACAGTACCTGTGGTAGTCCAGAAATTGATACATTACTTATTTCGAAACAAATAAATAAATTAACTGATAGCACGACACAGCAGTAACTACACAAGGGCTACTACAAGCTGTACGCAGTATTATTATTATTACTATTATTATTACTATCACTATTAGCGGCTGTGGTCAACAGAAAGCATTAACAGTCTGAAGTCTTTAATTTCTGCCAGTTCAGAAGTAAGTAATATAGCAATCAACTGATTTACGAACAGTAAGTATAGTGCACACATTTTAACTATGTTTATTTTAAATGGGGTTGCAGTGTGCGGGACAAGCAAGTGCCGTAAAGGAGAGGAGTAATGCAGGGGAAGTATGTTTTGTATCAAGTGTCTACACCCGCTGTGGATAGTTACCTTTCTCATCTGACAAGGAATAGTGATCAGCACTTGCGATACAACACGAATTCCTTCATCATTCATTCTAACACATACACACGCACACCCACACACAAACACATACACACAAACTAAATATCATTCATCTTTCATCAATTTAAAAATAAAATTGTTTCAAGAAAAGTCCTTCATTCTACTGTTTAGTTGGGTGATAAAGTAGGTGACAATGTGGGAGAGGGGGGAGGGCAACTGATGGTAAAGGGAGGTGGGAAGGGGGCGAGAGCGGGGGTATTTGCTATTGTCTGACTGCATTCAGTGATAATGGTCTCAGAAAGTTTGATAACACCATGCTAGTTGAACTGCCGATAGCACTTCGGAACTCATGAGAGATTCTTTCCGCTGATTTCACGCGATCTTTTATAGTTTCTGTCCTATGATGGACGGTCCCTGTACACCAGCGCACGAGCGTTTCCTGATCTTAGTTTAGCTGTGTTTGTTCCTTCGCTTTTCCACTTCTCAGTCAAATTCAAATGGCTCTGAGCACTATGGGACTTAACATCTATAGTCATCAGTCCCCTAGAACTTAGAACTACTTAAACCTAACTAACCTAAGGACACCACACAGCACCCAGCCATCAAGAGGCAGAGAAAATCCCTGACCCCGCCGGGAATCGAACCCGGGAACCCGGGCGTGGGATGCGAGAACGCTACCGCACGACCACGAGATGCGGGCCACTTCTCAGTCACATCACCAACAGTCGACCTGGGCTGCTTTAGAAGCGTTGAAATGTTAGAAGGGATGAGAAATCTGTGATGGATTTGTTGCTAAGGTGCTATCCAATGATTAGTTCACTTTTGAAGTCACTGAGCTATTCTGACCAACGCATTCTGCTATTATTGCGTCACTACTGGCAACAACGCACTCGCCTTTTATACTGTGGCTACGCCTCTCGTGACATCTCGTGGTTAGTGCCGCATTACATAGGGGAGTACAGATTCTTTCGATCAAGTAGTGTATCTGCACAATCGTGAACGTGTGGACGACATACGCGGTGTGTCTTGCTTGGAAGCAAACCTCACGGTATCTGCCACTGACACCAGTAATGCGCACTTTGCTCTTTCCTCTCAAGCTTGTTTCAATTAATACTCGGATCTGCCTCGGGTTTGTTTTACCAGCAGTATTAGCTGCACTTTATTACTGGTAGACAAAAGTGTGGATATGTTTACTAATGAAGAGTCGGCCAATATGCACCTCGTGCGTGGTTTCACTGAATGCATTAGCGAAAAAATATGTAAGGAGACGTAAAGCCGTTGAGCTTTTGAAACGGGAGAAAGGTCATGAAGCAGTTACGTAGTTAGCAGCTATAGGCCAATAAATGTGTCATCCCACCTATTCAGATTACGTGAGAGACTAGTACTGGAAAGACTGTAGCCACACACAGAACCAAAACTTATACCTCAACTACAATGTTCCAGACCTGGAAAGAGGGACACACGCCTAGTTACAAGCCTTACAGAACACAATGGGCAGGAATATCATGATAATTAATCACGGCATCTGCTCTGGTATATCTGTCTCCTGATTAAGATTCAATAAATCATAGAATCGTACTGAACAAGCTGTACCGCTAATCCGTAGATTGCCGTTTGACTTCAGTTCATGAGAACAGAAAGTACTATGTATGTCTCGATGAAGCAGGTCGAGAAATCAACCTAATGGTCTTTCCCAGGGATGTGTACTGACACTAACGTTCTCAGTAAAATGAAGGTTTTCCTGCACGATGATGGTCTTGCTCTTGGTGAAATGAGTAAAAGTTTTAAACTTATTGAAGACTGAGTAACAGATGCCTTGTTTACCATGTCAACATATTACAAACAAAATGCGTTGAGACCAAAGCCTTTAAAAACACAACTATGTCTATTTCACTTAAGAACTAAATACGGCAAAAGCTCGAAATATATGAAATGGCCAGCAGCAGGAACACACAGACACTCCCAAATAACTAGTATTATTCCTTGGCAGGTCTCTGATATTTAAAAATCGCCGCATTCACACCGCTAAGAAAAGCAACGAGCAACAACGTTTTGAAGAAACAGTTTCAATAGTGGGGAGAAAATTCTACTGCTTTCAGAATGACTGGTACGGGACTGCTAGTTTCCTCTGTTGAGGACACCTGCCACGTCTATAATGGGTTTTCCAATACGGTAAAAGGTGTCATTCCGAATGAAACATGCTTTTTGACTACTGGTTGTACGAAGTTTACATCCTAGATGAACTGTATAGAGCAGCTGTACAAAGCAGCGGTAAAATACACGGGAAAGTTCCAACAGACGGTCAATGAAAACTTGTAATGTACCATACAAAGAGCAAGTTTCGAGTATATTTAAAGTCCAGAAGAACGACCATGGACAATGTCGACATAGAACCTCAGAGCCTCCCGAATGGTTATCATTATGAGAAATTGAGTCAGCAGGTAGTTAACTGGAGCGTGTAATGTGGAGTATAGGTGTTCCACCAGTCAAGACAAATATATCAGTGTGGAGGCTACAAGGTAAAAGGCATATTTTATGTGATTGTGGTGAGTTACAGGATATGTCACACACATTATATTGTTCTTCCTACGGCTCATAAGTGCAATCTCGAAAATCTATGGCTGGGAAAAAAGTGCATTTACTAACGTCGCTCAGTACGAAATTCTTAGAAGACATAACAAGGATTGGATACCATAGCTGAAAACTCGTCCGCAGACATAAAAGTAAGAAGTAACACTGAACACAATGGAAGCGCTATTCTGAGCTGGTAATGGGGTAACAAACTGAATAAATCATAATAACATAATTGGTGTGTAATGTCTCCTTATTCTAAAATAGTTGGGGCATGTCCTGGAACAACCTCCGAAATTTTTTCAGTGCAGTACAGCTTTACCCTGTGTAGAGGTCATGTCATCACAAGATGTGGAGGTCTCTCGATGTGGCCTTGAATCTGGTAAGAGATACAACAATAGAACAAATTGATATTAATCTTTTTCAAAGAATAAAAATGTGTTTATCTGCAAATCGACTCTCTGTTAATTTCGTAAAATCACAGCGTCTAAATTTTTGTACAACACACAGAGTATCACCAGTAATTAATGCACTGGACGAACAAGATTAGGATAGATTGCTCTGAATATTTGAGTCAACAATTTAATGAA
Source organism: Schistocerca gregaria (assembly GCF_023897955.1). Classification (NCBI taxonomy): domain Eukaryota; kingdom Metazoa; phylum Arthropoda; class Insecta; order Orthoptera; family Acrididae; genus Schistocerca; species Schistocerca gregaria. The sequence continues at coordinate 135,626,879 of NC_064925.1, read as the reverse complement.
AATTAGAAGTGGGTAAAACATGTTACTTCGAATCAACAGAGTTCTTAAAAGTTAGCTGTTCGCGTAATTGCTAGTCTCAGAAGAAAAATCAACCCAGCTATCTTGTCCACCCAAAATATCTCTGGAACAATAACAGCTATTGGAAAACGACTTTCACCGGTATCAATGTAGGGCTGCGGCCCATGAATGTACATATTTGGAAATATTCTAAAACGCAAGCATATGTGTTTTTTAACACAAACTTACGTTTTTTTAAATGGACCTCCTACATTTTTTCTTCAGCAATCCGTAGCATGACAAAGCACATACACAATGGCGTTGATTGCATCGCAATATTCCCATTACATCCCGAGATATTAAGACTCAAAGTTGACGCTTGAAACACCCGACATGCGCTGCTAGCGCACGTCCTGAGGCTCAGGCGTGAACCCCATGCTGCCCGTAATCGCGATGTGATTGACATGTGTAATCACACCTCCATACTTATCAAGAGGTCCGAAACGAAAAATACGGTCTGCTGCGATTACGGGCAGCATGGGGTTCACGCCTGAGACTCAGGACGTGCGCTAGCAGCGCATGTCGGATGTTACAAGCGTCAACTTCGCGTCTTAATATCTCGGGATGTAATGGGAATATTGCGGTGCAATAACGCCATTGTGTATGTGCTTTGTCATGCTATGGATTGCTGAAGAAAAAATACAGGAGGTCCATTTAAAAAAACATAAGTTTGTGTTAAAAAAACACATATGCTTTCGTTTTAGAATGTTTCCAAATATGTACATTCATGGGCCCCAGCCCTAGACGGATACTGGTGAAAGTCGTTTTCCAATAGCTGTTATTGTTCCAGAGATATTTGGGTGGACAAGATAGCTGGGACACCCTGTATATAAGGCGTCAAAAATTATCCACCGCACTCTGAGAACTACAACAATGAATGAAAGGATCCGGATAAGTGCGAGTGAGTTCATGCTCTGAGGGTTCCGTACATGTTGTTGAGCGTTACTTAACACACGGAGGTTGGGTTTATAAAAAGCCAGCACGGTAACTCAGAGTGCTCGGTCAGAGAGTTGGCTACTCTCTGTAATAAAAGAAACTGAGTGAAAGGATCAACAAAGAACTGCCACGAATGTCATGTGACGTCAGTTAAGACCAAATACAACGAACTATAACGAACAAATTAAAAAAAAGTGGCTAGCGTTGCTGCCTCTGGACCAGGAGGTTCCATTCCCGGCTGGATTGGAGATTTTCTCTGCCCTGGGCCTGGGTGCTTGTGTTGTCCTCATCATTACATCGTCATCATCATCATTCGTGACAGTGGCTAGATTAGACTGTGTAAAAGATTGGGACTTTGTACGGGCGATGATGACCATGCAGTTGAGCGCCCTACAAACCAAACATCATCATCATTAATTATGTCTGTAGACTGTTCATCCGTACGGGGAATCGAGAATTTCGACAGTTTTTGTCTGTTAGCGATATCGATACTGGCAAGTTAACGGTCGTGATAACTCCCAGAATGAAAAAAACAATTTTTCGTGTGATATAATAACAAATTAACAATTTTACGATTTTTTCCCTTCACTTGTACCTTGAAACATTGCTTCAAGATTCGGGTCAACGGGAAGTACCCCCTAGGTTTTGATGAGTGAATTTGTGAGTATTAACCGTACTTTTTGTATGCATTGACTTGGAAGCTTATATTTACTACAGGGGTCTATAGACCTTAGTATGCGGCATGAATTACAGCTTCATACGTTTACCAGTCTCAGAGAAACAGCGTGATAACCGATGAACTGACCGTCATAGAGATAACAAATGATATAAAAATGTTTTTCGTGTGATATAATTACAAATCAGTAATTTCGGATTTTTCCCGTAACTTGTACTGTGAAACCTTACCTCTTGCCAAATTTCATGGCTCTAGGCCAGCGGGAAGTACTCTATAGGTTCTCAGGAGTGAGTTTGTATTAAAACATATAACAAAAATGGACGTATGTTTTGTTGCACTGACATAGAAATTTCAGTTCTTTACACTGCCAAAGGACCATAAACCTTATTAACAAAAATTTCAATTTGATATGACTACTCTTCCGAAACAGGCAGAGAGAAGAACAGCAAAGTGATCTTAAAAGGGCTCCGATTTTTTTTTCACTCATCTCAACAGTTGAACGTTTACTGTGGCGATACAGCCGCAAGTACAGCGTAACACACAGCCCCTGAGCGGAGTAAATCTCCGACCTGGCCTGAAATAGGAGCTAAGCCCCTTCAGTGACACTGTTTTTTATCGATTGAGGTGCTAAGCTCTAAAAATTATAGGTTACTACACGTCACTGCTGTTTTCCTGGTCGTAATCGGATGTCATGTTGATAACTAGTTGTACATATATCACCAGAATGTGAGCCTAAGTATACCAAAGATAAAGTTGCTTCCCTAGAATCAGCAAGCAGGAATCAGTGTTATGCCTACCGGAAGATTAGGTCCAGAATATGCATCACAATCCCGGGCCTATAGGTGTCCTCGCTGCTGCCGCTGCTGCCCTCTGTTAGCCAGCCTCTCCGCATCTCTGCTGCCTCACAGATGGCTCTGTGGACGCAGGCACGGCCGTCGTGTCCAGTCCTAGGGAAAGTTTATTTCTGAGTTAATTGTTCCGTGAACAAAATGATTTAACTGCTCTTGACGAGAATTGCCTTCAGTTTATTAACATTTGTAGATCCAGAGAAGGAGCAAAAAGGGTAACATGAATGATTTAGTGGGTTATATTAATTTATGGAACACTTAATGTGTTTAAAGGTAAAAGCTTCAGACGTTTTCACATCACCACTTACCATACTTACATTTAGCATACCTCCCTTCAGCATTATCCGCTGAGAGTTTTACAACACATTGAGCCACCTTCGATCACATGACTCGATGAAACTATGACCTTGATCTCCATCTCTCCACATATCATAAATCATGCCTGTCCTTTAACTCCGTACATCTTGGTCGATACCTTAAGAGGAAATTGACCCATGACTCTCATCTTCTTACTGAAAATCTTCATTCACCTCATCCTGAGCTATGTTAACGTTGCATAGCTCTTTCTCCGGTCAAGATGAGTCCTTAAGATGATGGTGAAGGTCTCGTCTTCCGTTTTGCTTAAACCATGGTTTAATCTTGTGTTGCTGACCATGTTCTCAGGCCTTATTCTCTCCCTGGAGCCCAACCTTTATTTGCTGCAACCTATAGTTCAACGACACTATATCATACACCTTAATCACCGACATAGTTATAGCATAGCGTCAGAACACGGACCTTAATTCATCCTTCAACCACCCATGATTTAAAGCACCTACTGTGACCAACACAGAAAGTGCTGTATCCTTTCTGCCTGCCGTGCAATAGCGCACCCCTTCGGTGCTACGGCCCTTAAAAAAAAAAAAAATAAAAAAAAAATAAAAAAAAATCGTCATCTCTGCCCCTGAACTCCTTAACAAATAAAGATTTAGACATGATTTCCACTTATCTACACTTCCAATCCTTTTCGCTGAAGACTGAAAAAATGTCAACCAGATCACTCTTGAAGACAATTTGAGAATATAACAGAAAATAACAGCCAGCAAATAAAGGAAGAGTGTACTTCACAACCAATGTACGTTACACTTTCGGCGAAATGAATTAAATTAAAGCGGCTGTCAAGTATAACAGACAATACGTAGTGTGTTAACTTTAACAGATTCGTACTATGCACTGTGTGACGTAGAAAATGATTTGAAGGATTGCAGAGGGAGAGAAGATTTTGACGAGGAATAGAGATATTAAAAAAGTAACATTTAGAGCTGTTTTGTCAGAATATTGTAATAGCTAATTGTTAAGTAAATTACAATATCGTAAGAAGCACAAATATTTTAGTAAAAGCATGAAAGAAGGAATTCCAAAGTTATGCCTACAAGCTAAGATGACACCCTAAAATTCGTGATAGCAACAGGTGAATTTTTTCTTTAGAACTTTATTTATTCACGCAGTCGGAATGCTAGCATAAATATGACGTTAGGTGGAAAATGCTAGTCAGTATTTTGAAATTGGTCGATAAACAGGACACAGTTTTGCGGTTGCAGATGTTGGCGGACGCCACGCGCTTGGAATACTTTTTCGTCGGACAGCCTGTCATTGGGGTTCCATGCTTTGGCGCAGTTACGGAGAAGAATCGCGCGGCCCAGACTAGCGCTGCGTGAGTTTGGAAGCCAGGCGGAACATTTGACAATAATTATTTCACGCTACTCGTCAAAACTGCGACAACGAGATTAATTGGACATACGTCACTCGTAGCAGGATGTTAGTTCACACATCGGTTATCAGTTTTAGTACAGCCGGGCTGTGAAATTATTGCTGACAGCTACTGGGCACACGATTCACTAGCACAGCCGAGGGCGATTATACCCTTTTTATGTTTTTGTTCCACCTGCAGCATACCTGGTGTGTTGCCTCGTTATACCGTGCTACATAATATATGTTTCATTAGTGCCCATTTGGGGTTTTGCAAATCTCTGACAGCGAGATAGCAATAGATTGAGTTCGTCGAAACTGAAACCAATATCAGTATGGAAAATTAACGTACAGTAGGGTGTCGATTATCCGACCTAAACCGGCCGTGGCAAGGTCGGTTAAGTGGTAAGGTCGGATAACACGGAAAATAATACAAAAAAAAACACAAACATTAAACTAACGTAGGCCAAATGAGTTAAACATCTAATAGAATACAAATCAAATTAGACTGAATAAATATTTACTGTGTGAAGAAGTTAGTAATTGTCTTTTCTTTGCCTGCAGTTTGCCGTTTTTTTGCCGCTAAATCACGTAATCTCTTAAGAAGTAAAACCTCGGTAGACGATGTTTCCTCCAGTTGCTCTACATATTTTAAACTAGTTTCTAAGGCCTTGTGTCCTTCGATGTGAGAAATCTTGGGCGCACTTTCCTCCACTACATCCGCTTCTCCGTGTTCTCCTTCTTCGTTTACCATGTTGACTATTTCTTCATCTGTCACTTCAAATTCTTCATCTTGGACAATCCATTCATTTATGTCATCTTCTGTGGCGTTAGCACAGGTAATTATTTAACCTCAGTCTTGTTATTTGGATGTGTTCTCATGTCAGAGATCACACTGGTTGAGTGACGTGACGGTACAGTGACCCCACAACAGGCAGAGAGATAGCAGATTCAGCTGAAGCCTTCATTTTCTTTTTACGATCTAGCTTGGACCACGGCACTAGTCTTTCACTTTCGAGGGAAACAGCAATCGTGTCAAGGACAATGTCATCATCTTCAGTTTGTTTGCGGAAGAAAATATACTCACTCTGATATTACTTCCATAAATTAATTGGAAACAAGCTACCATTGCGAATAAATGTCCTTCCCTAAACGAACTGAAGGCGTTAAACGTATTCGTTTACATTAATTGTGCGTCGAAATGTTCAGCTAGCAGTGCGGGAAGTGACGATTTATAGAGAAAAGGCACTGGAGCTGTGAATCTACGTACCGTGCCAAAACTAGATGCTTAGTATCGACAATGGAAGCAACTACAAAAACGCGCTAGCTGTTGTCGAACGTTAACAAGAAAAAATCAACAGATTTTGTTTTAAAACTTGATGATATTTTCGACATGGCACATGCAAATGCTTGAAATATCATTGGTGTTGAAGAATACAAACAACTTTTCAGTAAGCAACAACTAAAAGGACTGCCAGGGTCGATGCTTGGAGTTAATTGTATTAATTGTCAGCTACTTGAGAAGAGAGGGAGACAGAGAGAGAGAGGGTGTGTGTGTGAGAGAGAAGAGCATCTGACCAAGAGGAAACAGCTGGGAAAAGAAGAGAGCGAAGCGATTGTGAAACACAACAATCTGATACGTAATTTATTTATGAATTAATAACATACACATCTGAAAAGAAAAGAAAAGGAAAATCCATTATTGATCCACCCCCGATAAACGGTCATTTACGAAGAGCGTTCAATTACGTAATGCAACACTTCTTGTTCTGAAAGCAGGTTTGGTTTTATTCAGTACTTAAATACCCCATTTTTTTGGCTACAAATCCCTATTTTTCAACGTAGTCTCTGTTCAGTGCGACAGTTTTACATCACATTACTGGGAGGGCGTCTATGCCGCTATGATACCACTCCACTGCTCGGCGTGGAGCCAGCCTCTTGCTGCATCAGTAGCCTTCCCATCGTCCAAGTATTGATACGCGCGGAGTACAATTCATTTGGCCAAACAGGTGGAATTTGGAAAGTGCGAGATCCGGGCTCTGGGGCATACACCTTTGAGTAGCCCAACCGGTGGACGATTGGGTCCCCACTATCTACTTCTGCAGCGTGGTGTTTGATTGTGATCCGTCGATCGCCTCGAATGAGAGTGTTCGCGGGTTCCAACACCGCAGGAGTAACAGTTGTGGGCGGCCGACAGGCACGCGAGGGATCGGAGAGGTTTGCGCGACATTGTTGCGATGATGACAGATGCCTCGCCCAACGACTCATCGCGCTTTTGTTCAGTGCCTGGTCCTCATAGACTTTCTGCAGGCGCCTATGAATATCTGCGATGTTCTGACTTTGCCCCAAAAGGAATTCAATAATAGGTCTCTGCTTGGAACTTATCTCTGTTACAGACGCCATTTTGAAGGCTACGTATAGAGCCGCCACGTCCGGGAAGTTCACGAAATTACAGGGACTCAAGCGCGAACATTCCACGATGTTCCATAATAAGTACCGCACTTTTTCAACCGAAATTGGCAGAGAATAAAATAGTGTCAAAATCTTTATTGATCGCTCCTCATAACTTTTTATCACTCGCTACTTTTTTTTTCCTCAGGTCAACTCACTGCATTGGTGACGTCAAGATCCAGTAGCTTTGAATAAGAGTTACTTGATTTCGACCATGTTCTATGAGCACTACCAGATAACACTAAAACAAAATTCCACTTACATAAATAAAAAGAAAAGTAAAACTAACAGAGATGCAGCTGCCTTTGATAAATGAAGGGTCAGTGCCAGGTGAGCGGTTCACATCTTGATAACTGCATTTGAAACGGGATGTCAAGAAAATTTTGCAGTCAACAGAATTTCTACTCACAACTTCCGAGAGAATCTCATTTGAAATCAAGAAGCAATATGAAGATAAGAAATCGCAGGCTGCTTCCGTCTATTGCGACGGTAACTTGCTGCCAATGTTAACACGTAACGAATCAGCAAAAAGACTTCATGTGAGTCTTTCAAAAAGGAGTACTTCACTGCTGGAACACAGCAGATTGCGTGTTTATTAAACTGTCACTGAATGCGTCCTTCAGCCCTGCTTCAAGCATTAGTTTTTGGCACTACACCATGAAATATCGACAAATTTCTGGGTGCCTGTGTCTGGAAGGAGAAATTCTTCAAAAAAGATCTGTTGTATTTACCTTGCACGCACAACATATACGAAATCATTTACATAATTGTTTTTGAGGAAAATATGGGCTGTGAAAGCACAGGTCCTATTATAACAATCCTATAAATATTTCAGAGCGCTTGGTCTGGAATCGATGTAAAGAAATTCAGTTCTGGAATTACGAATGGAAACACCCAGGAACGCCTGAATCAAGCTGATGTGTCTCAGATACTCGGTTTTGTTCGAGATACTCTTAGAGAACAGCTACCTAGTTTTTAGAGTTAAATGCGATTTTTCGTGGAAAATCTTTCCGATGTCCAGGTGGTACCCACGACAAAGGTGGACGACGATAGGTATTTATTGTGTGAAAATATTTATGTTCCGTGATAAATTAAAGGAATGCGGTCTGTGGTATGTGTGTATTCGTTGTCAGCGTATATACGAATGCGTGATTCTCTGCTCCATTCGTAGCCAAAGCAAGATATATGGATTTAAGCAGTCTTTAAAAATATGAAGTTGTCAATAGTGATGTCCCTCGTGTGGCTTTACACAAACTAAAAAATCATTTCGGATGCCGTCTCCTGAATCTGTAACCTCTGCATTCTTTGATCCTAATTTGTCTTTTGTTTGAGAAACGAAAATGACTGATGCACTAATTCCCGAGGCGGAGCTACCAGACGAAAATATTAAAAAGATGGAAGTAGGACTCGAGCAAATCTCAAAAATGACCAACGGTATTATTTACAGAAAATGAGAAGCAGAACCGATCATTTGTAAACGGGTACCGCTGTAAGTTTCCAGAGCATAAAAAGAGGCTTTCTCAGAGAATAACGATTTATAAAAGAAAATTTATTTTCTGGTCATATTTACCTCACAAGCAATGTACATATATGTGGTGTATAGAAAATTATGAAAGTCAGTCCAACAAATTTAATACTTAAGATGATATAATTGGTGTACCAGCTTCTTCAGCGTAAAAAGTAAATGAGATTTTTGTGTGCTTTTTCGTCTTCCTTTTTTACAAATGCTCTATAGACCTCTAGTTACACAAAAGACATTATTTTATACTACAGGTTTATACAAAGAAAAAAAATTAAACTGTGAATAATATGAGGCATCCTAATGAACATGTATGTCATCTGCCTGAGACTATGAGGAGAAAGACATGAATGTGGAACAACTGTCACTTGAGGCTTGGAAATCTTGTGGTATCTTACTAACTTGTGTTGAGTGGTTACGATAATTTAAAAACTTTAATAGATTTACTGACAATTACACTATGTAATCGTATTACGGTGGGTGTATGATGTTGTTTAATTGAAAGTGAACTGATGCTAGATATACACGCTAACACAAAAAATGAAAAAAAAAGTGACACCCCACAATGGAATTACCAGAATGAGACGGAAATCGGTAGATGTGATGTACATGTACATACAAACGAATGATTACAATATCACAGAAAGTGGAGAAAGAGATTCACAAATTGAGCACTTCTGGCCCTCATGCAATTATCCATCTTTTTGATTTGCAGCTCCTTGTATTGGCCGTGTTTGCAGTTAAATTTTTTTGGGTTTGAGATCCGCCAGTTATGCAAAACACCGTTTTTCTCAGTACTCAAACATGTTTCGGCACCATTGTCCCATCATCAGTGGGTTTTCGTTTTTATTTATTCTTTACATTTGGTGAGCATGAATTTTCTGGAGCACTTTCGTGTTAATTATTACAGGTAGCTTGTCATGTTTTCGTGTGGCAAGCAGTTCCATTCTCTGCATCATGTTGAGATGAAATGTCGTGTGACGAGAGCCTCCCGTCGGGTAGACCGTTCGCCTGGTGCAAGTCTTTCGATTTGACGCCACTTCGGCGACTTGCGCGTCGATGGGGATGAAATTATGATGATTAGGACAATACAACACCCAGTCCCTGAGCGGAGAAAATCTCCGACCCAGCCGAGAATCGAACCCGGGCCCTTTGGATTGACAGTCTGTCGTGCTGACCACTCAGCTACCGGGGGTGGACATCATGTTGAGATGCTGTGATGCATACGTCGCTATAACAAGTATTTTCCACAAATAACGTAGTAAAACGCTTTTCACTACACCAGGACACAGTGTGATTGTGGTGTGGTGTAGTGAAAAGCGTTTTACTGCTTTATTTGTGGAAAACACTTGTTACAGCTACGTATGTATCATAACATGTCAGCATGATGCAGGGAATGGAAGTGCTTGCCACACGATAACATGACAAGCTACCTGTAATAATTAACACAAAAGTGGTCAAGAAAATTTATGCTGCCGCGCAGGATTAGTCGAGCGGTCTAGGGCGTGCAGCCATGGCCTTTGCGGCTGGTCGCGGTGGGCATGGGTATGTGTGTTTGTCCTTAGGATAATTTCGGTTAAGTAGTGTGTAAGCTTAGGGACTGATGACCTTAGCAGTTAAGTCCCATAAGATTTCACAAACATTTGAATATTTTTGAAAATAAATGCTCACCAAATGTAAAGAATAAATAGAAACGAAAACCCACTGATGATGGCACAGACGAGCCGAAACATGTTTGGGTACTGAGAAAAACGGTGTTTGCATAACTGGCGTACCTGAAATCCAAAAAACTTACACAATTAGTTATTCGGCTTGGCATTTGTTGATAGAGTTGCTGGTTTTCCTCCTGAGATATATCGTGCCAAATTCTGTCCAACTGGTGCATTAGATTGTCAAAATCCAGAGCTAGTTGGGGAGTCATGCCCATCACACTCCAAACTTCCTCAGTTGGGGAGAAATCTGTCGACTTTGCTAACCAAGGCAGGGTTTGGCAAGCAAAAAGAAAATCAGTAGAACTGTCATCGTGAGCAGGCGGGCATTATCTTGTTCAAATGTGAGCCAATGTAACAAATGTAAGCCCTTGAAGGGCAACAGAACTGTGCTTAGAATTTCTTCGACGTACTGCTGTACTGTAAGGGTGCCGCGGATGACAACCAAAGGTGTCCTACCACGAAAGGAAATGGCGCGCCAGATCATCACTCCTGGATGACGGACCTTGCAGCAGACGACAGTCTGGCTGGTACTCCACCATTCTCCGGGGCGTCTTAGGACACGTCTACAGTTGTCGTGGCTCAGTTCGAAGCGGGCCTCATTACTGAAGACAATTCTACTCCAGTCAGCCGAGATGCGAGGCCGGAGACACGTCTGGAGACAAGCATACTAACAGATTGCACGAGGGCCAGAGGCGCACCAACGTGTTATGGACTTGCTATGTTTGTGATGATCTGTCTCTTGAATAAATGATTCAACTTTTATGAAATTATAATCACTTGGAAAAACTGGGAAATTTGTGGTAAGTTCCTATGGGATCAAACTGCTGAGATCATCGGTCCCTAGACTTACGCACTACTTAATTTAACTTAAACTAACTTATGCTAACGACAACACACACACGCATGCCCGAGAGAGGACTCGAACCTCCAACGGGAGACGGGGAGCTGCGCGAACCGTGGGAAGGCACCCATAGGCCGCACGGCTATCCCGCACTGCGATAATTATTTGTTTGTTTGTACACATAAATTATATCTACAGATTTCCGACCCTTTCGTATATTTCCTTCGTGGTGCGCACTTATTTTTGTTTTAGAATGGATTTGTTGTAGAATCACGGAACATACACTCCTGGTAATGGAAAAAAGAACACATTGACACCGGTGTGTCAGACCCACCATACTTGCTCCGGACACTGCGAGAGGGCTGTAAAAGCAATGATCACACGCACGGCACAGCGGACACACCAGGAACCGCGGTGTTGGCCGTCGAATGGCGCTAGCTGCGCAGCATTTACGCACCGCCACCGTCAGTGTCAGCCAGTTTGCCGTGGCATACGGAGCTCCATCGCAGTCTTTAACACTGGTAGCATGCCGCGACAGCGTGGACGTGAACCGTATGTGCAGTTGACGGACTTTGAGCGAGGGCGTATAGTGGGCATGCGGGAGGCCGGGTGAACGTACCCCCGAATTGCTCAACACGTGGGGCGTGAGGTTTCCACAGTACATCGATGTTGTCGCCAGTGGTCGGCGGAAGGTGCACGTGCCCGTCGACCTGGGACCGGACCGCAGCGACGCACGGATGCACGCCAAGACCGTAGGATCCTACGCAGTGCCGTAGGGGACCGCACCGCCACTTCCCAGCAAATTAGGGACACTGTTGCTCCTGGGGTATCGGCGAGGACCATTCGCAACCGTCTCCATGAAGCTGGGTTACGGTCCCGCACACCGTTAGGCCGTCTTCCGCTCACGCCCCAACATCGTGCAGCCCGCCTCCAGTGGTGTCGCGACAGGCGTGAATGGAGGGACGAATGGAGACGTGTCGTCTTGAGCGATGAGAGTCACTTCTGCCTTGGTGCCAATGATGGTCGTATGCGTGTTTGGCGCCGTGCAGGTGAGCGCCACAATCAGGACTGCATACGACCGAGGCACACAGGGCCAACACCCGGCAACATGGTGTGGGGAGCGATCTCCTACACTGGCCGTACACCTCTGGTGATCGTCGAGGGGACACTGAATAGTGCACGGTATATCCAAACCGTCATCGAACCCATCGTTCTACCATTCCTAGACCGGCAAGGGAACTTGCTGTTCCAACAGGACAATGCACGTCCGCAAGTATCCCGTGCCACCCAACGTGCTCTAGAAGGTGTAAGTCAACTACCCTGGCCAGCAAGATATCCGGATCTGTCCCCCATTGAGCATGTTTGGGACTGGATGAAGCGTCGTCTCACGCGGTCTCCACGTCCAGTACGAACGCTGGTCCAACTGAGGCGCCAGGTGGAAATGGCATGGCAAGCCGTTCGACAGGACTACATCCAGCATCTCTACGATCGTTTCCATGGGAGAATAGCAGCCTGCATTGCTGCGAAAGGTGGATATACACTGTACTAGTGCCGACATTGTGCATGCTCTGTTGCCTGTGTCTATGTGCCTGTGGTTCTGTCAGTGTGATCATGTGATGTATCTGACCCCAGGAATGTGTCAATAAAGTTTCCCCTTCCTGGGACAATCAATTCACGGTGTTCATATTTCAATTTCCAGGAGTGTATTTTGCGCATGATATACAACAGGCTCTAGATACCGGCTCCCAGGTTGATGCCATATTTCTCGACTTTCGAAAGGCGTTCGATTCTGTTCCGCACTGTCGCATGCTACAAAAAGTGCGCGCTTACGGTCTATCCGATGACATGTGCGGTTGGATAGTAAGTTTCATAACAGACAGGGAGCAGTATGTCGTCCTGAACGGGGTGACTTCAACAGACACAAGCGTAACATCTGGTGTGTCCCAGGGCAGCGTAATAGGCCGTTCCTTTTTACGATTTACATAAACAATCTGGTTGATGGTATTGACAGCGGCATTAGACTGTTCGACGATGATGCTATAGTCTACAGGAAAGTAGTATCACACGAAAGTTGTGAACAAATCAATGAGGATTTAAAGAAAATTAATGCGTGGAGTAATGACTGGCAGTTATTTCTCAATATTAATAAGTGTAACTATCTAACAAAGCTAAAATCCCCATTAATGTACGAGTGCAAAATAAATGCCCAGTCTTTAGAAGAGGTAACACCCGTCAAGTATCTGGGTGTGACTGTTCGAAATAATCTCAAATGGATTGATCAGATTACACAAGTAACGGGTAAGACAAACTCTAGATTGCGGTTTATTGGTAGAATCCTGAAGCGATGCAGTGCTTCAACAAGCGAAATAGCTTACGATACGTTACTTTGTGTATTGTTCGTCTGTATGAGACCCTTATCAGTTGGGTCTGATTTAAGAGATTGAGAAGGTCCAAAGAAAAGCGGAAAAATTCGTGACTGGTAGATTTAGTTTGAAGTGTGACAGACTTGCACATAGACGACGAGCTAAACGGAATGGGCTGCTCACTTAATTCCAAAATCCGATCTTCACCGAGGATGTAGAGCATATATTGTTACCACCAACTTTAAAATCCCGCAATGATCAAGATAAGAGAAATAAGAGCTCGTACTGAGGCATTCAGACAGTCGTTTTTCCCTCGCGCGATCCACGAGTCGAATAGAGGGGGGGGAATATGACTTTGGCGCGAATTATGCCCTCCGCTACACACCGCTTGGTGGCTAGCGGAGTAGATATGTAGATGTAGATGTATTGCTGTTAGCAAAGATTATTGTTCATCGTCATACATGAGTACGGAATGCTGTGGAAGCAGACACCATGACTTCTGCCTACCCACTTAAACAATTTACCTAATCAGTCACCTAATACACTAAAATACCACGGACAAACCTTCGACCGAAAACATGGAGAACCTACCTATTACATATATAGCAAAAAGTCCACACAGAACTAAATATACTAACTGAATGGAATTCCTCCATCATCGTCCACAACCATGAAGCCTTAATATGATATATGCTCTCTTACTTCACACTTGTCTATTTTTCCGAACGCCTTATACTGTACCTCACATTCCGTATCCGTTTGTCCTCCCTAATGGAACCTGGTATCAAAGTTCCTCATTGCCAGTTTCGGACTTCATGCAACTCACGAAAGCTTAACGTCAACTATCCAACAACTTCATTTACCATCACCAAACCTAATTCTACGTCGTGCTTATACAAGCACACCACCACGTCCCCCCGCTCTCCAGTTTTAGACGTAAAAACTGACAACATATTATCCAAACGAAACTATAAGTACGTCCTTTTACTTGACCACGACATCGGCCTAGAGGTGTAAACGTAGGTATTTAACTCAATACCCGTTCTCTAGGTCAGGGATCTTCGTCTCATATTCTTCCTTCGCAGTGGCTTAGCTCCGGTTGCATTTCCCCAACACTTTCATTCCATTGTCTTTCAGAAGCACCCATCTTCTGCCGTTCACTTGATTCTCAAAACCAACAAATCCCACTTGTCATCCATTCCTGCTTCTCGACTGTCCCAAACTCTTCCACCCCTATTTTCATCAACAACGCGAAACAGTAGCAAAAGACATCAGTTTTATTTGTGAAATCAACAAAAGAATCGGATTTTATGCTTAAAGAAATAGCCAAAGACAGCCATGGATATCTTAACTTGAAAATATGTCTAAGTTAATAACATTTTAAGGCTTATCAAACACTTTTATACATTTTCAAAACTTTTATGGCTGAAGCACAGGCATAACTCTTACCGCTGACAGCCCAGAAAGAAGATGGAAATAACAGTAAAAGAAAAAAATTCGAACGAAAGCTAAGGTACTGCAACCTAACAGGAAAAGACACCGCAACAGGGTAGAAGATGGAATGGTTGCTAATCTTTGGCATCGAAAGAAAAATGATTGTGATGATGTCGTACAAGTCGACACTAATAGTGACAGAGGCATTAGTTTTAATACAAATTCCGTAATGAGTACGCTTCTGACAGCACTAAGACAGCTCCTTTTACATCAAGATCAGTGAGAAATCCTTAGCAACATGGATACTGGAATATGAACCACAAATCTTCACGCCGTGAGCAGTGAACTAAATAAAATTTTGCATGTTAATATACAAAGACATACAGAATTATCTCGGGTTACTGTGGTAACTGGTCTGCTCCCTGCCGACTGTTTGCAAAAGCGTTAGTGTCACTTACAGGTGAATGGCGTCTTCGATGTCCTGGAAGACGTCTCGGCGTGACCTCCAACGACTTGCTGCTGCAGTCTTCTCATCTTTCTCATCTTTGTCCTCTTTTTTATCGTCGTCTTTATCGTCTTTCATATCATCCATCGAATCTTCTGTATCATTTCCCTTTTGCAGGTCATAGTCTAGCTCGACGGCTATCGTTTCCGTCCATATGCTAACACTTGGTACCACTGCCCAAGAAAGACACAGAGCCATCTGTAGGAAGGTAAAGGTGATCATTAACAAGCGAAAGTTACAAGCGAAATGTGACTTTTTAGTGGGAGTTGAAATCCATGTCATAGCGATAAAAATGAAATTTCACCTGTGAATGCTCAATCTCATATCAGTAATGGTTACTTAATGATGTTCTCTATACGCCGTGTCTTTGTTTAAGTGATAGATAATACTTTTACATATATACAGAGAGTTAGGGGTAAGCACAGATATTGTGATCATGGCACTTAAATATGTACCCAGTTCAGTGTGTTAGTTGATTTTAGGCTGCACCTACATCTACATCTACATCCATACTAACAGTCTTTACACGAACACATCACAAAATTTACTACCTGATGTCATCTGCACTGCTGTAACTATGCCTGTCAGTACTGACTGTTCATTTTGCGTCCACATGTCCACACTTGAATTCCTGATCTGTTGCACAAAGGAAAATATACATTAATGGGTTGAAATGGCTCTGAGCACTATGGGACTTAACATCTGAGGTCAGGAAAAAAGTAATTCAAGAGGGAGTAAATGGTATCTATGGTATCAGATTAGTTATGTAAAGGCTGAGAAATTGTGCTACTCGCTCAGTGATGTTCGGTTAACGCTGTGGACACGGCTAGCTTTGACATCAGTTATTTGTAATGCTATAATGTTCAGATCTGTAACCAAATGTGTACCTTTTATCTGGATCTTGTTCTCTTTCGGCATCCACTATCCGAGTTAGTAAGGTTCCCAGGTTGACTGGTAACAGCCTCAGTAGCGTTGTATTAAATACTCTAGCGACTTTGTAAGAAGAAAATGTGTAATAAACTTCTCGGACTTTGTAATAAATATTTTACTTCCACTGTAACTTGACGCTTTCTTTAGTATTCCACTACAGTATACAAAGAAGACATAATTATTCAATGTTACTGACATCTATGAAAAATGAACATATGTTGTTGTTGATGTGGTCGTCAGTCCTGAGACTGGTTTGATGCAGCTCTCCATGCTACTCTGTCCTGTACAAACATCTTCATCTCCCAGTACCTACAGCAACCTCATCCTTTTGAATCTGCTTAGTGTATTCATCTCTTCGTCTCCCTCTACGATTTTTACCATCCACGCTGCCCTCCAATACTAATGTGGTGATCCCTTGATGCCTGAGGACATGTCCTACCAACCGATCCCTTCTTCTAGTCAAGTTGTGTCACAAACTTCTCTTCTTCCAATCCTATTCAATACCTCCTCATTAGTTATGTGATCTACCCATCTAATTTTCGGCATTCTTCTGTAGCACCACATTTCGAAAGCTTCTATTCCCTTCTTGTCTAAACTAGTTATCGTCCATGTCTCACTTCCATACAGGGCTACACTCCATACAAATACTTTTAGAAACGACTTCGTAACATTTAAATCTATATTCGATGTTAACAAATTTCCCTTCCTCAGAAACGCTTTCCTTGCCATTGCCAGTCTACATTTTATATCCTCTCTACTTCGACCATCATCAGTTATTTTGCTCAATGAACATATATGAAGGGCTTATTTCAATAGTGGTACAAGTCCATTACCTTTTCTGCCTATAATGCTTCTGAAATTAATGATCCAAACAAACAGAAAGAAAGATTCATCTGTAGTAAGAAGCCATAGGTTGAATATTTCTGGTATCTCAACTGCAGATGTTTCAGCGCTCAATTATCTTTAGGACTCTGTATCCCAGAATGAACTAAAATGGCCTTGTACCACTATTGAAATAAGCCCTTCATATGTCGTAGGCCCAATCAACGCGACCAGTTTCATTCTTTGGGCCAGGCAGTTACCGTGAATGGGATGTAGTGCAATAACTGTTAAATACTACACGCGCGTAAATAAGTGTCACTTTCCTTCACATTTTTTATTTCATTAATTTTTTTCTGGATACTGAAATAAAGTAACATGAATTCGAAGCACAGGAGATTAAAGTAGAAATCTTGGCTTCGAAGGTTAAAAATCACATTTGACAGATTTCCAAAACAATTACAAACCATTCGAAGACATGTAACAAAACCATTACTTACATTTTGTTCATAGTGGCGTATTTAGGCCTAAGCTTAGACAAACTTCGAGGTGGCTGATTCAAGACAAGTCGGCTTGGATCGGTTAACAACACCTAGTCTCCGTCCACAGCATATAATTTTATATTGTGAGTACAAAATGATGTACTCCCAAATGAGGACTACTAAACTTTAATGATATCAGTACGACGTCCCAATCATTAATACTAGTCAATTACAAGGAAATGGTGCAAATGCTACCTCTTTTCATTGTTGCTTTTTGTCGTCGTGGAGCACCTCACTAGGAATATGGCGGATCTCTGGGAACACAGGGGTACTACGAATGACCGCTAATATGCTCCTATTGTCAATATCCATAGAGAAAATGAATCAGCCCATCGAAGGAGCCAGCCCATCGATAGCAACCTTCTCCTAGAACTTGCAGAGTGTATAAGTAAAATGACTTCATATCACTCTATGCAAAGATTTAATTACTCTGACAATGTAACAGAGTACTGAAATAAATATGTAATTTGGCAACGTGAGAAGGCAGGAAACAAAATTGGGCGTCGATATTATGGGAGTTGTATTATTTGAGGAGGAAGGATGGGAGGTAGTAATGGAAGCGACTATAGTGGAAGTATATTAGCTGCCAACAAAAAAATATATATTGGGTTAGGTGGTAGCTGAATCTCATGGCTTATACACCAATGAGTGCATATCTGACCTCAGTTTCTCTTTTCTATGAAGTTCGGTTTTGTTACAAAGTGACTTAATAATACAATGATAATGAATGACAAGTAATGTGGTTTTTAAAAATCAACAGAGGTTTTATTCGATCATAAATAATAAAACACCTAACGCAGTTTTTTTCGACGATCTACCTGTTTGAAATACTTGGTGAAGTGACCGACAGTGGTCTCCAATCACACTAGTACTGCACAGCCCATGACACGGTCTTTCCACCACTCTGATGTTTAGATGAGACCATTCACCTTGTTGCTCACTGATATCGCTCAAATATTCAGGGTAAAATCAAGGTAACTGTTGAGAAACTGAATACTGAGCCTCATCAAACAACCTAACTTCTTAAACTTTTGTAACATGTTGGATCTCGCAGAAATATAGCATTGATTCTTTCGGTTGCCTAAGAACAGTATTTACGCATGTGAATAATATCCGAGCTTTCATCTCACTTAAACTTATTTTTGATTCAAAGTTGAAATTGAATGTGAATTTCGAATTCCATTTCCAACAAAGAAGTCTTTCAGTTTCGATTCTTATGTATGAGGAAACTTCTCGCATTTATATTCGCTCTCCGTCTTCGCGTAAAGGTTTCACAAACTGTTTGATTAGTCCCGACATAAGGTGTATAAATGGTAACAGATTTTTTCCGGATACGGTCTTTCTCCAGGCTTCAAACACTTCCCTGCAGACGGGTTTATTCCAGAAGAGCGTTGATCCTTTGCCCTACTGTCAAACACACACACCTCAAATTGTTAATTGTAATAGTGTACGAAACGTACATAAATAAAATAGTGAAAAATCATTTAATTAAAATATTCGATATTAACTATAAAAAAGATTGAGTGATACGAGATTCTTTGTTACCAAAACACTGATAACCAGAAGAATAAGCTAATTTCATTACAATAGTGTTTTCATTTTTGATCTATGTATTTGTTCTGCCAGGAATCCTCCATCATAATATAGGGCTGGTTAAAACTACTTTCGGATTGGGTGTGAAGCTTTTCGAGGTGAACTAAAAGAGATATGTGTTAGTATGGGATGGGTGATGTGATAACGATAGGGTGTTCTAGTCAAGTGCAGAGGACATTTAGTACATCCGGAAGAGTTCTAAAAATTTAAGTGCTGATGAGTACTATAATAGATGGTAAAAGACGCGTCTAGAAGAAGACAGGATGTAAATCGCGTGATGGACATCATTACATTCTAGATTTTTTTGTCATCAATCTTCTGACTGATTTTAAGCACCTTGTCTTTGTGTTTTGTGCTAACTTCTCCATCACACTTGCGGCCTATGTTCTTAGTTTTTTGTAGTATGTAATCCAGTCCCTGTCTTCCTCTACAGTTTTTAACCTTTACTGCTCTTTCTTAAACCAGGGACGTTGTTCCCTGATAGCTTAACATATGTTCCATCATGGTTCCTTCTTCTTGTCACAGGTTTTTGTATATTCCTGTTTTCGGCAATTCTGCGGAGGACATCCTCTTTCCTTACCTTATCAGTCCACCCAATTTTCAACATTCTTCTGTAGTACCACGTTTCACAAACTTCGATTCTCTTATGTTCCTTCTTTCCTACAGCGCATGATTCATTAGCATAAAAGTCGGTGTTCCAAATGTAAGCGCTCGGAAAAATTTTCCTTTTATTGAGGTCTATACTCGATAATAGTAAACTAGAATTTATGCGAAGTGTGAAATCTGAAAGCAGCATAAATCCAAGCAAAGTTAAGAAAGGCGAGGATCAGTCGGGTAACAATTTGCTAGGCGTCAATGACGGTGGGACGTTGTTCTCTTCAAGTGAATCCTTCTTAGAAGATGTAGTCTTTTGCGTGCTTCATTTGTGGCAGTTAGTTAGTATAGTATTCAGAGAGTTAGTCTAAAATATGTTAATGTTCCGGTAATATGGGTGGGTGTGTACGTTGAGGTGGAAATCGAGTAGATGTAGTCAGCGAATTGACTGGACGTCGTACCATTATTTTTTGGTACCAGAGGTAATACTATGACGAGAAATTATAAACGCGGATTTGAAAGAATGTGTGGAGGATTGAAGGAGCGGATCAAGAGCAAGGAAAGTGATGTCGTCACATGGATATGTCAGTAAATGAAAGAAGGACCGCTGGGGTCTTCATAGATGATAGATGGGATTGAGTGTACATGAAATGTGTTTGCAACTGCGAAAACGAGCAACGTTGAGCTGTATAAGGGAATGACGACAATGAAAAGTAGTGCCGGAACCGGACTAAAGCCCGGATTTCCCGTTTTACCGGAGCCGTCGGTTTGTGTATCTGTGTACGACTCGCGGTCATACCCAAAATTTACTATGTCGTATTTCCTTCGTCACAACCTGAACTACCCGGCCGCTGTGACAGAGCGGTTCTAGGCGCTTCAGTCTGGAACCGTGCGCCTGCTACAGTCGCAGGTTCGAATCCTGCCTCGGCCATGGAAGTGTGTGATGTCCTTAGGTTAGTTAGGTAATTCTAGGGGACTGATGACCTCAGATGTTAAGTCCCATAGTGCTTAGATCAATTTGAACCATTTTTGAACAGTCTGTACTCGTACACACATTGCCTGATTCCCGTACAGGTGAGGACATCTTAATGGAAATCCGTTGCCTGATATCGGCGGATAAATACTACGCTACTAGCCATTAAAGTTGCTACACCAAGAAGAAATACAGATGATAAACGGGTATTCATTGGACAAATATATTATACTAGAACTGATATGTGATTACATTTTCACGCAATTTGGGTGCATAGATCCTGAGAAATCAGTACCCAGAAAACCACCACTGGCCGTAATAACTGCCTTAATACACCTGGGCATTGAGTCAAACAGAGCTTGGATGACGTTTAGAGGTACAGCTACCCATGCAGCTTCAACACGATACCACAGTTCATCAAGAGTAGTGACTGTTGTATTGTGACGAGCCAGTTGCTCGGCCGCCATTGACCAGATGTTTTCAGTTGGTGAGAGATCTGGAGAATGTTCTGCCCAGGGCAGCAGTTGAACATTTTCTGTATCCAGAAAGGTCCGTACAGGACCTGCAACATGCGGTCGTGCATTGTCCTGCTGAAATGTAGGGTTTCACAGGGATAGATTGAAGGGTAGAGCCACGGGTCGT
This sequence comes from Schistocerca gregaria, assembly GCF_023897955.1. Lineage (NCBI taxonomy): Eukaryota > Metazoa > Arthropoda > Insecta > Orthoptera > Acrididae > Schistocerca > Schistocerca gregaria. Next base: position 135,605,716 of record NC_064925.1, on the reverse strand, counting down.
AACTCATCTGAAACGTAGCGTCCACTCTTCAAAGTGCCGTCAATGTGAACAAGAGGTGACCGACATGAAATCACGCCAGGTGATACGCCAGTATGGCGATGACGAATACACGCTTCCGATATGCGTTAACCGCGATGTTCGCCAAACACGGATACGACCATCATGCTGCTGTAAAAAGAACCTGGATTCATCCGAAAAAATGACGTTTTGCCATTCGTGCACTCAGGTTCGTCGCTGAGTACACCATCGCAGGCGCTACTGTCTGTGATGCAGCGTCAAGGGTAACCGCAGCCATTGTATCCGAGCAGATAGCCCATGCTGCTGCGTACGTCGTCGAACTGTTCGTGCAGATGTTGTTGTCTTGCAAATGTCCCCATATCTTAGGGATCGAGACGTGGCTGCACGATCCGTTACAGCCATGCGGATAAGATGCCTGTCATCTCGACTGCTAGTGATACGAGGCCGTTGGGATCCAGCACTGCGTTCCGTATTACCCTCCTGAAGTCACCGATTCAAAAAGATGGTTCAAATGGCTATGAGCACTATGGGACTTAACATCCGTCGTCATCAGTCCCCTAGAACTTAGAACTACTTACCTAACTAACCTAAGGACATCACACACATCCATGCCCGAGGCAGGATTCGAACCTGCGACAGTAGCAGTCGCGCGGTTCCGAACTGAGCGCCTGAATTGCTAGACCACCGCGGCCGGCTCACCGATTCCATATTCTGCTGACAGTCATTGGATCTCGACCAACGCGAGCAGCAATGTCGCGATACGATAAACGGCAATCGCGATAGGCTACAATCCGACTTTTATCAAAGTCGGAAACGTGATGGTACGCATTTCTCCTCCTTGCACGAGGCATCACAACAACGTGTCACCAGGCAACTGTGGTCAACTGCTGTTTGTGTATGAGAAATCGGTTGGAAACTTTCCTCATGTCAGCAAGATGAAGGTGTCGCCACCGGCGCCAATCTTGTGTGAATGCTCTGAAAAGCTAATCATTTGCATATCACAGTATCTCCTTAAAGTCGGTTAAATTTCGCGTCTGTAGCACGTCAAATTCGTGGTGTAGCAATTTTAAGGGCCAGTAGTGTATATTTCAGTGCCTGTATTGTTAAGAAGAACGATGCAATGTTAAGTACTTAAATTGTTTTTTTATTTCAGAAGTAATCGCCATGACTGTTAGTACATTTGTCCCATAGTGAGACAAGACAGTCCTTTGGTGAAAAGATGTTCGTGGTGGCCTAGGAAATCATGGTTTTACCCAGGTTTGCACCTTTTCGTCCGAAGCAAGTCGATGGTGACGAATATTTTTCTTTGTGGCCCCTAAAATGTGGAAATCGCATGGGGACAGATAGAGACTGTACGGATGATGTGTAAGGGCTTCCCAGCGAAATTTCAGCAGCATAAACGACAGCTCCAGGATAGTGATGGTCACCTTCTTCTTTGACTACAAGGGCCCGCTGCTTATTGACTTTCCGGGAGACGGCGCCACAACTGACGCACAGCGTTACGTGGACACTGTAAACATTAACGCTCGGCATTGAGTCCAGACGCCCATGAATGCTGACGGATGACATGAATCTGTTGCACTGTAATATCCACTCACATGTTACCAAGGCTCTTCTGACTACAGCGCAGACGTTTTTCTGGGTAGCCCTGACACATCCTCCATACAGTCGTGATGTCTGCCCATTAGATTTCCATATTTTTGGAGCCCTGAAGAAAGACATTCGTGGCCGAGGTGCACGGCTGAGTACTCTCGTGTTCCTGCAAGCAAAATCAAACATTTTTCATGAAGACACTGTCGGTCCTCTCTTACACCGGGCTAAATGTATTAACACTTAAGGCAATTACTCTTGAAATAATAAACAGTTTACCTAATTTTTTCCATCTGTCTCGTTTTCATTTGAATGCGCCTTATATTCCTCCATGAAACACTTAACGTGAAATATTTAAATAATTTTAAACTAACAAGAAGTTTGAAGGCGTTTTATAATCTTTAAAGAGTTGAGTGTTCCTTTTTACACAATACACCTTCCAGTCATATTCATATGACCACCACCTATGTTACACGTCAATGTGCGACAACCACTCACTGACTGCAGGCGGCAGCACTAGCAGTGAAGTGTATACACAGCGAGTTGAGGGACATGGAAAACAGTGCAGTCATTGTCATAATGCAGAAACGGGGCAATTTATGTTCTTGTTGTTGTGGTCTTCATTCCTGAGACTGGTTTGATGCAGCTCTCCATGCTATTATCCTGTGCAAACATCTTCATCTCCCAGTACCTACTGCAACCTACACCCTTCTGAATCTGCTTGGTGTATTCATCTCTTGGTCTCCCTCTACGATTTTTACCCGCCACGCTGCCCTCCAATACTAAATTGGTGATCTCTTGATGCCACAGAACATGTCCTACCAACCGATCCCTTCTTCTGGTCAAGTTGTGCCACAAACTTCTCTTCTCCCCAATCCTATTCAATACTTCCTCATTAGTTATGTGATCTACCCATCTAATCTTCAGCACTCTTCTGTATCACCACATTTCAAGAGCTTCTATTCTCTTCTTGTCCAAACTATTTATCGTCCATGTTTCACTTCCATACATGGCTACACTCCATACAAATACTTTCAGAAAAGACTTCCTTACACTTAAATCTATACTCGATGTTAAAAAATTTATCTTCTTCAGAAACGCTTAGCTTGGCATTGCCAGTCTACATTTTATATCCTCTCTACTTCGACCATCATCAGTTATTTTGCTCCCCAAATAGCAAAACTCCTTTACTACTTTAAGTGTCTCATTTCCTAATCTAATTTCCTCAGCATCACCCGACTTAATTCGACTATATTAAATTATCCTTGTTTTGCTTTTGTTGATGTTCATCTTATATCCTCCTTTCAAGACACTGTCCATTCCGTTCAACTGCTCTTCCAAGTCCTTTGCTGTCTCTGACAGAATTACAATGTCATCTGCGAACCTCAAAGTTTTTATTTCTTCTCCATGTATTTTAATACCTACTCGGAATTTTTCTTTTGTTTCCTTTACTGCTTGCTCAATATACAGATTGAGTAACATCGGTGAGAGGCTACAACCCTGTCTTACTCCTTTCCCAACCACTGCTTCCCTTTCATGTCCCTCGACTCTTATAACTGCCATCTGGTTTATGTACAAATTGTAAATAGCCTTTCGCTCCCTGTATTTTACCCCTGCCTACCTTTAGAATTTAAAAGAGAGTATTCCAGTCAACATTGTCAAAAGCTTTCTCTAAGTCTACAAATGCTAGAAACGTAGGTTTGTCTTTCCTTAATCTTTCTTCTAAGTCGTAAGGTCAGTATTGCCTCACGTGTTCCAGTATTTCTAGGGAACCGATCTTCCCGGAGGTCCGCATCTACCAGTTTTTCCATTCGTCTGTAAAGAATTCGTGTTAGTATTTTGCAGCTATGGCTTATTAAACTGATTGTTCGATTATTTTCACATCTGTGAACACATGCTTTCTTTGGGATTGGAATTATTATATTCTTCTTGAAGTCTGAGGGTATTTCGCCTGTTTCATACATCTTGCTCACCAGATGGTAGAGTTTTGTCAGGACTGGCTCTCCCAAGGCCGTCAGTAGTTCCAATGGAATGTTGTCTACTCCGGGGGCCTTGTTTCGACTCAGGCCTGTCAGTGCTCTGTCAAACTCTTGACGCAGTATCGGATCTCCCATTTCATATTCATCTACATCTTCTTCCATTTCCATAATATTGTCCTCAAGTACATCGCCCTTGGATAGAGCCTCTATACTCCTTCCACCATTCTGCTTTCCCTCCTTTGCTTAGAACTGGGTTTCCATCTGAGCTCTTGACGTTCATACAAGTGATTCTCTTATCTCCAAAGGTATCTTTAATTTTCCTGTAGGCAGTATCTATCTTACCCCTAATGAGATAAGCCTCTACATCCTTACATTTGTCCTCTAGCCATTCCTGCTTAGCCTTTTTGTACTTCCTGTCGATCTCATTTTTGAGACGTTTGTATTCCTTCTTGCCTGCTTCATTTACTGCATTTTTATATTTTCTCCTTTCTTCAATGAAATTCAATATTTCTTTGTTACCCAAGGATTTCTACTAGCACTCGTCTTTTTACCTACTTGATCCTCTGCTGCCTTCACTATGTCATTCCTCATAGCTACCCATTCTTCTTCTACTGTATTTCTTTCCCCCATTCCTGTCAAATGTTCCCTTACGCACTCCCTGAAACTCTGTACAACCTCTGGTTCTTTCAATTGATCCAGGTCCCATCTCCTTAAATTCCCACATTTTTGCAGTTTCTTCAGTTTTAATCTACAGGTCATAACCAATAGATTGTGGTCAGAGTCCACATCTGCCCCTGGAAATGTCCTACAATTTATACCTGATTCCTAAATCTCTGTCTTACCATTATATAATCTGTCTGATACCTTTTAGTATTTCCAGAGTTCTTCCATGTATACAACCTTCTTTCATGATTCATAAACCAAGTGTTAGCTATGATTAAGTTGTGCTCTGTGCAAAATTCTACCAAGCGGCTTCCTCTTTCATTTCTTAGCCCCAATCCATATCCACCTACTACGTTTCCTTCTCTCCCTTTTCCTACACTCGAATTCCAGTTACCCATGACTATTAAATTTTCATCCCCGTTCACTAACTGAATAATTTCTTTTATTTCACCATACATTTCTTCAATTTCTTCGTCATCTGCAGAGCTAGTTGGCGTATAAACTTGTACTATTGTTGTAGGTGTGGGCTTCGTATCTATCTTGGCCACAATCATGCGTTCACTATGCTCTTTGTAATAGCTTACCCGCATTCCTATTTTCCTATTTATTATTAAACCTACTCCTGCATTACCCCTATTTGATTTTGTATTTATAAGCCTGTATTCACCTGACGAAATGTCTTGTGCCTCCTACCACCGAACTTCACTTATTCCCACTGTAACTAACTTTAACCTATCCATTTCCCTTTTTAAATTTCCTAACCTACCTGCCCGATTAAGGGATCTGACATTCCACGCTCCGATCCGTAGAACACCAGTTTTCTTTCTCCTGATAACGACATCCTCTTGAGTAGTCCCCGCCCGGAGATCCGAATGGGGGACTATTTTACCTCCGGAATATTTTACCCAAGAGGACGACATCATCATTTAATCATACAGTAAAGCTGCATGCCCTCGGGAATAATTACGGCCATAGTTTCCCCTTGCTTTCAGCCGTTCGCACTACCAGCACAGCAAGGCCGTTTTGGTTATTGTTACAAGGCCAGATCAGTCAATCATCCAGACTGTTGCCCTTTTCACCTACTGAAAAGGCTGCTGCCCCTCTTCGGGAACCACACGTTTGTCTGGCCTCTCAACAGATACCCCTCCGTTGTGGTTGCACCTACGGTACGGCTATCTGTGTCGCTGAGGCACGCAAGCCTCCCCACCAGCCGCAAGGTCCAGGGTTCATGGGGGGGGGGGGGGGGGGGGGGCGAAACGATGGAGTCTGTAAACTGTTTGTGTGGTGCCGCGATTAAAGTAGGCGGCGCACTGCAAAATGGCACTATCCAAAACCGGTTCAGATGAAGCTGACCGTCGATTGCAAAGAATGTGGGCGAATAGACGTGCAACTGTCGAGCAACTGACCGCCCAGATGAACAAAGGGATCACTAAGACTGTCTCCTCAAAGGCCTTTCAACGAACATTGCTACATAAAGCCGGTATTACACGATGCGCCTAAACCGTAGACCTACGCGCCCCAAGCGTGCATATCTGTGACTACAGGCTGGTTCACGTAGATGTATCACACCTTCCACGCGGGATGTACTTGGCGCGCATGCGCAGTAGACAATGATAACGCGCGAGACGCAAACAGAACTGCCTAACCTCTTGTAAAGTCGTTCGTTCAACCGCACGAAACAGAACTTGGTTACACAGGTATATGTATTTAAACAGCATTTTGCACACGGAGGACTCACTTGCTTTTGGAGCAATTGCTCTAGTAGTGACAGTAAATCTTCGGATTAGAGCAGAACGTTGACAAAAACAAAAAGTCAGGCTTGTTGAATTCGATCCTGGCTGGAGAGAAGGGACAAAGGCAGGGGATTATATCCACTGTGAAAGAACGGAGGCTCGAAGGTCCACATGAATTTTAGAGCTTCGTGAGGATGGACATGGCCTGTTTCGAGAAGCTGCTGTGTATGATAGAAGATGGAATTAGCAAGTGTGACACAGTCATGAAGTAGGCTGTCTCACATTCTCGAAAGTAAGAATTAAATCATATGCGTTTTGTGGTTATACCAGCCTAGATCATGAATAAAATACCGGTAAACGCCCTTACGCAGCACGATCGATGTAACATTGCGTTTCCTGGGGACTGGGGAATCTTTTAAGAGTCTGGCTTTTAGCCCCAGAATAGCGCAGCCCACCATTTCAAAAGTTGTTGTGGATATATGCACTGCAATTTGCAACAATTTAAAGGACCAATACTTAAAGGTGCACTTGTGCTTTTTTTCCACGTTTGGGCTATATATATATGTGCTACTCACAGTTTTGCAGTCCTCATCTGTCGCACTGGGCCAAATTGCAAGGATTTCTCCCTTTCACTGCCAGTTTCTCTTTTCTGGAACGCTGAAATCAAGCAGGAGATGCAATAATATCAAACCTGGACTTCCGTAAACTAAGGCAGTAACATACACTGAGCGAGGTGGTGCAGTGGTTAGCACACTGGACTCGCATTCAGGAGGACGACGGTTCAATCCCGCTTCCGGTCATCCTGATTTAGGTTTTCCGTGATTTCCCTAAATCGCACCTGGCAAATGCATGGATGGTTCCTTTGAAAGGGCACGGCCTAATTCCTCCCCTAATCTGATGAGGCCGATGACCTCGCTGCCTGGTCTCCTCCCCCACAACAACCCAATTCCAACGAGACAAATCGAAAATTACCGTATAACGTTAGAAGCTTATTACTCAGAAAGAAACGATTTCCGATTACCTTATTATGATACAATGGGTCATGTATGCCTGACTTAACACGTTTAACGCCTCCTTGCTCCATTTCATTTCTAAAATACGAAGCTATCAATAGAAAAAATCCTTTCTCAAACAGCTAGTATAAAAGAGTCTACTGCAAAAAAAGTTCCATTTCTGCATTTATGAAACCTGCTTACTGAAAAAAATGTGGAAGATTCCCAACACGAAAATGTCAAATTATCCACTAGCGACCTAACAATAACCAAACAACAAGCAGAAAGCACTGCGGTACACTCTTCTGCGCATGCGCGATTTATCGCTGCCCACTTCGCATGCGCGGACTGGCGCCAGTTTAGCACTGCTGTCTATTCTGGGGCGCGGATAACGTGTGTGCTAATTTTCGTAGTTGCGTCCGTTCTACCGCTAGATGGCTGTCGCTCTACACCAGTACCGATCGCGGCGGATTGTCGCATAATACCCACTTGAGGGTCTCCGCAGCCGACCGCACGTACCAAACAGCTTGCAGCGCACCTGCCTGGATTTGAACCCAATTAAGAATCAGTGGGACCACCTCATCAGGTCTGTTCGCGGCATGGATACTCAACCGAGAAACCTAGAAAGTCCGCATTGTTCCAAATCCCTGTCAGTGACTTCCAGGACCTCACTGAGTCTCTTCCTGTACGTCTTGCAGCGGTCCGCGGTTCAAAAGATAGTTATACAGGCTTTTGATAGGTTCCCATATTAATGTGACTGGGCAGTATATATAAGACTAAGGCGACATGCAACAAACGTCAAATCAGCACAATTTGTACAATATGGGGACAGACAACTTCTTATTCAGCGTTTTTGTAAAAAAAAATCTTTTGCGCGAAGTCGGTTCTGCGCTTTAGGTCCCCTGTGAAAATGTCGGCATATAATCATAACAAGTGTTTCATATTAATATAAAACCTAATTATCAGTCTATTTAATACAATCGCCACACAGCGTAGTATAATGTGTGGACTGTCACTTGTCGCTGCGTGCTTGATGGGCCAGCCCTGCTCCATTTTACATTCCTTTCGATGAGAGCCTTTCAATGATTTGAGTCTTTTGTCATTTCGAGCATGTTTACAAATTAGTATCGATTCTTAAGGCCTTTTTATTGTCTCAGTTTGAGTTCTAAAAGTGCTGCTTAGGCTCTTGACAATGACACCCGAACAGATGTCCTAAATAAACGCGTTTCTACGTTACACCAGTTTGTAGCTTTACATGAAGCTAACTGGTAATAACCACTCGCGAGCCCCTACACTAGTGTGATGCTGTGATAATGGAAACAACTACTGCGCGGCAACGACATACAGTCATGATCTAAAGGGTGAAAATTATTTAACTATATGAAATAAAACCGTCTTATTTTCAGAAGGTTTGCGTTAGGACTTTCAAACTGCACGGTTGGCAGCAGGGCGTGATGGAAATTAGTATGTGCAGAATGGTTTGGTTTAGCGACGAGACCCACTTCCATTTGCATGGTTTCGTCAATAAGCAAAACTGGCGCATTTGAGGGACTCAGAATCTGCATTTCATGATCGAGAAGTCTCTTCACGGTCAACGGGTGACTGTGTGGCATACAATGTCCAGTCACGGAATAATCGGCGCGATATTCCATTATGGCACGGTGACTACCAAATGGTACGTGAAGGTTTTGGAAGATTTCATCCCAATTATCCAAAGTGACTCTGATTTTCGACAAGACGTGGTTCATGTAAGACGGAGCTCGACCCCATGATGTCCAGGAGAGGCACTGTCGGAACCGCATTCTGGCTCTGGGGTACCCAGGGGCCACTGCCAAGGGCGTCGATTGGCCGTCATATTCTCCGGATCTGAACATATGGAACTCCTTTTTGTGGGCTACATTGAAGACAAGGTGCACAGCAATAACCCCAAAACCATTGCTGAGTTGAAAACGGCCATTCAGGACGTCATTGACAGCATTGATGTTCCAACACTTCAGCGGGTCATATGCAGAATTTCGCTATTGGTCTGCGCAACATCATCGCCAATGATGGCAGGCATATCGAACATGTCATAACCTGCATCGGAATATCTCTAGTTACTTTTATATGTTGAATAACATGCCATACGTTGTTACTAGTTTACGTTGTTTTTCATATAGTTTAATAACTATTGCGCTGTACTTAATAGGAAATCTGTGGTCACTCGGTTGCAAGATACGTGACTCCATGCTGGTCCAAGAAATACTACGGATTCAGGCCAGGTGAACGTGGATCTCACGTTACTGCTAGAAGCTGCGACAATGTGCATCAGCAGGATGCATAGAAAGTATACAAACTGGGTTGGTGTCCGATTATAAGTAAACCACAGTCGTTTTCTTCCTGCAAGGGTAACATTCTCCAAAAGCGCAGCACCTGTTAATCTGTTTCGTAAAGTGAATCGCTTTGTGGATCTGTCAACGACAACTCCCGCCCATACAGTGATACTGCAACGATACTGATGCCTCGCCTCCAAGACTGCTCGAGAATTTGAATTTGCCCACAAACACTTGTTGTAATTCACTACGCCGTCTCTCGTGAAACCTAATACTTCGTGTTACTCGTCACAAGTAAACTGCCCCATATATCTCAGAGTAATTGTTTCTAGTTTTGACTAGTACAGCCTTCTGTAGAAATGTGTGACAGTTTATACTTGTTTTGTGAATGACACTGCCTTTTCCTACTAATAATTACTTTATTTTTCCCATACGCGTTTCGCATTCTCATGTTCTAAGGCATCATCAGTGGCATCTATAACGATACAGATTTGTTAGTTATAGATTATCAAACAGTTCACTTCGCGATTTTTTGTAAAAAAAAGTAATTACTTACGATTTGCTGATCTGCGTTTCCTCACATCTGGTCTGGAGGTCGCACTGCCACTTTTATCACAGACATATAATCACAGCTTTGTGTTCTCACCTTCCACATTCTGTTCACCAAGTTTCTCACTCTTTTTTTGTGGTGGGCGATTGTTCTTTTGTCACTCGATACAACTATTTCGTCGTACACTGCTTTTCACAGCGTAAATATTGCGACTCGAATACAAGTTTCATCTTCTTTGGTGTGTTTATCTATTCGTTGCCAACCTAACTTCCATTTTATACCGTGTGTGTGTGTGTGTGTGTGTGTGTGTGTGTGTGTGTGTGTGTGTGTGTGTGTGTGTGTGGGTGGGTTTGTGTGTGTGTGTATGAGAGAGGAGTGAGAGAGAGGGGGATAGAGAGCCGACTTCCCTTATTTTTAATTTCTTTCCGGCTCTATCCAGGTCTCTCTCATACACAAACACACACACGGTATAAACATCATAAATAGAAGTTAGTATCGAACACATGCTTCGTTAGACATACCAAAGCAGATGAACACGTAATGGATTCGCAATATTTACGCTGTGAAAAGCAGTGTACGACGAAATAGTTTTATCGAGTGACAAAAGAACAATAGTCCACCACAACAAATAGTGAGAAACATGGTGAACAGTGTGTGGAAGGCAAGAACACAAAGCTGTGATTATATGTCTGTGATAAAAGTACCGGTGCGACCGCCAGACCAGATGTGAGGAAGCGCAAATCAGCAAATCGTAAGTAATTACTTTTTTTTTTACAAAAAATCGCGAGGTGAACTGGGTGATGATCTATAACTAACAAAACTGTATCGTTATAGATCCCACTGCTGATACCTTAGAACAGGAGAAGGCGAAACGCGTATGGGATAAATAAAGTAACACAAAAAATGGTTCAAATGGCTCTGAGCACTATGGGACTTAACTTCTGAGGTTATCAGTCCCCTAGAACTTAGAACTACGTAAACCTAACTAACCTAAGGACGTCACACACATCCATGCCCGAGGCAGGATTCGTACCTGCGACCGTAGCGTTCGCGCAGTTCCTGACTGAAGCGACTAGAGCCGCTCGGCCACTCTGGCCGGCAAATAAAGTAATTAGCAGCAAGAAAAGACAGTTGTATTTACAAAACAAGTATTTATATGCTTGCTGCGGAGGATGGCCGCACAAAAAAAAAAAAAAAAATGGTTCAAATGCCTCTGCGCACTATGGGACTTAACATCCATGGTCATCAGTCCCCCAGAACTTAGAACTACTTAATCCTAACTATCCTGAGGATATCACACAACACCCAGCCATCCCGAGGCAGGGAAAATCCCTGACCACGCCGGGAATCGAACCCGGGAACCCGGCGTGGGAAGCGAGAACGCTACCGCACGACCACGAGATGCGGGCCGCACAAATAAACTTCTGTGACAGTTTCTTTTAAACGTTCTGTATGTGCAAAAACAGACATAACGTCTAATGGGATAGCAGCAATCAGTGATTGTATAATGTCTTGATTGCAAAATTTTTTATTCGTATGACCGGTTTCGGATCATTCAGAACCATCTTCAGATCTGATATTTCAGTTACAGGAGTAACCCGTCCTAATACAGCAACTTTCACGTGCTGCGTCACATGTTGCCGAAAATAGATTGCTTGCTGTCTCGCGATGTAGATGAGACAACTTCCTGAGATGGCTTCTTACAACTCACCGAGAAGGTGGCGCCCTCTGGGAACCTCAGCTCTCGCCGCTGCCTTGACAGTGGTCGGTAGCCGCCTTCGCGGACCGGAATCGGAGTCGCGCTGTCGCCCCATGCGATGACTGCAGGCAGCGCCGCGCACGCCACGGCGGCTGCCGCCGAGCTCAGCAGCCACGGCATTCTGCCACGCGGGTTGCCTATTGAGACGAGCTCTGGACGACGCTATTCCTGCGGCATTTAAGAAGTAAACAACCCTGGTGAAACCAGACCACCCATGAGGATTCCGTCACGTGCGCTGCACACCCTGGAAACACTGCAAAACGTAAATTGATAACAAGGCATGAGAGCACACAAATACAAAGTTAACAAAGGGCTTTAGAAGCCTGCTGTGGATGTAAAGGTATTTTAAAGAGGCTTTGCTAATTTTAAAGAAAAGCTAAAAGAGAAATATTACAATATCTACGATTGAGGATGATGTTGTGACGCAAATATACTAGCTGCCTTCAATAAGTAATGCAACACATTTCACTTCTCAGTCAATTTCGGTTGAAAAATGCGGAGTTTGACGTGGGACATCGTGGAATACTCCCGCTTCAGACTCTGTAGTTCCATGAAGTTCCCGTATGTGGCGGTAGCATACATAGCCTTCAAAATGGTGTCTGTAACGGATATGCGCTCCCGACAGACAGCTGTTATTGAGTTTCTTTGGCGGGAAACCAGAGCATCTCAAATATTCATACGTGCTTGCAGACTGTCGATGGGGACCTGGTAGGGTGAGTCATTGGGCCAGGTGTTTGTCATGCCGGCCGGCCATACATAGTTGTAACTAGTGCGATATAGGAACGTGCGAACCCTCTCATTCGCGGTGATCGACGGATCATACTGAACCATTCCGCTACTCCACTGGACGTCTCTGTTGGTAGTGCTGACATACTCGTCCGCCAGTTGGTTTGTTTAAAGGTGTGTGCCCGGTGGGTTCCTCACCACCTAACAGAAAGCCATGAAGAGCAACGAAAGACCATCTGTTCGGAATTGCTTGCGCGTTGTAAGGCTGTTCCTGACAATTTTCGTAATAAAATGAAACACCTACACCCGTCGTCTTAATATTATTTTGTTGTGCTGCAACCAGTTTTAGTAACTCAGTACATCTTCTTCAGGCCATGATTGATGCTGAGGGAGTGAACTCAAATCGTAACAAGATTCCATCAGTGGCGCACGTCGCCGGCATGAGTGGCCGAGCGGTTCCAGGCGCTTCAGTCTGGAACCACGCGACCGCTACGGTCGCAGGTTAGAATCCTGCCTCGGGCATGGATGTGTGTGATGTCCATAGGTTAGTTAGGTTTAAGTAGTTCTAAGTTCTAGCGGATTGATGACCTGAGCAGTTAAATCCCATAGTGCTCAGAGCCATTTGAACCATTTTTTGTGGCGCACGTCAATGCACGAATACTTAAATCAATGTTGTAACTGCAACTGCACGTCCGTAGTTGATGGCTGCAATCACAATATCGATTTTACGGTACAGAAGCCAGTCTGTAGACGTATGCCACTGATGGGATCGTGTATGCTATTGGAGTTCACCCCCTCAGCGTCAGTTAAGGCCTGAAGATTGTGTATTCAGTCACCGAAACTGGATGCAATGTATTAGAAGAACATTACAACGATGACTGTAAGTGTTTTATTTTATTGCGCCAGTGATCGGCCGAAGTCCTGCAGACCGTCAACACAGGAATGGACATACAAAAACTGACAATTTTATATCGAACATCGACACAGGGGAAGAAACAAGAGGTCAGTACTTCTAATCCGAAACAAAAAGGCAATCCGCAGAGTGGCGCCATACCACCTCTCCTCTGAAGAAAATGTTCCAAGCAGCACTCACAGCCGGCAAAGGCATGGCTACGGTCTTTTATAGGATTCTGAAGGAGTTATTCTGTTTGATGTCCCCCCTCATGATGCAACGATCAACTCTGAAGTGTATTGTGTTACACTCAGGAAATTGAAGGAATGGTTCAAATGGCTCTGAGCACTATGGGACTTAACATCTGAGGTCTGAGGTCACCTATATAACCTAAGGACATCACACACATCCATGCCCGAGGCAGAATTCAAACCTGCGACCGTAGCGGTCGCGCGGTTCCAGACTGAAGCACCTAGAACCGCTCGGCCTCACCGGCCGGCTAGGAAATTGAAGAAACGACTTCAGCATGTTCCTGAAGTATGTGAATAATGAAAATTAAAACGAACATCTGTACTGTAATTCAAACGTCGTTCATGCGTGTTCTGAATAAACGACGTTTGAATTACAATACAGTTGTTGGTTTCAATTTTCATTGCTACAAAAATGGAAACGAACTTTTCCTTCTCCTTGACAAAGGAAGTCCTCACATACGTCTGTACACCCGAGAAGAACTCACAAAACATTATTCGATTGTTCTTCATCAGCCACCATACAGCCCGCATCTCGCACCTTCCGACTTCAGTCTGTTTGGCTCAATGTAAGGATGCACTCCGCTGGAAGCAGTACTTGGACGATGAGGGGGTTACTGATGCACCAATGCGTTGGCTCTGACGTCGTAAAACACTTTTAGTGGTACCAATTGGGCACACAAGCCGTTGCTTGGAACGGAGATTATGTTAAAAAATACGGTTTCTTAGCCAAAAGAGTGGGTAATAATATAGTGCATTGAAATACTAAATAAGGCCAAAATGCTTTCAGAAATAAACTGTGTTGCATTAATTATTGAACGCCCTTCGTAAATAAAATACAAGTATACTTATAACACACCGCGTAAAAATTTTCACTGTAGTTTAACAAAGTTTACTGTTCTGGCACCACAAATTTAAGAAATGAAAAGAATAGGAAAAATAGAAATACAAATGTTGCAGTGCTAAATTAAAATAACTGCATATATGACACGTGTTGACATGAAACGATGGTTAACATAGTTTCCAATAAAGGGTTATTACTATAGAGATGAAAGAAGGTTGTACACATGGAAGAACCCTGGAGACACTAAAAGGTATCAGATAGATTATATAATGGTAAGACAGAGATTTAGGAACCAGGTTTTAAATTGTAAGACATTTCCAGGGGCAGATGTGGACTCTGAGCACAATCTATTGGTTATGACCTGTAGATTAGAACTGAAGAAACTGCAAAAAGGAGGAAATTTAAGGAGATATGACCTGGATAAACTGAAAGAACCAGAGGTTGTACAGAGTTTCAGGGAGAGCGTAAGGGAACAATTGACAGGAATGGGGGAAACAAATACAGTAGAAGAAGAATGGGTAGCTTTGAGGGATGAAGTAGTGAAGGCAGCAGAGGATCAAGTAGGTAAAAAGACGAGGGCTAGTAGAAATCCTTGGGTAACAGAAGAAATACTGAATTTAATTGATGAAAGGAGAAAATATAAAAATGCAGTAAATGAAGCAGGCAAAAAGGAATACAAACGTCTCAAAAATGAGATCGACAGGAAGTGCAAAATGGCTAAGCAGGGATGGCTAGAGGATAAATGTAAGGATGTAGAAGCTTATCTCACTAGGGGTAAGATAGATACTGCCTACCGGAAAATTAAAGAGACCTTGGGAGATAAGAGAATCACTTGTATGAACATCAAGAGCTCAGATGGAAACCCATTTCTAAGCAAAGAAGGGAAAGCAGAGAGGTGGAAGGAGTATATAGAGGGTCTATACAAGGGCGATGTACTTGAGGACAATATTATGGAAATGGAAGAGGATGTAGATGAAGATGAAATGGGAGATCCGATACTGCATGAAGAGTTTGACAGAGCACTGACAGGCCTGAGTCGAAACAAGGCCCCTGGAGTAGACAACATTCCATTGGAACTACTGACGGCCTTGTGAGAGCCAGTCCTGACAAAACTCTACCATCTGGTGAGCAAGATGTATGAAACAGGCGAAATACCCCCACACTTCAAGAAGAATATAATAATTCCCATCCCAAAGAAAGCAGGTGTTGACAGATGTGAAAATTACCGAACAATCAGTTTAATAAGCCACAGCTGCAAAATACTAACACGAATTCTTTACAGACGAATGGAAAAACTAGTAGAAGCCGACCTCGGGGAAGATCAGTTTGGATTCCGGAGAAATGTTGGAACACGTGAAGGAAAACTGACCTTACGACTTATCTTAGAAGAAAGATTACGGAAAGGCAAACCTACGTTTCTAGCATTCGTAGACTTAGAGAAAGCTTTTGACAATGGTGACTGGAATACTCTCTTTCAAATTCTAAAGGTGGCAGGGGTAAAATACAGGGAGCGAAAGGCTATTTACAATTTGTACATAAAGCAGATGGCAGTTATGAGACTCGACGGACATGAAAGGGAAGCAGTCATTGTGAAGGGAGTAAGACAGGGTTGTAGCCTCTCCCCGATGTTATTCAATCTGTATATTGAGCAAGCAGAAAAATTCGGGGTAGGTATTAAAATCCATGGAGAAGAAATAAAAACTTTGAGGTTCGCTGATGACATTGTAATTCTGTCAGAGACAGCAAAGGACTTGGAAGAGCAGTTGAATGGAATGGACAGTGTCTTGAAAGGAGGATGTAAGATGAACATCAACAAAAGCAAAACGAGGATAATGGAATGTAGTCGAATTAAGTCGGGTGCTGCTGAGGGAATTAGATTAGGAAATGAGTCACTTAAAGTAGTAAAGGAGTTTTGCTATTTGGGGAGCAAAATAACTGATGATGGTCGAAGTAGAGAGGATATAAAATGTAGACTGGCAATGGCAAGGAAAGCGTTTCTGAGCAAGAGAAATTTGTTAACATCGAGTATAGATTTAAGTGTCAGGAAGTCTTTTCTGAAAGTGTTTGTATGGAGTGTAGCCATGTATGGAAGTGAAACATGGACGATAAATAGTTTGGACAAGAAGAGAATAGAAGATTTCGAAATGTGGTGCTACAGAAGAATGCTGAAGATTAGATGGGTAGATCACATAACTAATGAGGAAGTATTGAATAGGTTTGGGGAGAAGAGAAGTTTGTGGCACAACTTGACCAGAAGAAGGGATCGGTTGGTAGGACATGTTCTGAGACATCAAGGGATCACCAATTTAGTATTGGAGGGCAGTGTGGAGGGTAAAAATCGTAGAGCGAGACCAAGAGATGAATACACTAAGCAGATTCAGAAGGATGTAGGTTGCAGTAGGTACTGGGCGATGAAGAAGCTTGCACAGGATAGATTAGCATGGAGAGCTGCATCAAACCAGTCTCAGGACTGAAGACCACAACTACAACAACTATAGAGATATCCTGGCAGCTTGTAAAAATTTATAAGGTTTTTTATGTGTATTTGGGAGTACTCAATGAGCGCTCAGTAGCAGCACTCGTACGAACCGCTACGTATAAACTTCGTAATGGTTGCAAAAACGATTTTCTGTGCCTCTCTCGTTTTGTACATTCAAAGAGGATGCGATTAATAGCACGTTCTGTATTGTTAGTGTAGTCACAGAACGGAGTTGTAATGATCCCAGTGCGGTAAGAGGGGTTAGGAAAACTGCCGTTGCTGAAGTTCATGCGTCAAATAGTGAATGTCAGCCCTCGGGATATATGAACTTCGTGAAACCAGGGTCTATGAGGAATAACGTGCTTGCCTTGAAATACTGAGACATGTTCCAGAAATCTTACCATTGTTGAAAGGCACTTTTGTAGCCAGACGATGCCGTTCAAGAGCCGAAAGTTTGAGTTCGACAGACGATCCGAATTTTGCAGCTTCCTTAGCAATATATTGCCTTCATCATTATGAATGAAGCAGTAGTGAGACGTAACACAATGTAATTCTATCGTTTTTAAATTTCATACTGGATGCACTGTCAAATGATTGCCAAAGTCATGTTGCTGGTTTTGAATTCCACTTTTAGTGATTTAGAGATTTTAAAAGCGACGTAGAATCAGATAAAATGAGGACCTTGGAAAGCCAAAGCGAGCTGACATATTTTAAGGCTGATGGTACAACTACAGCTTTTCCAGAAAGCACGGGAGTTTCTTTCAGGTGTTGAAGCTGTGGGGTCTAACCAACTCGTCTCATATAGGGTGCCTAAAGGATGCTTCGTTCTCGGAATGCTATACAACAAGTCAAGCTAATAACATTAACAGTTGTTTACTACAACTAAGAAGACTGACAATACTTACGCAGGTTGAAATCCTGCCTCGGGCATGGATGTGTGTGATGTCCTTAGGTTACTTAGGTTTAAGTAGTTCTAAGTCTAGGGGGCTGATGATCTCAGATGTTAAGTCCTATAGTGCTTAGAGTCATTTGAACATATTTCTTCACAATACCTTTCTTGTATTTACATCAAGTGTCGCAAGCAATAGGCGACATGCAAACAGTAATGTTCGTCGCTACAGGCATTGTCCAAGTAAGCAATTGATACCGATCACTACTAACTGTTGTCGTAGCACTCTCTGCTAGCCCGCGGTAATACTCTACGAATACTGTCCGCTAATGTCCGAGAGAGGCTGGCTGGAGCGTCGCTTATATTTACTTCGGCTTGATGCCGCTCCTATCGTGGTGAGTCCTGGTTAGCGCGCCATTGGGCGACGTCGCCTTGTCTGGTCTTGCGTTCTTCCTCGTCGTTCCGGCGCTTGTGATTACGCAAGAACAGAAGCATTTTTGAGACCTGTATTTGTGGATAGTGGAAAGCAAATCCCATATTTTGTCCTTTTTTGTTAGTTTGGAACCAACAGTATATCTGTGAATAACCCCGAATATTTCTGGTGTGCTTGGCACATTACAATAAGATAGAGGAACAAATTTTTTGATAGTGATGCGCCGCCTGTATGTAAATGCACTACGTGGGAAAGAACTGAGTAACTGTGCATATAGATAGTGAGTGAACTTGTACTGATAACTTTTGTTTATAGGTGACCCCATGTCGCAAGCTAATCACCGGGGCAAAGAAAGTAGCCGTTAAGAGGAGCATTTCGGTAAATTAAGTTAAGAACCTCCAGACTGAAATACTAAGGATGATTTGAAAAATAACATCCTGCTAAGTAGAAATTTGTCCACCAGCAGCTGCCTTCTGATATACACTCCTGGAAATTGAAATAAGAACACCGTGAATTCATTGTCCCAGGACACATTCCTCGGGTCAGATACATCGCATGATCACACTGACAGAACCACAGGCACATAGACACAGGCAACAGAGCATGCACAATGTCGGCACTAGTACAGTGTATATCCACCTTTCGCAGCAATGCAGGCTGCTATTCTCCCATGGAGACGATCGTAGAGACGCTGGATGTAGTCCTGTGGAACGGCTTGCCATGCCATTTCCACCTGGCGCCTCAGTTGGAGCAGCGTTCGTGCTGGACGTGCAGACCGCGTGAGACGACGCTTCATCCAGTCCAAAACATGCTCGATGGGGGACAGATCCGGAGATCTTGCTGGCCAGGGTAGTTGACTTACACCTTCTAGAGCACGTTGGGTGGCACGGGATACATGCGGACGTGCATTGTCCTGTTGGAACAGCAAGTTCTCTTGCCGGTCTAGGAATGGTAGAACGATGGGTTCGATGACGGTTTGGATGTACCGTGCACTATTCAGTGTCCCCTCGACGATCACCAGAGGTGTACGGCCAGTGTAGGAGATCGCTCCCCACACCATGATGCCGGGTGTTGGCCCTGTGTGCCTCGGTCGTATGCAGTCCTGATTGTGGCGCTCACCTGTACGCATACGACCATCATTGACACCAAGTCAGAAACGACTCTCATCGCTGAAGACGACACGTCTCCATTCGTCCCTCCATTCACGCCTGACGCGACACCACTGGATGCGGGCTGCACAATGTTGGGGCGTGAGCGGAAGACGGCCTAACGGTGTGCGGGACCGTAGCCCAGCTTCATGGAGACGGTTGCGAATGGTCCTCGCCGATACCCCAGGAGCAACAGTGTCCCTAATTTGCTGGGAAGTGGCGGTGCGGTCCCCTACGGCACTGCGTAGGATCCTAAGGTCTTGGCGTGCATCCGTGCGTCGCTGCGGTCCGGTCCCAGGTCGACGGGCACGTGCACCTTCCGCCGACCACTGGCGACAACATCGATGTACTGTGGAGACCTCACGTCCCACGTGTTGAGCAATTCGGCGGTACGTCTACCCGGCCTCCCGCATGCCCACTATACGCCCTCGCTCAAAGTCCGTCAACTGCACATACGGTTCACGTCCACGCTGTCGCGGCATGCTACCAGTGTTAAAGACTGCGATGGAGCTCCGTATGCCACGGCAAACAGGCTGACACTGACGGCGGCGGTGCACAAATGCTGCGCAGCTAGCGCCATTCGACGGCCAACACCGCGGTTCCTGGTGTGTCCGCTGTGCCGTGCGTGTGATCATTGCTTGTACAGCCGTGTCGCAGTGTCCGGAGCAAGTATGGTGGGTCTGACACACCGGTGTCAATGTGTTCTTTTTTCCATTTCCAGGAGTGTATAAGGGTATTTCATGGACTTCAACTAAGAGGGCGTTCGTAGTAGGTGTAGAGTTTGTAGCGCCTAAACATTTCGAATAATTCTAAACAGTAATTTGTCTAGTTTTCTGTCGTACAGTACGGATCGCCATACTAGCATCGTCAATCTTGATCTAACTAAGACTTTGCAGGATGTCAGTAAGTGGATGGGGTGAGAGCCGTACCAAACTCGGGGACTGATCAGATAATGTTTAACGCTTGGTCACAGCCACTAAAATACGACGCCCAAGAATCGAGCCTGCTGCGACAACGGCTAGTGTTTAAGACATAGGATCATTCTGGCAGGAATCCGTGGACTGGAACGTCTAGAAAATACAACGAGGTGTGATTTACTACTCGAAGCTTCTATGCCTTGTGCTCGGATAAGGTTTTCGCACACGATATGGCAGAGAAAAGTGCTGCTTCACATTCAGAAAAAGCATTGGAGTGAGTATACAAACAACATCCTCTGAGTGCAAAGTATTTCACTCCATATGGGAAGAGCTGTCCCCAGATCCGTAGTGTACACAGCATACAGTAGAGGACTGATAAATACCTTTCGTAGGAGGCAATGCGGGGTCCAGTCTTTCTACTCTAACCTTTCTTACAGCAGTCATGTCTCCCGGTCAACAAACTCTCAGTTTGTGGTGCAAAATACCTATCTTTACATTGCCTTAGGCCTCTCTGATATCCAGAAATATAATTGTGGTCATATTGTTCTTCGAAAAGGTTGTAAGATATCAGTCGACAAAAGCAGGATGTCAGAAACTGTGCATTTCCCCTTTCTAAACACAGATTGGGAAGAAGCCAAGAGAATGCATGATTCCAGCCCCTACTCCAGCACTTGTTTAACTTATCGTTCCAGTGTTTTCTCAATACAATAGGAAAGTTCAGTAAGTCGGTACGAAACTGACTGACAACTGTCTTTGCCTCGCTTCAGGAGTGGGGCGGTTTTCTTGTGTTCTCCTTCAGGGACGATGTCTGCAAAACTGCAAAGATGATGGCACATTTGCAAGAAAAGTAGTAGCGGTACTGGCGGCTTCAGCCAGCGCAGGGACTGTAGCAAATGCTAAGTCGAGAACCTCGGTTGGCTTTGGGCCCCAAGCTATAGGATATAAAATAAAAAAAGAAAACTTTTCTAATTTTATTTGAGCATATTTAGAGACTAGGCTAGTCAATGTTTCTAAGCAAATCACATTCTACCTTCTTTGAGGTCGTTTACACACTTTTGTCCCATGGTGTTCCATAACTCAGTTTTAATGCTCTTTACTGTTGGAAAAGAACGTTGTCCACTGCAGAATGATGATAATCGAAGACAAGTAAATGCGTAAGACTACTTCTACATTTGGGAAACACGATTCTAATAAATCTTCCATTAAAAATTTGTCAAACTGCAGTTCTAGGGGCTCGTGCTTTTTTTGCTAATATCTGTTTTGACCAGCTCAGCAAACTGCACCAGTTCGTCACCTAGGCATTCTTCCAAATAGTCTTGCTAAGCACTGATAGTAATTGGAGTTTTCTTCAAGATCTCTTCTGCGGTTAAAGGCTTCAAGTGCTGAAGTATTCCAAATACACCACACTTATTACGTTGTCACTGTAGCATGACGAAAGAGAATCAGATACGACGACCAAGAACCGAGCCTGCTATCGCACTGGGTAGTGTTTAGGATCTAGGATCGTTCTGTCGGGAATGCTTAGAAAATACAACGAGGTGTGACTTACCAGACGAAGCTTCCATACTGTGTTCTCGGAGACAGGTTTTCAGATAGGGCAGAGCAGAGGAAAACGCGACTTCACAATCAGCAAAAGAAGCGGACTGAGAATACAAACACCGTCTGTGTACTAAAGTATTTTAGGCGATGTGCGAAGAGCTGTTCCCAGATCTTTGGTGTTCACAGCATACAGTGTAGGAGTGAGAACTGTCCCTTGTGACAGCCCAGCTGTGACAAGGGTGGGGTAGGGATGTCACACTCAGTAGGAAGACGCCATGAGAGGTGACCAGACTAAGCTGTGGAATGCTATTTATGGTGACTATTGGCTCTCTCTGACTCTGAGCACTATGGGACTTAACTTCTGAGGTCATCGGTCCCCTATAACTTAGAACTACTTAAACCTAACTAACCTAAGGACATCACACACATCCATGCCCAAGGCAGGATTCGAACCTGCGACTGTAGCAGTAGCGCGGTTCCAGACTGTAGCGCCTAGAACCGCTCGGCCACCACGGCCGGCGTGACTATTAGACTTGCTGCCCTAAATGCTACTTCTGCTCCTATCTACAGATGAATGATAGCTTAACAGAAGGTCCTGCATTGTCTTTGAATGTGACGTCATCATTGTTTAAAGCAACGGCAGGTGTTTCAGTCAGAAAATCTTGTTGAATAAGGGACAGGGAGAGGGCTTCAAATGAGTAACAGTCAGGAGAAACGATTCACTGTACACAATAAAATGTAAGTTAGTATATGCAGAATGGAGCACCACCAATCCATAATGGCGGCTTATGCCATAATGCCGGGGTATAACCCCCGGGCGCCTGGGACCAAACTCATGTTCTTGAAGAAAATAAACTTTGTTCCACAACGCGCCTAGCACCCAACGCATGTTGGTTTATGAATTGTTCATGTGATTTGGAAACTCATTACTGATGGTTTTGTAACATTTTTGAACACATTCTAAGTTGATTTCTGAACGAATCATAAGCAGATTTTTGAATGCGTGCGTAGTGTACGTGACCTCTCTGCCAGGGAAATCCCGGCGCATCTAGAAATGAAAAACGTTCTCGCAGACAGAAGGTGACGAGGCTATAAGAGATGAACCGCATAAATCCGAAAGGGTGAACGCCGATCGCTGTTTGTTTATGTGGTTGAATGGATGGTCTGAGACTGGTTTGATGCAGCTCTAAAAGTGGAAATAACCGACTAACAGAAATAACAAGTAAGAAATATTACATGTTATCTCCTCGCTGTATCCAAGAAAATGAAATATTGATAGGACAGTTTTGTCAGGATGCTATACAACTAAGGGCCAGTTGTACTGTCCCCGGTTAGCCGCTTAAGTTCAATTTCTCAGAATAGCGCAGAAAACGCGTTGTACGAACATATAATAGAACAAACACAGGAGAAATTTACCGATGATTCCGCCAGGTTTCATGAAGATGACCGGGGAATAAGTTTTGACAATGGCAGGAATAGTTTCAGAATTAGTGATGACAAAATTGTTTGTTAGAACGAGGAAGAAGAACAAGAAACAGGGCATCACACACAAAAAAAAACAAGAAACAGGGGCATCACACAAATTATGTGTAGCGTTAAATGAAATGTGACACTACTTCCTAACATAAAACTTTCTGCTGGTAGTAGGCGTTCTAGGCATTTGATATTGGTACTTCGCGAATAATATTCTGTCGTTTTATATGGGAAATGAGGTAGAAAAATGACCATTCGTGCCAAAACAATCTAGCTTGTTTTGTGTGTGTTACAATTGCTGCAATATTAGAAAGACCTACTTTGTTTTATTTAGTAGACAGAAAATACACTTATTCCAATCGAGAAACGACACCAGTCTCGGGTACTATCCGTATTAACAGCTTTTTTAGTATTAGACAACGACATTTTGAGTTTTCATGTAGTAAAACGTTTGACGAACGTTGATGAAGTAATAGTTTCTTTTGCAGAAAGGAAGCGCGCTGTGTAGAGCAAGATTAGAGACAAAAATGCTAGGAGCTAAGGATTGAAGAAATATGTAGTGTCTTGCTTGTCTCTTGTCCTTACTGCTTCTGTGTTTCCTATAGTTAATTTTACGTCACACAAACGAGAAATTTATTAGGTAATAGGAAATTAAGAGTGAAAATTTTCTCTCTTGCTCACAAATAATCCCACCTAGTATTAATTGTCATTTTTTAAGGGGACAGGTTGTCAAACCGGCCGACTGTGACATTTTGATTTCAACTGTCCTGAGTATAAGTTTGATGGCTTCCATTGCAAAATATATTCATTTGAAATCCACAGAGCGAAATACAGTGAAGTGCGATAGAAGAATGCTGTGTGAAGAGACGTGGCACTGCACTTTGACCACATAGGACCAAATAACGTGCCTCACATGTCTTAAAACATATGTTTTATAGATGAAACTCTTCAGGAAGATGTGCGATACAAAATGAACATATTTTCTTTCTTAAATTTTTGACGCCCCATTGAAAACGCTCGATGGGGTGGAGGAGGGGGCGCCACTGTCAATTTTATTCCCGGTTCGGAAATATCATAGATCCGGAGCTGGTACCAACTATTGAGCGTTCTAAGAACCTCGTGTCTGATCTGTGGATGAATAACATACCTACGTACCTGCCTACCTACATACACGACTATCTATCTACTTAAACAGGAAGGTGCTAATGTTTTCAGAGAAAAAAAGGTATTTTACCTGGCAGCAGCAGTGATGCGTACAATATGTGCAGACGCTGTACATAAACTACAGAAAAAGGCAATTGGGGTATTTTAATGCGTTTTACACAGGTACATCGCACATAAATTACGAAAAATGCAAGCCGATATGGGAGGGATGTTCACTACATAACTTTTACTGTACGTTTAACAGTACTGGTAGTGCGTTCACAAGATGGACATTTCTTTCAACACTACTATATACAGTTAAGCTTAGGCATGTATCTTCAGGTGTTGCAATTAAGCTAATCCCAATGTCACCTTTTAACTTTAGGTTCCGTACTTGCCATTGTTTTCATTTACATTATTATCAGTCTTAGAAGACATGGGCCTAACCAAGCATATATTAATAATCACATGGCAGAAAATTTAGGTGTCCGGGACAGCTTTAACAAAGGGGAATGGATTTTCATTTATCGCATACAGCGCATTTCATATTCATTTATCACCCCTTTCAGAGAGATTAGTGACATCAGTGGCATACTATAGAAATATCCAGTTTTCACACTTCCATTGCACTGTTCGCCTGGGCAGAAATGCCAATTAGCAGATAAACGTCTATCCGTCCGCAACGTCAAAATGCGATTTCTGCGATTTATCACGCAGTTGCAACATGCAACTAATCGCAGTGTAACATCTACAGTGACAAATCGCAAAATCTGCATTTTTAAAGTTGGGGAGGAATACAGTTTTTGAACTGATTAACAGCAATTTCAAACTGACAAATTGCATCTAAAAATCCCTGTTACCGAAAAGTAGCATTCACAGATATCACTGATATCAGAATATCAGAGTTCAACCGATCCACTGATCTCTTCCGTTGCTTTTCAGGTGATGGGACAGACGAATGTGACTCCACGGCCATTCTGAAATGACTCCACTCCGACACGCCGCGAAAAGCAGGCCTTCCTCCGGGACAGCCATGCCACGAAGCCAATCTCAACTAAGTGGCTCTTTCCCTTGAAAATATCTCGCCTTACTGTGGCTTCTTTTTAAACAACATCCTTGGTGGGTATGAAAATTTTCTTGATCTTGCGACCCGATAGTCCTGTACTTCAACAACACGTCGGCGGGTCTTGAACAGCGAGATAAACTGATTTTATAGAGGGAATTTGGTGGTCATCTAATTTCCCGTCCTATATGAATCTGACATTAGGTTTTGTAGTAACTGAATAATTCGGTTTACTTTCCTTGTAAGAGCTGGACGAATCGGCCGATAAGATTAAGGAAAAGGCTCAGGTCGACACGTGTCCTTCAGTGCGTTTCATATGAATTGATTAAATGCGTCACTAGTGAGTCGTGTCTGTTGCGCCGTATCGTTTCTGGAATGCTAAAGTCATATTATGGAAAGATTGCACTGAAATCTCCTCAAGCTAGATGGCACAAGTTAGTTGGTTCTAATTTGTTTAATACTGTGGGTGCCATTTGGAGTATCTTTATTTTATATGTGATTGGCGTTGAGTGATTGTATGAGTAATTGAGAATTAACTTGCTATGTTGGCAGAGTGAATGAAAGAGGTCAAAAGGTTCGGGAATGTTGATCAGGATTTCAAATTTAATGAAAACCTTCCCCTACCGTTCGAAACGTAGCGTCGGTTTGGACGCGTGGGAGAGACAAGCCGTGTGAGTCAGATAGCAAAACACGAAGCTTCAAAGAGGACTAGAATTGGAGTTTTTCATGTTTAATGGACCTCAACCCCACTGCCTGAAACCGATTTCCGTTTTGGAAGCAACAGAGGGGCCAGGAGCTGACCGAGTCTGTGAAACGCGAAGTCCTAATCGAAAAGACGACGATGTTTTAAAATCCAACGAGTCTCTCTCCCCTCCGCTCGTGGAAGCGCAGGTGTATCGAAAACAGGGGAAGAGACAGTTTTAAACAAGGGTCAATAAGTTCCGGTTGAAGGATGGAAGGTTGACTTGTCGTTCTAAATACGAGGGCTATTCCGAAAGTAAGGTCCGATAGGCAGCAAATTATTTTATTTACAACAGTTTGCTATATCTTCCAGCTACTTTTCTACACAGTCGCTACTCCGACATCGACATTTGCCATAGCGTTGTACGAACTTTACAATGCTCTCGTGATAGAAGGTAACCGCCTGGGCTTTTCTCCACTTCTCTACATTCGTCTGCAGTTCTCTGTCTGTCCTGAAGTGCCGTCTTCATATCCAATGATTCATGTGAGCAGAGATGAACGTCAGAGGGAGCCTAGGCCAAGCTGTACGGTGGGTGACCAAACACTTCCAATCGAAAATGCAGCAATGGCTCCCGCACTGCCTCTTCAATGTGTGGCAGAGAAGTGTCATGAAGAAGGAAATGCGTGACAGATACCTTATCCGGGGTTACATGAAATAAGGTTAAACCTTGCACCGGTCACCCATACTTGTCGGGAGACACTGTTGTTCTAGGCATCTTTACTTGGTCACTGTGCGGTCAGAACTAAAAAGAGCGACGTGACGCGATCGGCAAGCATACTGGAGACACTACCCAACGTCTGTGCAAAGCTTCATCGAATTTTTCACTACCGATCCCATTTCGTGACGTACTGGACCTTACTTTCCGAATAGTCAACGAATAACTAATATTGGTTTACGCCTCTCCCCAGGAATTCACTTGCGGGAGTGTTCTCGCAGCTGTGGTCGGTGGGTGCTTGACAGTTCAGGTTGACATAGGTTAGTACAGGGCCGCTTCTGTTGCTGCTGGTAGGAAGGGGTTGGGTTGTTCTGGGGGAAGAGACCAAATTGCGAGGTGATTGGTCTCATCGTGTTAGGGAAGGACAGGGAAGAAAATCGGCCGTGCCCTTTCAAAGGAACCATCCCGGCCTTTGCCTGGAGCAATTTAGAGAAATCACAGAGAACCTAAATCAGGATGGCCGGGAGCGAGATTGAACCGTCATCCTCCCGAATGCGTGGTAGGAAGGTGTTACAGCTTATTAGGTTTATGATTCTTGCGCGTTTGGCTACGCTTGTTTATTTCAGACATATGGGAGAGGCGGTTGGCGTCGTTCTCACGTCTGATAATTATTTCCGTTTAGAGAGGTGTCCCGCAGTTATTCAGCTCAACATTTTTGGAAATTTGTGATACGTTCCTATGGGACCAAACTGCTGAGGTCATCGGTCCCTAGGATTACACACTACTTAATGGAACTTAAACTAACTTTCGCTAAGGATAACACACACACCCATGCCCGAGGGAGGCCTCTAACCTCCGACGGGAGGAAGCAGCGCGAACCTTGGCAAGGCGCCTCAATCCGCACGGCTACCCCACGCTGCTATTCAGTTCACTGTCAGACTTTGTTTCCCGTTAATCTGTCAGCAGCGCCGCAATAGCGACTGGAAATTAGCAGAGAAGCGTGATTCTCAGGTGCGCCTGCTATGAACGGAAGAGAATAATATTTTTTCCTTCTTACCTATAACGATTGCTTTACCTTCCTCCAACCACCCGCTCGCAAAAAAAGTCGTTTTCCGTCGCGCGCTGTTAGTTTGTTGCTGTGTGAGCAGTGATATAATTGTTCATCATGATTATTAAAGCGGCAGACAATGAAGCTGATACAGAAGATAAGACATGGACGGTGACCCACTATTTCATTAATTTCGATGATTTGTTTCCTTCCTCAAACTTAATAAAAACAGAAATGTGTGTGAGTTCTTAAGGGACCAAATTGCATAGCTCATCGGTCCCTAGGCTTACACAGTACTTACACTCTTTGAAAGTTTGACATGGGACATACTTGCAGATAGACGACGCGCTAAACGGAAGGGACTGCTCACTAAATTCCGAAAATCGATCTTAGCCGAGAATGTAGAGCATATATTATTACCACCAACTTTCAAATCGCGCAATGAGCACCATTCATATATAAGGGAAATTAGAGCTCGTACTGATGCGTTCAGACAGTCGTTTTCCCTCGCGCGATACTCGAGTGGAACAGAGGGGAGGAAATATGACTTCGGCGCGAATTGTGCCCTCCGCCACAAACCGCTTGGTGGCTAGCGGAGTATGTATGTAGATGTAGAAACTAGCTTAAGCTAACCTACGCTAAGAACAACACACACACGCCCATGCCCGGGGGAGGACTGCAACCTCCGGCGGGAGGGGCTGCGCAGAAATTTAATAAAAAGATCAGTTTAAAACAGGGGTACATTGTGAGGTACATTTCACTTAAAGCGTACGTGCCAGGATATACAGTAGTCTTCTCAAAAGCGTACTCTGAGGTAAAAAAAGGCGTGGGATTGCGGTATGCACATATACAGATGGGGGTAGTATCGTATAAAAAGGCGATGCATTGGCAGAGCTCTCATTTGTACTTAGGCGATTCATGCGAAACGGTTAACTAACACACTTTGAACATGATTTCCACTTCGGAAATCGTTAGCGATTTCAGTATTCCGAGATCCATAATGTTAACAGTGTGCCGAAAAAACCAAAGTTTATGCTTTGCCTTGTCGTAAACCTCAATATGATTGATTGATATTTTAACTAACACTCGAGTTGGTTTCTAAAGTGGCCATTGAGCACCGGCCAGCCCGGATACGCAGTCGCATGGTTTAAATGAGAGAAATCTCGGGCCGACTCTTCGGAGCCGAGTAACAAACACGAGGAAGGTCGCGGGGCAACAGCCAGGGGAAGTGTCATATAAATAGGAGGGCCCGAAAGCACTCTCTTTCAGTTAGTACTCAGTTACTCTGTTATCAGCAGTGTCGCCGCTCTCTCTGAAGAAGTTCCTGCCGGCATGTTGGCCTCGTCCGTCGAACTTAGGATGAGTTCATAGCCGCAGTAGCTAGCTACGGAGATGGAACCTAGGGCAGTCATATGGGACTAGGCTAGATAGAGCCGGAGGAATGATCCTATTTTAGCTCGATCTTTATTCTTCTGAACAGAATCTGATTTCCTTCACTGATTGTTAGTTCTGTATCTCTGAAACATTGAAGTGTTAGTAGGTCGTCGATGTTGGAGGTAAGGTCTCCTGTAACATGGCAACGTGTCCCACTACGCTCGGGGACGCGACAGCGGTAATTTTGAAAACCTCTCACCGATGACTGTCGTATAAGTACCGAGAGCAGCAGCGTTTGCTTAGGGAGTTGTCAGTGTTAACAGACAAGCAACGTTGCGTCAAATAACAGCATAAGTCATTGTGGCACGTATGACGAGCGCGTCCGATAGGACAGTGTGGCGAAATTTGGCGTTAATGGGCTGTGGCAGCAGATGACCGAGTGCCTTTGCTAACAGCACGACGTCGCATCGATCGCCTTTCCTGGGCTTGTGACCATATCGGTGGGGTCCTAGAGGAGTGAAAATCCGTGGTCTGAACAGATTTCCAGATTTCAGTTGGTAATAGCTGACGGTAGGGTCCGAGTTTGGTGCAGACCCCAGGTCCGCCAAGTTGTCAACAAGCCACTGGGCAGGCTGGTGGCGGTTCCATAGTGGTGTGGGCTATTTTTGCTTGGAATGGACTTTGTCCTTTGGTCCAGTTGAACCGATAATTAACTATAAATGGTTATGTTCGGCTACCTGAAGTCCATTTGCGGCCATTCACTGACTTCATGTTCCCAAACAATAGTAATATTTGTGGTTGACAGTGCACCATTTTAGCGGCCCACAATTGTTCGCTATTGGTATGAAGAACATTCTGGACAATTCCAGAGAATGATTTGGTTACCGAGATCGCCTGGTCCCGATCCCATTGAACATTATGGCACATAATCGAGAGGTCATCTCGTGCACAAAATCCTGCACCGACAACACTTTCGCAGGTATGGACGACTACAGAGGCAGTGTGGCTCAGTATCTCTGCAGGGGACGTCCAACGACCTGTTGGAGTCCATGCTGAGTCGAGATGCTGCACTGCTGCGGGCAAAAGGAGGTCCGACGCGATAATAGGAGCCATCCCACGGCTTCTCTCACCTCATTGTATGTCTTCGTCTTAACGCCTCCCTGCCAACACGCACATCAACAAAGGAAAACACGTCTTTCAGTGCTTAAAATATTGTCGCAGATGACGCCGAGCAGCGCAGTCGCTGTAGTGTAGTAGTTATGATACTACATTGTTGCATTGAGGAGCGTGAGTTCAAAAACTCACGTAAATTGAAAAATCTTAATTTCTACATTCGGTTCGAGTACATTCTAGAAGTATCCACAAATGGCAAGATCATTGTACTGGAATGTTCTGTAACTGTATACAGGGTGGTCCATTGATCGTGACCTGGCCAAATATCTCACGAAATAAGCATCAAACGAAAAAACTACAAAGAACGAAACTCGTCCAGCTTGAAGGGGGAAACCAGATGGCGCTATAGTTGGCCTGCTAGATGGCGCTGCCGTAGGTCAAATGGATATCAACTGCGTTTGTTTAAAAATAGGAACCCCCATTTTTATTACTTATTCGTGTAGTACGTAAAGAAATATGAATTCCTTAGTTGGATCACTTTTTTCGCTTTGTGCTAGATGGTGCTGTAATAGTCACAAACGTATAAGTGTGTGGTATCACGTAACATTCCGCCAGTGCGGACGGTATTTGCTTCGTACTATATTACCCGTGTTAAAATAGACCGTTTACCAATTGCGGAAAAGGTCGATATCGAGTTGATGTATGGCTATTGAGATCAAAATGCCCAACGGGCGTGTGCTGTGTATACTGTTCGGTATCCTGGACGACATCATCCAAGTGTCCGGACCGTTCGCCGGACAGTAACGTTATTTAAGGAAACAGGAAGTGTTCAGCCACATATGAAACGTCAACCAACTCCTGCAACAAATCATGATGCCCAGGTAGGTGTTTTAGCTGCTGTCGCGGCTATTCTGCACATCAGTAGCAGACAAATTGCGCGAGACTCGGAAATCTCAATAACGTCGGTGTTGAGAAGGCTACATCAACATCGATTGCACCCATACTATATTGCTATGCACCAAGAATTGCATGGCAACGACTTTGAACGTCGTGTACAGTTCTGCCACTGGGCACAAGAGAAATTACGGGACGATGACAGATTTTTTGCACTCGTTCGATTAGCGGCGAAGCGTCATTCACCAACATCGGCAATGTAAACCGGCATAATATGCTCTATTGGGCAACAGAAAATCCACGATGGCTGTGACAAATGGAACATCAGCGACCTTGGCGGGTTAATTTATGGTGCGGCATTATGGGAGGAAGGATGATTGACCCCATTTTATCGATGACTATCTAAATGGTGCAACATATGCTGATTTACTACGTAATGTTTTACCAATGTTACTAAAAGATGTTTCACTGCATGACAGAATGGCGATGTACTTCCAACATGATGGACGTGCGATACATAGCTCGCGTGTGGTTGAAACGATATTGAATAGCATATCTCAGGTGAACTGGTCGTCGAAGCACTATACCATGATCCGCACCTTCACCGGATCTGACGTGTCCGGATTTCTTTCTCTGGGGAAAGTTGAAGGATATTTGCTGTCGTGATCCACCTACAGCGCCTGACAACATGCGTCAGCGCATTGTGAATGCATGTGCGAACATTACGGAAGGCGAAGTACTCGCTGTTGAGAGGAATGTCGTTACTGGTATTGCCAAATGCATTGAGGTTGACGGACATAATTTTGAGCATTTACTGCATTAATGTGGTATTTACAGGTAATCACGCTATAACAGCATGCGTTCTCAGAATTGATAAGTTCACAGAGGTACATGTATCACATTGGAACAAACGAAATAAAATGTTCAAACGTACCTACGTGCTGTATTGTAATGTAAAAAACCTACCTGTTACCAACTGTCCGTTTAAAATTGTAAGCCATATGTTTGCGACTATTACAGCACCATCTATCACAAAGCGAAGAAAGTGTTCCAACTAAAATATTCATATCTATTTAATTACCACACGAATATGTAATAAAAATGGTGTTCCTATTTTTAAAAAAAAGCAGTTGATACCCGTTTGACCTACGGCAGCGTCATCCAGCGGGCCAACCATAGAGCCATCTGGTTTCTCCCTTCAAACTTGACAAGTTTCATTGTTTGTAGTTTTCCGTTTGACTCTTATTTCGTGTGATTGGCCCGGTCACGATCAATGGACCAACCTGAATATACCGTATGTGTTCTGGTTGGAAGCAGTTGGCTCCACGCTCTTGTATGTGCAAGTGCTGAATAAACCTTCGTCAAGAGAAGTTAGTGTTCGTAATTTATCTACCTACACCTTCCTCTACGTGACAATATGTTAGATGCTTCATTAGGTATACTAGATGCTAGCGCATGAAATAACTTTCTTCGCAGACTAGGATGTAACGTGTTGATGCATTGCGGCTGAATTTTGTCGTGCGGTCCTACGTCGTCCACTCTAGCAACACTGGCTGCAGAAAAGCCTTTGTCAGCGGCTCGTCGCTGTAACTGGTGTATCTACTTACCGTGGGCTGTGTGGTGCTGTCCGTCGCTCCTGTGAGACTGTGTCGTGTACGGCCGCTACTGTAGAGAGGCTGGAGACAGGTACGCACGGTCACACACGCGGCAGCTAATGTCGACAGCACGCCCCGCTAGCCAGCTCAGCACCGTTACAGCCGGCGGCATCAGTTAACCCAGTATATACGCTCTGTGACGGCGCGCTTTATGTCACCCAGCCACGCAGTTCCATTTTAGCTTCGTTCCTCCTCTGAATCTGCATTTCTGCAGAATGTGGCAGCCTTTAATGAATTATATTTAGCTGAAATTGATGATGGGAGTTACGCTGCTGCTGCATAAACCTTCTGGTCGAGTTAAACTTCCTAAAGTAACAGGGTTCAAATAACTATCATTTACAGGAAAAGTCCTACCTAGTCGATCTGATACTCTAAGCAAGTCGGGTGATACTGAGGGAATTAGATTAGGAAATGAGACACTTAAATTAGTAAAGGAGTTTTGCTATTTGGGGAGCAAAATAGCTGATGATGGTAGGAGTAGAGAGGATATAAAATGTAGACTGGCAATGGCAAGGAAAGCGTTTCTGAAGAAGAGAACTCTGTTAACATCGAGTATTGATTTCAGTGTCAGGAAGTCGTTTCTGAAAGTATTTGTATGGTGTGTAGCCATGTATGGAAGTGAAACAAGGACGATAAATAGTTTGGACAAGAAGAGAATAGAAGCTTTCGAAGTGTGGTGCTACAGAAGAATGCTGAAGATGAGATGGGTAGATCACATAACTAATGAGGAGGTATTCAACAGATTTGGGGAAAAGAGGAGTTTGTGGTACAACTTGACTATAAGAAGGGATCGGTTGGTAGGACATGTTCTGAAGCATAAAGGGATCACCAAATTAGTACTGGAGGGCAGCGTGGAGGGTAAAACGCGTAGAGGGACACCAAGAGATGGATACAATAAGCAGATTCAGAAGGATGTAGGCTGCTGTAGGTACTGGGAGATGAAGGAGCTTGCACAGGGTAGAGTAGCATGGAGAGCTGCATCAAACCAGTCTCAGGATTGAAGACCATAACGACAATAACAACAGCTCTATGCAAAACGTTATTCTGAGTAATGCTTCGAGTAAATTTAAGAAGAAATATACGAACTGACTGTAAAAGGACGTCTACTGCCTTCGTGGCACACAAGGTGAACAATAACTCCACCGACAAATTTTCTAAGGTTGTTCAGAGTACTTTAGTGTACATGTCCATGCATTTGTCGGTGCAGTTCTGGTTCACTCTTTGTGTTCCGAGTCGGCTGTTGTGGCCGAGCGGTACTAGGCGCTTCAGTCTGGAACCACGCGACTGCTACGGTCGCAGGTTCTAATCTTGCATCGGGCATGGATGTGTGATCTCCTTAGGTTTGTTAGGTTTAAGCCGTTCTAAGTTCTTGGGGACTGATGACCTCAGATGTTAACTCCCATAGTGCTCAGAGCCATTTGAGCCACTTTTGTGTTCCGCAAACCAATGTGCGACGTGTGGTAGACGGTAAATGTTGCACACAAATCACTTCCACCGATTCCATTTGTGGATGGTATGCGAGAACGTATATTCTCGACCGCCAACTACACATGGTATTTCCGTAAGAGCGTGCAGAAATGTAACAGAACCTAGAGAATGCTTCACTGAACCATATGAGGTAGGGAATCTGGGGTCGGAGAAGACAGCTTAAGGAGATATGGAAGTAAACTTGTCTACAGTTTTGTCTAGCATTACTGGTTTCCACCTTATTTACAAGTAACATGCGATTTCAGTCTTTCTCGGCGTATTACACTGATGAATTCTTCTCGGGTTATTAGCCGGGTGGTGGCGTCGTCTTGTTGCAACGTTTCAATGAGTTTCGTATCCACCATCTTCTGGCGAAGAAGATGATGGGTACGAGACTCATTGAAACGTTGCGACGAGACGACGCCAACACTCTGCTGATAACCAGAGAAGAATTCATCAAATAACATGCGTAGAAGCTTGCACATACTGTGCCGTTCATTTACATGTTATTTCTATATTCCCGGCAAGGAAACGAGGAGAACGAGACTGATTACTCGGAAGTATTTCCTGGTCGCTGGATTCGAAGGCGAGGTCCTATTCAGTGGCATGCGAGGTCACATGACCTGAATCCCCTTGATTATTTCGTATGGGTATATCTGAAGCCACTTGTGTATGAGACACCAGTGGGTACGGAGATGGAATTAGTTACCAGAATTGTAGCTGCCTGTGATGTGATTCGAAGCACACCAGAATATTGGTCAGGGTACGTCAGAATCTTGTTCGCCGATGTCACGCTTGCGTTGAGGTTTATGGTTGTCATTTCCAGCACATTTTGTATGATACGCACAAGCGGTACGTTCATCGTCTCACTGATGATATTTGCAGTTAACTGTAACTGATGTAAATAAAAAAGTACATAGTGCTGTGATTTTATTTCTAACTAAAGTAAATAAAAAAAGCACATAGTACTGTGATTATATTTCCCCTTAAGCTGGCTTCTCCAGCTCCAGGTTCCCTACCTCATGGGACATACTCTATGTCCTGTTAAATTTTTGAACGCTCTTACGGAAACGCCCTTTATAAACCCAAGTTTCTTCATTCCAACCGCCTCTAACATTGTGCGAAATGTATGCTGTAGAAATTATACGTTTCTTGACTTTTCTATAATGGTCGATTATTCTAAATTTTGTCAGTAATGCTCTTCATAAGGCATGAAATCGATCTCGTAGCGTCTCCCACTGTTGAGAGCTCACACTCTGATTAAACCAACCCGTGGCGAAGAGTAACGTTCTTTTTTGAATCTTTTCTTCTTCCATTAGCCCCACTTGATAAGTATCCCACACTGTCGTCGTTCCACCTTAAATCGT
This sequence comes from Schistocerca gregaria, assembly GCF_023897955.1. NCBI lineage: Eukaryota > Metazoa > Arthropoda > Insecta > Orthoptera > Acrididae > Schistocerca > Schistocerca gregaria. The sequence goes on along the minus strand of NC_064925.1, from coordinate 135,570,011 downwards.
TCCGGGTCAGATACTGCTAGGTATTTGACAACTGAAGGAAGAAAACATTGTCCAAACAGGCTGTAAAAAAAATTGTTGTCCATGCCATTAGCTACTTTCAACTGTCAATAAATTTCAAGTTTGTCATTTTCAAGTACTTGTCAATAGCCTCAAACTCCACATCACATATGCAAAGGCACACGTCGCTTTTACATGGGTGTGTTGCTCAGATACAATCCAATAGTGCAGTAGGTTACATCATTTACTCACACATTGTGATATTAAGCTTGATGCTAGTGGTTAGAACATATGAGCTTGGATGGAAAGTTTTCTAATAGACAGAGAGCAGCATGTCATCCTGAATGGGGAGACTTCAACAAAAAGAAGCGTAACATCAGGTGTGTCACAGGGCAGCCTAATAGGTCCGTCGCTTTTTACGATTTACATAAACGATATGGTTGATGGTATCGACAGTGGCATTAGACTGTTTACCGATGATGCTGTAGTCTACAGGAAAGTAGTATCACACGAAAGTTGTAAACAAATCAATGAGGATTTGCAGAAAATTAATGTGTGGTATAATGACTGGCAGTTATCCCTCAATATCAGTTGAGTGTAACATACTGCGTATAACAAGGCGAAAATCCCCATTAATGTACGAGTATAAAATACATGTCCAATCTTTGGAAGCGGTAACATCCGTCATGTATCTGGATGTGACTGTTCTAAATGATCTCAAATGGAATGATCAGATTACACAAGTAACGGGCAAGGCGAATTCTAGATTGCGTTTTACTGGTCGAATCCTGAAGCGATACAGTCCTTCAACAAAGGAAATTGCTTACAATACGTTAGTTGTCCAGTCTTAGAGTATTGTTCGTCTGTATGGGACCCTTATCAGTTGGGTCTGATTCAAGAGATTGAGAAGGTTCCAAGAAGAGGACTGACGGAAATGGAAAGAGCTGCACCAGGAACATCTTGACCGAACGTCACCAAACTTACTCACCTGTAGAGGAAAGGTGCCTATTATGCGATAGTTCCCTAATATGAGACACCCAAACTGTGCTCATGTTAGGGGTTGCACTCTGGTGCAGAGTTTCTAAAACACGTCTGTTGCATGCCAGACGACGACACAGAGTGTAGGACGCCATCGTTGAAACGGACACAGTATGTAGAGGTTGATACAAAATTTCTGGTGTTTGGAGTTTTTGCGACACCGGTGTTAAGACAATATTTCAGCTTAAAGGTGAGTGGATATTACTATACCTTTTTATTGTTGTTATTTGTGGCGGTAATACCTATAATTATTGACAACTAAGTTCATTTTACAACGAACGTTGTTAGCAAGTGCGTGATTCTTTGTGTAAGATGGCGAAATTCCTAATATGCGATAGTATGGCGATCAAAATACGCGACAGTGTCGCATATTACGATACCTATCGAATATTGGGGAACTCGTTCTCTCACGATTTGTTATATGTAATTTACGCAATACTATCATGAGATAACATTATTTTATTATTTATTGTAGTAAAATTTTGGCAACTGCGGTTATTTTAATTCGATTAAATTATCATAAACAGGGATTGCTTTGACTAGCTAAATGATCAGAAATTGGAATGTTTTCTGGAACTTTCTTTCAAGGTAGTATTTTTCTCAGAAGTTTATCGGTATTACTCCCATCACTATACTTATAAAAAATAATCTAACAAATAAAATCATAGAAGTTGAAGTCCTTTAAGAAGTATGTCTGATTATTGTATTTATTCTTTGTAGATGGCATTGGCACCTAAAAGAAAAACGTGGGATAAAGACGCCATGGTTCGTACCATTACATGTGTGAGAAATGGCGAGATGGGGTACTTAAAAGCCTCAAAAGTTTTTGCTGTACCAAAACGTAGTTTGGAAAGATATGTGAAGAATAAAACTCGTACAGCCCAGAAGCTGCTTGGTGTTAATCTTGGCAGAAGGCCTGTTCTCTCATCTCAACTGGAAGACGAACTAGTGAAATACGACCTTGCAATGGAAGAGCGAGTTTATGCTCTTGAATGTAAGGACATACGAAGCATGACCTTACAGTTAGTTGTCAGGACTCAAGAATCACTTCGTCTAGTGACTCGGCATCCGATGTCTATCTTGATGACAGTGGGGATTCAGACAGCAGTGATGACGATGACGCATCGTGTATGTTCTGTACTGCGCGCTTTTCTGAAGACAAACACGAGGAGACATGGGCACAGTGCACGAAATGTTATCGCTGGGCTCATGGAGACTGCGGTGTCACAGAAGATAATTTTGTTTGTCCCGGATGTCGTAAATATAAACCTAAGTAGTGTGAAATGAGTGAAGGATAACAGAAATGAATGAACATGTAAAAATTGTATATTCATATGTCATTATTCTGTAATAAAATATTTCAAGCAAAATATTATTATTGTCTCATATTAGGATACCTTGATCTCATTTCTACGAAAGCCTTGTTTGTGAAGATTTAATTACTACAATGAAAGATTGTTTATTATTGCAAATACGATAACTGCATGATAAAATTAAAGAATGCAAGATATTATGTAAGTAGGCTGTTAAGTTTTTTTATTGGTAACGCCGCCGCCACGTAACACTCTGAATCAAAATCACTGGGTGTGCTGTGTGCAGTCTGTGGCTGGTTGGCATTGTTGTAATACTCGCCATTGTAGTGTTGGGCAGCTGGATGTTAACAGCGCCTAGCGTTGCGCAGTTGGAGGTGAGCCGCCAGCAGTGGTGGATGTGGGGAGAGAGATGGCGGAGTTTTGAAATTTGTAAGACTGGATGTCATGAACTGATTATATATATATATATATATATATATATATATATATATATATATATATATATATATATATATATATACAATGACTCTTAAGGTAAATACATTGTTTGTTCTGTAATAAAATCTTTCATTCGCTAACTATGCCTATCAGTAGTTAGTGCCTTCCGTAGTTTGAATCTTTTATTTAGCTGGCACTAGTGGCGCTCGCTGTACTGCAGTAGTTTGAGTAACGAAGATTTTTGTGAGGTAAGTGATTTGTGAAACGTGTAGGTTAATTAAGTCAGGGCCATTCTCTTGTAGGGATTATTGAAAGTCAGATTGCGTTGCGCTAAAAATATTGTGTGTCAGTTTAAGCACAGTCATGTACAATTTTTCAAAGGGGACGTTTCATATGTCGACCCTGCAAGGATTGGAACCTGGAACGCGCTGTTAACATCCAGCTGCCCAACACTACAATGGCGAGTATTACAACAATGCCAACCAGCCACAGACTCCACACAGCACAGCCAGTGATTTTCATACAGAGCGCTACATGGCGGCGGCGTTACCAATAAAAAAACCTAAACGGCCTACTTACAATTATTACCATCATAAAAAATACAACTGCACTTACTTTTAGGTCTTTAAATGGGGTTACAAAAGTGTGTCTCATATTAGGCACCATTCCTCTACGTAAACGCTATCATTACCGATAAAGAACGATGTGAGAACCTTATAGCTACTGTGTGTATGTGTATGTCTACGTATGTGTGTGTGTGTGTGTGTGCGTGTATGTGTAAAGATACTTTAACTTAACGTGGAGATCATAAAACAACACGTCCAGACAGTGTGCACGTGCAACTTCTCGCAACTGTTCGAATTCGAAAAAGCATAAAGGACACTTGGGCATCGTATCGAAAGACCTCACACACAGTAGGCTGCAGTGCAGTTACTACAAAAACGGTGCTAACGAACTGAACTTAGTACAACAATGTAGCAACAGTCCTTCCAGAAAAGCTAGACCAGTGGTGGTCAGTTGGGCCCTAACCGCCGACTTGTGCGCGTTCCAGCGGTTTCGGTGGGAGGTAGGCGGTAGTGGTTTTAACAAGATTTTCATTAGGTTTTTATAAAGTTCCCAGTGACAATTTAAATTTCAGAACATATACTGGTGGTATTGCCCTTGCAAATGTTTAGTTCATGTTACATGAGTGAAACCAAATGGCGCTATAGAGCGGCCGCAAACAAAAGAGCCTCGTCCCAGAATACCTCGCGCATGTCCACCCACACCTCCCAACTGGAACAGAAAAGCAGAGCGGTGTTCGGTGACGCCACCACCCCAATCCAATTTGCAGATCGTGACAGCCATGCGCAGGCAGCGTACGCAGCACATGGCTTTTGTTTGTGGTCGCACTGGTCAGTAAGCAGCTACATTTGTGAGAGTGGCCGTCAAACAAAATATTGTGATATTCTCAAAATGAAAAATATGTACGTAACTATTTGCCAGAGTATCTGAAGGTGGATTTCATAAAATAAGTTGAAATAAACAACATCCAATGAGTTTATTACGTGATAAAACATTATCCAATGACGCAATGAAGCCAAGTAGATTGCGAGACATCTCTCTACAAAACCTCCACATGAAGGGCAACACCACAGAGTATTTTAAGGAAATTTTTCAAATGTTTCAAAACCGTTCACAAATCGTTGCTTCATTTAAGAAACAACATGCTGCGAACGTAGATGGATTAATTGTCACTCACAACAGTTCGTAATTGCGAAAAGTGATAAGAGATTTAATATTGGAGAAACTACGATAAAGCCGGCCGGGGTGGCCGAACGGTTCTAGGCGCTACAGCCTGGAACCACGCGACCGTTACCGTCGCAGGTTCGAATCCTGCCTTGGGCATGGATGTGTGTGATGTCCTTAGGTTAGTTAGGTTTAAGTAGTTCTAAGTTCTAGGGGACTGATGACCTTAGAAGTTAAGTCCCATAGTGCTCAGAGCCATTTTTTGAACTATGATAAATGTCTAGAAAACAATTTATCTCAAGAGTCATGCATCACGATAAACCTGAAATTATAGAAACGTCGCCCCTAAGCGATAGCACAATAAAACGGCGAGTAGGAGAAATGACCGTTAATGTTGAAAGAAACGTAAGTGTTCTTCGAAGCTATTAACTTCCCATGGAATTGAGCCAGTCTTCCATTGCAGTTAACGGTGATTTATTTATAACATACACTATGGTATCAAAAGTATTCGGACACTCCCAAAAACACACGTTTCCATATTAGGTGCATTGTGCTGCCACCTACTGGCAGGTACTCCACATTTTACTGTTGACACTATACACTCTACTCTCTCATGATGTCATTAGATATCGTGAGAGAGTAGAATGGGACGCTCCGCGTAACTGAGGACCACGAACGTGGTCAGGTGATTGGCTGTCATCTGTGTCATACGTCTTTACCCGAGATTTCCGCACTCCTAAACATTCCTAAGTTCACTGTTTCCGTTGTGATACTGAAGTAAAAACGTGAAGGGTCAGGTACAGCACAAAAGCGTACATACCGACTTCGTCTATTGACTGACAGAAACCGCCGACAGTTGAAGAGGTTCGTAATGTGTAATAGGCAGACATCTATCCAGACCATCTCACAGGAATTCAAAACTGCATCAGAACCCGCAGCAAGGATTATTACAGTTAGCCGGGAGGTGAGAAACCTTGGATTTCATGGTCTAGCGGCTGCTCATAAGCCATACATCACGCCGGAAATACCAAAAACTCTTCACTTGGTGTAAGGGGCGTAAACATTGGACGATTGAACAGTGTATAAACATTGTACGGAGTGTCGATCCGATGGCAGGGTGTGGGTACGGTGAATGCTCCGTGAACATCTGCCAGCGTGTATAGTGTCAACAGTAAAATTCTGAGGCGGCAGTGTCATGGTGTGGTCGTGTTTTTCATGGAGGAGCTTACACCCCTTGTTGTTTTGCGTGGTACTATCACAGTACAGGGCTACATTGATGTTTTAAGCACCTTCTTGCTTCCTATTGTTGAAGACCAATTCGGTGATGGCGACTGCATCTTTCAACACGATCGAGAACCTGTTCATAAAGCACGGCCTTTGGCGGAGTGGTTATACAACAATAACATTCCTGTAATGGACCGGCCTGCACCGAGTCCTGATCTGTATCCTAGTATCCCACAGAAAACCTTTGGGATGTTTCGGAAGGCCGATTTCGTGCCAGGCCTCAGCTACCGAAATCGATACCTCTCCTCAGTGCAGCACTCCATGAAGAATGGGCTGCCATTCCCCAAGAAACCTTCCAGCACCTGGATTGAACGTATGCTTGCGAAAGTGGAAGCTGTCATCAAGACTAAGGATGGGCCAACAACATACTGAATTCCAGCATTACCGATGGAGGACACCAAGAACTTGTAAGTCATTTTAAGCTTGGTGTCCGGATACTTTTGATCACATAGTGTATGGATGTTATTTTTATGAAAACAATACATTATGATAAGAAATGCTATTGGTAATAACTCTTGTTACAGATATAAAAGAATTATCTATATTTAATACTGTAAAACATACTTTTCTTCTCTGCCTCATGATGACTGGGTGTTGTGTGATGTCCTTAGGTTAGTTAGGTTTAAGTAGTTCTAAGTTCTAGGGGAGTGATGACCATAGATGTTAAGTCCCATGGTGCTCAGAGCCATTTTTGGAGTGCTATTCCTTTGAAAAATGGTGTTGCATTCGCTACTGATGGAGTACCATCAACGGTAGGTCAGTAGCATGGATATTTTACTTATTAGAAGAAAGAAGTGTAATCTGAATTTAGCACTGATAATCGTGTTATGAGGAAAGAAAGATACTCCCTGAAATTTCCAAATGAGATTACTTTTCTTTCTTCCTTGCAAAAACTGAGACACATATCAAGTATCTAGTTTCAGAGCATCAGGCTCAGGGATCTCAATAATTATCTACAAGCAATCTAGAAGTAATTAGACTTCATGCATTTATGCATGGAAAGAGTAAATAAAAAGACGTATTTAACCCCAGTAACTTGTTTTCTCAAGATTTATTATGCCGAATTCAGTGAAAGTTCTATTTAGAGTATTTGGTAAATAATTATTATTACATGATTTAATTTGCTGTAACTCTGCTTTATAACATCTAAGAAATAAAACAACTTCCCCACTTTATAAATGACCATTACTACGGACTGCTGAGAAAATTTTACTCCCAGCAGCGCTACAACTCTGAGTGGTAGATGAAAAAAGGTTGGCTACTCCCGGGCTACACCATGAGAAGATTGCAGGATTATTCGACTGGCTCTGGTTGACAATAAGTACCATCCGAGTTTAGGTTTCAGGCAGAATGCCAGTAAAATGGTGATAACTAGGAAGAAATGGGTCGCTCTTGGCTCCCACTACCACCTTATCATATAATTATATAGGGTATATAGCTGTGTTATTTCTCCGTACTAGGGTAAAATCTAATAGGTTATACCATTTTCATAATTTTCTGATTTTATTGAAATCTAATACACATTATCCAAACATAATATTAATAAAATGTAGCCAGTTCGCTCAGACACATATTCCGAAATCTTCAAAAATAAATTTTATTCAATTTAAAAAATATAGCACAATAGATGGCTATCTGCAAAGTGGTACAATTTATAATTACGTCTTCTGAATTGCACCACTGTTGTTATAAACTGAATCAATACAAAATATCATCTACAGCAATAAGTGCAGCAGTTAAGTGAGTATGGCCAAGATTACTATTAATTTTTATTTCATTGTCTTAAATACTACGCTATTTTTGGATTTATACTGAACAGTATCAACAGTAGTTACTCATTTGGGTTTGCAGCTGTTACAATGAAATACGTTTTTCTTCGCACTTACTTCTGCACACAGGGTACAAAGCCACACACAACTGTTGAGAATGTTAATAATTTCTACCTCCTGGTCAAGTTCGCAAGTTCTTGTACGATCAGGTTGAAGATTTATTGCCACTTTTTGTTTTGCCAGGTTGAAGATTTATTGCCACTTTTTGTTTTGCCAGGTTGAAGATTTATTGCCACTTTTTGTTTTGCCAGGTTGAAGATTTATTGCCACTTTTTGTTTTGCCAGTGTTAGTTCTGTTAGTCCTTCTTTTGTTTTGCCAGATTATGTGTCAAGGAGGAGCCTCTTGTAAGGACTACCGATGACCACAATGACATATGGTATTGCTCTGCTACTTACTGTATTTTGTGGAACTGGGATAGGTGAGATATCTTATGAGTGTACTGACATTCTCCTACTAACGGTTTTATTTTGAGAGAGGTGAAAAATTCAGGAGTGCATAGCTTCCATTAGCTTCTCTTGATTTTCCTGGGAGTTATTGACAAGTCTGTTTACTCATTTCTTCGTCCCCATTTTTAGCTTCATGGAGAAGCAACTGGTAGCATTTTGTACGACTGCAGGCTTGCATATGACTCTTCTAACAGATGAACAGTCCTTGTTTATTCTTCGTTAATCATAAGAACAAACCTGATGTAAACAAACACAAGGGCGATGAGTAGTCATCAGCCACAGTACACATACACTGGTGTTGTCACGCTCTTGGAAGTAGGACCTCTTTATGTACAAGACATCTTGTTACTACGTTACTGTAAATGATGATTTAAGATTTTCTAATGTATTAACAGCCATGGACGCTTTTCTTAGGCATTCGTTAGCTATGTAGTTCTTACATAAGAAATCGCGTACGGTCGTACTCTCCGTTCTGCTGTGCATTGATCGTCGCGCTGTTAATACTTAGTCTAAATATTGCTGGACGTTTTTAACAAGTTTACAGAAAAATACCCGTCGCTAGCGATACGACAAATTGCAGAAATAACATCTAAATTTACTGGTGTTTCTGTGTCAAACGTACTGAGTTCGTGGAAAGAAAAACAGAATACTGGCAAATTTTCCACTCCAGAGAGGAGGAGGAAGTGTCAGTCGTATTGAAAGATTAGCGTCAAACGTCCTTGCCTAGGGACACCAGATGAAAATTGATGTTGTCAAGTCCTGAATGAAAATTGCGCAACGGATAACTGGGGAGGGGAGCTTGAGAGCGCTACCTAGAGAGCGTGCCCTTTCTGTACGATACTAGGCAAGGGGCTGGAAGGCTCACACACTGATGTGTGGGTCCCTGCATTCAGTATCTTTTATTTTAAATGAATTCCTTTAACTTGACTTATTTGTGATTTTTATGGTATGTTAAAGATTGATAGCAATTCATTACCTGTTTATTTTAAACATCATCACTCGATTTTACAACGATTGCATCAATTGTTCCAGTTTACAGATATTACAATTTTACAACTCTCCACCCCAAATCTTGTAACACTGGAAAGTCTTTGACTTTTACCTGCATGTGCTGTCTGTCTGATCCCCCACGCAGGAGTAAGGTTGGCACTACTATACTACAGAACTACTTCCCAACTAAGATTTGGCCACGCTTTAGGGAAAGGTGTGAGGAGGATTAGGAAAGTTCATGTGCAGATTCACATTCACGTACAAGAAATGCATAATACACGACACATATAAGTACATGTTATGAAGCCTGACACATTTCTTTCCACCCGTCCACATGGGTTCTGTAGCACCCGCGACCGGCCGCGTCGTGCAATAAAATTGGCGGTGGAGCCGCCTCTGTTTGTATTTCCCGGTGCGAGCGAGCAGCGAAACCTGCAGTTTATGGAGCGGAAACTACTGTACCGTCTCAGTATGTCTTACGAAAGAGTGAAGATTTTGTGAAAAGTGCAATGAGGTCGAAGGTGCACGTGTTTCTCTTCAGAAACGTGGCACTCACAATAGATAAGGCACTTAAAGGTGGTAGATGACTTGTCCACTTTTAAAAGGACAAAATTATGCAAACTAATGTGCAACATCGGCTTCTAGTTTCAAAAAAGGAAAAGGAAATTACAGAGATGATATTTCTTTGTGCAGGAGGCGTTATCTGCGGCAGATTCGTAAATTTAGGTGTGAGAAATTTAATATTTATAACTCTGATGAGACGTCAATACGGGACATGTCACACAAAACGTATGGACTGACACAACAGTTACTGATGAGAGGCAAGCTTTCGTTGCAGCTCTGTCACGAGGGATAAAATACCCGAAGGGAAAAAGAAATAGGTTAATTGTTGTGCATATAGGTAGTAGCAACTGTTGCTATATGGAATGTGGTGCTTTACTTTTTGACGCTAAGAAAACAGGAGATTATCACGAGGAAGTGAATTCTGAAATGTTTTGTAAGTTCTTTAGAAATATTCGGACCAAACTGGAGTGCTTCAGCGTTGTTTTATTTGACAGTGCGTCTTATCGCAGCGTGGAAGTTGAGCATAGGTTGCAAAAACTTTGGAAAAAGCAAGAGCTTGTAAGCTGACTGATATAAAAGGAGCCAGCGTCGATCCTACCGCAATTAAGGCTGCATTGCTGCAATAGGCTGAATGTTATATTGTAGCCCAATGCATTGTTGATTAAACTGCTAAGTCTGCAAGTAAAAAAAATGGTTCAAATGCCTCTAAGCACTATGAAAGTTAACATTTGAGGTTATCAGTCCCCTAGAATGCGGGTAAGCTACTACAAACAGCATAGTGAACGCATTATTGTGGCCAAGATAGATACGAAGCCCACACCTACTACAGTAGTACAAGTTTATATGCCAACTAGCTCTGCAGATGATGAAGAAATTGAAGAAATGTACGATGAAATAAAAGAAATTATTCAGATAGTGAAGGGAGACGAAAATTTAATAGTAATGGGTGACTGGAATTCGAGTGTAGGAAAAGGGAGAGAAGGAAACATAGTAGGTGAATATGGATTGGGGCTAAGAAATGAAAGAGGAAGCCGCCTAGTAGAATTTTGCACAGAGCACAACTTAATCATAGCTAACACTTGGTTTAAGAATCATGAAAGAAGGTTGTATACGTGGAAGAACCCTGGAGATACTAAAAGGTATCAGATAGATTATATAATGGTAAGACAGAGATTTAGGAACCAGGTTTTAAGTTGTAAGACATTTCCAGGGGCAGATGTGGACTCTGACCACAATCTATTGGTTATGACCTGTAGATTAAAACTGAAGAAACTGCAAAAATGTGAGAAATTAAGGAGATGGGACCTGGATAAACTGAAAGAACCAGAGGTTGTACAGAGTTTCAGAGAGAGCATAAGGGAACAATTGACAGGAATAGGGGAAAGAAATACAGTAGAAGAAGAATGGGTAGCTCTGAGGGATGTAGTAGTGAGGGCAGCAGAGGATAAAGTAGGTACAAAGACGAGGGCTGCTAGAAATCCTTGGGTAACAGAAGAAATATTGAATTTAATTGATGAAAGGAGAAAATATAAAAATGCAGTAAATGAAGCAGGCAAAAAGGAATACAAACGTCTCAAAAATGAGATCGACAGAAAGTGCAAAATGGCTAAACAGGGATGGCTAGAGGACAAATGTAAGGATGTAGAAGCTTATCTCACTAGGGGTAAGATAGATACTGCCTACAGGAAAATTAAAGAGACCTTTGGAGAGAAGAGAACCACGTGTATGAATATCAAGAGCTCAGATGGCAGCCCAGTTCTAAGCAAAGAAGGGAAGGCAGAAAGGTGGAAGGAGTATATAGTAGGTTTATACAAGGGCGATGTACTTGAGGACAATATTATGGAAATAGAAGAGGATGTAGATGAAGACGAAATGGGAGATACGATACTGCGTGAAGAGTTTGACAGAGCACTGAAAGACCTGAGTCGAAACAAGGCCCCCGGAGTAGACAACATTCCATTAGAACTACTGACGGCCTTGGGAGAGCCAGTCATGACAAAACTCTACCAGCTGGTGAGCAAGATGTATGAGACAGGCGAAATACCCTCAGACTTCAAGAAGAATATAATAATTCCAATCCCAAAGAAAGCAGGTGCTGACAGATGTGAAAATTACCGAACTATCAGTTTAATAAGCCACGGCTGCAAAATACTAACGCGAATTCTTTACAGACGAATGGAAAAACTGGTAGATGCTGACCTCGGGGAGGATCAGTTTGGATTCCGTCGAAATGTTGGAACACGTGAGGCAATACTGACCTTACGACTTATCTTAGAAGAAAGATTAAGAAAATGCAAACCTACGTTTCTAGCATTTGTAGACTTAGAGAAAGCTTTTGACAATGTTGACTGGAATACTCTTTTTCAAATTCTAAAGGTGGCAGGAGTAAAATACAGGGAGCGAAAGGCTATTTATAATTTGTACAGAAACCAGATGGCAGTAATAAGAGTCGAGGGGCATGAAAGGGAAGCAGTGGTTGGGAAAGGAGTGAGACAGGGTTGTAGCCTCTCCCCGATGTTATTCAATCTGTATATTGAGCAAGCAGTAAAGGAAACAAAAGAAAAATTTGGAGTAGGTATTAAAATTCATGGAGACGAAGTAAAAACTTTGAGGTTCGCCGATGACATTGTAATTCTGTCAGAGACGGCCAAGGACTTGGAAGAGCAGTTGAACGGAATGGACAGTGTCTTGAAAGGAGGATATAAGATGAACATTAACAAAAGCAAAACGAGGATATGGAATGTAGTCAAACTAAATCGGGTGATGCTGAGGGAATTAGATTAGGAAATGAGACACTTAAAGTAGTAAAGGAGTTTTGCTATTTAGGAAGTAAAATAACTGATGATGGTCGAAGTAGAGAGGATATAAAATGTAGACTGGCAATGGCAAGGAAAGCGTTTCTGAAGAAGAGAAATTTGTTAACATCGAATATAGATTTATGTATCAGGAAGTCGTTTCTGAAAGTATTTGTTTGGAGTGTAGCCATGTATGGAAGTGAAACATGGACGATAACTAGTTTGGACAAGAAGAGAATAGAAGCTTTCGAAATGTGGTGCTACAGAAGAATACTGAAGATAAGGTGGATAGATCACGTAACTAATGAGGAGGTATTGAATAGGATTGGGGAGAAGAGAAGTTTGTGGCACAACTTGACTAGAAGAAGGGATCGGTTGGTAGGACATGTTTTGAGGCATCAAGGGATCACAAATTTAGCATTGGAGGGCAGCGTGGAGGGTAAAAATCGTAGAGGGAGACCGAGAGATGAGTACACTAAGCAGATTCAGAAGGATGTAGATTGCAGTAGGTACTGGGAGATGAAGCAGCTTGCACAGGATAGAGTAGCATGGAGAGCTGCATCAAACCAGTCTCAGGACTGAAGACAACAACAACAACAGACTTAGAACTACTTAAACCTAACTAACTTAGCTAACCTAAGGACGTCACACACATCCATGCCCGAGGCGACGGTAGCAGCAGCGCGTTTCCAGACTGAAGCGCCTTTTTTTTTGTGGAAATCTCATTTTGTTCGTTTTCGTTCGTTGCATGTGCGCCAGACGGATGTCGCAAGACACCCGTTTCAGTTCGTCGTTGATCCATTAACTGAGTTGTTTTTTATTACAGAGGGCACCTAACACTCTGGCCGAACCCGCTGAGCTACTGTGCTGGCGTAGAACCGCTCAGCCACAGCGGCCGGCTTCTGCAAGTCACATTTTTGTTAGGTTACGACCATGCCACTGCCTGCTGAATCCAATAGAACTGATTTGCAGCCAGGTCAAGGGATTTGTCGCGAGAAATAACAAGACATTCAATCTGCTATACGTACTGCAACGAATGCATGAAGTTTGTCGCACGTCACTGCCGAATGTTGCCGGGATGCAGAACAGCACGTCATAAAAGAAGAGGAGAAAATGTGGCACTTGGATGGTTTCGTGGATTTTGTTGGTGATCGCCTCGTTATAAACGTATCAGATGACAGTTCGAGTGGCGAGATGTATTCTTCGGATTCGGATATGGAAGGTGTTCGGAGACTAAGAGACGACTGACTGCAAGCAATACCCTCAGTGGCTTCAGTGTTTAACTATACGGTGAAATCCCTGCAGTTCCCTCTTACGTTAACACAGCTTACACAGAAAAATTAACCTGCGGTCAAGTTAGGAATTGTCAGTACTCTTGTTTTTAATTACAACAGTGTGATAGCTAAGATCGAAGGCATGTTATGTTTTCCGTGTAGTCTTCCAAGAAGCGTACTGTGGTAGTTTTGCAGTATATTATTTCAGTCTACTTAAAAATTAAATGACATTTGTAACTATAGTGCTTCTCTGCTGTCTCTTTTTAGGTCTCAACTGCATCTATTCGCATCAGTGCAGGTTAGTTGCACCAGCTGACTGATCCGTACTTTCCAAGTTTAATGCACCGGCAAAGCTGTTGCCCCGTATCACGTCGATGCATACGTAACGCACAGCATGAAACATGTTCTTATTCTTATACTTCACTGTACTCTAGACAGCTTGAGTTCCGTTCCACGTCAAACTAAATCCAGTGAGATTCCAGCTTACATGGAAGAATACATGGTGTAATGTTTACATCACGTTTATTCTTATGATGAACGCAGCATAATATTATCAGGGTTTGCCATTTGTCAGCTGCTTGGCTGGAAAAAGCTGCAAGTGGCTTAAAGATGGAACGCCTAGTCACTGTAGACTATGAGTGGTGTTTGATGCCAAGCACCATTATCTCTAGCTAAGGCTATAGCAGTAACAGATGTAGCAATAAACTCATTAGACGAGATCAATTTGTCAATGATGAGTACTGCACATTATTCTGATAAGTACCAATGAAATAGAGAAGAAAAGTGATGGCGTAGCTTATAAGTTCACACCATACCTTTTTAAACTTATTTTTTACTGCATACAGGGTCGGGTGATTTAAACAGATCCACACTGCATTATCACTGATGAAGTATAATTATATGCTACATAAATTATAGATAGAATTTACATATCTACCTGAATCTGTAGCTTCACAAAGCAACATTTACTACCTGAAACAGGAAAATAAAGTAGAAGCACTCCAGGCCAGTACTATCAATGGGCTGCCGAACTGGTCTTGTAACAACTGCATACCACCTATATACATATCATCTCCAATATTGCAGCATCACCATACACATTGTTTGCTAAACACGTTGATAGTATAACCTAACTGGTGGTACACACAAGCTTTTCACCTACTCTCCTGCGGTACAGATCTTTATTGTCAGGCTAAATGGTCTACGATCTGAGTACACAAACTTAGTTCATACGTTAATGATTATTATGAGTGGTGGGGAAACGACAATACTGGCAAATTTTGCATTGTTGTCAGATTGCTGATGACCTAATTTCCCTAACATCTTGAAATGTTGCAAGGTTTTGTCCCTCTCATCAGCCACCCCTCTTTTTTGGGGGGGGGGAGGTCATCAGTCTTCTGACTAGTTTGATGTGGCCCACCACGAATTCGTGCCAACCTCTATTACTTGCTGGATGTTTTCCAATTTCTGCCTTCCTCTACAGTTTTTGCCCTCTATACCTCCCTGTAGAAATATGGAAATCATTCCCTGATGTCTTAACAGATGTCCTATCGTCCTGTTACTTCTTCTTGTCACTGTTTTCCACATATTCATTTTCTCTCCAACTCTGTACAGAACCCCCTCATTCCTTACGTTATCAGTCCACCTAAATTTTAACATCTGCCTGTAGCACCACATCTCAAATGGTTCGATTATCTTCTGTTCTGGTTTCCCCACTGTCCATGATTCACTTCCATACAATGCTGTGCTCATGACATACATTCTCGGAAATGTCTTCCTCAAATAAGGTCCGTGTTTGATACTAGTAGACTTCTTTTGGGCAGGAATGCCCTTTCTGCCAGTGCTAGCCTGCTTTTAGTGTCCTCCTTGCTCTGCCCATCATTCGTTATTTTGCTGATTAGGTAGTAGAATTCCTTAACTTCATCCACTTTGTGATCATAGATCCTGATGTTGAGTTTCTTGCTGTTCTCATTTCTGCTAATTCTCATTACTTTCATCTTTTTCCGATTTACTCCTAATCCTTATTTTGTGCTCATTAGAGAGTTCATTCCATTCAGCACATCATGTAGTTCTTCTTGACTTTCACTCAGGGTAGCAATGTCATCAGCAAATCGTATCATTGATATCCTTTCACCTTGAATTTTATTTCCGCTACTGAACCTTTCTTCTACTTCCATCATTTCTTCTTCGATGTACAGATTGAACAGTAGAGGCAAAAGACTACATCCGTGTCTTAGACCATTTTTAATCCGAGCATCTTGGTCGTCCACTCTTACTGTTCCATGTTGGCTCCTGTACATATTGTATATTATCCATCCCTCCCTAACCCTTACCCCTATTTTTTAAAAATTTCGAACTTCTTGTACCATTTTACATTGTCAAATGCTTTTTTTAGGTCGAAAAATTCTATGAACGCGTCTTGATTTTTGTTTAGTCTTGCTTCCATTATCGGCCACTACGTCAGAATTGTCTCCCTTGTGCCTTCATCTTTTCTAATTCCGACCTGATCGTCATCTATCCCATCCTCAATTTCCTTTTCTGTTCTTCTGTACGTAATTCCTGTCAGCAACTTGGATGCAAGAGCTGTTAAGCTCATTGTGCGATAATTCTCGCAGTTGTCGGCTCTTGCAGTTTTTGGAATTGTGTGGATGATATTTTTCTGAAAGTCAGATGGTATTTCACCAGGCTCATACATTCTGCACACAAACGTGAATAGTCGCTTTGTTGCTGCTTCCCCCAATGATTTTAGAAACTCTGATGGAATGTTATCAATCCGTTCTGACTTATTTGACTTTAACTCCTGCAAACCTCTCGTAAATTGTGATTCTAATACTGGATCTCCTATTTCTTCTAAATCGACTCCTGTTTCTTCTTCTATCACATCAGACAAATCTTCCCCCTCATACAGGCCTTCACTGTAGTCTTTCCACCTACTCACTCTCTCCTATGCATTTTACAGTGGAATTTCCACTGCGCTCTTAATGCTATTACCTTGCTTTTAATGTCATCGAAGACTGTTTTGACTTTCCTATACCCTGAGTCAATCCTTCTGGCATTTTTCGATTTATTCACATTTTTCCAGCAGCCATTTCGCCTTAACTTCGCTGCACTTGCTATTTACAGGTATTTCATTTCTCAGCTACTTGTATTTCTGTATTCCTGAATTTCGCTGAACGTTTTTATACGTCCTTCTTTCATCAATCAACTGAGGTATTTCTTCTGTTACCCATGGTCTTTTTGCAGTTACCTTCTTTGTACCTAAAGCTTTTTTTCCTACTTCCGTGACGTTTTAGAGATGTTCATTCCTCTTCAACTTTACTGCCTACTGTGCTATTCGTTATTGCTGTATCTATAGCCTTTGGGTACTTCAAGTATGTCTTATCATCCCTTAGTACTTCAATATCCCACTTATTTGCATATTGATTCTTCCTGACTTAACTCTTAAACTTCATCCTACTCTTCATCACTACACTGAGTCTATACCTGCTCCTGGGCATGCCTTTCAATCCACTATCTGATTTCGGGATCTCTGGCTCACCATGATGTACTCTAACTGAAATCTTCCCGTATCACCTGGTCTTTCTCCTCTTGTGATTCTTGAAGAGAGTATTCGCTATTACTAACTGAAATTTGTTACAGAAGGCAATTAGTTTCTCCCCTCTGCCATTCCTTGTGCGAATCCCATATTCTTCTGCAAGTTTTCTTATACTTCTTCCCCTACAACTGCATGTCAGTCGCTTGTGAATATTAGATTCTTGCTTTATGTACTGTATTACCCTTTCATTATCCTCATATGCTTTCTTTACCTCTTTATCTTCAGCCTGCGACGTCCGCATGTATACCTGAACTATCGTTGTCCGTGTTGGTTTCGCTGTAGGTTCTAGTAATAATCACTGAACTGTTCACTGTAACACACTCTTTGACCTACCTTTCTATCCATAACGAATCCTACTCCCGTTTCATCATTTCCTGTTGCTGTTGATATTACCTTTTGCTCAACTGACCAGAAATCTTTGTCTTCTTTCCGTTTCACTTCAATGACTTACACCTACTGTATCTAGATTGAGCCTCTGTATTTCCCTAGCCGCGCGGAGTGGCCGCACGGTTAGAGGCGCTATGTCACGGATTATACTGTCCCTCCCGCTGGAAGTTCGAGTCCTCCCCTGGGCATGGGTGTGTGTGTGTGTTGTTCTTAGCATAAGGTAGTTTATATAGTGTGTAAGTCTAGGGACCGATGACCTCAGCAGTTTGTCCCTTAGGAATTCACACACATTATAATATTTTTTTGCATTTCCCTTTTCAGATTTTTTAGCTTCCCTACCACATTCATGCTCCTGACATTCCATGCCCCGACTCTAAGAACTTTATCCTTCCGTTGGTTGTTCAGCCCTTTTCTATGGTCACCTACCTCTTGACAGTCCCCTCTCGGAAGATCCGAATGGGTTGGTATTTGGGAATCTTTTGCCATTGGAGAGATATTCATGACATTTTTTTCAATGTCGTGCTCTGTGGATAAACGTTATGTGTCTTTAATGCAGTGGTTTCCATTGCCTTCTGCGTCCTAATGCCATTGATCATTGCTGATTCTTCTGCCAAGGGCAGTTCCTTACACCAAGGAAAGAGAGTGCCCTCAACCTATGTCCGCTCTTCTGCCCTGTTCGACAAGGGCGTTGGCAAAATGAGGTTGACTTCTTATGCCGGAAGTCTTCGGACGCTAGTGCTGATTATTAATCAAAATTTAAGCGGTGGCGGGATTCGAACCCAGGACTGAGGACTAATCACAGACACTATCCCTCTAACCTCTTTTAATGTCACAGTTTAAAATAGCAGAACTAGCCCACTTGTACTAAGTTAACCCTTTAATGCCTGACTAAATCTCTAGATTAAAGATAAAAATCAAAAATTGCGGTGCTTTAGAGGCACACGAAACATTTTAGGAGAATACAGTACTTCTCAGAAGCACTGATCTCTTCTTGTAGAATCAGCATCTATTTGCACTGACATTCGAAAAGTGTTAACATTTCAATTATAAGCACAGCACTGATATGATACGAATTCGCAGCACTTGACATTAAGGGGATAAAAGTGGTGGAAAATCCTAGGTTCTCTCTAACATAAGCGGACACTCATGCAGTCTGCACTGCTGCAGTGACCTTCCACCCACCGCATTGCCAGTCCAATTGTGCAGTTCCAATCTCCATGTCATTGCATTTGCCCCCAATTCCTCGGACATCCCAGTCTCTCTCTCTCTCTCTCTCTCTCTCTCTCTCTCTCTCTCTCTCTCTCTGTGTGTGTGTGTGTGTGTGTGTGTGTGTGTGTGTGTCTGTGGGTGTCTGTGTGTGTGTGTGTGTGTGTGTGTGTGTGTGTGTGAGTGGATGGGTGGGTGGGTGTTTGGGTGTGAGGGTGGGTGGGTGGGTGTGTTTTAATGTGTCCACCTCACCACTCCAAACTCCAAAGGGAGGTGTTTCCTGTATATAAAATTCAACAGTTTGCCTAGCTAGCTCGTTCGCTGAGGTGGACTGGGATCAACTGTGCAGAAAGCTGGAATTCGTCAATGATTGGATGATGAGAGACTGTGATCCATTACCTTCAAACACTGATGTCTCTAGCACCAGTACATCCAACATCAATGTGTATGTGAGTGCTATGCTGTAGTTATCAACATGAGATCCTGCACAATGCATCTATTTAAATCATGCAAGTAACATGGTCTTAAAATTCAAATGTGATCATTCTTCAAGGGCAACTAGATGTAATGTTTCGACCTCAGGATTGTCAAATCAAACTCAGGCCATTTCAATCGTGTGAGCTGAGATATGAAATATTTAATCCCATTGTTGGGATAAATGACATGTAAACCGGTCTTTTGTTGGGGAACAGTCGCTGGTCAACATTAAATTTTCTCAACATTAATTTTTTTAATTGGCTGGTACACTAAGATTCACCCATCCAGTGCTGATAAAGCATTTTATTGGTATTCGCTTACTTTATCAGAGATTTGAACACAGCAGTAGTACCATGATTGTATGCTTTCTTCAGTTCTCCTCCCACTGTTTTATTTGACACCATTCTCTGGATGAATATTAAGTCTTGGCGAAGACCGGTCACAGTTTTTTTAGTGCCACCCTATGGCTCTAACTAATTATTCTTTCTATGTTACATTTAACTTATATAGTTACCTCATGAATCGTGGATGTTATCAAAATACTAGGTCTACACTCCTGGAAATTGAAATAAGAACATCGTGAATTCATTGTCCCAGGAAGGGGAAACTTTATTGACACATTCCTGGGGTCAGATACATCACATGATCACACTGACAGAACCACAGGCACATAGACACAGGCAACAGAGCATGCAAATGTCGGCACTAGTACAGTGTATATCCACCTTTCGCAGCAATGCAGGCTGCTATTCTCCCATGGATACGATCGTAGAGATGCTGGATGTAGTCCTGTGGAACGGCTTGCAATACCATTTCCACCTGGCGCCTCAGTTGGACCAGCGTTCGTGCTGGACGTGCAGACCGCGTGAGACGACGCTTCCTCCAGTCCCAAACATGCTCAATGGGGGACAGATCCGGAGATCTTGCTGGCCAGGGTAGTTGACTTACACCTTCTAGAGCACGTTGGGTGGCACGGGATACATGCGGACGTGCATTGTCCTGTTGGAACAGCAAGTTCCCTTGCCGGTCTAGGAATGGTAGAACGATGGGTTCGATGACGGTTTGGATGTACCGTGCACTATTCAGTGTCCCCTCGACGATCACCAGAGGTGTACGGCCAGTGTAGGAGATCGCTCCCCCCACCATGATGCCGGGTGTTGGCCCTGTGTGCCTCGGTGGTATGCAGTCCTGATTGTGGCGCTCACCTGCACGGCGCCAAACACGCATACCACCATCATTGGCACCAAGGCAGAAGCGACTCTCATCACTGAAGACGACACGTCTCCATTCGTCCCTCCATTCACGCCTGTCGCGACACCACTGGACGCGGGCGGCACGATGTTGGAGCGTGAGCGGAAGACGGTCTAACGGTGTGCGGGATCGTAGCCCAGCTTCATGGAGACGGTTGCGAATGGTCCTCGCCGATACCCCAAGAGCAACAGTGTCCCTAATTTGGTGTGGTCGCCTACGGCACTGCGTAGGATCCTACGGTCTTGGCGTGCATCCGTGCGTCGCTGCGGTCCGGTCCCAGGTCAACGGGCACGTGCACCTTCCGCCGACCACTGGCGACAACATCGATGTACTGTGGAGACCTCACGCCCCACGTGTTGAGCAATTCGGCGGTACGTCTACCCGGCCTCCCGCATGCCCACTATACGCCCTCGCTCAAAGTCCGTCAACTGCACATACGGTTCACGTCCACGCTGTCGCGGCATGCTACCAGTGTTAAAGACTGCGATGGAGCTCCGTATGCCACGGCAAACTGGCTGACACTGACGGCGGCGGTGCACAAATGCTGCGCAGCTAGCGCCATTCGACGGCCAACACCGCGGTTCCTGGTGTGTCCGCTGTGCCGTGCGTGTGATCATTGCTTGTACAGCCCTCTCGCAGTGTCCGGAGCAAGTATGGTGTGTCTGACACACCGGTGTCAATGTGTTCTTATTTCCATTTCCAGGAGTGTAGTATCTCTATGTGGCTCTAGTAGATTTGTGATGACTATCTCGTATTTCCCCTTGTTTACTCCCTTTATTATGCCTTATTAACACCATCAGAAATGTGACAAATGCACTGATAGCCATAGGACCAAGTTTGTGCCTAACAGGTAATCAGAAATTACTCTCCTGAGAAGAAGTATTACTCATATCACTTTTTACTTTTCACAACCTTTATGATTATATGTGATTTCTTTCAGCTTACTAGCAGTAGCAGTTTTGAGCCTACTCCAAAAATATAGAGATTGTGTCAGTACTATGTATACATTCTTCTATCCATTTGTTTGATAGTTATCGTGAGACACCAGGAGTAACAAATATCCTGTTGTTGCTCGTCTCATTAAGTAATATATCTACAACCTACTGTTAGGTTCAGACACCAAATGCCACTTATTCTTAACAAGGTGGGGGAGACTGTCATGCATAATTTGGCCACCATGTTTTTCCACTGATGGATCAGTCGAGTGGATTAATTGGCACGTGGGATCTGGAGACCCTGCTGCTGCTTTTAGTCTGCACAGAGCCTGCCCCAGCACGGTGGAGTGCATGTGGTATGCAATTGCTTAAACAAAAAATGAAACCGTTCATGTATTACTATACTTGTACACACGTGGTTGCAACAATTATTGTTCATCAAACAGAAGTCAAAGTTTTATACTTTTCTCATAGCGATGCAGAATACACCATTATGGTATCTCACTACTTTAAACAACTTTTCTTGAATTTTCTGCCATTTGAAAATGATGTAGTTCTGCCATCTTGAGTCATAACACAACTGGCCTAGTTCTTGCAACTGGAAATGGGGAAAATCCACGAATTTTAAAGTGACCTAGTGCTTTTTTAAAATCCATCAATTTTAAATTCAGACCGACTGGTCTAGTTCAGCCATCTTCGACTGTGATGCCGGAGGGTTAAGTGCAAGAGACGGGAAGTCTGGCAATGTTGTATGATGTCATTTGGGAAAGTAGATCATCAGCAATGAAATAGCGTAGCAAGTGAGGAGGTGAGAAGGGTAAGGTGCAAGGTCACAAAAACAAAAGATTTGACTCAGAAGAGAAAGTTCTATATTTAATGGGTACTCCAGACAATTATTGTGCATTTTTTATCATGCAAAGCCTGAAAAACACATATGAATGCAAGCAAATAAACCATTCAGTTTTGAAATTAGAAAATGAATAATTTTACATGAGATATCACTTAATTTCGTTCTCATTCGAGTGCTGTTTCAACACAAATCAAATAAAGCATTGTATGAACTACAAGAAACACAATAAATGTTCCATAATAGTAAAACCAATATGAATAATCAGTTTTCAGATGAGAACAGGCAATCAGCTACTATAAAAGCAATTTGAAAGAAATGGGCGACAATCAAATATGTATAAACAAATGTTGAGGATGAAGCCCTGTAGGGTTCAACAAAAGGTACTAAAATTAGCCCTGAGTACCAAAGGCAGCATAAGTAACGGTGAAATTACAAGCTATGCACAAACCCAGCAGACAGGAATAATTGCAACATGGATAACAGGAACATTTGGCAATGTACACAGCTTTATTTTAAATTGAGATTACCGAGATTAGTTCCGTCAATAAAATCTGAAAGAGAACTCCCACATGGCTTCAGTTGTGACATGGAAACTGAATATATATTGAAGAATATATATTGAAGAATCAACTAAATGGATTTTGTAAATTAACATCAAGATTCAAAGACAACAGAGGGAGATGACAGTGACATACAAAACTAATGAATGTAAGTTAGTGCTACCAGCTAACTTCTTTCAGATAACACGACGGTTAACTCAGGCCTAAAATACATAATATAAAGAACCCTAGAGCACAGTGAACAGCTCTGAATAGGAGCTCATACTGTCTGCACATTAAGATATTCAGCAAAAAAGTTCATGCCACTCAAAGATTCCACTTTGCCCAGAACTTATGTGACCAATCCCGAGTGTTGTATTTCTCAGGTAAGTAAACTGGCACACTATTAACACACACTCTCGCTCAAACTGATATTTAATTCTGACAACTGTCACTGGATGGCCATCCCAAGTTACTGGTCGTCAAAGAATGAGAGTCAGCTCACCTGGGCCACTATTAAGTCAAAACGGAAGAGTGCGCATCCCCTGGGAGGATATGAAGAAAGTGTTTGCTTAGCAACAGGGAAAGCGATTTTATCGCATTATTCATTTCTTATAGAAACAGGGAGTGGGGCAGGAAATATGGCAACAATGTAGGCTATGTCATAGGTCTTGCCAGGCATATTGCGGGCGCCTGCAAGTGCGCTGATGCCACACTTGGGCTTAGTCTCACGTAGTCTTACTCTTTGACACTGCAAAATCGCAATGCTGAGCGTCCATAGTTGCCCAGTTTCCACCACCAATAGAGCTGCAGTAGGGAAACAGAGTGTATACTTTCGCGCAATTCATGTTTTACATTTCCATTAATAGTTTCAGAAGTTTGACTCGAAGTAAAAAAAGTGTCCTGTGATATTATTTGTGCAATTTACGCATTGAGTGGAAGTGTTTTTGTAACTCGTAAAAAGGAAAACTGAGAAGAAACAGAGATTTTCCCAGTCCTATGTGGACAGGGTTTACAAACAACTCCAAAAAGATGCACTTCGACAGCAGGAACAACACGACTCAAAAGGGCAATTGAGTTCCGGCGGCAAAGCAAATCCATAATTCACAGTGTCTATATATTTATAATATATGTTAGACGATGAATTGTTAGCACCTGCTTGTATGCCAGTTAGGAAAGATTTGCGGAAGGCAGACAGAGTCAATAGCGATGATATCTAGAACTGCAGATTTGTTACCGGAAAAAGTAATAACTGCAAGGAAAAACCTTGCTGCCACACACAATATTTGCGCAGCAGCTTGTGGCTTTGGTTTAAAAACTATCCAACACGTATGTAGTGAGGGACGATTCCCAAAGTTTTATTCTTCAAGGAAAAATATTAAACAACACAGCTCTTTAATCAACCTAAACGACTTATCGAAAGTGGACAGTCTATGAATTTTACGACAGTGGAGAGTACCTAACATCAGAAAAACTGAGGAAAAGTTAAATGGAAAAATAAATTTTACTGGATCTGCTAGGACTGTGCAACGCATATTCAACGACATAGGATTTAAATACTAGCGTGAGAATGACGGTAGACAATCTTGACTTTAATGCAATGGCATATTGGCAACCAGAATTAAAGTTTTGAGGACGATGAATTTGTTACGTACTTCTTGATATATGCGACCTATATTCAATTTGGATAAGACTTCGCATACTCAAAACCATTCACTAAAGAACATATGGGAGAAATGGAGCCAAAGTGGGAATCTTAAGCTACGTGTTGAGAAAGCGGTCAGACTGATGACTGTGCATGTGGTGTCAGTGAAGACTGTTTTCCTTAAAGAAAGTAAATGAATCTACAGGCAAGGCAAAACAAAGAAATCACAAGATTAGTATTTGGAAATGAACACAGCCAAGTTTGAGCAATTATATGTCTTCATTAGCACTCTAACTTGCCTGAAATCCCAGTAATTGTGTTTTTTTTCAGTGTTTGACGCACATTTATAATTCATATAAACTTATAATACCTAATGTACTGCAAATCAATTAAATGGTAAGTCGTTCAAAATGTTTTTAAATCCAAATAATGTACACATTCATCGTTCTATAACGATATGTATGTCATAGCCTAAATTTATGTTTCACCGAAAATCGTAATTATATTAATTTTGACCAAAGCAGAAAGAATTACAAAGAGTTACAGCGGTGCGCGTGATTATCAAGTGCTTGTGACTCACGGTCAGAAAAAAGTGCACTTACAGTCACCCGAAAATACACATGATCAGAGCCATGTTCAAATGTTTGTGAAACCTTATGGGACTTAACTTCTAAGGTCATCAGTCCCTAAGCTTACACACTACTTAACCTAAATCATCCTAAGGACAAACACACACACCCATGCCCGAGGGAGGATTCGAACCTCCACCAGACCAGCCGCACAGTCCATTACTGCAGCGCCTAAGACCGCTCGGCTAACCCCACGCGGCTCAGGGCCACAGTATTGTCAATTCCCCACTACCATTATGCTCAATGAAATTCTTGTCATCCAACTGAATTACTACTTCACTCCCATCTAACTAATCAACCACCACATACATCTATCAACAACTTGTTTTTATATATCCATATCAGCTACAAGTCCAATGCACATGAGCAACATAATTAAAGCCGAAATCAGGTTAATGAACTAGAGGAAGCGACTTGGGGTACTGTGGCAGGGAGGAGCTGGTAAAGAAGAAACCAGAGTATTTATAAAACCATAATGGGTACCAGAAAAGACGAAGAAATGCAATCAGCAGAAACAACAACGTCGCTATACATCGGTAACTTAAAGAGAACCACCACAACTGCTACAGGAGTGAAATACCTAAACAAGAACGGAATACTGGGGCAACTAGAATGTGAAGAACTATGCACACTGGGCGACAAAAAAGCTTTCAAAGTAGGCATTCCGTTTGAAAAGCTACAAATCACACAAGAAGCAGAATTGTGGCCAGAAAACATAAACGTACATCGATTTCGTTTCCCAAGACGATCAATGGAAGAGGGAGCAGAGCTCAACTAAACTAAGAAAAAAACCGGAAGAGCAAGAAATAAAAGCAGTCCTGTGGTATACAGAGGGAGTAAAAAGTGCTCTTAACCTAACACCAACAGACATTCTGCAAAACTCGGATCTTGAAATTCTAACAGAAACCTTCCTGATAGACAGCTGGCAACATAAAGATTTCTATAATTGTCACCTAATGGCAAAGAAGGGAGAAAGAGGACGACCCATGGGAGAAATATCTATCCTATTGAAACCCTGGATGACGCCCACCAAAAAAATCGTAAAACAAGAAAATAGTATGCTAATAGAAGCGGCAAACATAAATATAATTGCAGCCTATTTTAAACCGCACACAAATGCTGTAGAAATAATTGACGAAATAGTCACACTCATCAAACAATGCGACAGAAAAGCCACCATTATTGCAGACGATCTCAACTGCGAATAGACACAGAAAAATATAAAACAAAACTAGTCGTTGAAACCCTAGAAGAAGATGGTTTCACCCTACTTAACGATAGATAGATACCTACATACATATGCCACAATGGGAAGAGCGCCATTGATATCGCATTAACAAGAGGAGACATAGAAGGAAGTAGTCATCCAATATGGCATGACTCCATTACTCCTAAACGAAAGCACATTCCACGTCACCGCCAGCAAGAAAGACCCACCAAATCACACAAAGAAAATTTTATATAGAAAAATTAAGAAACCGGCAAGAACAATTAACACAAGAAACTTTCGGAGAGGAAGGAGACCTTGAAAAAGCAACAGACCAAATAGAAGACCTCCTAAAAAATTCAGTGATACAAACAATCCCCAAAACAAGGACGGCCAAAAGGTGGTTCGATGCTGAATGCTACAGCAAAACGAACACTGTTCTAAGAACCCTCCACAAACTAAGAACCCAGCATGACGAGGAAACATACAAACTGTACGCAGAAGAGAGGAGAATCTACCAAAAAGTAAAAGAAGAGAAGAAAAAGAATACATATAAAGAGAGGCAAAAAGAGAAGCGGATGAAGCAGAGAAAGACCCATACATAGCAGCAAGACCAAGAAAAATGGCTCATACACCAAATATAGACATGAAGGAATGGGAAGACCACTTCACTAAGATACTGAACAAACTAGGACTCAAAACACCCCCAAAGAAAGAGAAACAACATCAAACTAAGGAAAAAGACCCCTAAATGAAGACGACGTGAAATAAGTAATAAAAGCGCCGAAGAACAAGAAAGCAACAGGACCTGCTAATATATATATAATGAACATGTAAAAGATGTAAAAGAGGCCCTCCAAATCACATATGGACCAAACTGTTTAACAAATGCCTGGAACTTGGAAGAATTCCGACACAATGGAGACACTCGACGATAAAAGTTCTCGACAAAAAGAGGAGACGCAATGGACCCAAACAAGTACAGAGGCATAGCCCTGGAAAATGCTCAATTCAAGATGTTTTCAAAGATAATAACAAAAAATCCAAGCCTTTGTGGACAGTCATCTCCCAGAACGACAAATGGGTTTCAGATCTGGAAGATCAACACTTACAGCTGTCAGGCTTCTTCTAACCAACATCGACGATGCGCTACAAAAGAAACAGATGTTCTACACAGTGTTCATAGGCTTTACCAAAACCTTTGACCTATAGGAAAGAGAGCTCATAGTCCGAAAACTGGAAAACATAATGGGAGAAGATAGCGTATGGGCAAGAATAATCAAGTCAATCCTCGAATACAACTTAATTACAATATCAGACAACCTCTCTTTTTCAAACCCCATTCTGCAATCGAACGGATTCTTACAGGGTGACCCAATGAGCCCTTTGCTGTACATTCTTGCCACTGAAGAAGTACTCCAAATTGCAGAAAATGAAGAAGATGTGTATGTATATGCATACGCTGACGACATAGCCGTAGGTTCAATAGATATACAGAAGCTGCAGAGAATCATTGAGAAAATAGACAGATGGTGCAGTGAACACAAACTACACATAAACATAACAAAGACAGAAATGTTAATTTTCAGAAATGGAGGCAAAACATCCAAGAATGCGGAAATCAGTATCAGAGGACAAAAAATAAAAATCTCATCAGACTTTAAATACCTAGGGGTGACATTGCAACCAACAGCCAAATGCTTCACAAAACATACAACAGAACGTGCAGCCCAAGCAATAATAGCAATACGGGACATCAAAAACATCCGCCTACTCAGTCTAGAAACAGCCATGAAATTATTCTACACAAAAATCTTGCCAATCCAGGCCTATGGGATGGAGGTTATATGGGACCACCTGACAGAAAAAAATGTAGAAACACTAGAAGGTAAAATCGACCTATCTAAAAAGAGCACTAGGTCTAGACTAGTGTACCAGCTAGCGAGAGAGACATTCTTAATTCAAGACATCAGACTTCGATATACGATGCCACACATCAGGGCTTCCAGAAAGCAACTGAAGATCGTGGAGGACAAAAGAGAAACGGTTTTATGGCACCGAAGCAATGACGAACCGCTCATGGACAACACCAAACTTCGAACAGTGACATGTCGTAACTAGACTTTCTATTCACGGCTTTCATAATCTAATCTGCAAAAACGAAACTTATCATTACCCAACCGCAACATGTGTATGTGAACTGTGTAACAAAGACTGTGAACGATATCACATAGAACTGTGCAATAAAAGAGTGAAATCGATAAATGAATATGCAAAAATGTAAAATGTAAATGTAAAATGTTAAGCAAAGTAGCTGTATATGGCTATTTGGGTGCAATTTTATTAAATATATCCATATAAACGAAACAGTAAAGAACACACATTAACACGTCCCAACCAGATGTCAACTCATTTATACAGAGAAATACTACTGCCACTACCACCACCACCACCACCACCACCACTACTACTACTACTACTACTACTGCTACAAATAATAATAATAATAATAATAATTTTCTCACAGAGGAAAGAAAAAAGGTCAGGAAAATTATTGGACCAAAACTTACAGACGAAGGATACAGGCTTCACTCAAGAGACACCACAGAGATGTTGTCCAACCTTGTCAGCGGATATCAGAAAAAGGCGACTAAAATTCTACGGCCACATCAGCAGACTCCCACAGAAGAGACTCACCAACAGAATACTCAGATATATATAGAGGCACAAAACCACTCCAACTTGGATGGCACAAGCCAAAATTCATCTGGAAAAAGCACAGGTAGATACGGTGGACATCACAGACAAAAGCATCTATAGACACATGGTACACAAGTGGGAAGAAACGTCAGAGAAAATAACACCCAAGGCCAAGAGACCAAAGTGGACCGAAGAACGGAAAAGTGCCTTTAACGAACGAATGAAAGAGTACTGGAAGAACAGGTAGTCATAAATGCTTCGCGTGGTGAGATAAAGGCCTGCAATGTGTGTAATAATAATAATAACAATATGCTGTCATATGCAGTTTATGTGTGAATCCATTGTCTGCTAATCTGTATCTGAATTTAGTGCATTAATGATTTATAACGATTGCTATTAGGTGTAGATTTTGTTAATACTTCGCATATGCTTTAGCCAGTTTAATTTAATGTGATGCCAAAGTTAAACAATGAATATCAATACTTTGACTTGTCATCTGACATAAATCCATAATCGAAATATCAATACTAGCTTCAAAATTTCTCAGAATTAACAAGTATTTGACTGGATTTACATATACGGTTTTTTTTTTTTTGGACAAAGGTTTGCAAGAGAAATTACAGTGTCTGTATACTACTACACGTGGACTGGCTACAATTGAGTACCTTTTCAAATATCCTTCTGAAAGTTTAATTTCTGTTAATTCATTTGCTCTTACATATGAAACTTTTAATATTTAAATAACAAGGCTATCAAAACTAATTTAGTGATGATTATAGTGCTTGGAGTCGTAAAGAAGATCTTGTCGTTGTTCTCTGAGATGTCCTATACCTGGACACAGACAGCTGGTTGTTGGAGCATACCGCTGGACTGCTCTGCTGTTGCTGAGGTGAGACGGCTGTTAAACTGCGGCCTCTCCAATTCAAATTTGCTAAATAATCTTAAAATTAATGCTAAGAAGATTCAGGTCCAAACTATGGTTCAATGAACATAAAACATCTTTAGTAAGCCAGTGAAAACTTCAGCATAGATTTTAGATGAGGATTCTTGGCAAAAATCATACATGCAGGTGGCAACACCCACGCTAGTAAGTGTATTTGATTGATGGGGTGCACATTTATTCACAACTACACTTTTCCACGAAACACGTACTGTGCCCACACAAATAATTAAACGGCTCTAATTTGTGAATTGCATACGAAAGTCAACGCAACAATCACTTATTTGTGAACACCGTTCATTCATTTACAACAATCCATCTGACAGTTCAAATACACACTCAGCTTTTCTGAAAAGTAGAATTTTACTTGTAACTACCCTGACTGCTACACCATTATGTCAAATCTTCTACCCACACTTATTCTATAAGAATCCAAACAGTTTATCATTTTCTTCTACTATACGTAGTATTGTTTGGTATTAAACAATTCTTGATCTGTTCCGTTCTTTTCTGCTGTCTTGAAATCTTCTACGTAAAATTAATTCAGCTATTTCTTCTTTTTTCTACTCGGCTCTCCTTCTTTCTTGATCCATCTCAACAGTTTTTAAACAATGTCTAAATGTGCATGGCTTCATTTACAGTTTCTCACCCTGTAAGGGAGATCGTGGGGAACCTCAGTCATGCGGAAAAATGCCGGCCACTTGATACCGTTATAAAACTCCGCTCTGCAATGGTTAGCTGGTGCTGCCATCTGCGATACATGACCAGAAACTAACAAAACTATGTCAGCGATTGTCTGCTGGTACCGTTTATAAGCAGGACAATCCTCAAACACTCCATCAACGATCTTGTAACACACCTGTGAAGTTTAACCGTGGTAAGCATAATTTTTATTATTAATTTTGTAGAATACTTATGATTTATAACTTGGTTACATATAGAAAATAGATGTAACAGTTTAGTGTGTAATTTGAGCTACAATGTTTCAACTAATTTTCAAGACATGTAATGATTTGTAAGTGGGGCTTATGATTGTCAACAAGACAGGAATTGCCTCCATGACCGGTAATACCCCACTTAATAATGGCTTCGACTTTACAATCGTTTAGATGGTGAGAAATGGTAGAAGAGTTTCAAGTAGGGACATGGACATAAGAGCATTTTCAACATGCTATGAAACCTTGCGAAGAAGGAAGTCTATAATATCAGTGACAAAAGAAAAAGGAATTCCATTAACTGTTCAGCTGGAGAAAGAAATTGCAGAATTTGCCAAGAAATTAGGCAAAATGTATTATGTCATCAGTCCTCTAGATCTTAAAAGAGCTGTATATGAATTTGCAGAAACGAACAAAGCATCCAGAATGAGATTTTCACTCTGCGGCAGAGTCTGAACTGATATGAAACTTCCTGGCAGATTAAAAGTGTGTGGAAGACCACGACTCGAACTAGGGGCCTTTGCCTATTGCAGGCAAGTGCTCTACAATCTGAGCTAGCCAAGAACGACTCACGCCCTGTCCTCACAGCTTTACTTGTGCCAGCACCTCAGTCTCGTGCCTTCCAAACTTCACAGAAGCTCTTCTGCGAACCTTGCAGAACTATCACTCCTGGAAGAAAGGATATTGCGAAGACATGGCTTTGCCACAAACTTGGGGATGTTTCCAGAATGTGATTTTTCACTCTTAAGCGGAGTGTGCGGTGACATGAAACTTCTTGGCAGATTAAGGCGAGGTACGGGCAGAAGTAAAGTTGTGAGGACGGGGTGTGAGTCGTGCATGGGTAATTCAAATGGTAGAGCCACTGGCACGCGAGTGGCTAAGGTCCCGTGTTCCAGTCTCCATCCGGCACACAATTTTAATCTGCCGGGGAGTTTCACTAACAAAGTAGTTAACAATTACAACTCGGTTGCTCGTATGGTTGGTAGAGATTGGCTCAAATGGCTCTGAGCACTATGGGACTTAACTTCTGAGGTCATCAGTCCCCTGGAACTTAGAACTACTTAAACCTAACTAACCTAATGAAATCACACACATCCATGCCCGAGGCAGGATTCGAACCTGCTATGGTAGCGGTCGCGCGGTTCCACACTGTAGTGCCTAGAACTGCTTGGCCACTCCGGGCGGCGGTAGAGGTTGGTTAGAGAGTTTTCTGAAGAGGAACTCCACTATTTCTGTAAGAAAATCATAATCAGTTAGTGCGAGCAGTATTCAAGGCTTCAAAGAGGAAGAAGTGTCCACATTCTATGGTACTCAGATTGAAAGATGCTGTATCTCAAACGACATTCAGAATGCGATATGTCCCAGCAAAAGAAAGTCATTTGCAAAAATATCTCTAATTTTAAGACCTACCTACGCCCTGAAGAATACATAAGGGCAGAAACGGCATCACACGCTAATCCTAAGTCGTACATGAATAAAGTTCTTGAAGAAAAAAGGGCAAAGAAGGTGGGAAAGCTAAACAAAGAAACATCGAAGGCTTTGAAGAAGAGGAAACCAATCCGTCATAAGAAAACTATAGGTCGCAGGAGGATTATAGCTGCTGCATTTGATGGCACTACATTGGAGATTGTTACTGATAACCAGTGCGATGATAACTCGGACAACGACGTTCAGATTGGCCAGGAACAGTGCTTAGTTTTTGGATACGGATGGCGAAATGTGGTGCTGATGTACAATCTGTGTCTTCAGGGTAGGATAAGGCACTTCTAGAAGTGCGGCTTTTGTGTAAACACTACTTGAATCTAAGTAGGAAACACTGACTTACTGAATTATCTCCGAGGTATTAATTTTGTGAATTTCATATTCCTTCCTATATCTGGAGTTTTAGTATGACTGATTCTTCATTCATTCTTCTTGATTTGAGAGTTAGATTCCTTCATTACAATATTTGAGTTTTTTCTTGTTGATGATCATGTAACATTACTCCTTAAAATTAATTTCATAAAGATTTCTCTGACCGTTGTTACCGGCATCTGTGGGTACTGCCGGTCAATGTAGTATTTTCACTTCACTTTGTACATGGCAGATGATACAAAATACTACAAAACAACATTGTTACTGAATTTATATATTTCAGTGAATATATACATGTGATTTGATCAATAAGCATCCAAGTTTTTATATTCTCATTTTCACTCCTCCTTAAGTGACCGTCTTTTCCCTCATCTCCCCCGCTCATCCCTTCTTCCTCCTTATCGTTGTCCATATCGCCCTCTTTGCTTTCTCTGTCCATCTCCTCCTCTTCCCTTTCTGCCCATTTCTCTCTCCCCCTCAATCTGACCACCTCCTCCTTCCCGCTCTGTCCATCTCCCCCTCCACTCTTCTCTCTTCACTTTATCACTCCTACTCCTATAGGAGGTCGCTGCTTCTTATCGTCGCAGTAATCCTTTCCAGACAGTATGCAGTGTGTGCACCAACTTGGCTGAAATCTATCCAGGGACTTAGGAGAAGCCTTTTACCCATGGCCTTTCCCATGCACGCACATGTACATATACAGGGTGGTCGACTGATTGTGACCAGGCCAATAATCTCACGAAATAAGAGTCAAACGAAGAAACTACAAAGAATGAAACTCGTCTAACTTGAAGGGGAAAACCAGATGGCGCTTTGGTTGGCCAGCTAGGTGGCGTTGCCAGAGGTCGAACGGATATTAGCTGCGTTTTTTAAATAGGAACACCCATGTTTAATTACATATTCATGTAGTTAAAGAAATATGAATGTTTTGGTTGGACCACTTTGTCATAGATGGCGCTGTAATAGTCACAAACATATGGGTCACAATTTAAGGCGAACAGTTGGTAACAGGTAGGTTTCTTAAATTAAAATACAGAGCGTAGGTGTGTTTGAACATTTTATTACGGTTGTTCAATGAGATACATGTACCTTTGTGAACCTATCATTTCTGAGAACGCATGCTGTTACAGTGTGATTACCTGTAAACACCACATTAATGCAATAAATGTTCAAAATGATGTCCGTCTTCAGTACATTTGGCAATACGTGTAACGACATTCCTCTCAACAGCGAATAGTTTGCCTTCCGCAATGTTCGCACATGCATTGTCAATGAGTTGACGCACGTCGTCAGGCTTTGCCGGTGGATCACGATAGCAAATATCCTTCAACTTTCCCCACAGAAAGTAATCCGGGGACGTCAGATCCGGTGAACGTGCGGACCATGGTATGGTGCTTCGACGACCAATCCACCTGTCATGAAATACGCTATTCAGTACCGCTTCAACCGCACGCGAACTGTATGCCGAACATCCATCATGTTGGAAGTACATCGTCGTTCTGTCATGCAGTGAAACACCTTGTAGTAACATCGGTAGAACATTACGAAGGATATCAGCATACATTGCACCATTTAGATTCCATCGATAACTTGAGGGCCAATTATCCTTCCTCCCGTAATGCCGCACCACATATTAACCCGCCACGGTTTTTCGTTGCCCAATAGCCAATTACGCCGGTTTACATTACCGCTGTTCGTGACTGACATTTCGTCGCTAAATAGAACGCGTGCAAAAAATCTGTCATCGTCCCGTAATTTCTTTTGTGTCTAGTGGCAGAACTGTACATGACGTTCAAAATAGTCGCCATGCAATTCCTGGTGCATAGAAATATGGTACGGGTGCAATCAGTGTCAATGCAACATTCTCAACACCGACAATTCTCGCGAATTTGCCTGCTACTGATGTGTGGATTAGCCGCGACAGCAGCTAAAACACCTACTTGGTCATCATCATTTGGTGCAGGTCGTGGTTGCGTTTCACATGTGGATGAACACTTCTTGTTTCCTTAAATAACATAACTATCCGGCGAACGGTCCGGACACTTGGATGTTGTCCTCCAGGATACCGAGCAGCATATATAGCACACGCCCGTCGGGCATTTTGATCACAATAGCCATACATCAATACGATATCAGCCTTTTCCCCAATTTTTTTTCCCTTTATTGTTATTTTAATACCTATACAAACAGGTAGGCTGCCAGCGGCATGCTACGCCGCTCTTCAGCCATAGTGTTGACAATGACAGAACACAGGTTGGAGAAACAGAATGAACATAGCGACGGGCTAAAAAATAGTGGTCACAGATACACAAAAAAACACAGAACCGTTCACACTTGACGATAACGACACTGAAAACACGTTGACACAGCACACACAACACTGATGAATCCGAAGGCACAAGTGAACGTAGAAGCGTGACGGCGGACACTAAAAACACAAAACGACGTCACACACACAAGACACAGATGGCGATGATCTCCGGCGCGCAAAAGTCCACGTAGCGTGTGCGAGTCCGGGGACCTGCCAAGAGGGGAAGAAAGGTGAGGGGGGGGAGAGGGTGGGGAGGGGAGAACAAAGATGCCAATGGCTGAGGAGATGGGAGCAGGGTGAGAGGGACAGGGGAGGGGAAGCCCGGGGGAGGGGTGGGGAGAAAGGGAGGAGGGAGGGAGGGTGCCCAAAGGAACAGACAGAGGAAGAGGGAGGGAGGATCAAAGTTGGTAGGAGGGGTATATGGAGGGGAGGAGAACATCATCAGGGAGGGGGAGCTGGCGGAAGCCACCTTGGGAGAGGGTTAGGAGGGTGGACAGATGGAGACCGGGTGGGACGTGGGAATACAGGCGCAGCAGCGGGGGGGTGGGAGAGGATGGGCGAGACAAGCGGGTGGGGAGGGTCGAGTTTGCGGGAGGTGTACAGGATCTTTTCCGAAATTGGTAAACGGTCCATTTTAACACCGATAATGTATCATGATGCAAATACCCTCTGCACTGGCGGAATGTTGCGTCATGCTATGTACTTATACGTTTGCGGCTATTATTGCGCCATGTGTCACAAAGCGAAAAATGTGATCCAACTAAAATATTCATATTTCTTTACGTTCTACATGAATATGTAAAAAAAGGGGGGCTCCTATTTTAAAAAACGCAGTTGATATCTGTTTAACCTATGGCAGCGCCATCTTGCTGGCCAACCATAGCGCCATCTGGTTTCCCACTTCAAGCTAGACGAGTTTCGTTGCTTGTTGTTTTTTAGTTTGATGCTTATTTCGTGAAATATTTGTCTCGGTCGCTATCAATGGACCACCCTGTATATCACACTTTTTAAAAATATTACATACGTATTTGTGGATTAGATTAGATTAGATTAGATTAGATTAATACTTGTTCCATAGATCATGAATACGACACTTCGTAATGATGTGGAGGTAGTTCACCCGTATATCTAGCGAATTTCGCTCTGTAGTGTCTCTGTGTTTATGATGTCTTATCCCATTCAGCGACATATGTGGACAGTACCTGCAAAATGTGTTGCGAATAGAATCAATAGCAAAGAAATGATAAATTTAAACGTCAGGCAGTTTTTCACGCATCTCAGTGTTTGACATTTGTAACTAATTGAAAAAAAATTAGTACACCTCTAAAGACGACGTCCATTTTGATCCGATGACGGCATGTGCCACTTGCGAGATAGTAGATGTCCGATAATGATGCGAAATAGCGGTTGGAGTGATTACTTTATTAACTGTCTTCTGACTCGTATGTCGATATGTAAAATGATACACTAATCCTTTTAAGTTGAATGTCTCATAAATTTGCACAAGGATCTGAAAATCGCATCTTCAGGAATGAACATGACCTGATGGGAATCAGCTTAAGGCCCTACATTTAGCAGAAATTACTCCTGCCCCTAACTATTTGTAATGACGCTTCTGAGTTAAATGAATTCAATTCGTTACTTATTAACAATGCATCTGACTTGAATGAATTTAAATTTAGTACTTCTTTATAACGCATCTGACTGACGTGACTGGGAATTGGTACTTCCTTCAAACTGTAATCATAACATATAAATTATAGGGAGGAATGGTGCTACTATCTGAAGCAAGATGTTACGTTCAATGAAAACTATTTATCAAAAATGTTCAAATGTGTGTGAAATCTTATGGGAATTAACTGCTAAGGTCATCAGTCCCTAAGCTTACACCCTACTTAACCTAAATTATCCTAAAATCAAGCACACACACCCATGCCCGAGGGAGGACTCGAACCTCCGCCGGGACCAGCCGCACAGTCCATGACTGCAGCGACCAGACCGCTCGGCTAATCCCGCGCGGCAATACCATTTATCCTCACCCGATAAAAATGGACATTGAACGTAGGTTCAATGACTACTGGTCACATTAAGCATGAACCATAAGTCCCCTAGGAAAACAAGAGTGAGTTTAATTGAATTAGTTGACGTGTTTGGATACGGAAAAGGATAAATAGAAGCCAACAGAATTTCTACTTGTCATTCACGAGACAAGTTGTCCTCCGTGAACAACAATGAGTGTGCATTACAGATGTTAACGATACAGAGAAAGAAAAACCATTAAATCAACAGAAATTGCGCTGAGTCTTGCGCCTTCTGACTTCCATCCCACGCCGGATTATGCAGCGTTTTCGTGACCACGTCCACTGGCGCTGGTCGGCGTGCGTTCTGCATATCTGGTCTGTACTTACAAACTCATCTTGCGCCGATTGAATCACGAATAAACCTATTCTACAGTGAAATAATTTCCCGAAAAAATCCTATCCCGGTTTAAGTTAAAGAGGACGATAATGTGCGTCCAGAGAAAAAGGAAAACCCTGTCTTTGAACTTGTGCAAATTTGAACACAAAGCGAAGGAAAACTGCTATCGGAACAGTAAAACATGTGATCTTCAGTGAAGCTCCTGCATACTTAGAACGAAAGCTCCCGTAACATGGATCAGCAAAAGAAAAATTCTTTTTCACTTTCCGTGATCATAACCAGCAGACTGCCCAATTTTGCAGTTGTCAACAGACGTTAACCTGCCACAACCGAAGGTTAAACAGAAAAATGTCTCCCCTTGGCTGTGTGGTAAGGCAGATGACCAGTTTGCACTTGCTGATTACCAAGCAGAAGTACCTCCTGTCCGTTGCCACATCAGCTGGACATAGAGATGCCTGTTGATCTCGTAAAGCAGTCCGCCTGACTCAGGAAATAGCAGAAGAATGCTGAAGTAAGAAAGGAATGACGCCAGACTCTTGTGTTGGAAATTACGAAGCCTCGCATTCCCTCAATTTCTATGATTTTTGCATACCTCTCCCCAGAGCAGAGTGAAAGCAGCCTGCATTTAAAAAAAAAAAAAAACGATAAAATGTCAAGTATGCTTGCTCTTGCATTCTATGCTTGCCAGGGAAGCGTCTCCTACTGTCTCTCTAACGTCATGGCATATTAGCTAATGAGCATTTCTATTTCGACAAGTTATTAAAGTCACAGAATTCTCAGGCAAGATTCGGAATTTCTCTCAAAAAGAGCAAAACTAAACCGCAGTGGTCCTTAGCAAGGAGGGGGAACCCGCGATCACCCGGATTAAAGAAAATGGGTACATCAGCGCACATCATGATGGCGACGTGGCCGTTTGCCGAAACATTGTGTCCTATGCACACTCATATGAGGCTGTTCGCCCGAGATTTATTTCGTCAAAAGGTTATTGAATTAAAAGATAAAGAGAGTAAGAAGGAGAAAAAGTGTGCACACTCCCTGACTACTCAAGCTGTTACATAAATAATTTGCATAGCCTGTCGCTTTAATGCTCAGTAAGGCGGTTTAATGCTCTTTAAGGTACTCAAAAAGGTCATTGTAAATGAGTAAAAGTATAAAAATACGGCACGTACATGCACGACGTTTTTCGGTGGTTTCAAGATCGTCCGCAAACTGACAGCGCAGCGGCGTAGCTACCGGAGCGCCTTCTGTGTCCACCATCTAACAGGGAATGCTCACAGCGAGAAGGGTGCGTGTTGTGGAGACGTGTGAAGCAAGTAAGAAACAGTGCCACGGAGGTGCACTCGTGCTCCCTTCAGGAAAATGAGCACGTCTCAAAGAGGCCAAATTCTGGTCTTCTGAGTTGCGGGATGATCCTTTCGGAGAATTGTCACACTTCTTGGACGCGCTGCGTCGCTCGTGATACGATGCTGGTACCAGTGCTCACATGAACATTCTAGATGTCCAAACATCACAGACGCCACCCACGATCGTCGCATTGTGAGGGCAACAATGGCAGATCGTATAGCTCCTGCAGCACAGATAAGAGGGCTTGTGATCCAATATGTGTCAACACGAACCGTTGCGAACTGGTTATTAGTATTGGGACTACAGGCGCGTAAGCTTTCAACCCGTCTTCCACTCATGCCACGCTTGGACTGGTGCTGTCAGAGGATCGCTTGGAACGGCGTGCAAGCTTTTCAGCGAAGAAATATTCTGCCTGCACGCTTATGATGGTCAATTGCGTGAGTGCTGTTTCCTAGAGTGCAGCGGCGCCAACCAGGCCTTATGGTCTGGGTTTCGATAAACTACAAAACTCGTTCACTTTTAGTCTTTCTTGAGGGTACGCTAACCAGCGGTCAGTACCTGCAGAATTTTGTTACACCCGTCCCTTGCATTTCTTTGTAACGCGAAGGTAACGTGTTATTGCAACAGGATAATGCTCGCCCACACACTGCCTGTGAACTCAACGTGCTCTGCAAGGCGTACAGCAACTTTCCTGGCTAACATGATCTCGAGAATTGTCTCCAATCGAGCGTATGTGGGACATGATGGGACAACAAGTGGCTAGTGCGTCCCGTCAACCAACAGCTCTTGGACAACTAATTGAATAGACGTAGCATAGCACATACCAGGACAGTATCCGTGGTCTGTAATGTCCACTGGATGCCAGAGTTAGTACTTGCAATACTGCCCGAGGAGGCTTCAACACGTGGGTGTTTCAAAAATGACCGGTATATTTGAAACGGCATTACAAACCAAACGAGCAGCGATAGAAATACACCGTTTGTTGCAATATGCTTGGGGCTACAGTACATTTTCAGGCAGACAAACTTTCGAAATTACAGTAGTTAAAATTGTCAACAACAATTGGCGCTGCGGTCTGGGAAACTCCATAGTACGATATTTTCCACATATCCACCATGCATAGCAATAATATGGCGTAGTCTCCGAATGAAATTACCCGAAACCTTTGACAACATGTCTGGCGGAATGGCTTCACATGCAGATGAGATGTACTGCTTCAGCTGTTCAATTGTTTCTGGATTCTGGCGGTACACCTGGTGTTTCAAGTGTCCCCACAGAAAGAAGTCAAAGGGGTTCACGTCTGGCGAATAGGGAGGCCAATCCACGCCGCCTCCTGTATGTTTCGGATAGCCCAAAGCAATCACACGATCATCGAAATATACATTCAGGAAATTAAAGACGTCGGCCGTGCGATGTGGCCGCGCACCATCTTGCATAAACCACGAGGTGTTTGCAGTGTCGTCTAAGGCAGTTTGTACCGCCACAAATTCACGAAGAATGTCCAGATAGCGTGATGCAGTAATCGTTTCGGATCTGAAAAATGGGCCAATGATTCCTTTGGAAGAAATGGCGGCCCAGACCAGTACTTTTTGAGGATGCAGGGACGATGGGACTGCATCATGGGGCTTTTCGGTTCCCCATATGCGCCAGTTCTGTTTATTGACGAAGCCGTCCAGGTAAAAATAAGCTTTGTCAGTAAACAAAATGCTGCCCACATGCATATCGCCGTCATCAATCATGTGCACTATATCGTAAGCGAATGTCTCTTGTGAGGCTATGGTAGCGGCGCTGAGGGGTTGCCGCGTTTGAATTTTGTATGGATAGAGGTGTAAACTCTGGCGCATGAGACGATACGTGGACGTTGGCGTCATTTGGACCGCAGCTGCAACACGGCGAACGGAAACCCGAGATCGCTGTTGGATCACCTGCTGCACTAGCTGCGAGTTGCCCTCTGTGGTTGCCGTACGCGGTCGCCCTACCTTTCCAGCACGTTCATCCGTCACGTTCCCAGTCCGTTGAAATTTTTCAAACAGATCCTTTATTGTATCACTTTTCGGTCCTTTGGTTACATTAAACCTCCGTTGAAAACTTCGTCTTGTTGCAACAACACTGTGTTCTAGGCGGTGGAATTCCAACACCAGAAAAATCCTCTGTTCTAAGGAATAAACCTTGTTGTCCACAGCACACTTGCACGTTGTGAACAGCACACGCTTACAGCAGAAAGACGACGTACAGAATGGCGCACCCACAGACTGTGTTGTCTTCTATATCTTTCACATCACTTGCAGCGCCATCTGTTGTTGAAAATTGTAACTACTGTAATTTCGAAAGTTTGGCCGCCTGAAAATGTACTGTTGTCCCAAGCATATTGCAACAAACGGTGTATTTCTATCGCTGCTCGTTTAGTTTTTATTGCCGTTTCAAATATACCGGTCATTTTTGAAACACCCTGTATGTGTGTTTCAGCACAGGTCGATGCCTGGTAACTCTGAACCGCTTGTGTTATTGTTCCGAAAATGTAATCGTTTCATATTCTCCTTATGCACTGTTGCAACAATAAATCGTGAGAGAATTTGGAACCTCGAAAAGGGTATATTTTTTCTGACAGTGTATGTGTCGTACAATGACATAATTTTGTAGGCACGCGTGGATACTGGTTGCGAAACTTGTTACGAATTGAGTGAGTAACAAAGAAGTAATATATTTAAACGTCATGCATGATGCGACAGTTTTTCATGCATGTCAGTTTTTATAACGTCATATCTCCTTAACCATGTGTCATACATTGATACAATTTTGGAAGCAAGTTCAGTGGTATATGTGAATCCTCTCTGGAAAAGGATGTCGCGATTGTAGTTAGTAACAAATAAGTAACAAATTTAAAGCGTGAAGCCTGATTCGGCAGTTTTACTGCATTAACCCTAGTGCGGACGGATTTAGTTTTAAAAATATCCACAAGATTACACTACTTGCGAATGAGCCATCCGTTGCGGCTTTCAGTTAATGTTCCTAGAGGACACTGCTTGTGTCACCATTTTTCTTTGTTCGCCAGTTGATTGTTGACATGGAAGGAAAGAAGGAAAGGTGTTGTGGGTCTGAGAGACCCATCCCGTCCGTTTACGTTAGCTTTTTCTGCATATGCACACTTCTTCTTATACTGACTGCAAGCAATAAAACTGCTCTAAAATGGCCTGGCGGCGTCCTCTAAGTGATGAAGAAATTGAAAAACTGTTATTAGAAAGTGATAATGATGATTCGGATGTAGATCCCGATTTTATTCCCGAAAGTGATCATAACACAGAAAGCGAAATGAGCCACGAACAGCTGGACAGGAAGATAACGTCGTTATTCCGGCGAGAAACGTGAGTACACGCACTAATACGTCTCGGGATTCTGTATCAACTTCTGTGGTTGGTTCCGGTCCCTCTTCCAGTGAATCATTACCTTACTATTTGTTGAGAGATGGACGAACTAAATGGCAGAAAAAGGTTCCCAACAAACATTTACGTACCAAATCACACAATACAATTACGCATTTGCCTGTTATCTGTGGGGAATCCAGAAATGCTAGCAACATCGTTGAGGCCCGGAAGCTGTTGATTGGCGACGATTTGCACAATTTGATAATAGAGAGCACAAATACGTACATTAGATCACGTAAAATCACTTTATAAAAGTGACCCAAATACTGCAAGGAACTTGAAATAAGAGGAGTTCCAAGAATTTTTGGGTCTTTTTTACATTTCTGTAGTTCTTCACGGAGGCAAAATGAATATGGAAGAATTCTGGGACACTTGTGGCACAGGGGCAGAAATCTTCCCTCCAAGTATGTCACTGCCAATATTTCCTTTTCTTCGGAGATGTGTTGGGTTAGATAATATTCACCCAAGAGAGGAATGTAAAAAAGGTGATAAAGTGGCCCCTGCACGTGATGTTATGGAAGGATTCACAAAAAACTGCACAAGACATTACACAACAAGTGATTACCTTACAGTGGACGAGATGTTACTATCTTTCCCTAAAACGTACTATGTAAAAAACTTGGAAGTGTATGTAGGGCAACAACCTCCAGGTTTCTTTCATATGAGTAACGCAGCTGACGATGCTGTGATCAGACTTGTGGAACCAGTGAAGGGAACAGGAAGGAATATTACCCTTGACAACTGGTTCACAAGCTGCACTTATGCAAGAAAACTGCTCACAGACTGTAACCTTACACTCATTGAGTCACTGCGCAAAAATAAAAGAGAAATTCCATTGGAATTCGTGGCTCACAAGAAAAGAGAAATACATTCATCCATATTCGCATTTTGCAACAATTTCACATTGGTGTCATATGAGTCAAAGAAAAATAGACTGGTAATGCATACAAACAGTAAAACTGATGAAGAAACCGGTAATATGAAGAAGCCAGAAATTATTACATTCTACAATTCAACAAAGAGTGGGGTGGACGTGGTTGATGCGATGTGTTCAGAATATAACTTTGGAAGGCAAACAAGATGCTGGCCATTGTGCATGTTTTATGCCATTTTGAACATTGCTGGTATAAATGCATTTGTGGTATACAAAGCAAACACAGAACTGGATATTTCAAGAAGCATACTTCTCAAGCAACTCGGTTTGGAACTCATAAAACCACACATGGCGCAGGGAGCTAACCAGAAGAATCTCCCGAGCAATATTCGACAGCTGGCAGCACATTCATCTGGGATTACAATTGACAAAGAAGTTGTTCCAGAAGGAAAACGATGTCGTTGTTATAAATGCAAAGACAATAAAATATTTTTGTAAAAGTTGTGGAAAGTGGCTGTGTCTCTCCCATTCTGTAAAGTTATGTGGAGATTGTTCAGAAAATACAGACCAGTAATATGTACATCGTAACAAGAGAAACCATTATTATTAGATTATGCTATGCACTAAAATGTATAATACACTCCTGGAAATTGAAATAAGAACACCGTGAATTCATTGTCCCAGGAAGGGGAAACTTTATTGACACATTCCTGGGGGCAGATACATCACATGATCACACTGACAGAACCACAGGCACAGAGACACAGGCAACAGAGCATGCACAATGTCGGCACTAGTACAGTGTATATCCACCTTTCGCAGCAATGCAGGCTGCTATTCTCCCATGGAGACGATCGTAGAGATGTTGGATGTAGTCCTGTGGAACGGCTTGCCATGCCATTTCCACCTGGCGCCTCAGTTGGACCAGCGTTCGTGCTGGACGTGCAGACCGCGTGAGACGACGCTTCATCCAGTCCCAAACATGCTCAATGGGGGACAGATCCGGAGATCTTGCTGGCCAGGGTAGTTGACTTACACCTTCTAGAGCACGTTGGGTGGCACGGGATACACGCGGACGTGCATTGTCCTGTTGGAACAGCAAGTTCCCTTGCCGGTCTGGGAATGGTAGAACGATGGGTTCGATGACGGTTTGGATGTACCGTGCACTATTCAGTGTCCCCTCGACGATCACCAGAGGTGTACGGCCAGTGTAGGAGATCGCTCCCGACACCATGATGCCG
Organism: Schistocerca gregaria; assembly: GCF_023897955.1. Taxonomy (NCBI): domain Eukaryota; kingdom Metazoa; phylum Arthropoda; class Insecta; order Orthoptera; family Acrididae; genus Schistocerca; species Schistocerca gregaria. Next base: position 135,525,554 of record NC_064925.1, on the reverse strand, counting down.
GGTGTTGGCCCTGTGTGCCTCGGTCGTATGCAGTCCTGATTGTGGCGCTCACCTGCACGGCGCCAAACACGCATACGACCATCATTGGCACCAAGGCATAGGCGACTCTCATCGCTCAAGACGACACGTCTCCATTCGTCCCTCCATTCACGCCTGTCGCGACACCACTGGAGGCGGGTTGCACGATGTTAGGGGCGTGAGCGGAAGACGGCCTAACGGTGTGCGGGACCGTAGCCCAGCTTCATGGAGACGGTTGCGAATGGTCCTCGCCGATACCCCAGGAGCAACAGTGTCCCTAATTTGCTGGGAAGTAGCGGTGCGGTCCCCTACGGCACTGCGTAGGATCGTACGGTCTTGGCGTGCATCCGTGCGTCGCTGCGGTCCGGTCACAGGTCGACGGGCACGTGCACCTTCCGCCGACCACTGGCGACAACATCGATGTACTGTGGAGACCTCACGCCCCACGTGTTGAGCAATTCGGCGGTACGTCCACCCGGCCTCCCGCATGCCCACTATACGCCCTCGCTCAAAGTCCGTCAACTGCACATACGGTTCACGTCCACGCTGTCGTGGCATGCTACCAGTGTTAAAGACTGCGATGGAGCTCCGTATGCCACGGCAAACTGGCTGACACTGACGGCGGCGGTGCACAAATGCTGCTCAGCTAGCGCCATTCGAGGGCCAACACCGCGATTCCTGGTGTGTCCGCTGTGCCGTGCGTGTGATCATTGCTTGTACAGCCGTGTCGCAGTGTCCGGAGCAAGTATGGTGGGTCTGACACACCGGTGTCAATGTGTTCTTTTTTCCATTTCCAGGAGTGAATTTTGTAATAGCGTGCTTGAGAATCTTAATTTCATAAATTGTGAGGACCTAAAATGTCGAAAATAAAATAAAACTGTTTAAAATGTTCAAGAAAGTTTTTAAATACTGAATAATTTTACTTTCAGATTTTCGGAGATATGCAACGTTATTTTTAAAGAAATTTATGGTAAATTTAAATATTAATAAACAGTAAAAGGAGTATAGTAGCACTGGTGTTGAAAATTTAAGTCTCACTTATTCTGGAAAACGACTATTCACGTTGATGTGTAGAATATATGGGTCTGGCAACATAGCATCTGACTTTCGGAAAAGCATCATCCACACAATTCCGAAGAAGCAAGAGCTGACAAGTGCGAGAATTATCGCACAATCAGCTTAACAGCTCATGCATCGAAGCTGCTTACAAGAATAATATACAGAAGAATGGAAAAGAAAATTGAGAATGTGCTAGGTGACGATCAGTTTGGCTTTAGGAAAAGTAAAGGCACGAGAGAGGCAATTCTGACGTTACGGCTAATAATGGAAGCAAGGCTAAAGAAAAATCAAGACACGTTCATAGGATTTGTCGACCTGGAAAAAGCGATCGACAATATAAAATGGTGCAAGCTGTTCAAGATTCTGAAAAAAGTAGGGGTAAGCTACAGGGAGACGCGGGTCATATACAATATGTACAACAACCAAGAGGGAATAATAAGAGTGGACGATCAAGAACGAAGTGCTCATATTAAGAAGGGAGTAAGACAGGGCTGTACATCGAGGAAGCAATGATGGAAATAAAAGATAGGTTCAGGAGTGGAATTAAAATACAAGGTGAAAGGATATCAATGATACGATTCGCTGATGACATTGCTATCCTGAGTGAAAGTGAAGAAGAATTAAATGATCTGCTGAACGGAATGAACAACGTAATTAGTACAAAGTATGGTTTGAGAGTAAATCGGAGAAAGACGAAGGTAATGAGGAGTAGTAGAAATGAGAACAGCGAGAAACTTAATATCAGGGTTAATGGTCACGAGGTCAATGAAGTTAAGGAATTCTGCTACCTAGGCAGTAAAATAACCAATGACGCACGGAGGAAGGAGGACATCAAAAGCAAACCCGCTATGGAAAAAAAGCATTTCTGGCCAAGAGAAGTCTACTAATTTCAAATACCGGCCTTAATTTGAGGAAGAAATTTCTGAGGATGTACGTCTGGAGTACAGCATTGCATGGTAGTGAAACATGGACTGTGGGAAAACCGGAACAGAAGAGAATCGAAGCATTTGAGATGTGGTGCTATAGACGAATGTTGAAAATTAGGTGGACTGATAAGGTAAGGAATGAGGAGGTTCTACGCAGAATCGGAGAGGAAAGGAATATGTGGAAAACACTGATAAGGAGAAGGGACAGGATGATAGGACATCTGGTAAGACATGAGGGAATGACTTCCATTGTACTAGAGGGAGCCGTAGAGGGCAAAAACTGTAGAGGAAGGCAGAGATTGGAATACGTCAAGCAAATAATTGAGGACGGAGGTTCTAAGTGGTACTCTGAGATGAAGAGGTTAGCACAGGAGAGGAATTCGTGGCGGGCCGTGTCCGTTTGTGTTACTTTTTTTCGCCCGTCCGGTCTAGAGTTAACACCTAAAATGCAGTAAGCGATAATCTTTTTCCTTTCATTATTTTGTGGGGGCTGTCGGATAGGAAAACTTCGTCAAGTTTTGAAATTATGTTTAAAGTTTGACACAAGTCACTAAGTACTCTCACTCTCAAATATTGGATGAATAGAGTCTGGGTGTTCGCGGATTGTGGGCTGCATTGCTTTTTAACCCCGAGCCCCTCCGAACCCTTTCATTGGTAGGTGGTTTCTTACCCACACAGCGATTCTTTCCAAACGTAAATGATACGTGCATCAACTTTGGTTGAAATCGGTGTGGTGGTTTAGGAGGAGATGTGGAACGTATATCCATACATACTCGTGTAGGTACTTCCAGTTTCATACTGTGTAAGGATTAAGCAGCAGCTGGAATCGAAACCAACCCACAATTACAATTCGATTATTACACTACTGGCCATTGAAACTGCTGCACCACGAAGATGACGTGCTACAGATGCGGAATTTAACCCACAGAAAGAAGACGCTGTGATATGCAAATGATTAGCATTTCACAGCATTGACACAAGGTGGCGCCGGTGGCGACACCTACAGTATGCTGACATGAGGAAAGTTTCCAACCGATATCTCATACACAAGCGGCAGTTTACCGGCGTTGCTTGGTGAAACGTAGTTGAGATGCCTCGTGTAAGGTGGAGACATACGTACCATCACGTTTCCGACTTTGATAAAGGTCGGATTGTAGCCTATCGTGATTGCGGTTTATCGTATCGCAACATTGCTGCTCACGTTGGTAGAGATCCAATGACGTTTAGGAGAATATGGAATCGGTGGGTTCAGGAGGGTAATACGGAACGCCGTGCTGGGTCCCAACGGCCTCGTATCACTATCAGTCGACATGACAGGCTTATCCACATGGCTGTAATGGATCTTGCAGCCACATCTCGATCCCTCAGTCAAGAGATAGGGGCCGTTTGCAAGACAACTACCATCTGCACGAACAGTTCGATGACGTTTTCAGCACCACGGACTATCAGTTAGGAGATCGTGGCTGCGTTTACCCATGACGCTGCATCACATACGATGGTGTACTCAACGACGAATCTGGGTGCACGAACGGCAAACCGCCATCTTTTCGGATGAATCCAGGTTCTGTATACAGCATCACGATGGTCGAATCCGTGTTTGGCGACATCGCGGTGAACGCACATTGGAAGCGTGTATTCGAAATCGCCATGCTGGCGTATCACCCGGCGTGATGATATGGGGTGCCATTGGTTACACGTCTTGGGCACCTCTTCTTCACATTGACGGTACTTTGAACAGTGGACGTTAGGTCTCAGATTTGTTACGACCCGTGTCTCTAGCCTTCATTCTATCCCTGCAAAACCATACATTTCAGCAGGATAATGCACGACCGCATGTTGCAGGTCCTGTACGGGTCTTTCTGGATACAGAAAATGTTCGACTGCTGCCCTGGTCAGCAAATTATCCAGATCTCTCACCAACTGAAGAAGTCTGGTGACCGAGCAACTGGCTCGTCACCAAATGCCAGTCATTACTCCTGATGAATTGTGGTATAGTGTTGAAGCTGCATGGGCAGCTGTACCTGTATACGCCATCCAAGATCTGTTTGACAGAATGCCCAGGAGTATGAAGGCCATTATTACGGTCAGAGGTGGATGTTCTGGGTACTGATTTCTCAGGATCTATGCACCCAAATTGCGTGAAAATGTAATCACATGTCAGTTCTGGTATAATATAACAGTTTATCATCTGCATTTCTTCTTGGTGCAGCAATTTTAATGGCCAGTAGTGTACTCAAAGACGCTACTCCTAAACCACGAATACAATTACAGTGTACGAGACAAAAAGAGGAATAAGCTTGCCGTATGTACACAAGGAATAGACAAAATCAGTCGGTAGTGGGTTCCTGTCATTAACTCGTAAGTCAATGCAGAAAGATTTGTTGTTTAATGCGCGATACTGTCACACAGTGTGACGAATAGGAACTGTACTGCTAACTCTTCTCGCGTTTCTGCCCAAAATCTGACAAAGTAAATGTTTGCATCGTCGACCACCGCGTTAAACACCTATAAAGTGCGTCAGCTCCGGTGTCCACAGAGCAGAGCCCCATTTCGGGTGCTTCTGTATCATTTAGCTCTGTAGCCTCTGGAGGCCACCAACGTCCAGCGGAAGCTAGCCTCATTAGTGAAGGCTTTTGTGAGCAACGGTTAAAGTGCCAGCGTAGCGGAAAAAAAAACGCAGCATGTGGCAAGCAGGGGTGTAGGCAGCGCGTGTTATCTCTGGGACCGCAATCACCGCAGGCAGAGCCGGCAAAAAGGCCCAGGCCCGGCCGGATCCTTGTGCTAATCTCGGCGCTCGGCAAATCTCTGCAGCTGTTGCCCTGGGCAGCGAGCGCCTGCTGGCGCACCGGCGGCGAAAGCGCGGATTAAGAGCAAGAGGGGACACGCCGGCGTTTCTTGCTCAGCTGGTGGAAAATTCGACGCTCTGAGGTGGAACAAAGAACTCACGTGAAAGAGACAACGAGGAAACTGACAGGATGTAAGGAAACTGCTAAAGGTAAATACGAACGAATAGAGGAATCTAAGCGCACTTACCTGTTCAATCCCTGTACTTGAAAATTAAGTCCGACCGTTGTGGCCGAGCGGCTCTAGGCGCTTCAGTCTTGAACTGCGCGGCCGCTACGGTCGCAGGTTCGAATTCTCCCTCGGGCATGGTGTGTGTGTTGTCCATAGTGTTAAGTTAGTTTAAGTTAGATTAAGTAGTATGTAGACTTATGGACCGATGACCTCTGCAGTTTGGTCCCATAAGACCTTACCACAAATTTCCAATTTTTTTTGCACCTGTACAACACAATGCATGCCCGTTCGGATGTTTGCATTCAAATTCTTGTGATTACACAAGTTATTAATGTACCAGCATATCATATTTGCAATGCCTTATTCTCTTGCAATGTTAATCACTTAAATATGTTACCCAGACTAAAGTATTCCCGTAATTTCAGTATTCTGCATTAATTATTTTTTGGTTGTACGATTTTTTTCTGTTATGTATAAAGAAGGCAGATGTTGACAGATGTCAAAATTACCGAACTATCAGTTAAATAAGTCACAGCTGCAAAATACTAATGTGAATTCTTTACAGACGAATGGAAAAACTGGTAGAAGCCGACCTCTGGGAAGATCAGTTTGGATTCCGTAGAAATGTTAGAACACGTGAGGCAATACTGACCTTACGACTTATCTTAGAAGATAGAGTAAGGAAAGGCAAACCTAGGTTTGTAGCATTTGTAGACTTAGACAAAGCTTTTGACAATGTTGACTGGAATACTCTCTTTCACATTCTGAAGGTGGCAGGGCAAAATACAGGGAGCGAAAGGCTATTTACAATGAAGGGGCATGGAAGGGAAGCAGTGGTTGGGAATGGAGTGAGACAGGTTTGTAGCCTATCCCCGATGTTATTCAATCTGTATATTGAGCAAGCAGTAAATGAAACAAAAGAGAAATTCGGAGTAGGAATTAAAATACATGGAGAAGAAATATAAAAACTTCGAGGTTCGCCGATGACTTTGTAATTCTGTCAGAGACAGCAAAGGACTTGGAAGAGCAGTTGAACGGAATGGACAGTGTCTTGAAACTAGGATATAAGATGAACATCAACAAAAGCGAAACGAGGATAATGGAAATTGGTAGAATTAAAGCGGGTGATGCTGAGGGAATTAGATTAGGAAATGAGATACTTAAAGTAGTAAAGGAGTTTTGCTATTTAGGAAGTAAAATAACTGATGATGGTCGAAGTAGAGAGGATATAAAATGTAGACTGGCAATGGCAAGGAAAGCGTTTCTGAAGAAGAGAAATTTGTTAACATGGATTATAGATTTAAGTGTAAGGAAGTCATTTCTGAAAGTATTTGTATGGAGTGTAGCCATGTATGGAAGTGAAACATGGACGATAACTAGTTTGGACAAGAAGAAAATAGAAGCTTTCGAAATGTGGTGCTACAGAAGAATGCTGAAGATTGCATGGGTAGATCACATAACTAATGAGGAGTTATGGATGGAAATGGAGAGAAGAGAAATTTGTGGCATAACTTGGCTATAAGAAGGGATCGGTTGGTAGGGCATATTCTGAGGCATCAAGAGATCACCAATTTAGCATTGGAGGGCAGCGTGGAGGTCAAAAATCGTAGACCAAGAGGTGAATACACTAAGCAGAATCAGAAGGATGTAGCTTGCAGTAAGTGCTGGGAGATGAAGAAGCTTGCACAGGATACGGTAGTTCAAATGTGTGTGAAATCGTGTGTGTGTGAAATCTTGTGGGACTAAATTGCTAAGGTCATCAGTCCCTAAGCTTACACACCACTTAACCTAAATTATCCTAAGAACAAACACATACACCCATGCCAGAGCTAAGATTCCAACCTCCGCCGGGACCAGCCGCACAGTCCACGACAGTAGCGCCTTAGACCGCATAGGGTAGCATGGGGAGCTGCATCAAACAAGTCTCAAGACTGAAGACCAAAACAACAACAACAAACAATACAATGCATGCCCGTTTGGATGTCTGAATTCAACATTCTGGAGATTTTACCGGTTATTAATTTACGAGCATTTCATATTTGCAATGGCTTATCTCTTACCTGTGATTTTGCGATGTTAATCACTTAAATATGTTACCGAAACAAAAGTATTCCCGAAATTTCAGTATTATACATTAATTTTTTGGTTGTGCGATTTTTTTTCCGTTTTGCTTGATGAAGAGTGACAACATATCCTTACAGACCACACGCAAAGTGTAACGGTCCACCGGCCTCTCTGTAAGACAGGGGGCATTTGTTGCATTTACAATGAACTGTCCTGTGCTGTGTACACCTGCGCACAGTCCTCCGGTGAGTTACAGCGGTCCTCGGCCGTGTGCTGTGTGTACCCGCCCGTTGCTGCGCGGTGTACTGTAGCGGGCCCGACGAATTAACACTCACGCCGGAGCCGGGCTGTAGGTAGCAGGCAGGCAGCGCCGTGTGCTAACTGTGGTTCCCGCTCGCCGCTGCGCAAACAACGCCGCCGCCGTGTTTGCAGGTGCGCCGGCCGACTGCACAGTGCAGCGGCCGACCGGGCCACTGAGGTCCTCCGCCGTGTTCCGCACCTCGTCTACGACCTATCTGCCTCCGTCCGTTTAGTCAGCAGAGCACAAAGAACGGCCCCTACCCCACTGTTCTCACTACTACACAATTCACCTCACTGTCACCATAAGTTGCTACTATTTTCCTGGGCCGCTTTCGCACAAGAACTACTTGGCGTAAGCCACTAGCGAGCGTGAAGGCGACCGAACGAACAAGAGCCTACTAGCATGTAGGAATGACCAAAAAGAAGTGTAGCAATTCGACTCAGGTAACACGCTGTGCGGTAAAAATGGAGACGGAGGAAGACGCACAGACATAACTCGACTAAACAAGACAGCAAGAATGATTGGACTGAGAATCGCCTAGAACAAGACAAAGGCATCTAATACCACTGGGGTCTCCAACCGCCAGAAGGCACCAAGCAAAATGTGGAGAAACAAGTACCTGGATGCTTATATTTTAGGAACCAAAAGGATCGATTAGGGGATTATAGTGATGGTGAATAAGATGAGGTCAGTCTGTATGACCAGAGACACAAAGAGCATTTAAAAAAAGAAGAAAACTCCATAACTTTAGAGATGGTGGAATGGACCAAATCAACAAAAACCTGTCCAGTATACCTTGAGACCTATGAGCACTTGTTGGACTTTGCTGCTCTCAAACAAATCATATCTGCTGAAAAAGTGCACATAGCTCAGTCATCAGGGATTTAGGAAACATTATTCTTGTGAAACACAACTAGCTCCTTACTCACACGAAATATTGAACGCTATCAACAAGGGATTTCAAGCTGATTTTGCTTTTTTAGGTGTCCAAAAGGCTTTTGACACCATATGTCGCAAGCGGCTTGTAATAAGATAGCGTGTTTATGGAATATCGTCTCTGTTATGCGATTTGCTTCTTGATTTCCTGGCAGAAGGATCACACTCATAGTAATTGACCGAAAGTTGTAAGGTGCAATATTTGTAGTTTACTTATTCTAGGATTGAAGACAAGTGTGTAAGTTGAAATGATATGTTTAATGTCGCGATATTAGCACAAAAATACACGCTTTTACACAGTTTTCAATGTGACAACAAAAAAACAGTTGTCAGGACGTCTCATCTCGTCAACATTAAAAAGTGGAATAATCCTGAACACAACAATATTAAATATTAACTCTCAGAAGGTTAAATTATCCTAAACATGACAATATCAAAGATTAACTAGAAGTTTCTTTACAAAATTGTTCCTACACTTATGTTAGGATGTTGGTCAGTACTACGAAAATCATCCAATTCCGGTCCAAAGTTCGGTACTATTTTTAGGATGACAATCAAGTCTACGGTCGATGGTTAGTCATGTGACAAATTGATCAAAAGATTACCCAAGGTCGCTCGAGTTTACAGAGGATACAAGCTGGTGAACCAACACGTTTACGTCTCTGCACGCGGTATTTACCTTAAGCTGCGATGAGCTGTCGTCTGTTAGGCCGCTCTCTTCCGCTGAAATTTCTATAAAACTAATTATGCCTTTGCTGAATTTTCCAGCAGAAACTTTCGCTATGTTTCTCGTTATACGAGAGAATATGTACTTATCCGTAGACTTAGAATGTGGTCATATACACAGGCATGGTTGGAGCAGCGTGCATATTATAATGCCCTCTCAGTTCTTGCAAGAACAATTAAGTAATTGGCTTGCTCGTTTCCCCACAGTCGGAGCTAAACGACGTTACAGCTAATTTCTAGCTGGATATCAGGCGCTTTGAACGCAGTGTTCACACAAATGACTCCACTGTTTTGTACAGAGTGTTATGCGCTCCGTTCTGCACTTGACACCAGTTCAGAGAAGAGTCCACGAAAATTTCCGTCTTGTCTTACTCATAGCCGAACTGTCTTCCCACCTGGGTATTTTTGTTCTCACGTCACGGCTTTTTTGGACCAATAGGAGTATTCCTCTTATATTGTGGAAAATCGCTCTGCCAGTAGCAAGGTCCCTACCATTAAATTCCGTTGAAACTTTAGCTCTTTTCTCCTTCCTCGCGTGTTTCCGTAGTATGACGTTTTTTCCCTGTTTCAGACGCCTAAATAGGTACATTGACTCTCTGACGTGTGTACCACTCGCTGGACATGTGATCGAAAATGAGTAACTGGTCTTGTTTCATATTCATTTGGAATTCCGAAGTGCAGTTTTCTGAAAGCTTTCTTTCTTGTCCTCCCTCAGATGGGCACTATACTCGTTCTCCACATCTGAGTCAGCAGGTCAGTCGTTGACTTTCTGCCTTGGACACCCCTTTAAGTGGTTTCTGTGGTACCCCCTGTAATGCGGCCTTGCCTCTGCGTCGTCTCTCTGAATTCCAAACAGAAACGCCTCTCGCTGCTTGTTTCACCTTCCACTCAAACGTGCATTATAGGAACAGCGTGTAAATTACCGTTGATTGACTGTCATCCCTTTTTGCATTATATACTGCTAGGCAAATTTGCTCATTACTGCCAAATTAAGTTAGGTTCAACTTCCTGTTGTGATGTATAAAGCTCTCATGTAAGGTGCAAATCTGACCCTTATTTATTCTGCCACCTTATAAAGTCATCGAATAAAACAGAAGTGATTTCTGGCGTTTCCCAAGTTAGTTCCTTATCTATATGAAAGATGTAGGAGACAATAAGAGCAGCTGTATTAGGTTGTTTGCAGAGGATGTTGTCATTTACCGTCTAGTAAAATCATCAGAAGATAAAAACAAATTGAAAAACGACTTAGAAAAGATACCCGCATGGTGAGAAAATTGGCAATTGACCCTAATTAACAGAAAGGGTGAGGTCATCCATATGAGTGCTAACGGGAGTCCTTTAAACTTCTCGTTGAGCGCCCGTAAGCTCCAACACACCCAACACACCCACTTCAAAATTTGGTTACGCTATATATCAGTCAGATCTGAAGGCCGAAAATTCAACTAAATACCTGGACGTTACAATTACGAACAACCTAGATTGGAAAGAACACATAGAAAATGTTGTGGGTAAGGTGAACCAAAGACTGCGTTTTATTGGTTGAACCCTTAGATGTAACAGAACTACAAAAGAGACTTCTTACACTACACTTGTCCGTCATCGTTTGGAGTAATGTTGCACGGTGCGGCAACTTTACCAGACAGGACCAGCGGAGCACATGGAGAAGGTTCAGAGGGTCGCACGTCTTGTATTATCGAGAAATAGGGGTGCGAGTGTCACGGACTTGATACAGCATTTTGGGTGGACATAATTAAAACAAGGCATTTTTCAATGCGGCGAAATCTCCTCAGCCGGCCGCTGTGGCCGAGCGGTTCTAGGCGATTATGTCCGGTTCGAATCCTGCCTCGGGCATTGATGTGTGTGATGTCCTTAGGTTAGTTAGGGTTAAGTAGTTGTAAGTCTAGGGGACTGATGACCTCAGATGTTAAGTCCCATAGTACGTAGAGCCATTTGAACCATTTGAATCTTCTCACGAAACTTACTCCATCGAATGCGAAATTTTTTTTTTTTGAGACCGAGCTACATAGGGGCAAACGAGCATCATAAGAAAATAAGGGAAATCAGGGCTCGCGGGGAAACACATAGATGTTCGTTTTTTAAGTGCTGTACGAGAGTGGAATATTAGAGAATTATATGAAGGTGGTTCTATGACCCTTCTGCGAGGCACGTAGGTGCGTTTTGCAGAATATCCACGTAGATGTAGATGTAAACACAATGATTAAGTCTCGCGGTTATATGCGCTCAGTCCTGAGCCGCGCGACTGCTACGGTCGCAGGTTCGAATCCTGCCTCGGGCATGGATGTGTGTGATGTCCTTAGGTTAGTTAGGTTTAAGTAGTTCTAAGTTCTAGGGGACTGATAACCTCAGATGTTAAGTCCCATAGTGCTCAGAGCCATTTGAACCATTTGAACAATGATTAAAACTGCATGTCAACTTTTTTTGATAGACAATGTTTACTAATGTGTTATAAACTTTTGAGTACATGACTAAGATCTTGGCAAGTCACTTTTGAAACACGATCTCAGCACTGAGAGGGAAGAGACGCAATTGTCGTCATTGCGCAAAGTTCGTCAACTACATGTTACATTCGTGCCAGTATACTGAAAAATTTGGTAATCGCTGTTGTTCATTGCCTTTGGCGCCACATCGTCGATGCAGAGAGGCCGGTATTTTGTGATGACGTTACCCTGTATCACTGGTTCGCGTTATCACTCGTCACCGGTTTGGCGAAGGACGGACGCCTGCGGTGTGATAGCTGGCAGGCAGGTCGGCACGAGCAGCAGCAGTATACAGTACGGCTGAGCTATAAATGACGCTGTGGTAATTGCCAGCGCGCCTCGACAAGTGACGGATGGAGGGCCATTAAACAATTAGCGGCTTCTCCCTCGCCCAGGCTGCTTAGCCGACGACCCAACGGAGCGCCGCGCCGCTGTAGAAGCGAGCAAGTCGTGGTCCGTATCCTTCACCGTAGGCAATTTTACTTGAAACTCTGAAGAAACTCCTGGTGACTACTGCGATTCAGCACCGTACGCTTGAGAAAAGTTATTTACAGCCCGAAAAATTAAGTTTGTGCAAGGAGCAACATGACGAGTCTGTCAAGTGTTTACCTTCCCTCAGGTGTTGCTAAAGATATTACAACTTTTGCTCATGCGATATGTGGAGTCACATCGATTATAAGTGCTGGTGAGAGCAATCTATTTTATTACCGGGTGTCAAATTAAACACTTTTCAACCGTCTAGTTTCCAACCTTATTTTATTTGGCAAACAGTTTCAGCTTTTTACTACGCCATTTTCAGGCCCCTGACCGAGGTGTATGAAGTTTCTACCTTGGCTGTGATCAAAACAGGGGTCAGAAATATTACTATTAGGGGATTTCTGCTGTATCGATCACTTCAACCATCATCAAGGAATATGTTGAGGCAGTCAAACCTGGTTATCCAGAAACGTGAGAGGTTCCATGCCTTTTCTTGCACGTCGTCTCTCATTTTCATCAGTTTTATTAATGTTTTATATCATTTCAAGGTGGGAACGAGCCGAACAGGGTTATTCTGATGAGAATATTTGTACTGAGAGCTCAAACTACTTTTTACTTGACTGCTATGCATATTGGGTACTGTATGTGGTCTTGCTTTTAGTTTTCTCTGTTATTTTTCTGTGTGGCCTGGTGAGAGGTGAGCACCGGTGGACACGACACACTGCGTTTTCGTGGAGGGGTCTGCACTTCGTGAATACGGAGAGGGTCGAACACTCGCAGCCTCTGCTCATATCACAAAAGTAACTGTCCAGGGTTGGGCTGGAAAGCTATTCCCAGCACACGTCTTCTTCAGATTTAACGCCATCGAATGGTAATGTTTGTGGTGTCACCGCCAGACACCACACTTGCTAGGTGGTAGCCTTTAAATCGGCCGCGGTCCGGTAGTATACGTCGGAGCCGCGTGTCGCCACTATCAGTGATTGCAGGCCGAGCGCCGCCACACGGCAGGTCTAGAGAGACTTCCTACCACTCGCCCCATTTGCACAGCCGACTTTGCTAGCGATGGTTCAATGACAAAATACGCTCTCATTTGCTGAGGCGATAGTTAGCATAGCCTTCAGCTACGTTATTTGCCACGACCTAGCAAGGCTCCATTATCAGTTTCTATTGATATTGTGAATCATGTAATGTCAAGAGCGACGTTCACCATTAATGGATTAAAGTTAAGTATTCCACCAGCTACGTCCGTTTCTCTAAATTCTAATTTTCTTGTCCTGTTACAGACCTCACGCCAGACTGCGAGAGCTAAAACGCGTGCCTTTCGGCCTCTTCTAGAAACACGGTGTTGGCTCTCCTGCCAACCACAACGATGCCTACCGTTCTTTATTAGACAATCATTAAGAATATTTCTTTGTGGGTAAACACGCATTAAAAACTTGCATTATCGAGATTTTTTTCTCCAAACTAGTGGCTCCTTACGGGCTTGGAATCGAAAAATTGCCTGATCATCGCCAGATTTATTTACTTGAGGGTGGGGGTGGGGATGTATTGTTAGAGATTAATTTCTCTCTTATGTTTTTTCCCGTTATATTCCATAATGCAACGAGAAGCACCGTAAAAATGTGCTCTGTTCAGACACAAGTAAGTTACTACTTACCAGGATATCCTTACGACTGAAGTGTAATTTAATAAGTATTAGTAACACGAAACTGCTTAAAAAGTCTTGCATTTCGACCCCATATTGTCTGTGCCATCATGAAGTAACGTGTCCTAACACAAGTAGCATTTCGGGAATACCACAGGAATATGTAAGCCTTACAGCGAGAGTAGGCCCATAAACAAACCCAGTTATCAAATTATTCAATGATAAGGTTATCAAACGGCTGAAAGCAAGGGGAAACTACAGAAGCAATCTTTCATGCAGCTTTACTGTATGATTAAATGATGATGGCGTCCTCTTGGGTAAAATGTACCCGAGGTAAAATAGTCCCCATTTGGATCTCCGAGGGGGGCTACTCAAGAGTACACCGTTATCAGGAAAAAGAAAACTGGCGTTCTACGGACCGGAACGTGGAATGTCAGATCCCTTAATCGGGCAGGTAGGTTAGGAAATTTAAAAAGGGAAATGGACAGGTTAAAGTTAAATATAATGGGAATTAGTGAAGTTCGGTGGCAGGAGGAACAATAATTTTGGTCAGGTGAATACAGGGTTACAAATACAAAATCAAATAGGGGTAATGCAGGAGTAGGTTTAATAATGAATAAAAAAATAGGAGTACGGGTAAGCTACTACAAACAGCATAGTGAACGCATTATTATGGCCAAGATAGACACGAAGCCCACGCCTACTACAGTAGTACAAGCTTATATGCCAACTAACTCTGCAGATGACGAAGAAATTGATGAAATGTATGATGAGATAAAAGAAATTTTTCAGGTAGTGTAGGGAGACGAAAATTTAATAGTCATGCGTGACTGCAATTCGAGAGTAGGAAAATGGAGAGACGGAAACATAGTAGGTGAATATGGATTTTGGCTAGGAAATGAAACAGGAAGCCGCCTTGTAAAATTTTACACAAAGCATAACTTAATCATAGCTAACACTAGGTTCAAGAATCATGAAAGAAGGTTGTATACATGAAAGAACCCTGGAGAGACTAGAAGATATCAGATAGATTATATAATGGTAAGACAGAGATTTAGGAACCAGGTTTTAAATTGTAAGACATTTCCAGGGGCAATTGTGGACTCTGACCACAATCTTTTGGTTATCAACTGTAGATTAAAACTGAAGAAACTGCAAAAAGTTGGGAATTTGAGGAGACGGGAATGAGGGGAAAGAAATACAGTAGAAGAAGAATGTGTAGCTTTGAGGGATGAAATAGCGAAGGCAGCAGAGGATCAAATAGGTAAAACGACGAGGGCTAGTAGATACCCTTGGGTAACAGAAGAAAATTTGAATTTAATTGATGAAAGGGGAAAATATAAAAATGTAGTAAATGAAGCAGGTAAAAAGGAATACAAACGTCTTAAAAATGTGATCAACAGGAAGTGCAAAATGGCTAAGCAGGGGTGGCTAGAGGACACATGTAAGGGTGTAGAGGCTTATCTCTCTAGGGGTAAGATAGATACTGCCTACAGGAAAATTAAAGAGACTTTTGGAGAAAGGAGAACCACTTGTATGAATGTCAAGAGCTCCGATACAAACCCAGTTCTACGCAAAGAAGGAAAAGCAGAAAGGTGGAAGGAGTATATAGAGGATCTACACAAGAGCGATGTACTTGAAGACAATATTATGGAAATGGAAGAGAATGTAGGTGAAGATGAAATGGGAGATATGATACTGCGTGAAGAGTTTGACAGAGCACTGAAAGACCTGAGTCGGAACAAGGCCCCCTTAATAGACAAGATTCCATTAGAACTACTGATAGCCTTGGGAGAGCCAGTCCTGACAAAACTCAACCATCTGGTGAGCAAGATGTATGAGACAGGCGAAACACCCTTAGCCTTGAAGAAAAATATAATAATTCTAATCCCAAAGAAAGCAGGTGTTGACAGATGTGAAAATTGCCGCACTATCAGTTTAATAAGTCACAGATGAAAAATACAAACGCGAATTCTTTACAGACGAATGGTAAAACTGATAGAAGCCGTAGAAATGTTCATAAACGTCAGGCACTACTGACCCTACGACTTACCTTAAGAGAAAGATTAAGGAAAGGCGAACCTACATTTCTAGCATTTGTAGACTGGAATACTCTCTTTCAAATTCTAAAGGTGGCAGGGGTAAAATACAGGGAGCGAAAGGCTATTTACAATTTGTACAGAAAGCAGATGGCAATTATAAGAGGAGAGGGGTATGAAAGAGAAGCAGTGTTTGGGAAGGGAGTGAGAGCCTTTCCCCGATGTTATTTAATCTGTATATGGAGCAAACAGTAAAGGAAACAAAAGAAAAGTTCGGAGTAGGTATTAAAATCCATGGAGGAGAAATAAAAACATTGAGGTTCTCCGATGACATTGTAATTCTGTCAGAGACAGCAAAGGACTTGGAAGAGCAATTGAACGGAATGAACAGTGTCTTCAAAGGAGGATATGAGATAAACATTAACTAAAGCAAAACGAGGATAATGAAATGTAGTCGAGTTAATTCGGGTGATGCTGAAGGAATTAGATTAGGAAATGCAACAGTTAAAGTAGTAAAGGAGTTTTGCTATTTGGGGAACAAAATAACTGATGATAAGCGAAGTAGAGAGGATATAAAATGTAAACTGGTAATGGCAAGGAAAGCGTTTCTGAAGAAGAGAAATTTGTTAACATCATCTATAGACTTAAGTGTCAGGAAGTCGTTTCTGAAAGTATTTGTATGGAGTGTAGCCATGTATGGAAGTGAAACATGGATGATAAATAGTTTAGACAAGAAGAGAATAGAGCTTTCGGAATGTGGTGCTACAGAAGAATGCTGAAGATTAGATGGGTAGATCACATAACTAATGAGGAGGTATTGTAGAGAATTGGGGAGAAGAGGAACTTGTGGCGCAGCCTGAATAGAAGAAGGGATCGGTTGGTAGGACATGTTCTGAGGCATCAAGGGATCACCAATTTAATATTGGAGGGAAGCGTGGATGGTAAAAATCGAAGAGGGAGACCAAGAGATGAATACGCTAAGCAGATTCAGAAGGATGTTGGCTGCAGTAGGTACTGGGAGATGAAGAAGCTTGCACAGGATAGAGTAGCATGGAGAGCTGCATCAAACCAGTCTCAGGACTGAACACCACAACAACAAAAAGGTTATCAATTGAATTGTGTGCTAGAAAAATTAGTATGTGTCTCGGTACATGCAGGAACATTTGTTTTAACAAGAATGAATGGTAACACATTCTTAATTTTTCTACCTTTAGGTTTACTATGCTACGAGGTCTGAGATGGTGAAGTAACGACTTCCTTAGCGGTTTTTATATCAGGAAGATTATAGCACGGAAAGGGGAAAAGCACAATTTCAACAAAATGTTTAGGCCTCTAGTGAGATTATAACTTAGACCAAAGGCAGCGTTTTATGCACAAAGCAGTCACATTACCGCTTTGCTAGCGATACAGTACTGTTGGTAGTACGCTCTCAGTTCGGTATTCATCTTTAATAAAGGTAATTACTAATGCTGTAGACGAGATTAACTGTAGATTCTGTGTGGAATGACATTTATGGTATCAAATGATAAATTTGACACGCCAGTGTTACAGCTTAAGTGAGAATCAATCACATTATTTATCGAAAATAGCAACAAAAATCCAGTGAATTTAGTAGGACAATGCAGTACCACACCAGGAGGTAAATCGACGATTACATAGTTGGCAAACGTATTCTACAACGTTGCCAGTTCTCTTTTAGACTAACGACAGGAAGAATATTTTGGCTCAGCTGATATACTGGGCTGCCTAGCACATGGGAATCTCTCCTTTCGAAGACGCGGCTAACCTGTCTGATACCGCTTTGACTGCCAGCCGAAATATCTGAAGCATAACACATATAACTCAGAGGCCATTTTCCCATTACTGTAGCTACGAATTTGATCCGAAACATACACTCCTGGAAATGGAAAAAAGAACACATTGACACCCGTGTGTCAGACCCACCATACTTGCTCCGGACACTGCGAGAGGCCTATACAAGCAATGATCACACGCACGGCACAGCGGACACACCAGGAACCGCGGTGTTGGCCGTCGAATGGCGCTAGCTGCGCAGCATTTGTGCACCGCCGCCGTCAGTGTCAGCCAGTTTGCCGTGGCATACGGAGCTCCATCGCAGTCTTCAACACTGGTAGCATGCCACGACAGCGTGGACGTGAACCGTATGTGCAGTTGACGGACTTTGAGCGAGGCCGTATAGTGGGCATGCGGGAGGCCGGGTGGACGTACCGCCGAATTGCTCAACACGTGGGGCGTGAGGTCTCCACAGTACATCGATGTTGTCGCCAGTGGTCGGCGGAAGGTGCACGTGCTCGTCGACCTGGGACCGGACAACAGCGACGCACGGATGCACGCCAAGACCGTAGGATCCTACGCAGTGCCGTAGGGGACCTCACCGCCACTTCCCAGCAAATTAGGGGCGCTGTTGCTCTTGGGGTATCGGCGAGGACCATTCGCAACCGTCTCCATGAAGCTGGGCTACGGTCCCGCACACCGTTAGGCCGTCTTCCGATCACGCCCGACATCGTGCAGCCCGCCTCCAGTGGTGTCGCGACAGGCGTGAATGGAGGGACGAATGGAGACGTGTCGTCTTCAGCGATGAGAGTCGCTTCTGCCTTGGTGCCAATGATAGTCGTATGCGTGTTTGGCGCCGTGCAGATGAGCGGCACAATCCGGACTGCATACGACCGAGGCATACAGGGCCAACACCCGGCATCATGGTGTGGGGAGCCATCTCCTACACTGGCCGTACACCTCTGGTGATCGTCGAGGGGACAGTGAATAGTGCACGGTACATCCAAACCGTCATCGAACCCATCGTTCTACCATTCCTAGACCGGCAAGGGAACTTGCTGTTCCAACAGGACAATGCACGTCCGCGTGTATCCCGTGCCACCCAACGTGCTCTAGAAGGTGTAAGTCAACTACCCTGGCCAGCAAGATCTCCGGATCTGTCCCCCATTGAGCATGTTTGGGACTGGATGAAGCGTCGTCTCACGCGGTCTGCACGTCCAGCACGAACGCTGGTCCAACTGAGGCGCCAGGTGGAAATGGCATGGCAAGCCGTTCCACAGGACTACATCCAGCATCTCTACGATCGTCTCCATGGGAGAATAGCAGCCTGCATTGCTGCAAAAGGTGGATATACACTGTACTAGTGCCGACATTGTGCATGCTCTGTTGCCTGTGTCTCTGTGCCTGTGGTTGTGTCAGTGTGATCATGTGATGTATCTGCCCCCAGGAATGTGTCAATAAAGTTTGCCCTTCTTGGGACAATGAATTCACGGTGTTCTTATTTCAATTTCCAGGAGTGTAGTTCCGAATAAGAGGCAGACTCACCGACTGTAAATCTAATAACATAAATAAAACATAAAGAGTAGAGGGAATTAATCAGATGGCCCTGCTCTTCACTAACTGTTGTAGCTGTTTCTGTTTTTAATGTCTTACATATACTACAAACTTTCAGCTCATGCACCAGAAGTTATCCGCTTTATTAAAATCACCTGACGCTGTTGCCATCACGACTAAATTACAGTCGTTTTACTGTTATTCACTGAAAGTGGCTTTCCTTAAGAAGGCTTACATTGGCACCACCTTTAACGTATGATAACACAAATGAAAAGATAACAGGCCTGCTTAAAAAACACGAACATACACTCAGATTTTCATAAGCGGCAAATAACAACCATTTTCAAATCTGAAAATCAAACACTGCGTGCAAATCTTTTCAGCGACCAAAACGGAGGTATCATAAAGTTATGAAGAAATGAAACAAGCGAATGAGTACGGTGCTAGTTCGATAATGTTAGACACTGCACGATGCTGTATTTATGGTGATTACCTTAATTCTCGCGTATATCCTGGGCATTCAATTAACTAACGAAAGAAACTCTATGAAGTATACACGACACTAATTCAAATGAATCGCAACTTACCATAGTAAAATTACAACGCAAATCTTCTATAATAAAACAAGTTACCCACAACTCAAACGCCTCCAAATCGTCATGAATTAGCATGGTATTATGTACGTTTGACATAAAAAATGTCTGTGACGTGTGCATTGCTTAGTCATTCTTAAGTGGCGTTACAGGACTACAACGAAAGTATGGAAATATAGCAGTGTGGGCAGACACATAACGAAATCCAGTTAACAAGTTAGTCAGCGGCCCAATTAAGTAATTACAATTGTTTCTGCTTTAAAAAATCAAAAATTATCTGTGCAGAAGCTGAATGAGGAGCAATGAGAAATGCGGAAATCTGTAAGTTTTTCACCTTTTAATCTACAATGTACTTAAATTAGAAATGAGAGATTTCAGGGAGAAGTTTTCTAAAGAATTATTTAACGACTATAGGTCTGCCCGAGTGTGAGGTTGTGACAGATGAAGTAAAAATGTTGTCTCCAGCGAGAGTCCAACCGACTGCTACCACAGTCCTCCATTTTGAAGGGAGAACGCCCCTCATTTAGTGGACGACTGAGGGACAGAGCTCTTTCTTTGCCCCAATGACGACATGGATGGATTGTTTGCAAAGTGAAAGGTGAGGGTGGCTGTTGTTTCGGGTTGGAACGAATTTCCTACACAAAAACATAAAGTTTCTAAGTCTATCCCATCCCTTACGTGAGAACCAATGAGAACATTTAATCAAAATGATAGTAAAATATTAAGTGAATACAACAGATTAATTTTCTGGTAATCCAGGAACTAAGTCGAAGGTTTCGGTGCTACCAGAGATATTCTGGGATGTTGTCACGTCTCTAGGTAGTCGCAGGAAAAATGTTTCCACAGCCTAGCTACTCGTATATCTTGAGCGTCGCCTACTTTCTTTTGAAGGACACAGAACAAGCACAAATTTCTTTTGCATATTTGCAACTAGGAATCGAAATTAAATCGTAATTATTAACAGTTCTCAGATTACCCGACAGTATCCCAAACACCACAAGTTGAGATTATGGAGAACTAATTCGGTGGCCCAATTCTTCAGTAGCTGTAGTTATTATTTTTTTCCGTCTCATATGTACTGTAAGTCGAAAAGTTCCTTTGCTGCAAACAGTTCAACAGCGGCTATTTGTTGCGTCGTTATAACCCACACCTAATATCTGATGGGGAATAAGTTGCTCAACTGTGTGTTAATTGCGTCAACACACTACACCGTTGCCCCATCGTGGCTGGTAAATAAATCATTTACACTGCCTATTGTTCCTTTATCTGGATGTAAATTCTAGTAAATTCATTTGTTAAGAATTGTTATTGCAAGGGTCAGTAATGACACCAGTTTTAGTGAAAGATAAACAAAGTGGTTGGATAGCACATGAGATACTGAGCTGACAGAGCAATGAATCACGTAACTCGAAACAAGGAATTTGGAGCAGACTCTAAGAAGAACGCAGTACGTAATTCCCGTGCCAAAGGTGGCACTTTCTGACAGATGACATTATTAACGAACTATCGGTATAATATTTTACAGGTGCGAAATACTGACACGAATTATTTACAGAAGTATCGGCGAGAAAAACTTGTGGATCCGACTCAGGGACGATCGGTTTGTATACCGAAGAAATGTAGGAACACCTTATCTTAGAAAATAGCCTGAAGAATGGCAAACGTACGTTTCTAATATTCATCAATGTTGAGAAAACATTTGACAATGTTGACTGCAAGACTCACTCAAATTTTGAAGGTAGCACAGATAAATTACTGGGAACGAAAGATTATTTACAACAAGCATAAAAAAACAGAATATAGTTGAAGATCTTGTGAAGGGTAGCAGTTGTTGAGAAGGCAGTGAGAGAGTCTGTTCCCGACATTACGCAGTGTGCAGTGAACAACCGGTGAAGGATACCAAGGGAAGTTCTGAAAGGAAACAGAAGTTCAGAGACAAAAAATAAAAGCTTTTAGTTTTGCCAATGATATTGTAATTCCGTTGGTAACGGCAAAAGACTTAATGAAGCAGTTGAAACAAGTGTTTTTTTTTGTCATCAGTCTACTGACTGGTTTGATGCGGCCCGCCACGAATTCCTTTCCTGTGCTAACCTCTTCATCTCAGAGTAGCACTTGCAACCTACGTCCTCAGTTATTTGCTTGCCGTATTACAATCTCTGTCTTCCTCTACAGTTTTTGCCCTCTACAGCTCCCTCTAGTACCATGGAAGTCATTCCCTCATGTCTTAGCAGATGTCCTATCATCCCGTCCATTCTCCTTATCAGTGTTTTCCACATATTCCTTTCCTGTCCGATTCTGCGTAGAACCTCCTCATTCCTTATTTTATCAGTCCACCTAATTTTCAACATTCGTCTATAGCACCACATCTGAAATGCTTCTATTCTCTTCTGTTCCGGTTTTCCCACAGTCCTTGTTTCACTACCATACAATGCTGTACTCCAGACGTACATCCTCAGAAATTTCTTCCTCAAATTAAGGCCGGTATTTGATATTAGTAGACTTCTCTTGGCCAGAAATGTCTTTTTTGCCATAGCGAGTCTGCTTTTAATGTCCTCCTTGCTCCGTCCGTCATTGGTTATTTTACTGCCTAGGTAGCAGAATTCCTTAACTTAATTGACTTCGTGACCATCAATCCTGATGTTAAGTTCCTCGCTGTTCTCATTTCTACTACTTCTCATTATCTTCATCTTTCTCCGATTTACTCTCAAACCATATTGTGTACTCATTAGACTGTTCATTCCGTTCAGCAGATCATTTAATTCTTCTTCACTTTCACTCAGGATAGCAATGTCATCAGCGAATCGTATCATTGATATCCTTTCATCTTGTATTTTAATTCCACTCCTGAAGCTTTCTTTTATTTCCATTATTGCTTCCTCGATGTACAGATTAAAGAGTAGGGGCGAAAGGCTACAGTCTTGTCTTACACCCTTCTTAATACGAACACTTCGTTCTTGATCGTCCACTCTTATTATTCCCTCTTGGTTGTTGTACATATTGTATACGACCCGTCTCTCCTTATAGCTTACCCCTACTTTTTTCAGAATCTCGAACAGCTTGCACCATTTTATATTGTCGAACGCTTTTTCCAGGTCGACAAATGCTATGAACATGTCTTGATTTTTCTTTAGCCTTGCTTCCATTATTAGCAGTAACGTCAGAATTGCCTCTCTCGTGCCTTTACTTTTCCTAAAGCCAAACTGATCGTCACCTAGCGCATTCTCAATTTTCTTTTCCATTCTTCTGTATATTATTCTTGTAAGCAGCTTCGATGCATGAGCTGTTAAGCTGGTTGTGCGATAATTCTCGCTCTTGTCAACTCTCGCCGTCTTCGGAATTGTGTGGATGATGCTTTTCCGAAAGTCAGATGGTATGTCGCCAGACTCATATATTCTACACACCAACGTGAATAGTCGTTTTGTTGCCACTTCCCCTAATGATTTTAGAAATTCTGATGGAATGTTATCTATCCCTTCTGCCTTATATGACCTTAAGTCCTCCAAAGCTCTTTTAACTTCCGATTCTAATACTGGATCCCCTATCTCTCCTAAATCGACTCTTGTTTCTTCTTATATCACATCAGACAAATCTTCACCCTCATAGAGGCTTTCAGTGTAATCTTTCCACCTATCTGCTCTCTCCTCTGCATTTTACAGTGGAATTCCCGTTGCACTCTTAATGTTACCACTGTTGCTTTTAATGTCACCAAAGGTTGTTTTGACTTTCCTGTATGCTGAGTCTGTCCTTCCGACAATCATATCTTTTTCGATGTCTTCACATTTTTCCTGCAGCCATTTCGTCTTAGCTTCCCTGCACTTCCTATTTATTTCATTCCTCAGCGACTTGTGTTTCTGTATTCCTGATTTTCCCGGAACATGTTTGTGCTTCCTCCTTTCATCAATCAACTGAAGTATTTCTTCTGTTACCCATGGTTTCTTCGCAGCTACCTTCTTTGTACCTATGTTTTCCTTCCCACCTTCTGTGATGGCCCTTTTTAGAGATGTCCATTCCTCTTCAACTGTGCTGTCTGCTGCTCTATTCCTTATTGCTGTATCTATAGCGTTAGAGAACTTCAAACGTATCTCGTCATTCCTTAGAACTTCCGTATTGCACTTCTTTGCGTATTGATTCTTCCTGGCCAATGTTTTGAACTTCAGCCTACTCTTCATCACTACTATATTGTGATCTGAGTCTATATCTGCTCCTGGGTACATCTTACAATCCAGTATCTGATTTCGGAATCTCTGTCTGACCATGATGTAATCTAATTGAAATCTTCCCTTATCTCGCGGCCTTTTCCAAGTATACCTCCTCCTCTTGTGATTCTTGAACAGGGTATTCGCTATTACCAGCTGAAACTTGTTACAGAACTCAATTAGTCTTTCTCCTCTTTCATTCCTTGTCCCAAGCCCATATTCTCCTGTAACGTTTTCTTCTACTCCTTCCCCTACAACTGCATTCCAGTCGCCCATGACTATTACATTTTCGTCACCCTTTACATACTGCATTACCCTTTCAATATCCTCATACACTTTCTCTATCTGTTCATCTTGAGCTTGCGACGTCGGCATGTATACCTGAACTATCGTTGTCGGTGTTGGTCTGCTGTCGATTCTGATTAGAACAACCCGGTCACTGAACTGTTCAAAGTAACACACCCTCTGCCCTACCTTCCTATTCATAACGAATCCTACACCTGTTATACCATTTTCTGCTACTGTTGATATTACCCGATACTCATCTGACCAGAAATCCTTGTCTTCCTTCCACTTCACTTCACTGACCCCTACTATATTTAGCTTGAGCCTTCGCATTTCCCTTTTCAGATTTTCTAGTTTCCCTACCACGTTCAAGCTTCTGACATTCCACGCCCCGACTCGTAGAACCTTATCCTATCGTTGATTATTCAATCTTTTTCTCATGGTAACCTCCCCCTTGGCAGTCCCTCCCGGAGATCCGCAATTTCCAACCCCTAGGACAAGACAGTGCCCTGAACATCTATCCGCTCCTCCGCCGTCTTTGACAAGGCTGACTTCTTATGCCGGAAGTCTTCGGCCGCCAATGCTGATTATTTATCAAAAATTAGACAGTGGCCGGGATCGAACCCGGGACCGAAGACGTTTTGAAAGTGAATGAAAGACGCTACCCCTAGACAACGGGTACAGGTAGATACCACCAGCAAATGAGGTCATACGACAAACATCGACAAGCGTACAACAAGGATAATGAAATGTAGTCGAATTTAACCAGGTGTTGCTGAGTGAATTAGACTAGGCAACTGGACACAAAAAATAGTAGACGACTTTTGATATTTTGCAGGCAAAGTAAGTGAAGATGCTGCATGCAGAGAGAATAGAAAAAAAGGTGTGCAACAACAAGAATTAATTTCTGAAAAGGAGAAACTAGTTTACATCCAGTAAAACATAAACGTTAGAATGTCTTTTCAGGAGGTATTCGCTTGTAGGGTAACTTTAAACCTAAGTGAACTATGAGTTGCAAACAATTTAGACCAGAATTAAATTGAAGCTTTTGCAATGTGGTGCTTGAGGTAAATAGTGAAGATTAGAAGGGTGGATCGGATAATGAAGAGGGTTAGGAGATCAAGGAAAGAAATTTATTTTACAACTCGACTAAAAGTAGAGATGGTTGAAAGGACAGGTCAAAAAAGGTTCGCTTGACTCTGAGAACTATGTGACTTAATATTTGAGGTCATCAGACCCCTTAGAGCTACTTAAACCTACCTAACTAACCTAAGGATATCACACACATCCATGCCCTAGGCAGGATTCGAATCTGCAACCGTAGCAGTAGCTCGGTTACAGACTGAAGCACCTAGAACCGCTCGGCCACAAAGGCTGGCGATGGGACACGACCTGAGGCATTGCATGAATCGCTTTCAGTTGTGTGATGCATGTATTTCAATATCTGCCTTCCGTGCAGCTTCTTCTCTCTAGCGTTATCTGTAGCACCACGAACGTTTTCTCGTAGTGTCTTAACACTTGTTCTGTTACCGTGTTTTAATTAATATGTACCATGTATTCCTTTCCTCATCGTTTCTGCATCAATAATCCTCATTTCTTATCTGATCGGACACTTGTTTTTCATCATTATTATGTAAAACCACACGTCAGACGAATCGAATATATTTCCAAAGGCGGTAATTCTTGTGCAGAAACTTTTAGAGTGAGCCATTCCTATAATTATAATACACTAGGTATACGTCTAGAATGATAAAACACTGAGGAGCAGCCAATTATCTCAGCTTTCGGTAGTTGTTTTGAGTTTTTGTAAAGAGCCGCAAACTTCTAAAGCCGACGTGGTGCATCGAAAGTGAGGTGTAGGAAAAATGAGTCTACAAAAATGTATTAAAGTTTTGTGAAGTATCATGCAGGACGTGCTAAGTTTCAGTAAAATTTTGAACAGTGAAAGATCGGTGACAGTGAACTGATTATTCATCAAACTGCAACACCCAGAACATGTGCAGTTATCATCATTTCGCCTGCGTGCCAGAAGATAACATTTGTTTTTTATATTATCTACGGAATCAAAAGTGCCAAGTTTAGGCCCAACGGCAAAAGCTACCACTAGGGGCGCCAAGCTGAGAGGGGCGCCACGACTGTAAGATTTTTAAACAGGACGTAACACAATCAGTAGCGGCTGCATGCTGTTTCCCTGGCGCCCAAATGAAAGATTTCTGTGCTGTGAATATCGCCTTTCCTACGAGTGAGAATATAGGAGGGAAATGGGGACCAACTGACAAGTCACTCGTGCCGCAGAAAATTCTTGAAACGGCCATGGGAATTGACACAATAACTGTAGTAACCAAGGAATTACGGTAGAGAGCAACAATTTGCTAAGAACAGCTATTCCTGTACAACAATGAGGAGTTTTTGCGCATGTCTTCAACCAGTTCTGATTGTTAACCGATACAACACTGTCTTTGAGCTTCCACAAGGCAGGCAGCATTATTTGGAGAGGACTTCGGACTCATACTGCATGTCATCAGCGGATGAAATGAAATTAAAATTAGGGTCACCGACTGAGTCATATTCAGCCACAAGTAGAGCACTATTTACATAGTAATCTATTTTAAAATCACACCCTGGTAAATCTCACATGAAGTGTCAACTGCCCGTAAGGCTTCGCTAGTACAATACCACCAGGAACTAACTGTAGAGCAAACATCGCCACTGAGAAGCTCTCCATAAAAAATTCTCTCACGCTCATCTTAATGGGTCTCTTACTGATATTTTGGTTTCGCTCCATCGGAAGTGTATTGCAAATTGACGAGGCCATTCATCAGACACAATCCGCTTTCAGTGACAAAGCAATATCAGCCATTATATCATATTCACTACGAGTACATGGTACTACTCGTTACTTTGATTACTACAAATTGAATGGCAGTTTCATTTAATTATGACGTATTTCAGATGACATGTACTGATGACAGCCGCTTCTCACCTTCGTATTAGCAGAGGTACGAAACGAATTTGCTCTGCACACACTCGCCGCATCTATTTCTTTGTGAGTTTGCGAGCCCAGTTCCCTTCCTTGATTTGAAATATTATGTTACTCGTAGCTTTCCGTCTATGCCAATGAAAGTCTTTTTTCTTCACGTTCATAATACTCGAAAGAATTAAAAGTGTCAACTCATACGGGTTCGATTCCCGGCGGTGTCAGGGATTTTCTCTGCCTCATGATGGCTGGGTGTTGTGTGTTGTCCTTAGGTTAGTTAGGTTTAAGTAGTTCTAAGTTCTAGGGGACTGATGACCATAGATGTTAAGTCCCATAGTGCTCAGAGCCATTTGAAACATTTTTTTTTGTCAACTCATAATTTTTACAGTGTAATCACAGGTGATGCGAGAAGAGAAAAAGAAGTGAAACGCGGCGAATGAATCTATCATTTTTACGGAAAAGAATAATTACAGCACCTACAGAAGAGTAGGGCGATCCAAATAAATCCACCTACTCTTTATTTATGATGTTCGATCTGCATTCGGTTAAGTTTAGATATCATTCGTAACTACGCTTTAGATCGAAATGACACTTGCAGAAATGCGAAAACATTCTGTCTGTGCTTCAGATATTTCGGCTGCTAGTCAAAGTGTTAGCAGACAGTTTTTCCGCGTCTTCGATAGAAGAGATTCCCAAGTGCTAGGCCAGCTCAGTACATCAGCTTAGCCACCGTATTCTTCCTGTCGCTAGTCTAATGGAGAATTTGCAACTTATTCAGATACCGTTTGGCAACTATGTGTTCGTCGGTTTACTTCGTGGTGTAGTACTGCACTCTCCTGCTACATTCACTTGATATTTCGTTGCCATTTCCGGTAAATAATCTGATTCTCACGTAAGGTGTAACACTGGGGTGTCAAATTTATTAAATTTAATCTCGTCTATAACATTAGTAATTCTCTCTATTAAAGAAGAATTCCGCTCTGAGTCGCTGGCTCGGCGTTAACGTGACTGCTTTCTACAGAAAACGCTGTCTTTGGTTTAGGTTTTAATCTTGCTAGAGACATAAATATTTGCTCGACATTTTACTCTTTCTCTTACCGATCTATAATCTTCCAGATCGATAAAATTAAGGAAATGTTAACTTCACCATTTTAAGTGTCATAGCAATTTCGATTTAATGCCCCACATATCTAAAGCTCGAAAATTTTAGAAATTGTTACCTTACACCCTTGTTCAAACTTATATCTCCTTCTTACACTGACACATTTCTTAATTTTTGTTACATAATTTAAATGATAATGTGTGGTGCTGAATAATTTAGTATTTGTGTTCATTTCTGTTACTACAGTCAGTGCAAGGCTTACATATTGCTGTGGTAATCCCGAAATGCTTCTAGAGTAGGACAAAGGACTTCTCCGAGGGACAGATAATATGAGGGTCAATAGTGTGTAATATCTTGTTAACGAGTTATGTGTTGGGTAGGCGATAATCCAAGTTTAAAGTGATTATTCGCCCACAAAGAAATGTTCTTGATGGTTGCTCAGTAAGGAGCGAGAAATGTAACCTTGTGAGGGTGCTAAATCTGAAGAAAATATGCACTAGGGATTGCTTTCAAGCCACCTCCTGGACAATTTCTACTATAAAATCTGCAGAGTGTATTTGGGCGTTCTCGTAGAGTAGAAACTCTAGTATAGTTGCAGTTTCTGTAGTATTTTTCATATTTTGCGACAAGAAGGTACCTCAGCTGTTGAAAACACTTCACACCTCCGAAGGGCACATCCCTTGGGTGCAGTTCTTAACATAAAACGTTTTCTTTTGTCACTAGTTGCATAACGTTACATTTTGAGGACTCACACTGACCTATGATCTTTTCTTCGTTTTTCACTTTTCTTCCTTTTTCTTTTTCTCTTTAGGGCCAACCGTTATTTTCTGTTTTTGTGTTTGTGAAGCTAACACACAGGTGTTTCTCCTTTTTTCTGTTTCTTGGTTATCTGTCTGCCTGACCGTGTGTCAAGGAACGGTTACAAATGTCTACAATTTTTGAGTTGTAAAATATTTAAAATTCTAAGTCATCACATAGAAAGATACGTCGCATATTTTGATACTACAAACTGTCATGAACTCTGATAGACGAAAGTTTGTATAAACGTCGATCTTGGTAATTATGAGGTTAAAGTGCGTATCTGCATCCAGCCAGGTCTTGGGATCGCCTCTCGGATGAGTGACGGATTTCCCTTTCTTTCTTTTGACCTTGTCTTGACCTATCAACATTGTGAGGAGTCGCTGGAAACAACATGTAGATTGGCTCTCACGTTAAACTGTAGGCAACATTTCCCCAGTTGGATATCTGTGGTAGGTTAGGGATACGATAGTCGCCTAAGCGGCATCCAATAGAAACGCATGCACGAGGGCATTGGGCCATAGGAAACAGTAATAATAATAATAATAATTATTATTATTATTATTATTATTATTATTATTATCATTATTATCTATAAACGTATATTAAGTGTTGATGACATCCTCAAACCGGGATACCTACTCGCACTTGTCTGGCTTTTTTGGTAAACTTTACCCTGTTGACGGCCTTTCCGCAGTGGTAACACCGGTTCCCGCCAGATCACCGAAGTTAAGCGCTGTCGGGCTGGGCTATCACTTGGATGGGTGACCATCCGGTCTGCCGAGAGCTATTGGCACGCGGCGTGCACTCAGCCATTGTGAGGCAAACTGAGGAGCTACTTGATTGAGAAGTAGCGGCTCCGGTCTCGGAAACTGACGTACGGTCGGGAGAGCGGTGTGCTGACCACATGCCCCTCCATATTCGCATCCGATGACGCCTATGGACTGAGGACGACACGGCTGGGGGTCGGCACCTCTGAGCCTTCATGACCTGTGCGGGAGGAGTTACTGTGTTGGATCACATACATCAACACTTTCCACATTTTACTTATTTTTTATTTACACGTCAAGTTACATAGAACCAAATTGCGCAGCAAATCTCCAAGGTCAATACAACAAATTACAACTTAAAAGTAATAACAGAAAAAATAAATGTTTATAAACTCGAAAAAATTCAATTCAAAAGTTTAAGTAAACGCAGTCAGCAATACAACAAGAATCAGCTTAATTTTTTAAGGAACTCCTCGACAGAACAGAAGTTGAGACCCATAAGGAAACTCTTCAGTTTCGATTTGAAGGCGCGTGGATTACTGCTAAGATTTTTGAATTAAAGTGGTAGCTTATTGAAAATGGATGCAGCAGTATACTGCACAAGAGTTAAGGAAGTCCGATCCAAATGCAGCTTTGATTTCTGACGAGTATTAACCGATTGAATGCTGCTTATTCTTGGCTATAAGCTAATATTGTTAACAAGAAATGACAGGAAGAAATATATGTATTGAGAAGCCAGACTCGTGAACAGGGGTCGATAAGAGGTTCGTGAACTTACACCACTTATTGCCCGAACCATCCGTTTCTGAGCCAAAAACATCCTTTTAGAATGGGAAGAGTAACCCCAAAATATAATACCATACCACATAAGCGAGTGAAAATAAGCGTAGTAGACTAATTTTCATGTCGAACGATCACTCACTTCAGATACCGTTCAAATAGTAAAAATGGCAATATTACGTCTTTGAACAGGATACTGAATGTGGGCTTTCCACGACAGCTTACTATCCATCTGAGCCATAGAAATTTGAACTGTTCAGTTTCCCTAATCATATGCCCATTCTGTGAAATTAAAACGTCAGGTATTTGTTGAATTGTATGTTAGAAACTATAAAAACTAAGCATGACTGTGATTTAGCGTTAGTTTATTTTATACAAGCTGTGAACTTAAGTCTTGTGTTATTTGAAACAGAGCCAATGTTGCACACATCCTTTACTACCAAGCTAGTGCCATCAGCTATCATAAATATTTTAGAGTTCCCTTAAATACTAGAGGGCATATCATTTATGTAAATAAGGAACAGGAGCGGCCCCAACACTGATCCCTGGGGCAACCCCCACCCCCTCCCACTTGACTATACGCTGCTCAGACCCCACATCACAGCCATTATCAACATTGTGAATAATGACCTTCTGCTGTCTGTTGCTAAAGTAATAGGTGAACCAATTATGAGCTACTCCCTGTATTCCAGAATGGTCATACTTCTGCAGCAATATTTTGTGATCTACGCAATCAAATGCCTCAGTTAAATAAAAAAATATGCATAGCGTTCGAAACGTTTTCTTTAGCCCGTCCAGTACCTCACAGATAAAAGGTAATACAGCATTTTAAGTTGTTAAACGATCTAAAGCCGAACTGTACATACGATAGCAAATCGTGTGATATAAAATGATCAATTATCCTTGCATAAACATCCTTTTAAATTATTTTTGCAAACACTAAAGGCACAGAAATAGGTCTAAAATTATCTAGTTTATCCATTTCTCCCTTTTTATAAAGTGGCTTTACTACTGAGTACTTTAAAAGTTCAAGAAGACGACCATTCTTAAAGGAAAAATTACAAATATGGCTAATTACAGGGCGAGGGCTAACATGTGCTGGATAGTACTTTAATATTGTGTTTGATACTCCATCATAACCATGAGAGTCCTTAGTCTTCAGTGATTTAATTATTGACTCAATCTCCCTCTTGTCTGTATCACAGAGGAGTATTTCAATTTCGGAAAGACATATGCCGAGAAAGTTGTATGATGCCCTAAAGAAACTAAATTTTTATTTAATTCATCATCAATGCTCAGAAAATGATTGTTAAATACTGTAAAAAAAATGGCTCTGAGCACTATGGGACTTAACATCTGTGGTCATCAGTCCCCTAGAACTTAGAACTACTTAAAGCTAACTAACCTAAGGACATCACACACATCCATGCCCGAGGCAGGATTCGAACCTGCGACCGTAACGGTCGCGCGGTTCCGGACTGTAGCGCCTAGAACCGCTAGACCACCGAGGCCGACTTAAATACTGTAAATAAATCTGATTTATCAGTAACAGAACTTTTTTACTGAACTGCCGTTATATCGTCGACCTTATGCTGCTGACCAAACATAATATGGTGTATGAGAAAATGCCATTACGGCCTTACTTAAGTAATTATGTGTGACGAAATGCGATTTAAAAATGTAAAGAGGAGAGTGTGGTCGGTGTCTGGTCTTTGCGTTCACACTGCGTCATATTTATGAGTAGCCTATAACTATATACATCAGCGCAGAATCGCAAGTGGAAAGAAACACTTTCTGCAGAAATTTACGCATCCTACCGTGTTGCCAGTTCGTGCATTTTGCTCAGGTGTAATTTTATTTTAGTGATTATACACTCCTGGAAATTGAAATAAGAACACCGTGAATTCATTGTCCCAGGAAGGGGAAACTTTATTGACACATTCCTGGGGTCAGATACATCACATGATCACACTGACAGAACCACAGGCACATAGACACAGGCAACAGAGCATGCTCAATGTCGGCACTAGTACAGTGTATATCCACCTTTCGCAGCAATGCAGGCTGCTATTCTCCAATGGAGACGATCGTAGAGATGCTGGATGTAGTCCTGTGGAACGGCTTGCCATGCCATTTCCACCTGGCGCCTCAGTTGGACCAGCGTTCGTGCTGGACGTGCAGACCGCGTGAGACGACGCTTCATCCACTCCCAAACATGCTCAATGGGGGACAGATCCGGAGATCTTGCTGGCCAGGGTAGTTGACTTCCACCTTCTAGAGCCCGTTGGGTGGCACGGGATACATGCTGACGTGCATTGTCCTGTTGGAACAGCAAGTTCCCTTGCCGGTCTAGGAATGTAGAACGATGGGTTCGATGACGGTTTGG